>NW_027411644.1:37345795-38000673 GCF_047663935.1 Musca autumnalis
ACACCTAAATATTATCCGACCATCACCAACATCAATAGGCTTCTTCTCCTCCGGGACCCCCATCAACATCCAAAATTTCGCGACGATCCGATCAAAATTGCGACCTGTAGCGTGATTACAAGGTTTAGATGGACAGACGGACAGTCGGACGGACGGACGGGCGGACGGACGGACACACATAGCCAGATCGATTCAGCTCGTCGAGACATTCATTTTGGTATATATAAGTATGGGTCTACGACCATTATTTCGATGCGTTACAAACTTTTTGGCCAAAACCAACTTATAATACCCTCCCCACATAGTGGTGTAGGGTATAAAAAACTATTTACCATAAAGACTCCTTAATATCATTGACATGTAACCTCCTCCAGGTCCGAACGACATGCCGCACACTAAAACACCGTTTAAAGAAGCGGTACAATATTTGTTAATATGTGTGGTATTTTGTTGAACTTGAAAAGAATAAAGCCCTAAAAACATGTGCTTTTTTGTTTTCAAAAGTAAACGATTGAAACAGCTTCTATTTTTTTCAATGAACTACCAGCGACCCCAAATATTTTTGCAAGAATTCTACTTTCTGCGAGAAATTATGCATTTAGTGGAATGGTATGGAAACATTCAAATTGAAAATCTAACGAACTTTCATTCATGTTTTCCAAAATATTGAATCAAATGTGAAAAATTATTAGTTTTTTTAATTTCAATAATTTATAGACATTTCCTTATTTTGTTTACATGTACGTTGACACTAACGTATACAAAAAAAAAAAACAATTTTCTATGTGGTTGTTGTTGAGTTGTATTTGTTGTAGTATTTACTTTACCTGGTTTGTTCTACCATGAGTTTTCTAGTTCCTTTAGTCCCAATTTACATTAGGCGAGTTTACTTGCGGCAATTGTCAGTTTGTAGGTGAGAGAGGGTGCTGAGAGGCAAAGGGTTACCATATGCCTTACCTCTCTCTCCTACAAAATGACAATTGCCGCAAGTAAACTCGCCCAATGTAAATTGGGACTAACATTTCTCTAAAAGTTGTCACCAGAGAATAATTTTGACAGATAATTTTTCGGCCACTTTTAACATTAAAAAATTAAAAAACAGGATTATTATTTGTGTTTATTATTCGCAAATGATTATTTTAATGCGTTACAAACGGAAAACATACTTAAATGTTTTTACCTCGATTTATTTGACGTATGCCTGATGTATACTATGCTGAATTTAGCAATTATCTGGATTTATATGACATATATTGTATGAAAATGTACCAGTATATTGTATGAAAATGACAGCCTTAATCGGCTGGAATTTCTAAAGCCATCATACAGACGCTTATAAGCCGTTTACATATAAGCGGATTAAGCCAGTGGGTTTGGGTTTCAAATGCCATTTCCATTGCGTACACTTTAAATAAATCCTCATAAAGAAGATTAAACCTGAAAAAGCTATAATATAAACGCCGTATTATATTATAGGTTTTTGCAGGGTTACAGTACGTTTATATATAACCGGATTTACCAAATCCACTGGGTTTCAAATGTCAATTCCATTGCTTATATTTCAAATAAATCCTCGTAAAGAAGGTTAACCCTGCAAAAGGCTATAACATAAACGTGGCCTTAACTTTCTTTATGGGGATTTATTTGAAGTATACGTAATAGCATGGTACAATGTTTCTTAGGTAGGCCACAGCTAACAGTTGATTACAATTTTTTTTGTTATGGCTTAATCTGTCAAAACCGAGTTGACATGCAGAGTTGATATTTATTATTGATCAAAAAATTCAACTCTGTTTTGTTTTCATTTCAACATTACGTTCTTCTTCTTCTTCTTTGTTTACTCATCCGTTATCATTCATCAAAACTATTTTGACGTTTTAAGCCATAGCGACAGGGTTGTATTTTTTTGGCGATTCTCATACCTGGCCTACCTATGAAGTATTGTACCATGCGTAATAGCATGGTTACACAACAGATTTTGCCGGGTTAACCCACTTCATGAGGATTTATTTGCTTAATTTGCTCAAATCTGTCCAGTTTTGCCACACAAAAATTAAATCCTCTCATGGCTGGGTTTATTTTAAATCCGGCACAAATCCACCAAAAATACAGTGTTGTATTCGGTATTTGTGCAAAAAATACAACTCTACTCAAAAAGTACCAAAAGTTGCAACTGTTTTTGCAACAGAGTTTGTCGTGTTTTACACGTTTACGATTGGTCGCATGAGATTTTATGGAGTTAATGAATCTAAAGTTATTTGGAAATCATAAAATTATTTATTTTTTTATTAGACACTTTTTTAACAAAAAGTACAATGGATACCATGATACAAAAATGTATCCCTGTGTGTAAAATATACCAATATGAGCAAAGAGGGGACGATATCTCATACGAGAAGTTGTAAAAGTGTAGCACACGACTTTATTAGTTATTTTGTATGTATACGTAAACAAACATCTGCTGACAGTTTATATCCTCGAAAAGCTAAGTGTAACCTGCAAAGATTAACCCACTGGATCTATTAACTTCAGTGGGTTAACCTTCAATAGTGTAACCGGGGTATAATGGAAATAGCATTTGAAACCCAAACCCACTGGGGTAACCCGGTTATATGTAAACGGCCTAATATACCCCGGTTACACTTAACCGGATTAACCCAGTGGGTTTGGGTTTCAAATGTAAATTCCATAGCGCAAAAGTCAAATAAATCCTCATGAAATGGGTTAGCCCGCCAAAAACCCTAGTGTAACCGTCCTAATAGTCTAAATGTACTATTATTCTTCTCTGTCGTTTGCACAGACATTATAGCATGTCATACACCATAAAATTGTTCCCCTGTATTAATATTATCGTGGTGATTAAATTTCCAATAAGTGCTGAAACAATAATAGCTGGTTTACATTTACGAAATCGAATCGATTTCAACTGTTAATTCCTTTACGTATACGTCAAATGAAAACTCAATTGGATTTCATTTGACATTTTAGCAATGAGATTGACAGTGGATTTCGTAAATGTAAACCAGTTATGTGTGCTCGTTTACTCAGTACAATGCGAAAATAATTTATTTACAACGAATTGCAGGATTTGTACAAATTATGGAGTAAACGAACACACCTTATATTATGTATGACATTCTATCATGCATGGCTCAATTACCATGTGCCATGCTATCATGTCTGCGTGAACAACCCAGAAGAAGAAGATTTTGTTTGTTTACATTTCTTCTGTGGATAGTGCGCCTGTTTTTTCGGAAAACTGACTCAGTGGGACGACTGTACGGCTTGAGAAATCTAGGACGGATAATTCTGTGTGGTACACTACAATTTGTTTGCCTGAAGTCTCCTGAGAAATTCAAAAAACGAATACGAGAAGACGAATCATTCTGCACCGTGACAGTACAAGCTCTCACACATCGATTCAAACTAGCGCCTCTTTGACCGGACAAAACGTGGAATTGATGGGTCGCCGTACAGCCCTGACCGGGTATCCAATGAATTCATTTGATTCCAGAACATCACGGAAAAATGAGTGGTCAACGATTTCCGTCGCCAGAAGATGCTGAAAATGTGTTGAGCCTTTCTTAAATAAATTGTGTTTCTATTGATCCTTTCTGAAATAAATTGTGCTTCTATAGACCCTTTCTGAACAAAAGGGTGATTCTATGGTAATTTTCTTAAATAAAGGGTGCTTCTATTGACCCTTCTGAGATAAAGGGTGCTTCTATTGGCCCCTTCCGAAATAAAGGGTGCTTCTATTGACCTCTTCCGAAATAAAGGGTGTTTCTATTGAGTCTTTTTTAAATAAAGTTCTATTGAACCTCTCTGAAATAAAGTATGCTTCTATTGACCCTTTCTGAAATAAAGGGTGCTTCTTTTGACCCTTTCTGAAGTAAAGGGTGTTTCTATAGACCCTTTCTGAACAAAAGGATGCTTCTATAGACCATTTCTGAACAAAAGGATGCTTCTATAGACCCTTTCTGAACAAAAGGATGCTTCTATGGTAATTTTCTTAAATAAAGTGTGCTTCTATTGAGCCTTTCTGAAGTAAAGGGTGTTTCTATAGACCCTTTCTGAACAAAAGGATGCTTCTATAGACCATTTCTGAACAAAAGGATGCTTCTATAGACCCTTTCTGAACAAAATGATGCTTCTATGGTAATTTTCTTAAATAAAGTGTGCTTCTATTGAGCCTTTCTGAAATTAAGGTTGCTTCCCTTGAACCTTTCTGAAATAAAGGGTGCTTATATTAACCCTTTCTGAAATAAAGGGTGCTTATGTTGACCCTTTCTGAAATAAAGGGTGCTTCCCTTGAACCTTTCTGAAATAAAGGGTGCTTCCCTTGAACCTTTCTGAAATAAAGGGTGCTTCTATTGACCCTTTCTGAAATAAAGGGTGCTTCCATTGACCCTTTCTGAAATAAAGGGTGCTTCTATTGACCCTTTCTGAAATAAATGGTGCTTCTATTGACCCTTTCTGAAATAAATTGTGCTTCTTTTGACCCTTTCTGAAATAAAGGGGGCTTCTATTGAACCTTTCTAAAATAAAGGGTGCTTCTATTGACCCTTTCTGAAATAAATGGTGCTTCTATTGACCCTTTCTGAAATAAATTGTGCTTCTTTTGACCCTTTCTGAAATAAAGGGGGCTTCTATTGAACCTTTCTAAAATAAAGGGTGCTTCCATTGAAGCTTTCTAAAAGAAAGGTTGCTTCTATTAAACCTTTCTGAAATAAATGGTGCTTATATTGACCATTTCTGAAATAAAGGGTGCTTCTATTGACCCTTTCTGAAATAAAGGGTGCTTCCCTTGAACCTTTCTGAAATAAAGGGTGCTTCTATTGACCCTTTCTGAAATAAAGGGTGCTTATTTTGACCCTTTCTGAAATAAAGGGTGCTTCCCTTGAACCTTTCTGAAATAAAGGGTGCTTCAATTGACGCTTTCTAAAATAAAGGGTACTTCCATTGACCCTTTCTGAAATAAAGGGTGCTTCTATTGAACCTTTCTTAAATAAAGGGCGCTTCTATAGCACCTTTCTGAAATAAAGGGTGCTTCTATAGACCCTTTCTGAACAAAAGTGTGCTTCTATAGACCCTTTCTGAACAAAAGTGTGCTTCTATAGTCCCTTTCTGGAAGAAAGGGGGCTTCTATAGTCGCTTTTGGAAAGAAATGGTACTTCTATAGTCCCCTTCGGAATGAAAGGGTTCCCTTCCCTTTCTGGGTCCCTTCTATAGACACTTTGTGAAAGAAAGGGTGCTTCCCTTGAACCTTTCTGAAATAAAGGGTGCTTCTATTGACCCTTTCTGAAACAAAGGGTGCTTCCATTGACCCTTTCTGAAATAAAGGGTGCTTCTATTGAATCTTTCTGAAATAAATTGTGCTTCTTTTGACCCTTTCTGAAATAAATTGTGCTTCTTTTGACCCTTTCTGAAATAAAGGGGGCTTCTATTGAAACTTTCTAAAATAAAGGGTGCTTCCATTGAAGCTTTCTAAAAGAAAGGTTGCTTCTATTAAACCTTTCTGAAATAAAGGGTGCTTTTATTGAACCTTTCTGAAATAAAGGGTGCTTCTATTGACCCTTTCTGAAATAAAGGGTGCTTCCATTGACCCTTTCTGAAATAAAGGGTGCTTCTATTGACCCTTTCTGAAATAAATGGTGCTTCTATTGACCCTTTCTGAAATAAAGTGTGCTTCTTTTGACCCTTTCTGAAATAAAGGGGGCTTCTATTGAACCTTTCTAAAATAAAGGGCGCTTCCATTGAAGCTTTCTAAAAGAAGGGTTGCTTCTATTAAACCTTTCTGAAATAAAGGGTGCTTATATTGACCCTTTCTGAAATAAAGGGTGCTTCCCTTGAACCTTTCTGAAATAAAGGGTGCTTATATTGACCCTTTCTGAAATAAAGGGTGCTTATTTTGACCCTTTCTGAAATAAAGGGTGCTTCCCTTGAACCTTTCTGAAATAAAGGGTGCTTCTATTGACCCTTTCTGAAATAAAGGGTGCTTCCATTGACTCTTTCTGAAATAAAGTGTGCTTCTATTGAACCTTTCTGAAATAAAGGGGGCTTCTATAGCACCTTTCTGAAATAAAGGGTGCTTCTATTGAACCTTTCTGAAATAAAGGGTGCTTCTATAGACCCTTTCTGAACAAAAGTGTGCTTCTATAGACCCTTTCTGAACAAAAGTGTGCTTCTATAGACCCTTTCTGAACAAAAGTGTGCTTCTATGGTAATTTTCTTAAATAAAGGATGCTTATATTGAGCCTTTCTGCGCTAAAGGGTGCTTCTATTGAGTCTTTCTGAAATAAAGGTTGCTTTTTTGACCCTTTCTGAAACAAAGCGTGCTTCTGTAGTCCCTTTCTGAAACAAAGCGTGCTTCTGTAGTCCCTTTCTGAAACAAAGCGTGCTTCTGTAGTCCCTTTCTGAAAGAAAGGATGCTTCTATAGACATTTTCTGAAAGAAAGGTTGCCTCTGTTAACCCTCTCTGAAAGAAAAAGCGATTCTATAGCCATTTTCTGAAAGAAAGAGTACTTCTATAGTCCATTTCGTAAAGAAAGGGTGCCTCTGTAAACCCTATCTGAAAGAAAGGGTGCCTCTGTAAACCCTATCTGAAAGAAAGGGTGCCTCTGTAAACCCTATCTGAAAGAAAGGATGCTTCTATAGACATTTTCTGAAAGAAAGGTTGCCTCTGTTAACCCTCTCTGAAAGAAAAAGCGATTCTATAGCCATTTTCTGAAAGAAAGAGTACTTCTATAGTCCATTTCGTAAAGAAAGGGTGCCTCTGTAAACCCTATCTGAAAAAAAGGGTGCCTCTGTAAACCCTATCTGAAAGAAAGGGTGCCTCTGTAAACCCTATCTGAAAGAAAGGGTGCCTCTGTAAACCCTATCTGAAAGAAAGGGTACCTCTGTAAACCCTATCTGAAAGAAAGGGTGCCTCTGTAAACCCTATCTGAAAGAAAGGGTGCCTCTGTAAACCCTCTCTGAAAGAAAAAACGATTCTATAGCCATTTTCTGAAAGAAAGAGCACTTCTATAGTCCATTTCGTAAAGAAAAAGTGCTTCTATAGTCCCTTTCTGAAAAAAGGGGTGCTTCTATAGTCCCTTTCTGAAAAAATGGTGCTTCTATAGTCCCTATTGGAAGGAAAGGGTGCTTCTATATTCACTTTCAGGAGGAAAGGGTACTTCTATATTCTCTTTCAGGAGGAAAGGGTACTTCTATATTCACTTTCAGGAGGAAGGGGTACTTCTATAGTGCTTTTCTGAAAGAACGCGTGCTTCTTGAGTCCCTTTCTGCAAGAAATGGTGCTTCTATAGACGCTATCTGAAAGAAATGGTGCTTCTATAGACACTTTCTGAGAGAAAGGGTGCTTCTATATACACTTTCTGAGAGAAAGGGTGTTTCTATAGGCACTTTCTGAAAGAAAGGTTGATTCTGTAGATACTTTCTGAAAGAAAGGTTGATTCTGTAGATACTTTCTGAAAGAAAGAACGCTTCTATAGTTCTTTTCTGAAAGGAAAATTGTTTCTATAGTCCCTTTCTGAACGAAATGGTGCTTCTATAGTCCCTTTCTAAACGAAATGGTGCTTCTATAGTCCCTTTCTGGAAGAAACGGTGATTCTGTAGACCCTTTCTGAAAGAAAGATCGCTTCGATAGTCTTTTTTTTTTTTTGAAAGAAAGAGTGCATCTATAGTCCCTTTATAATTGTAAGGGTGCTAATACGTTCCCTTTATGAAAGAAACTTGCTTCTATAGTCCCTTTATGAAAGAAGGGTGCTTCTATGGTCCCTTTCTGAAAAAGGGTGCTTCTATAGTCCCTTTATAAAATAATGGTGCTTCTATAGCCCCTTTATGAAAGAATGGTGTTTCTTTAGTCGCTTTCCGAAAGAAAGGGTGCTTCTATAGTCCCATTCTGAAAGAAAGTGCGCTTCTGTTAACCCTTTCTGAAAGAAAGTGTGCTTCTTTAGTCCTTTTCTGAAGGAAGTAGTTCTATAGACACTTTCTGAAAGAAATGGTGCTTCTAGAGTCCCTTTCTGAAAGAAAGGGTGCTTCTGTAGTCCTTTTCTGAAAGAAAGGGTGCTTCTGTAGTCCTTTTCTGAAAGAAAGGGTGCTTCTGTAGTCCTTTTCTGAAAGAAAGGGTGCTTCTGTAGTCCTTTTCTGAAAGAAAGGGTGCTTCTGTAGTCCTTTTCTGAAAGAAAGGGTGCTTCTGTAGTCCTTTTTTGAAAGAAAGGGTGTTTCTGTAGTCCTTTTCTGAATGAAAGGGTGCTTCTGTAGTCCTTTTCTGAAAGAAAGGGTGCTTCTGTAGTCCTTTTCTGAATGAAAGGGTGCTTCTGTAGTCCTTTTCTGAAAGAAAGGTTGCTTCTGTAGTCCTTTTCTGAAAGAAAGGCTGTTTCTGGTGAACCTAGTGGCAGTAGATTTAGCTGCGGATATTTGCATAATTCTCGCGTGGAAAAGGCTTTAAGATCGGTTAAATAGGAGTATATCCTATCACAAATGTCATCAGGGTGGGTCGCCAAGATCGTACTGTCATCGGCATATGTTACGATCTCAATGCCATCTGGAGGTAGTGGAATCTCCGAACTTAAGACTGGACAACGCCCACTTTTTTAATATGATATATCTCTGAACCAATTTTCATTTATTTTTCAGGGAACCTACAGAGGCTACATATTTGTTGAATTTCGGAGGGACGTGGTACCTCCCCTATGTCTTATTGTTGTAAAAACGCAATATTTGCACAAATTACAAATGTATCGGGTTGAAAATTGATTTGCCTGCTCATTTACAAAACTACCGAACCTATTTTAATGAATATTTCCAAAAAATATACAGGCTACACATTTGGTGAATTTCTGCGCGGCGTACCTCCTCCAGCCCTATTTTTAAGAAACGCAGTATTTGCAAAAATTAAGGTATCAATTATCGATAGCAACCCAACTCCAGTTGCGTTGCCCACAGCAAATTTAGTAATAGAATTTTCTATTTCCGCATGAAAATTTATACTTTTTACAATTAAATCAATAGCTGAAGGTTCATAACACTGATATTGATTGAATTTGACTGAAATTTCTATCTTTTTACTCATTTTAATTGTATGATTTTCTCCTCTTGCAACGCAACTACAGTTGAATTGCTATCCATAATCTACCCCTAAGAGTGTATCGGTTCGAAAATTAATTTGCGGGGTAATGGTGGTTGTGTCTCCGAATTACGTACTTATTTAGGGGCATAAATGGCCCACTCCTTTAAATAAATTATATGAAAAGATAGCGGATTTTTTTTATATTTATACCCTCAGCCTTTAGGCTAAGGAGGGTATATACACTTTGATACGATGAAAATGTGCCTCATCGAAATAATGGTTTTAGACCCCAAGTATGTTTGGACGAAATGTGTTTCAGACAATTTGGAGTCGATCTAGCCATGTCCGTCCGTCTGTCTGTCCTGCTGGCTGGAGCGCACGATAACTCTTGAACGGATGAACCGATTCGGTTCAAATTTTGGCTTCCGTAATATTTTGCCCAAACTTAGTTTAAGCTCGAAGATGAGCTACATCGGTCCACTCCTTCCGGTACCTCCCCCACAAAAGTTCGAAAATGTTCGGAAAGTTTGTGCGCACGATAACTCTTGAAGGGAGTGACCGATTTGGTCCATACTTTGTATAGCGTAAACTTTTTACCAGAGTAATATGAGGTTCCAATAGGGTCTCAATAGGTCCACTCCTTCGGGTACTTCCCACACAAAATTTCAGAAAAGTTCAGTTTAGGGCCATCTCTCGAATAGCTTTGATTTTTGTTTTAGCAACTGGTATTCACTGTCCTCCATACGACGGTACAAGTTTCATTAGGGGCAAGTCCATACTTCCTGAGAAAATAGCATGAAAGTTGCAAAAAACCCCTCTGACACCGTGTGATGTGGTTGGAGCGCAAGATAACTCTCGATCGGATCTGCCGATTCGGTCCAAAACATGGCCTTAGTAATATTTTGTCCAAACATAGTTTAAGTTTGAAGATAAGCCATATCGGTTCACTCCTTCAGGTACCTCCCCGACAAAAGATCAAAAATGCTCGGAAAAATTGTTCGTACGGTAACACTTGAAAGGAGTGGCCGAATTGGTGTATACTTTACACATCCTAATATATCTACCAGATATAGATCAGGTTCAAATATGGACTATATTTGTCCACTCCATCCGGTACCTCCCACACAAAATTTCGGATAAGTTCACTTTAAGACCTAATATCGAATCACTTTTTTTTTATTTTTTGTTGAAGCAACTTGCATTCGCTGCCTCAATTACGATGGTAAAAGTTTTTTTAGGGGCTGGTCCATACTGCTTGAGCAAACAGCCCAAAGAGTGTAAAAACCCCCTATGGCACCATATGGAGTAGTGAGTCACTGGTTTAAGCATTTTGTATTTCATTAATTGGCCTGTTGGCTTTGTTATACATGTTAAATTGAATAAATAAAAAAAATAAAAATATGTTATGGCTGTAGATCCACTTCCATAACGGTCAATGTCGATCCATTCCTTTTAGTATCCCCTCCGCAAAACTTTTGATCTATAATTCTAATTAACATTTTTGTCGGTTCAAACCCACAAAAATTTTAAAACCCCCTAAATACATACGTATTTTGAGAAAAAATTGTTTCAATATATGGTATGTTCCAGTACTGCAAGAATCTACTAATTTTTACTATTTCCTTCGATAACATAAGGGAAAAAATGTTATCGTAGTAAAAAGTAGTAGCTTCTTGCAGGTTCTGGAACAGAGCAATACACAGGCTGAGGGTATATCTCTGTCGGCAAAGCCGACTGATACATTTTTACTTGTTTTATACAATGTTAAGATTTTTTTGTGGTGAAACGATATATTTAAAATAAGTTATGGGCGTATCGGATTGAATATTAAATTGGAAAAATGGTGGTTGCATTTCAGATTCCAAGTACTTCATTGGGGCCCCAAACTGCTCAATCGAATTACATGAAATTTGCAGAAAATGTTAATGATTTACTCGGGGTAATGTATATTTATATGAATGTAATATGCATACATATCTATATTTGTATGAATTTCCTTCCCTACTTCCTATTCCTTTTAAACGCTATACGTGCAAAACTTTGACCATATCATAATAATCAATTTTCGTGATTTGCCCCCTTGTTCTTGTAAGCAATTTCGTTCGCTCTGCGTCAACATGACATGGATACATTATCTTTGGTAAACTATTTTTAGTCTACCATTAATGCTAACAAGGGTATATACACTTTCGTACGGGCAAAATGTGCCTCATCGAAATAAGTATGGACGAAATCCGCTTCGGACAAAATGGAGTCGATTTAGCCATGTCCGTCCGTCTGTCTGGCTGCTGCGCACGATAACTCTCGAACGGATGAGCCGATTTGGTTTTCGTAATATTTTCCCCAAACTTAGTTTAAGTTCGAAGATGGGCCATATCGGTCCACTCCTTCAGGTACCTCCCCACAAAAGTTCAAAAATGTGCACACTATAACTCTCGAAAGGACTAACCGAATTAATCCAAATTTTGCATCCAGCAAAGCAAAGCATCCATACATTGATCAGGTTCAAATATGGACTATATCGGTCTACTCCTTCGGGTACCTCCCACACAAAGTTTTGGAAAGGTGTAGTTTAACATCTCGTCTCAGATCGGTTTGATCTTTTTTGTAACAGGCTGTTTTTGCGGAGCATGTCCATACTTCCTGAGAAAATAGCTTGCACAAACCCTTCCGCATCAACATAACTGACTAGTGAGGAAGATAACACTCGAAGGAATTAACCGATTTAGTTCAAACTTTGCACATCGTATTATTTCATACAGACTTGGATTAGGTCCGAATATGGACTACATCGAATCACTTCCACAAAGTTTGGAAAGAATGCACTTTAAGGACTGGTCTCATATCGTTTTGAATTTTTTTGTAACAAGTGGCCGGTACATTTTGTTCGGGGGCAAGTCCATACTTCCACAGAAATTGAATCAAAAGCTCTCTACAGACGTCAAAAGTATTGTGTTTACTTATTTTCTTAGGTACGCGGCTGAGGGTATATGTCTGTCGGCAAAGCTGACTGACATTTTCTTACTTTTGCTGCTTTAGGACAATTTTCTCAGTAGGTGTGAACTTGCCCCTGAAAAAATTGTACCGTCATAATGGAGGTAGCGAATAGAAGTTATTGCAAAAAAGTGGACCGATATGGCTCACCTTCGAACTTAAACTGAGTTTCGAGAAAGTATTACGAAGGCCACATTGACACATGATCAATTCGAAAGTTATCCCACGACTGGAACACACCAGCCATTGCACAGGGGTTACCCTTTCGGGTAATGAAAAACTTGGAACTTGTCCACAAGCTGCAACAAAAGTCAGAGGAATTCAAAATTTAAGATCTTAAGCTGCACTTTTCCGAAATTTTGTGGGGAAGTGGACCAATAGAGTCCATATTGGAGCCTCAACTATGTCTGGTACTGTCTTCAAGTCGTATTGTGTGCACAATTTTTGAAATTTCGTGGTGGATACAGGGGGTTATATGAAAAAACATTTGTTTGAGTTTATGTTATAATATTTATTTGTTTATTAAATTTATTTTTTTTTTTTTTGTGAAAAAATGCAACACCATTCTTTTCGTCTCTTATAGTTTTTAATTTTCTTATTTGTTTTGTTTCACGAGGGCTAATGTTTGTTTACACTTCGATCATATGGATTTTATACTTTGGTCAGAGTCGTACGTAATCTGTTGACGCCGATCATTAAAATGACAAATTGTTTAAAGACAATTAAGAAGGTGGTGGCAACCCATTTGGCATTATACCTTGTATATAATTTGAGAACAGTGGTTCGCAGTAGTACACGGCGTATATGATGTTCGCAGATTATATACAAGATATAAAAATTAGCCTGTATGCAAATTTATGAAGAAATTTGTCGAAATATCGGGCAATATGTATAATTTTAAGTAAATTCAGCTATAAAATGTGTTCAAATTCAGATTATTTTGCTGTCCCCAAAGCAAATACTGTACAAACATATATATATATATATATATATATATATATATATGTTTTAGAATAGGCGTGGTTATATATATATATATATATATATATATATATATATATATATATATATATATATATATATATATATATGTTTTAGAATAGGCGTGGTTATATATATATATATATATATATGTTTTAGAATAGGCGTGGGTATATATATATATATATATATATATATATATATATATATATATATATATATATATATATATATGTTTTAGAATAGGCGTGGTTATATATATATATATATATATGTTTTAGAATAGGCGTGGTTATATATATATATATATATATATATATATATATATATATATATATATATATATATATATATATGTTTTAGAATAGGCGTGGTTATATATATATATATATATGTTTTAGAATAGGCGTGGTTATATATATATATATATGTTTTAGAACAGGCGTAGTTTAGAATAGGCGTGGTTTAGAATAGGCGTGGTTTCGAATAGGCGTGGTTTAGAATAGACGTGGTTTCGAATAGGCCTGGTTTAGAAAAGGCGTGGTTTCGAATAGACGTGGTTTAGAATAGGCGTGGTTTAGAATAGACGTGATTTAGAATAGGCGTGGTTTAGAATAGACGTGATTTAGAATAGGCGTGGTTTAGAATAGGCGTGTTACAGAATAGGCGTGGTTTAGAATAGGCGTGGTTTAGAATAGGCGTGTTACAGAATAGGCGTGTTACAGAATAGGCGTGTTACAGAATAGGCGTGTTACAGAATAGGCGTGTTACAGAATAGGCGTGGTTTAGAATAGGCGTGTTACAGAATAGGCGTGTTACAGAATAGGCGTGTTACAGAATAGGCGTGTTACAGAATAGGCGTGTTACAGAATAGGCGTGTTACAGAATAGGCGTGGTTTAGAATAGGCGTGTTACAGAATAGGCGTGGTTTAGAATAGACGTGATTTATAATAGGCGTGGTCCAGAATAGGCGTGATTTAAAATAGGCGTGGTCCAGAATAGGCGTGATTTAAAATAGGCGTGGGGAGGCGAAGAATGGATCGCCTCCTGGGCACAACAAGACATTGACGATGCCCATTATTATGACCATTTACGAAGCCCAGTAGTATTTAGAAAATATAGGTTAATTTTCGTCCCATAAGCTACAAGAACTAGTATTACTTCGTGTGCTATATATTTCCGTACGGCTATTCCACTTCTTTTTCTGACAATGTTGAGTGGCTGGATATGTATTCCCCTACCTACGACTGCTTATCACCCGCTATGTTCGGCCTCAACAATATCAGAACAAGAAACAAATTATTCCAATGCTGTATGGAAATAGTACAAGAAGTACTAGTTCTTGAGAGGGAGAAAAAAATCTGTGTTATACCAGCTGCAATAGCAACAACCGCAGCACAGCTGCTTCTATTAGCAAACATTTCAAATAATTAAGTTAAATCTTCTTCGATGTGGCTGCCGAGGTGTGTAGTGGGATGGGATGGTTTGTGTGTGCGCAACCAGAGAAAATGTTTGGCGGAAATACAAGTGATACAATGACAATGCAATTGCGTTATAAAATTTTCGCGGCTAAAGTTCTTCACAGCCCAGCGACTGACACACAAACATACCTACATAGCCTTTGCTGCTTCCTCCTCTTGCAATTCTCTTATTCATTCCTTTTCCATGGCTGGTGCTGCTACTGCTGCTGTATAATCGAATACATAAATACCCTGTAAGCATTTGGAAGTGTGTTACTCACCCCATCTATAAAAAAAAAACGCAATCGACTTTCATTTTCTGTAAAAGAACGCCACTTTAGAATTTTACAATAACAAACTTATGCAGTCCTCTTTTGATCATTCTGAATGACTACTTAGTGTCAGCGAAAAAGATTGAAATGCGATTATTGATTTATTTGAAAATTTTGCCTTTTTTAGGCGCAGATGATTTTTTTAGTATTAATTTTTTAATCGAGCTTTATGATCTATAATGCAAGTGAAAAAGAAAGCCGACGACTCGAAACCACACACCCACCATTATGTGATATGCATGTTTCGCCTTCGGTAAAGGCTCTTCAGACATATCGGATGTGGAGCGGCTTCCCTGTCCTCGAACTTTTCTTCTTTCAAACGCATTTTTCTTTTGTTTTTTTTTCGGCGTACGACAAACGGGTAGGCAGACATTTTCGAATGTTTAAATTCATTTAATGCATGTACAGCCTTGCACTAATATAAAACATTTATCAATATGATGTTTAAATGGCACGGTGGTGCGGTGGTTAGCAGGTTCGCTTTGCACTCTTAATGTCCCGCGTTTGATTCCCAGGCCAGACAATATAACATCAACGTAGGCGATAATTTCAGCTAAGAATAGTTCTTTGAAAACATATGTACATTGGAAATGTAATTATAACCAAAAAAATAAATAAATAAAAGAATAAAAACAAAAAAAGAAAAATAAAAATATTTTTTTCGTCATTACCAGTTTTTCGCTAAAATAACATCCAGGAGTCACGATATCGACCTTCACAAGTGGTTCATTTCTTAGAGCACGGTTAGCATTCATCGTTAAGTAGGCGAGTGTTTCTGTCGTTTGGTAGTGACTACATCTGTACCTATGTATAATTCATTTAGACATTGATTAATTGTTGGACATCGACAGACATAAAAACATGTGTATGTGTATTTATAAACCAAAACGATGTTTATAATAATATTTTAGGTTATGGCATTGACCATAAATTCCAAAAAAGACCACAACCGGACACACCCACTCTAACACACTAGCAGCAAAATAATCACAATGGTCAGCTGGAAAGTATGTGTGGGTGCGTGTGTCTTGCCTTACATAAATACTTACAAATAAGAAATATACATAAAAAAACTAACTAATTGTTGTAGTGAACCTTTTAGTTATTAATTTAAAAATATAGATAAAAAGTCAAACAACAACTAGTCGCCTCTTAATCCCTTTCACAGGGTTTCCATGTTTTTTGCACGTTTTTGCTGCCGTCCTACATTCCATTCTACTTCCTTTTTTCATTAGCGTCTTGCAAACTATTGAAATTTTTTTTAATGTTATAAGTAGATAGCATTTACTCTTCTTTCTCCTTTTCAACCTACAACGCCAACACTATCTCCAGCACCAATGAATTGTTTATCTATGTTGGAAATCCTTGTAACCATTTCTATTAGAACGTTTTTTGTGCATAAAAAAGCTTCGAACAAACAAATAGTCCAATTAAACAGCATAGAACTGCAATAAGAACAAGAACAAAGTAATAGAAGCAGAAACAACAACACCAACAACGATAACAATCAAAAGAAGTAAATAAATTCAATTGTGTGCAATTGAAATTCATTAAGTTTTAATGCAAGAGCGCTTTTGTATTCGAAGGCAGCAGTTGGACGGACAGGCGAAATAAGAACCATAGGCACAAACATACAGCCAGGTAGACATGAAGACAAAGCGTTGCAAATAGGCTGATTTGTAGGCAAGTTTAGGTAATTGAAATCATAGCTACGATTACTCCCACCATACTGAAGGAAAAACTAACTTAAACGCACACATACACATATGCAGAAAGACACAACAAACACACAAACATTCTCTTATTCATCTATCCTCGCAATGATCCACATCAAACAAATGTTCAGATAAAATGCCAAATGATAACAGACGGACAGGTATTGAATAACAAATAACAAAAATGTAAAATACACGGAAACTAATTTTATATAAAATGGCAGTGGTTTGCTACGAAAATGCTCTGGGAGAAAATAAAAGCAGAAGGTTTTCTTACAAGAAGCTTCATTACATAAACAAATGAGCGTGGAATGTTAAAGAATATTTTTCTAGGACCAAAATACTATTAAACATGAATTTATATAGACCAATTTTTAAAGGATATTTTTCAAGGACCATCACAGCAATAAAATTAAATTAAAAACAAAGACCAAATTATCAATAAACGTGAATTTTTTTAAAGAAAATACCAAATCTATATAAATAAAAATCAAATGTCGTTCGTTGGTAATGTCATCAGTTGAGAACGGCTGGACCGATTTCGACAATTCTTTCTGTAAAAAATGCGCCATAACCCGACTTGGGTTTTCTACAAAAAACTACTGAACCGATTTTCCTGAAATTGCCAGGGAATGTACAGGGATACAAATCAAATGTCATTCGTTGGTAATGACATCAGTTGAGAACGGCTGGACCGATTTGGATAATTCTTTTGTGAACTGTTCGCATTAACCCGACTTAGATTTTTATGCAAAGAACATTTGACAATTTTAATCTCTTCTACAAAAACTACTGAACCGATTTTTCTGAAATTGGAATGTACAGGAATGACCCCCGGTTAAATATTTACAATAATTACGAATGTATCTATTTGAATGTTAATTTGCGAGACAATTGTGGTTGTGTCTCCAACCTTACACACATTTTTAGGACCCAAAGGCTTGACCACACCCACTCTTTAAAAAATGTTACGTCTACAAAACTACTGATATGATACGCATATTATCTTGAATTGAAGGGGACGGGGTACTTCCCTTTGCCATATTAAAAAAAGCGCATTATCTTTATGAATAAAAATCAAACACGGTGCTCTTGAAGCAAATTTAAATGGAAGGTGCTTGCACCTGGGAAGTTTTTGCGATTCTGAAACTTCAATGTTCATAGATGAGAAAAATCAAAAAACAAAAAAAATCGCCGGAGCGCTTTTTAAATAAATCGCGATTCAAGTTGACATTTTTAGGGGTTGTTTATGTTTTTGCGATTTTGCTTGGAAACCGCAAGTCTTATTAAAATGGGAATAAAGAAAATGTTGTAGCTATTCTCTACAAGAGTGACCTCCATGATATTTTCGTAGGTTTTACCGTTTTTGAGATGTAGAAGTTCAAATTCAAACAATGTTATGCCTGCAATTTCCCAACTTAAACGTGTATATCTCAAAATGAAGACTTAAGATAAAAACCTAAAAATTTGAACTGAACCTCTATATCTCAAAAATGGAAAAACATACGACAAAACCTAAAGGTCAGTCTTGTAAAGAATTTTCACAATTACAACTTTAGTTTCATTCCGATAGGACTTGCGGTTTCCAAGCAAAATAGTGAAAACTTAAAAACCACCTAAATATTTGAATTTTGACCGCGATTTATTTAAAAATCCCTACAGCATTTTCTTCTATTCTTGGGATTTTTCATATCTATAAAGGGGCGAAACAGTCAGTGCATAGTCCCAATTTGAACTTCTATCTCTTAAAAATGGTAAAACCTACCAGAATAACATAAGGGTCATTCTTGTACAGAATTTTGATAGCTACAACACTTTTTTTATTCCGATTTTGATAGGACTTGCGGTTTCCAAGCAAAATCGCAAAAACCTAAACAACCCCTAAAAATGTCAACTTGAATCGCGATTTATTTAAAAAGCGCTCCGGCGATTTTTTTGTCTTTTTATTTTTCTCATCTATGAACATTTTAGTTTCAGAATCTTCAAAAACTTCCCTTCCATTTAAATTTGTTTCAAAAGCACCGTGCAAATGCTGTCGTAACAAAACATAGGTTTTTATGAAATGAAATGTTGACCACGCCCACTTTTTCCAATTTTCAATTTAAATCTTTTCTGCAAAAACTACTGAAATGGTCAGGGAATGTACAGGGATGGGCCCCGAAAACAGGCTACATATTTTATTGAATTACAGTGGGAGCGGGGTACCTATGTAATATTTAAAAAAAACAAGTAAAAAGTCGTTAAGTTCGGCCGGGCCGAACTTTTTATACCCTCCACCATTAAAAAGTCTTAATTAAAATGGAATTATTAGGGCCCTTTTACAATTGTAGGTGTAACAACTTTTCGACAATGGTGAGTATATTAAAAACCCCGAAGGACAGATGCGCCCTGAGTCGAACTTCCGCTTTATGGCGTGATGAAGTTTTTGCAAGGGACCCTGTAAGCCATCATGAATTAGCATTATATCTTTGTTTGTTGTTTTTGTAGAGCACTTAAGCAACAGTGAACAAAGATATAACGCTAATTCCTGATGGCCCACAGGGTCTCTAACAAAAATTTCATCACGCCATAACGCGGAAGTTCGACTCACGGCCGATCTGTCCTTCGGGGTTCATAATATACTCACTAAGGCCTTTCTTGCACAGGAGGAATTTTCCATGCCCCAGACTTCACCTCCATTTTGTTGCACAGTGTTGTCTAATCTAATCTAAAAAATGTGTTCAGCTAGGTGAAAGGTACCACCTACGGGGCTATATCAAAGAGTAAACCTATCTTTAAATTTTTTGGCGGAAAAGTTTTATAGCTGCAGGGAACTTCAAGAGTCAAATTGAGGGTAGTTTCATCAAAACAATTTAGACCCTCAAAAATGGGCCATGTTGACGAATTTTAGTGAAGAAATTTCGTGACCACTGAAAATTCCCGAAAATCGGGAGGTAAAGTTATATGGGGGATATACCAAAACATGGACCTATATTGACGATTATTTTTAAATAGACAAAATTGTAGCTAAAATTCTCAAAATACCGATCATTACAGCTAGTTCGGTTAAAAATTGCAGCTAAAATTCTCAAAATACCGAAAATCGGGAGATACCGTTATATGGGGGCTATACCAAAACATGGACCTATGTTGACGATGTTTCGTTGGAGATGTTTTATGTCCACTGAGAACTTCAAATGTCAAATTACAGCTAGTTCGGTTAAAAATTGCAGCTAAAATTCTCAAAATATCGAAAATCGGGAGATACGTTATATGGGGGCTATACCAAAACATGGACCTATGTTGACGATGTTTCGTTGGAGATGTTTTATGTCCACTGAGAACTTCAAATGTCAAATTACAGCTATTTCGTTTTAAAACTGTAGCTAATATTCTCAAAATACCAAAAATCGGGAGGTACCGTTATATGGGGCTATACCAAAACATGGACCTATGTTGACGATGTTTGGTGGAGATGTTTCACGATCACTGAGAATCTCAAATGTCAAATTGCAGGTAGTTCGGTTAAAAATTGTGGCTAAAATTCTCAAAATACCGAAAATCGGGAGGTACCGTTATATGGGGACTATACCAAAACATGGACCTATGCCCATATCCTTTGGGATATAAGTTTGTTGATCACTAGGAACCCTAAGTGCCAAAATTTAGCAAATTCGGTCTGCAAATGTGGCGAAGAACGTCAAAATACCTCAAATCCGGAGGTACCGTTATATGGGGGCTATACCAAAACATGGACCTATGTTGACTATGTTTGGTGGAGATATTTCATGGACACTGAGAACCTCAAATGGCAAATAACAGCTAATTCGGTTAAAAATTGTAGCTAAAATTCTCAAAAAACCGAAAATCGGGAGGTACCGATATATGGGGGCTATACCAAAACATGGACCTATGTTGACGATGTTTGGTGGAGATGTTTCACGATCACTGAGAACCTCAAATGTCAAATTGCAGGTAGTTCGGTTAAAAATTGTGGCTAAAGTTCTCAAAATACCGAAAATCGGGAGGTACCGTTATATGGGGACTATACCAAAACATGGACCTATGCCCATATCCTTTGGGATATAAGTTTGTTGATCACTAGGAACCCTAAGTGCCAAAATTTAGCAAATTCGGTCTGCAAATGTGGCGAAGAACGTCAAAATACCTCAAATCCGGAGGTACCGTTATATGGGGGCTATACCAAAGAGTGGACCGATATAGCCCATCTTCGAACTTGACCTGCCTATGGAAAAAAGACCATCGGGTGCAAAATTTCAGCACTCTATCTCAATTATTGCGGACGCTAGAGTGATTACAACAGACGGACAGACGGACGGACAGACGGACATGGCTAGATCGTCTTAGAATTTTATCCTGATCAAGAATATATATACTTTATAGGGTCGCAAATGATTAGTTCGATGTGTTACAAACAGAATGACAAACTTAATATACCCTCCATACTACAGTGGAGGGTATAAAAACAAAACTTTATTTTGGGTACTTCTTTAGGGCCTAAAGACACGACCACGCCTGTTTTTTATACCCTCAACATTAATGCTAACGAGGGTATATACACTTTCATACGGGCAAAATGTGCCTCATCGAAATAATGGTTTTAGACCCCAAGTATGTTTGGACGAAATGTGTTTCAGACAATTTGGAGTCGATTGCGCAATGTCCGTCCGTCTGTCTGGCTGGCTGGCTGGAGCTCACGATAACTCTCGCAGGGATGAACCGATTCGGTTCAAATTTTGGCTTTCGTAATATTTTGCCCAAACATAGTTTAAGTTCGAAGATGGGCTATATCGGTGAACTCCTTCCGGTACCTCCCACACAAAAATTCGAAAATGCTCTCGAATCGCTTTGATTTTTGTTATAGCAACTTGTATTCACTGCCCTCCATACGACGGTACATGTTTCAGTAGGGGCAAGTCCATACTTCCTGAGAAAATAGCATGAAAGTTGCAAAAAAAAACTATGACGCCATATGAGGTTGTTGGAGCGCAAGATAACTCTAGAACGGATCTGCCGATTCGGTCCAAACTTTGGCCTTTGTAATATTTTGTCCATGCATAGTTTAAGTTCGAAGATAAACCATATAGGTCCTTCAGGAACCTCTCCCACAAAAGTTCAAAAATGTTCGGAAAAATTGTTCGTACGGTAACTCTTGAAGGAAGTGGCCGAATTGGTCCATACTTTACACATCCTAATATATCTACCAGATATAGATCAGGTTCAAATATAGACTATACTTGTCCACTCAATCCGGTACCTCCCACACAATATTTCGGATAAGTTCACTTTAAGACCTTATATCGAATCACTTTAATTTTTGTTGAAGCAACTTGCTGCCTCAATTAGGATGGTAAAAGTTTTTTCAGGGGCAAGTTCATACTTCTTGAGCAAACAGACCGAAGGATGTAAAAACCCCCTATGGCACCATATGTAGTGGCTGGAGATCCACTTCCATAATGGTCAATGTCGATCCATTCCTATTAGTATCTCCTCCGCAAAACTTTTGATGTTTAATCCTAAACAACATTTTTGTCGGTTCAAACGCCCAAAATTTTTAAAACCCCCTAAATACATACGTTTTTTGGGAAAAATTGTTTCAATATACACAGGCTGAGGGTATATCTCTGTCGGCAAAGCCGACTGATACTATTTTACTTGTTTTATATGTCATAACTCCAATACTACGAGTACTGAAGCGATTTCCATAACATTTGCAGCAAAAGCTCAATGTTTGCCATTGTTATGTATATTTTATGAATTTCGGAAGAGGTGGGGTACCTTGCCTTTCTTTTAAACGCTATATGTATAAGCCAAACTTATAATTATATCGGTTTCAACATACATTTTGGTAGCCAATGAAGTTGTGTTTACCCTAGGTACATATTTGGAGCCAAAATATCGGACAACGCAAACTTTTATTAATATGTTATATCTTGAAAACTGATGACCACGCGTACTCTTTTCAAAACATTATTTTTCCAAAACTACTGAACCTAATTTTCAGAAAATATTCAGCAATGACCCGTGGTCTAAAATGCCATATATTTGTTGACGAATTTCAGGGCATATTGTTTTATAATGGCTATATTTGCAAAACTTATTAGTGTATCGGGTTGCAAATAAATTTTCGAGACAACAGTGGTTGCTCCCGCGATCAAGAAAACCTATTTATTCACAAATTTCCTTAAATGGTGAGGTTCAGCGGTCCATCAGCCATCAACAACTAAAATATATAGGTCTCAATAAGCGGGAGAATTCGACTTAACCTTTTTTTAACTTTTATAATTAGGTCGCTTTAGGATAAAGAAAGGGACATGTACGATAATAAATCCTAAACCGCATAAATTGTCGAAAAAATCCGTAAAAGAAAAGAAAGGTTACAGACCAAACCTGTTGATAAATTTAAAATCCTTCTCGGCTTTACAATGGACCGAAGAAGTGAGGTAGAAAATACCTGTGTTTGAAATGTCAAGCATAAAATCGATAAAAAGTTGTCACTAAAACTTATTAAGACGGGCCAGCAATGCGGAACGGGGACTGCTAGTTATCAATAAATTTGGATTTTTATACCTTCCACCATAATATGGAGAGTATAATTATTATTATTATTATTCTTTATTAGTCAATGGAATTCAATATCCTTACAGACTAAGATACAACAAATTTAATTAACAAATGTTTGAACTTATACAAAAGAAAATATATTATGAACTTACTATATATATATACTTATATATTATATAAAATTGATTTAAAAGATTCTTTAGATGTGCTGAAATCAATATGTGATTGCGACTCTCTTTGCAGTTTTTCATTAATAGTATTCAAATTTAGGAATGTGCGTGTTAAAGGCCCATTTTGGGCATAATTAGTGCGGTGAAAAGCGACGTTAAATAAATTAACAATGCGTAAGCTTCTCGGAGGCACAAAAATTGGAACTAAAGATAACAAATCTGGAGAATCAATAGTATTACTGAGCAAATCAAATACAAAACAAGCAGACTGGATTTTTCTCCGACATTCCAAATTCTGAAGACCAAGTAACAAAACTCTTGATCTATATGATCATTTTTTTAAGGGCGAACTTTGTAAAATTTTGTTGAATTTTTTCAATACGATCTATATGAGTTCTACATTGGGGATCCCACACAATCGAAGCGTATTCAATTTTGGATCTGACGATAGCTGTATATATTGCTTTAATAGTATTTGGGTCAGAAAAATCAGCACACATTCGCTTA
This sequence comes from Musca autumnalis, assembly GCF_047663935.1. Taxonomy (NCBI): domain Eukaryota; kingdom Metazoa; phylum Arthropoda; class Insecta; order Diptera; family Muscidae; genus Musca; species Musca autumnalis. The sequence continues at coordinate 37,369,592 of NW_027411644.1, forward strand.
AGAAATGCTAAGACCTTGTAAGCCTGAGGAATAATGTGGTCTATATGAGGAATAAAAGAGAACGATGTATCAAAGATGACACCTAAGTCTCGAATTGTATTTAACTTATTAAGAATTGTGTTGCCTATTCTGAATGAAAGCATAATGGGATTATGGGATCTGTAGTAGGTAACATGAAAGCATTTGGAAAGATTTAGAGAAAGTCTATTTAAATCACACCACAGTGCTAATTTATTTAGATCTTGTTGCAAAGAGGAAGCATCTTGCAGACAATCAACTCTGGCAAACAATTTTAAATCATCTGCATATAATAAGAATTTTGAATTTGAGAAGCATGAAGAAATGTCATTAATGAACAAGTTAAAAAGAAGTGGCCCGAGGATGCTGCCCTGTGGCACACCGGATGTTTGGGAATAAGGCATGGAAAGAAAATCACCAACTCTGACTTTACAAACTCTGTCACTTAAATACGATGAAATCCATTCAAGGAAAATTGAATGAAAACCAATGCTGTGTAACTTATCTATTAAGATGCTATGTGAAACCTTATCAAATGCTTTGCTCAAGTCGGTATAAATAGCATCAACTTGAGAGCCTTGTTCCAAAGCAGATAGGCAGTAATGGGTGAAAATTGACAAATTTGTTATGGTAGATCTACCTGAGTAGAAACCATGCTGGTTTGAAGAAATAATAGGCCTGCAGACAAAGAACAGTTTTTTAAATATAACTTGCTCAAAAACTTTAGAGACACATGACAGTTTTGATATTGGCCTGTAGCATGTAACATCATCTTTCCTGCCGTCTTTAAATACAGGAGTGATTGATGTTACCTTCCACCGATGTATAAAACATCCTTCTTTAAGTGAAAATATAAGTTAGTGCAGAAGTTATACTTGAGGCACACTTTTTTAGAAAAAAAGAGCATAGGCCATCAGAATCACTTTTTAAATTGTTTTTTATCTCATGAATAGCTTCAAAAACGTCGTTTTCACAAATATCAATACTTCCAATGTTAATGACGGAGTTAGTATTATACCGATTGAAATTAGAAATTGTTGCAGCTTCAAAATTAGATAAAAAATTTTTAGACTAACGGCATCATTTATCAGCGGGACATTTGTTCTGCTTCCTTTTTTTGAAAAATTTTAAAAGGGCGTAATTTAATATCCCTTGGCCACAATTTAGAGTTAAAAATAGTATTATACATACTAGGCACCAGGGACGTAGCCAGGATTTCATTTCGGGGGGGGGCCCAACTGACAAATTTTTTAAAGTTCATGTTGGCGAAAATTTCTTATTTAGCAAAGATGTAAACCTTATTTTAGACTTATTCTAGTGATGAAATAATTTTCAATACTATTTTTTAGTTCATATGGCGAAGAACTTCTGTTTTTAGAACTTTTTTGACAATATGTCACAGTTAATATATGGTCAAAACAATGAATATATTAATAATGCCATATATTTTTGGGTGTATAATTTATCAAATAATTCACAACTACAGTGAATGTTATGAAATTCAGTGATATCACTTCGGTAAGGCCAAAAGAAAGCGAATACAATGGAAAACCTTAGAAATACCATAATATTTTATTTTCAAATATCTTAACATTATAATTGTCAAAAATATGCAAAAATCCGATGTCTACATATCACAAAGAATTTCTGAAGGCCGAGAACTAATGCTGAGCAATAGTTAGTCTATCCATCAAGAAATTCTAGCACCTAATCGCGGTTATGTAAATGACAAATTCTATCTCCAAATCGTGCATCTGTCAAAAGACTAATTTTGGCGTCTAATCGTTTCACTTATAGAAATTCTGGATCTTCTCATAAATTTATCAGGAACAAGGGAATCTCGGAATCCAGTCTTAACTTCGTTCAAAATGAAATTATGTCGCCCAATCCAAGGTCTATACATGTATACATTCTTTTAGCAAAAATCCCTAAACACAATTTTTCCCAATCTAAATTTTTTATACTCTCAGCCTTTAGCCAAAATGTGCCTCATAATGGCTTTAGGGCCAAAGTGTGTTTGGAAGAAATCTGTTTCAGAAAACTTGGAGTCGACTTAGCTATGTCAGTTCGTCTGGGTAGCCGCCTGGGGTGCACGATAATTCTCAAACAGATCAACCGATTCGGTCCAAAATTTGGCCTTCGTGATATTTTGATCTATCTACTCTTTCGGCAAACATCCGCAGAGTATTTCAAAAAGTTTCAGCGAAGTGCAGTTTAAGATCTCTTTGGATAAGCTGTGTGATGGTCATGGCTTCACTTCCTTTATGCTATTAATTGGTTATAAGTAAAAATATGAAATTAATAAATAAAAAAAACTCTCTGGAAATGCTTTGCTTTTTTGCAACAAATGTTCTCGGGGCTCCTATTACTACCGTACAAGTTTTTCAGAGGCAAGTCTATACTTCCAGAGAAAATGGCCCGAAAGCTGTAAAGAACACCTAAGGCAATCATGTGTAGTGGCTAGGGCACACGACAACTTTCGAACCGGATACTGCGTTAGTCCAAACTTTGTTTATCGCAATATTTCAGCGAGCCTTATATATACAAAATTTGAAGATGGTGGTTTTCGGTCTACTTCTTCTGGTATTTTCCCCCCAAATTTTAAGAATTTTAGCTAAAGTGGTATGCGCGAGTTTTCTTGAACGGAGCAACAGATTTGGTCCAAACTTTGGATTTAGTAATATTTTTCCAAACTTAGTTTTTGCTCGCAAATGGGCCATACTGGGGTACCTGCCTCACAAGCCTTCAAAATAGTTGTTTAAGTGCATTTTAGAGCGGTATTAAGTTTTTCGTGGGCAAGTCCATATTTCTTGACATAAGAATAAGAGCCAAAAGGTGAAAATTATACAGTGGCGAACTGAAATGACTGGTGGGCGCAATATCTTTTAAAAGGAATAACTCCAAAAATAAGATCTACTCCAAAAATGAACTATGTCGGTCCGGTCCATTTCTCCATACCTCCTCCGCAACACTTGTGATCAATGATACAAATCCATATTTTGTTTGCAAGTTCATACGTCCAAAAATGGCTACAAATTTCTGAAAATCTTCTAATGCATAGTTTTTGGGTTTAAGGATTTTGGCTGTGTAGCCACTATTCAATCTGTCTATAGATGGAAGTTTCAATTCACACAGGCTCAGGGTATATTCCTGTCCGCAAAGTCGAGTGGTACTTGTTGAGATTTTGACGAAGAAGAACCTGTTCCCGATCAGTTTTAAAATTTCGTTTGTCGTCACAAGGTCCTTTACCGAAGCTGGAAAAATTAACATTTCTAGAAATGTGCATCCATTGAAAGTACTTCCCAAAATACAATTGCTGTGGGTTTCTATGACGTTTTCTTCTGATTTTATTCAAAGAGTAATCGACAGAAATATCTCTGAAGATGAAATTCATTGTGATTTTGAAATATTGGAAATAATATGTAAAAAATCAATATACACTCTAAACTTTTTGCAACAAGATGCGACACAAATGTGCGCAATTATAAGCATTTGTGTTGAAATTCTATTTTCACGCATAAAATGTTTCACTTTATGCGTGAAAATCACATTTCAAAAAAATGTTTAAAATTGCGCACATTTGTGTCGCATCTTGTTGCAAAAAATTTAGAGTGTAAATATAAAGTAGAAAAATGTTTGTACGTTTGTTTGTTTGAAGTTTATGGACTCAAAACCCGCTGAACCGATCTTCCTGAAATTTTCAGAGTATATCACTACATGGCCTGAAGGTAAGATAGGCTATAAAAATTTCGGAAATTCCGCGTTGATTCGGAGATATAGCATCAGAATCGGAGGTGCCTACAAAAAAAAATTAGAATGGTAACAGATAATGTCTCCAAATTTTAGATGTGTGCAGGAATTTGGTCTAGAAATAAATCGGTCTAAAATGGTCTAGAATTGAAATCGGTTCAGATTTGGATAAAGCGCCTATATATATTTTCGGCCGATTTCATGTATTTTATGCATTAAACGCGCTATGTATGTCCAATTTCAATGAAATTTGGAATGTGTGACGGAATTGGGTCTAGAAATAAATTTTTTAAATTATATTGAAATCGGTTCAGATTTGGATATAGCTCCCATATATATTTTCGTCCGATTTCATGTATTTGATGCACCAAACACGCTTTATATACCCGATTTTAATGAAAGTTGCAATGAGTGACGAAAATTGGACTACAAATAAATTTGTCAAAATATATTTTACCTTATTCGGGGTTGCGAAGCGCACCGGGTTCACCTAGTAAAATATAAACATTGACCTCAAGCTCAATTATCTTGATTTTATTAACATTCGAAAGGTCGAACAAAACATAACATTTCGACAGAAAAATCCTTTTGTCCAATAGACATTTACGACACTGCGATGGAACAGATATTATATCATATAAAATGGTTGATATACATATTTTTTTAATGCAAATTTCAAGCATAATAAAGAATTTTTAATTGTTCAAAATATAAACGTGTTAGAGAAAATATACAAACACCACAAAGAAACCACAAAGATTAAGCACCGGTTTTACATTTTATTGTTGAATTGCTCTTATAAAAAATTTCAAAAACAAAATATCGCAAACATGTTTTTTTCTGGATGTTGTTTGTAAGCCAAAGTATTGGACCTAATATGTTACAAACGTCCAATAATTACAAATAAACATATTGTTCTGAACTCAGTAACACAGTCAGCCTAAAATTCCGATTAAACGCTTAGACAACACCTTAAAACTTAACAAGAACTATGCATAAAATTGCTCAAAAAGCCTAACTTGTTCATAATTTTTATATTTTCAACTACTTTACATATTTCTTCAACAATTTAAAACAGTTTAAAATTTTACTCAAAAATTAAAAAATGTGTAACATAAGCTAATATCCTATAGGAACTAAAATCATTTCGGGGGGGGCCCGGGCCCCCCGGGCCAGCCCCCTGGCTACGTCGGTGCTAGGCACTATTCCGAGTTTAAAATTAACTCTTTTTAAAGAATTTAAATCAACGTCTTTCTTTATAAGCTTATAGCATTCCATTTGCGATTTATCTAATTCAGATTTTGCTGCAATGTAATCTAAAATTTGATCACTTGAAACAGATGGTTTGAATGATGAAATATGGATCCATTTCTTGGGAGCCACCACTTCTAGATTGTTTGCCACATTGTCTTCGCCGTAAATAACTCTTCCCACTCTCCTTCTACGCCTCTGCGCTGTTTCCCAATCAGCATTTGTTTGATGATTAGGTTCGATCGCATCAGCGGCATTGTTAACAGCGTTTGTATCTAGTGTGCTTATTGATGATACCGATGACGCGTACGATAACACACGTTGCGTGTTAGCACCATTTACTGCATGTTCGAAGGTAGCTGCATCAGGCAAAACTCGACTTTGAACCATACCAACAACACTACGGCTACTCTCAGAACTTTGATTTTGCTTATTTTGTTTTGGTTGCTTGCTTTGTAGTTGTTTATTCGTATTTACTGCTTTCTTTATCTCTTGTATTTCGGCACTCAGAGAAGAATTAATAATGCATTTCAATTCTCTCACATCGTTTGTCAACGAAGAAATATGTGCAATTAAGTTCGATGAAACAGATAAGCAGTCATTGCAATTAAATAATTAAATTTGTCATTCCGTTTGTAACATATCGAAATATTCATCGGAGACCCTGTAAAGTATATATTCTTGATCAGGATTAAATTCTTAGTCGATATAACCATGTCCATCTTTCCGTCCGTCCGTCTGTTGAAATCAAGATACAGCTCGCAATTTTAAAGATAGAGCTTTTTAATTATACCCTCAGCATTTGTGCTAACGAGGGTATATACACTTTCATACGGGCAAAATGTGCCTCATCGAAATAATGGTTTTTGACCCCAAGTATGTTTGGACGAAATGTGTTTCAGACAATTTGGAGTCGATTGAGCAATGCCCGTCCGTCTGACTGTCTGTCTCTCTGATTCGATCCAACATTTGGCTTTCGTAATATTTTGTCCAAACTTAGATAAAGTTCGAAGATGGGTTATATCGGAATGTTCGGAAATTTTGTACGTACGATAACTCTTGAAGGGAGTAACCGATTTGGTCCATACTTTGCACATCGTGAAGCCTTTACCAGACTTAGATGAGGTTACAATATGGACTCAATTGGTCCACTCCTTCGGGTACCTCCCACACAAATTTGGGATAAGTTCAGTTTAGTGCCTGATCTCGAATCTCTTTGATTTTTGTTTCAGCAACTTACATTCACTGCGCCCATACGACGGTACAAGCTTCATCAGGGTCAAGTCCATACCTCCAGAGAAAATAGCCTGAAAGGTGAAAAAAACCTATGACACCGTGTGGAGCGCAAGACAACTCTCGAACGGATCTGCCGATTCGTTCAACAATTTGGCCTTAGTAGTATATTGTCCAAACATAGTTTAAGTTCGAAGATAAGCCATATCGGTCCATTCCTTCAGGTACCTCCCCCAGAAAAGTTCACAAATGTTCGGAAAAATTGTTCGTACGGTAACTCTTGAAGGGAGTGACCGATATAATCCGTACTTTGCACTTCCTAATATATCTACCAAATATAGATCAGGTTCGAATATGGACTATATTTGTCTACTCCTTCTGGTACCTCTCATACAAAATTTCGGATAAGATCACTTTAAGACTTGCTCTCGAATAACTTTGATTTTTGTTGAAGCGATTTGCATTCGCTACCTCCATTACGACGGTAAAAGTTTTTTCAGGGGCAAGTCCATATTTCTTGGGAAAACAGCCCGACAGGTGTAAAACACCTCTATGTCACCATATGTGTCGGTCGTAGAGCACGATAACTCTCGAACTGTTCAACCGATTTGGTCCAACATTTGCTCTTCGTCATATTATATCCAAACTTAGTTTCATGGGGCAATACCGGTCCACAACTTCCGGTACTTCTCCCCAATATTTAAAAAAATGTCACTAAAATGCTAAGACGATATCACTTGAATGGGGCAACTAATTTGGTCCAAACTTTGGATCACCTAACATTTTGTCAAAATTTAGTTTAACTTCTAAAATGGCCCATATCTGTACTCAATAAGGGTACTTCACCACAAAAGTTCAACATTTGTGTCTTAGTGCAGTCAAATGTCCAAAAAGGGCCACAAAATTCTGAAGGACCTTAAACACATTCGATTTGTCCCTAGGTGAACGTTTCACTTCACATTGGCTGAGGTATATATCGACGCCTTCAAACAATAGTATGCTAAGTCGACTTAGCATGTTTTCAAGTTCTTTACATTTTTATATTTAACGTCCTTTAACTTAAATTCTGTCAAATTTTGGTAATGATCGGGCAATCCGAACAGAAGTTATAAACAAATATTTCCTTAGCACAGTACTGAAGGTCAAAGAAATATTCAAACTTTTAGAGCTTGTCCTTCAAAACTCGCTTTTCAGAATTAGCAAACTATTATTTGGAGGTGTCGAGCGTCCTTTAACTTAAATTCTGTCTAAGTTTGGTAATGATCGGTCAATCCGAACAGAAGTTATAACAAATATTGACTTAGCATAGTACTGAAGTTCAAAAAAATGTCCAAACTTTGAGAGCTTCTCCTGCAAAACTCACTTTTTAGACTTAGCATACTATTATTTGGAGGTGTCGATATGGTAAATTTCAAATTTCTTTTGCAATTCCATTGGAAGAAATGTTAAAAATTTTTTTGCGAGCACACCCGCAATTTTTGGAACATAGATTAAAAAGTCGTGGTTTCAAATCTGTTCGCGTTCACAAAATTGGATGCTGCGCTCCAAAGTTATGGGGGGTTTTATTCCGTTATAAAGAACAAATATTTAAAAATTCCATTTTTGCTGTAATAAGAAAATGTATATATAAAGCGTTAGCAGCATTTAGTATCTATCCGTAGATGCCTAAATATTTTCTAAATGTATTTCTATTTTCGCGGAAAATCAAGAAATACTGAAAAAATCTTGGAGAAAATTTAATTTAATCTAATTTAGAGTCCAAATAAAACTCGAAAAAAAAAATAAATTAAAAATACGTACAGATTCTAGACAACGCGTAGAAAAATATGAGACCACAATTTTAAAGATAGGATTTATAACTGTCATATTACAGCAACAACAAAAGACGAAAACTTATTGTTGGAATATTATTTCAAAAATATATTTTTTGTTCAATACGAAAAATAGAAAAAACATTTTTGGGGGTTATTCTACTACTTCGCTAAATTTCGATGCAAAGACTGACGGACTTTGCTGAAACTTCTTCAGGGAAAATGCGATGACAAACCCGAAAGTGTATTTGCTTACTTTGATAAACAAGAGGATTATGAAACAGAAAGTAATATTGAAATTACAACCAAAGAAAAAATATAAAAGTTAAAAAACGTATAATTCGCGAATTCGTTAAAATCAGTTAAGGGGCATGCGCTTTTCAGATACAGCGAGTGCATCTCTATCAATATATAGCGATTTTTCCACTTTTCATTCAGCGGCCAAAGTGTGCCGTCAGCTGCATCTTACTGTTCAAAAAACCTTTATGTGGGTAAAAATTGCGCGATGTACATAAGATTATAAGGCGCATCCGATTTCAGTGACCGCCTATAAAAAATACGTCATTATAACACATTTTAAACAAATTCGTCAAGAACCGCGGATGTGCTACCAAATTCTATTTTATACGAAATACGAATATTACTCCAGAATCTCGGTAATTTATGCCACACGGTTTTTGAAAATAATATAATGGCGTATAAAGGATTCCATTTATGTAAAAATAACCAAAGAAAATCGCGGTTCAATGCGCGGAATCATCAAAATATAATTTTGCAGAATTTCGTACTTTCAAGGTATCTATAACCGCCGTTTTAGTGGATGGATTTGAAAGCCGAAGGGTTCATTAGATCCGGCGCTTGAAAAAACTAAAATCACGCGGGGTTCAAGGGTACCTGAGTCACAGTTGTAAATTTTGAAGCCAAAAAATAGGTTTTTAAAGAAAATTTACGCACCAAAATTTCGACTTTGGCCTCCTATTACTAGGGAGCTGTATGAAGCACACTCTTGAGATATACATCAAACGACGTGGAATCACGAGTTCAACAATCCAATAAATAGTTTGGGTAATTATCTGGTTGCGACCTCCAATTATAAGAAAAATTCAAAAAACCCAGAATTCAAAACTTCAAAATGTCGGCATCGATTTTAGGGGGATGCAGTGTATATATCGAAAAGTCATACATTAGAACCATCTTGCCCAAGGAGTATTCTTCAATTCTTTTTTTGAGCTCAGGTCTGAATTTTCCGTGGTTTGATCAGAAATCAAGAAAGAACGCAATAAAATTGTAAACTTCCACACATTTTACCCATTTTTTAATATTACCACCAACACAGCTTCCACATAAATTATTTGTTATGGTTCATTTTATGCGACCCCGGCTAAAACACTTCAATTAATATAAATATATTCATATTGTATGAAATATATTGACAGTTCGCGACTTATTAAATGGTGAACCTTAACTTCAACGATTGTAAAACATTTTTGAATATTACCATATATCTGTCGGCAAAGCCGACTGACAATTGGCCTGTTCCCGTACTTTATAAAGTGGTAAAAGTTGTAAAAGTCGTAAACGATTTTCATATAAATTTTGTGTACGGGAACGCAAAATGTGTACAAGTGGTAAAAATTGTAAAAACTTTTTAGTTCTGGAACAGAGCTAATTTTTTATTTGTTTGGTATAGAAGTTCCTAATACTGCTAGGATGTTTGGTATTGGAAATGGGCTATATCAGTCAACGCTTTGATATAGCTTCCATAGAACGGTACCACCCGATTTTGGTATTTTGAAGGCTTTAGCCTCATAATAACACCGAAATTGCTAAAATTTGATACTTAGTCTTCGTTGGGGGTACAAAAGTTCCCCCAAAAATTTGTAGGTATAGGCCCACGCCTTCATATAACCCCATAGAACGGTACCAACAGATTTTCGGTATTTTGAAGGGTTTAGCCTCATTATTACACCGAAATGGCAGAAATTTGTCCATAAAGGTCCATGCCTTCACATAGCCCCCATAGAACGGTACCAACAGATTTTCGGTATTTTGAGTGTTGTGACCACATTAATCCACCGAAATGGCTGAAATTTGGTATTTGGGCTTCACTTGGGGTAATTAACGTTCGATATGAAATTTGTCGGTATAGATCCATGAAATTTGGTATTTGGGCTTCACTTGGGGTAATTAACGTTCGATATGAAATTTGTCGGTATAGATCCACAACTTCATATAGCGTCCATAGAACGCTACCTCCCGTTTTTCGGTATTTTTAAGGCTGTGACCACAGCATCCCACCGAAATGGCTGAAATTTGTTATTTAGTCTTTGTTGAAGGTAAAAGCATTTCTGACTGAAATTCGTCGGTGTAGGTCCACGTTTCGATATAGCCCTCATAGAACGTTACCTACCACTTTTCGTAATTCTGAAGGTTGTGACGTCAATATCCCTTTCGGTGGGATGTTGACGAAATTTGTTATTAAGTCTTCTATTAGGTTATAAAATATTCCAGAAGAGAATTATCAGTATAGGTCCGCGGGTTCCTATATCCCCCAGAAAAGCTTACCTGCTGATTTTCGATATTTTGAAGGTTTTACCGAAGTATCGGAAATTTGGTATTTATTCTTCTTTGAGTCTAAAAACTTTCCACCAGAAATTTGTAGGTATAGATCGACGTTTTGATAAAGCCCCCATGGAACGGTGTCTCCTGAATTTCGGTATTTTGAAGGTTAGCCACATTGTTTTACCGAAATTACTGAAATTTGGTATTTAGTCTTCTTTATAAACGGAAGGAAACTAATTGTTCCATTTTCTTTCAATATAACTGGTTGTGGAGGGTATAAAAATATGTTAAAGAAAACCAGAGCTCCGATTTACTCGCGAGTGAAATTTTGGTGGGGTGGGGCAAGTTTATTTGAGGTTGCGGTTAGTTTTTGTTTGGGGTGGGGGGGGGGAGGGGACAATTTTCTCCGCTCCAATTTAAGAAGAGTGTCACTCGCGAGTGTAATTTGAGTGAATTAGAGCGAGTATTCGGAGCTCTGAAGGAAACAAATAATCAATAATCGTGGATTTTTTAAATATTATTTTTCAAGCAACAAATTATCAATTACTGTGAACTTTTTTGAAGGATATTTTTCAAGTGCCAAATTAGCAATAAACGTGGATTCTTTAAAGAATATTTTTATAGGATTAAAACACAAATAAATGTGGATTGTATTTAAAGGACCAAAAACCAATAAAGACCGCATTTATTGGTCTACTGATCCTTAAAAAAATATGTTTAAAAAGACCAAGTTTACTGAAGCAGATGCTTGAAATTTTGTCTTAAAAACACGTTTAGTTGCCTGCTGGTACTTTAAAGATATCGGTCATAAATAAATAAATATTCTTCATCTTTGCTTTCCCACGTAAAACATTTTGTGTTTTTTAATTCTGATTTTTCGATTTTCACAGATTCCAGAAATTAAATCTTAAATTTTATTATAAAATAATGATTTAAATAGAATATGTATGCATACATTTTCCATTTAAATAGTTGGTTTGCGTACCTGCGTGTTGTGTGTATGTGTTTTTTTTTTTTCATTTTCTCCTTTATCCATTTATTGTATTATTATTTTCTTACTCCTATTTTCATTTGTAGCAAAACATTCAAGCAAATGTAATCCTTACGCATGACCTAGTCATTAGCATTTGTAGATATTTTTCTGAATATCAATTCCGTTGCCTGGCTGACTTGGCTTAACTGCTTTCTGGGTTTGTTTGGTCGGACGCTTGGTTGGCTGGTTGCAAAATACGTCTGAAATTGATACAGTTTTCTTTTTTCTAACCTATATTAACACGCATTCATGCAAACCATAGCCTCCTAGTGCAAATATGTATCTGAATACGAATCCGAATGGAAACGCGTTTACAAGTTCTACAACCTCAACTCTTAAGGCGGAATAAAAGAAACAAAACACACACATTTTGCTTACCTTGCTGCCAATGTTCTTGGTCTACACCTCCAACGAAACGAAAAATCTGTAAGGCATTGCACTGCACCATAATGGATGATGCGGATGATGATGCTGTTGGAAAACTAAACTAACATAACTTGAAAGCATTCAGCCAATGTTAACGAGGCTAATCAAGGACATGCGGCTTGGAAAGTTTTCATAAAAAATATAACACACAACTATTCAACACACGAACAGACTCCTACACACATACATCCACCTCACCAGAATGAAGGAAATTATGTTAATAATTAAATATGTAGGCGTGTGAAGGCATGCGTAACTAATAAGGTTTCAGCATCGCCATAACCACATACATGAATACGTGGCCACTCTCACGTACAATCACTTAGTGTGATAGCTGAATAAATAAATAAAAAAATAAGAATTAATTTTTTTTATTGGTTTTGATGATAGCCGAGATGAGAAATTAAGATAAACAGAATTGTGACAAATTGGCATTTTCATCACCTAATTAGTTTGTCTGGATGATTGTAAAAATTTGAAGAGCAACAGGCTTCAACATGGCAAATTCTAGGGCACATATTAATCTCTCATTTTATGTTTAATTTCAAAGGACCCAACTTTTATAGAAGAACACTCAAGTAAAATACCACTTAGCTGAATCTTTTATCAATAGAGGACCCCCCCCTAGATGTACCTTCTACCCATATAAGATCAGTTAAGTGTGTCTTCTATCCATAGGAGTCAACTTAGGTTGGCATCCACCACTCAAGTAAGGCTTTTATACAAGTCAGTAGACACACCGGCAAAATTTGCAGTAAAGAAAGTTGAGTTTTTCGTAATAGCGGGAGGAAAATATATAGATGGCCTCTTTCATCTCCGGTATCTCCAAAAAACTAAATTTTCTTAACAGTTTTCTCAAAAGAGGACAACTTAGATGGGTCTTCTAGCAAGACCACATAGGTGGCCTTCTATCCACAGAAGACCACTTAGGAAGATTCTCTATCCACAGAAGACCACTTAGCTGGGTCTTCTATCCACGAGACCATTTAGGTGGGCCTTCTATCTACAAAAGACTATTTAGGTGGATCTTCTATCATTAGAAAACCACTCTGATGGGCCTTCGAACTGTTGAAGGCCACTTTTGTGGGTCTTCTATCCACAGAAGAACACTAATGTGGGCCCTTTATCCATAGAAGACCACTTAGGTGGGTCTTCGATCCATAGAATACCATTTAGATAGGCCTTCTAAAAATATTCTTTCAAGGTTTGGAATTTGTAAACAATATTTTTGCAAGCGTCGATTTAAGTTTAAGTTTTTCAATTATCAATATTTTTCAAGCATGGGTTTATTTTTCGAAAATATTTTTAAAGAAACAATTTTTTTATTAAGAATTAATTAATCTTAGATTTTTAGAAAATATTTAATATAAATATTTTAATCGTGGATTTTTTAAATTTTTCTAATGTGCTAAGCCTTTGAACCCCGATTTTTTTCCGAAGACATAAAAATATTTGTCATATTTATTATGATTAGTAGCCGCAAAAATTCTTAAAAATTCCCCGTGCTTAGGGAGTTACCAAATGTTGCCAGTGGGCAACATTGGGCCATTTTGGTTATAAAAATTAACAAAGTTTATTTCTTAAGTCTTTGTATTATCGTTATATTTTTTATTATTCATAATGTGGAAAAGCATAAACAGATGAGTTTCTTTAATTCTAGAGGAACATTGATGGACATGGAATGGAAAATTGGTATATATTTATCGTATATAGTTCACGAATTAACCAATTTAGACGTATATGGTGGTGTTCATATAATTTGAAATGCTCATATTGATATTTTTCAGAGTAGAAGCGTTTGAAAATTATTTTGTATCTTGTATGGAAACTCTAAACCTGATAATATTGACCTTCATCCAATACAAAAATTTTCATCATCGATATTTGAACAGATATTCCCCTGATATCTTGAAAACTCCTAAAACCAAAAAATGTGTCAGTCTCCTTTAATTCAAGTCCAATTTTCGAATAATAATATAAATACAGCATTTTTCCCAAGCTCGAATGTCCCAATAACCCTTTGTATTTAATTGAATACCACTAACCAGAATTTTCGACTTTCACTACTGTAACCACCTTAATACCACAATGGCCCAAAGTTGCCCACAGGCAACTTCCAAATTTCAAAAAAGTATAACTACTGATTGGAGCTGTAAATTGTATGCTTGTTTTTTTATTTTATTTTATTTTATTTTATTTTATTTTATTTTATTTTATTTTATTTTATTTTATTTTATTTTATATAAGTAATATTTTTCAACAAATTTTGACTGCAATTATTCAATTCGTTTGACATTTAACAGCATTTTATAAAATCACCAAAATATTTCATGTCCAAATTTTTACTCGACTCCTTATACTTAAACAAGCATAACTTCGTCAATCTAGCGATTTATTTAAATGTACTTTGTAATTTATTAATTCTTCTCAAATCAACCTACCGACACCCACTTAGTGTATGTAAATATCTCAAATATTTTTTTTAAAGTTTTGATTAAAAAAAAACAAGTAAAAAGTCGTTAAGTTCGGCCGGGCCGAACTTTTTATACCCTCCACCATTAAAAAGTCTTAATTAAAATGGAATTATTAGGGTCCTTTTACAATTGTAGGTGTAACAACTTTTCGACAATGGTGAGTATATTAAAAACCCCGAAGGACAGATGCGCCCTGAGTCGAACTTCCGCGTTATGGCGTGATGAAGTTTTTGCAAGGGACCCTGTAAGCCATCAGGAATTAGCATTATATCTTTGTTTGTTGTTTTTGTAGAGCACTTAAGCAACAGTGAACAAAGATATAACGCTAATTCCTGATGGCCCACAGGGTCTCTAACAAAAATTTCATCACGCCATAACGCGGAAGTTCGACTCACGGCCGATCTGTCCTTCGGGGTTCATAATATACTCACCAAGGCCTTTCTTGCACAGGAGGAATTTTCCATGCCCCAGACTTCACCTCCATTTTGTTGCACAGTGTTGTCTAATCTAATCTAAAAAATGTGTTCAGCTAGGTGAAAGGTACCACCTACGGGGCTATATCAAAGAGTAAACCTATCTTTAAATTTTTTGGCGGAAAAGTTTTATAGCTGCAGGGAACTTCAAGAGTCAAATTGAGGGTAGTTTCATCAAAACAATTTAGACCCTCAAAAATGGGCCATGTTGACGAATTTTAGTGAAGAAATTTCGTGACCACTGAAAATTCCCGAAAATCGGGAGGTAAAGTTATATGGGGGATATACCAAAACATGGACCTATATTGACGATTATTTTTAAATAGACAAAATTGTAGCTAAAATTCTCAAAATACCGATCATTACAGCTAGTTCGGTTAAAAATTGCAGCTAAAATTCTCAAAATACCGAAAATCGGGAGATACCGTTATATGGGGGCTATACCAAAACATGGACCTATGTTGACGATGTTTCGTTGGAGATGTTTTATGTCCACTGAGAACTTCAAATGTCAAATTACAGATAGTTCGGTTAAAAATTGCAGCTAAAATCCTCAAAATACCGAAAATCGGGAGATACCGTTATATGGGGGCTATACCAAAACATGGACCTATGTTGACGATGTTTCGTTGGAGATGTTTTATGTCCACTGAGAACTTCAAATGTCAAATTACAGCTATTTCGGTTAAAAACTGTAGCTAATATTCTCAAAATACCAAAAATCGGGAGGTACCGTTATATGGGGCTATACCAAAACATGGACCTATGTTAGAGATGTTGGAGATCGTTAGAGATGTTTTATGACCACTGAGAACCTCAAATGTCAAATTGCAGATAGTTCGGTTACAAATTGTGGCTAAAATTCTCAAAATACCGAAAATCGGGAGGTACCGTTATATGGGGGCTATACCTAAACATGGACCTATGTTCACTATGTTTGGTGGAGATATTTCATGGACACTGAGAACCTCAAATGGCAAATTACAGCTAATTCGGTTAAAAATTGTAGCTAAAATTCTCAAAAAACCGAAAATCGGGAGGTACCGATATATGGGGGCTATACCAAAACATGGACCAATGCTGACGATGTTTGGTGGAGATGTTTCATGATCACTGAGAATCTCAAATGTCAAATTGCAGGTAGTTCGGTTAAAAATTGTGGCTAAAATTCTCAAAATACCGAAAATCGGGAGGTACCGTTATATGGGGACTATACCAAAACATGGACCTATGCCCATATCCTTTGGGATATAAGTTTGTTGATCACTAGGAACCCTAAGTGCCAAAATTTAGCAAATTCGGTCTGCAAATGTGGCGAAGAACGTCAAAATACCTCAAATCCGGAGGTACCGTTATATGGGGGCTATACCAAAACATGGACCTATGTTGACTATGTTTGGTGGAGATATTTCATGGACACTGAGAACCTCAAATGGCAAATTACAGCTAATTCGGTTAAAAATTGTAGCTAAAATTCTCAAAAAACCGAAAATCGGGAGGTACCGATATATGGGGACTATACCAAAACATGGACCTATGCCCATATCCTTTGGGATATAAGTTTGTTGATCAGTAGGAACCCTAAGCGCCAAAATTTAGCAAATTCGGTCTGCAAATGTGGCGAAGAACGTCAAAATACCTCAAATCCGGAGGTACCGTCATATGGGGGCTATACCAAACAGTGGACCGATATAGCCCATCTTCGAACTTGACCTGCCTATGGAAAAAAGACCATCGGGTGCAAAATTTCAGCACTCTATCTCAATTATTGCGGACGCTAGTGTGATTACAACAGACGGACAGACGGACATGGCTAGATCGTCTTAGAATTTTATCCTGATCAAGAATATATATACTTTATAGGGTCGCAAATGATTAGTTCGATGTGTTACAAACAGAATGACAAACTTAATATACCCTCCATACTATAGTGGAGGGTATAAAAATAAATAAATATTTTTCAAGGGTGTCTTTTTAGAAAATATTTTTTTAAATGTGAATTTTTAGAAAATTTTTGGTAAGAGTCGATTTTTAAGCATAGATTTTATAGAAAATATTTTTTAAGCAAAGATTTTTTAGAAAATATTTTTCATGCGTGGATTGCACAAGCTCCCTTTTTCAAGAATATATTTTTTCAAACTTGGATTTTTTATAAAATATTTTTTCATGCGTGGACTTTTTATAAAATATTTTTTAAGCTTGATTTTTTTTATAAAAAGAGTGGATTTTTTAAATATTTTTTAAGCGTGGATTTTTTATAATAAATATTTTCAAAATTTTTTATAAAATAAAGTTTAAAGGTTCCCTTTACAAGAATATAATTTTTTGTCGGGATTTTTTATACAATATTTTTTCAAGCGTTGATTTTTTGTAAAATATTTTTTTCATTTTTTTATGCTTGAATTTTGTAGAAAAAAAAATTTCAAGAGTGGATTTTTTGGAAAATATTTTTTTCAAGCATGAATTTTTCAGATTTAAAATATTATTATTTAACTCAATAAATAAAGACGTCACATCAAATCTTAATCTGATATAAAAATTTGGACCTATACATACATATGAATGTAGATATGGATGTAGGAGTAGATGTCGTTCATTATGCAAACATCATGTTAACATATTAAAATCCATTTGACTTTCCTCGAAGAGTATTTCCTGGAAGCCACACTGAACGAACATTATCTTTTGTACAAACGACATACATATTAAAATTTTATGTTTATGAAAACTGTTCTGCAGAAAACTCGAACATAAATATTTATAATATTTCAATAATAATAGTAGTAAACTACAACTAGTTCTAATTCAAATTATACAAAACAATTATTGTTCTTTTGTGGTATAATTAAAATATTATGGCATGCCGGATAGCCTCACGAACTATTCGATTAAATTATCATAAAATTAATTTTCATTTTCTTACATAGAAATGTCAATGTGAACAATGGAAGAAAATAGTTGCGTGTGTGGGCACAAAGTCAGATAGCAGCCGACAAAGACGGTATGTCGGAAACTGGGTCATTTTAAATATGACATTTTATCGATTGTCACAAAAGATGTTCTTGTTTGTTAGTTTACTAATAGTCAATGTCCCTCCCATATAGTATACGTTTTTGAAATTTTTGCGGTTTTTTGTTTTTGATTATTTATTATTTGCTTTTATTATTATTTATTAAAAGAAACAACATGACAAAACGAAAAAGTAAAAACAACAACACATTTTTTATTTAATTGTTTAATTGCGAACAAAATGTGCAACAATAGCAACAAAAATTCTTAATTGTCCAACAATTAGAAATATTTGTGCTGTCCAAATGATCAACTAAATTATGTTCGTGCATTTGCCTAGAAATGGAATCTGTACAAAACAAATGCAACAACAAAAATTTTGATACAATTTTTTGTTAGATAATATAAGTTTGTAATAATCGTTTTATTTCGAAAGTGTTTTGTAAAACAATTTACATTCTTTCTTTCTATATTAACATTAAAATATCTCATCTTGGAGTCTCATTTTAGTTTAAGAACTCCTGCGTACTATATATCTATGTATGGGTACCATATTCTTAAGAGTATATAAAAATGTTTAATCTTTCAATTATAGTTTTTTCCTAACCCACTTAAAGCCACAGGTCGTTTAAACGCCACAAAAAAATGGTTCGCCTATTTTTGTGTGGTTTTTCATTTCATTCCAAGCTTATAAAGCTTTATTTGGTCTAGGCATTTCCACGCATTTGGCCTAAAACGCAAGCAATTCAGAAAAATCCACCTTTTAACAATTTTCGGCTTTTAATGAAAAATTTTAATATTCGTTAAAAATTTAATCATAAATGCTACATTCATATAAAGTCAGTGATTTGTTAGGAATATAGTAAGAGTATTTTCTTCATCAAAAACCAAGTGATTGTAGTGTAAGAATACATTGATACATATCACCCTTCCAAGTCTTCGGCATTTTTAAATGAAGGCACGATTACAGAGAAAATTTATTTTTTGGAGATTTTTTTTTTTTTTAAAAGCCTAAAAAATTTCATTTTTATATAAAATTTTAAGTTTTCACGCAAAACAAAAACTCTCGGCCTACACTGTGGGCGAAATTCAAATCAAGCGGGGAAAAAGTCCGAAAAACGAACTAACAGTTATTTGAAAATTATTAATGCAGTCTTTTTCTAAACAAGTTGTTGGTTCTAAAAATAATAAACATTACCGAATTTTATTGTTGTTGACCGTTATAACGGTACATTCATTCAGAGTGTTTATTTGGGGTTGACAAAATTGATTTTTTATATTTGTTTTGATCGCCAATTATGTGCGAAAATTGAAGGTAAACTGTGTATATTTTAATTTTATTGGATAGTTTGGAACCACTGCTTATTGTAAAAAAATTAAGGAGAAATTTTTTGTTGTGTGTTAAATATTCTTAAAAAAAAAACTAACTATTCGTATGCGATTTTTTCCTCTTAAAGCATTTTGTGCAAGGTTCTACTAATTGGAAAGAAACGGAAACACTTTAGGGTTTTTCTTATTCTTAAATAACATACTCCGAAGTAACTACTCCCAAAAGTTCGTCTGCCTTTTTTGCCTTTTTCGTGTTATCGCTTTTTTAAGAAAATGATGATCAAGAGAAGGGAAGTTTTTGAAGTTTGGCTAAAACGCGATAAAGCGACTACGCAACTATCAGCGATATTGCAGTATATTTTAAACAAGTTAAAACTGAATATTGAAAAAGGTAGCAATGAATATAGAAGGTTGAAAACATAACTAAGAAATTGTGTTTACAATTTAAAAAGAAATGGATTGAAGCCAGGGGCTTTAAGGATGTTTTTGAAAGTAAAAGTGTACATTGGTTGAATGAAAATATCAAAGATCAAAAGTGGCAAACGAGATCTAGCACAAATTATGATGGAAATTGAAGAATATCCAGAAACCGCAAAAAAAAATAAATAAACGTTGAATAAGTTGAATAATTAACCCATATACCCCCGAGAAAGCTTTGGCTCTATATGTTGATGGTAATTACACTAAAAGTTCTTATATTTTAATGCGAAAGGGTGCTAAAGATCGAAACACAAATATATATCAATCATACGAAGCCATTAAAGGAGCTAAGATAGAGTGTTATCCAGAGGGTAGTTCCATTTATATATCCGAAAATTTAAGGCAAGAAAGAAAATGATTGCCGATAAATTAAAAGAGAAATTACATATTCTTGTTGACGTCCCTAAACCAGGATACGGAACAACAAATTATGGCAACACTGCAAGAATGTTTTTCAGCAAGCCTGACATAGCCACAGATATTAATGGACACGATAAGGACTTAATAAAAACCTTGGAGTTATATTATGCGTGATGTGTTCAGGTCAAGTTATTAATACACAGGCATTCCAAGAAATTTGTCAAAAAAAGTTTGTCTTATATATTAAAAACTACTCATGGTACAAAATGCCATCAAGTGTCCACAAAATTTTAAGAAATGGGAGTAAAATTATTGAAAGTTCTGCATTACCAATAGGAATGTTTTCGGAAGAAGCCCTGGAATCGCGAAACAAAGAACTTGGAAATTTTAGAGAGTTTTATACCAGAAAAATTAATAGATAGCAGACAATGGAAGATCTATTTCATATACTTCTTTTCACATCGGATCCATTGATATCATGCATATCTAAAAATAACAATCCATCTTATGGCAGAAATGAACTACTTCCTGAAGAAGCACGATATCTCTTATTATATCCTAATAACAATTATGAAACATTTTCGGATTCTGAATAGAAATACTATTTAGTTTAAGCAATACTTTTACTTAGTTTTGAAGTATGTTTTATAAATAAATACCCTCAATATAGTTGAGTTTATTAATATTTTGAATAAATTTTTATGATTTAAGATGAATAAAAAGGATTACAATTTAGTTACTTACTAATAACAATTATGAAACATGTTCGGATTCTGAAGTTTATTTAGTTTTGAAATACCCGTAAACACAGTTGAGTTTATAAATATTTTTAATAAATTTGTATAAAAATGATTTAAGATGAAAAAAAGGATTACAATTATGTTATATTATTAAATTGTTGTTTCTTAATAAACAAATAAGTACAATAGATAAAACCCAAAATCCCGGACCATAAGTTTCTAATTACAGCTGACTCGGTCAAAAAATAGGCTGAAAACTTCAAAGTACCGAAAATTCGATGGTACAGCTACATGGGGGATCTGTAGAAACATGGACCTATGTCCACAATTTTAGGTGGAGAAATTTGTTGACCTAAAGTATTCCTAAATTTTAAAATACAGTCTCTTCTATCAGAAAATATATCTGAAAAACTTCAAAATACCGAAAATCGGAGGGTACCGTTATATGGGGGCCATTGCAAAACGTGGACCTATATACATAATTTTTTGTAGATGAGTTTCTTGACCCCTAGAATCTCCATATGGTAAATTGTAGCTAATTCGGTCTGAAAATGTGGCTATAACTTTCAAAAGACCGAAAATCGGAAGGTACCGTTATATGGGCGCTATTCCAAAACGTGGATCTATATACATCATATTCATTGACATTATGCCTACGGGCATAATAAACATATATACAAATTTGCAATTGTCTATCTCAATTAGTTTAGGAGTTATTAATTTTTCCCCGCTAGATTTGGATTTCGCCCACAGTGCGCTGTGTTAAAAAAATAGAGAGCGTATAAGCAATATTGTCTTAACTAATACGGATATGTATACGTTACGATGCCCAGAGACAAAACAACCTCGTTGATCTATTATAATACGTTACATCGGTCTATGTTAATAAATCCATGCGACCGCCGCACACTGGTCGAAACCACTGATTAAAAAAATTTGCTACAAAATTGAATTTATACTTGTTTAAATGTTAAATAAATTCGTAATAAGACTCAA
The DNA here is from genome assembly GCF_047663935.1 of Musca autumnalis. Classification (NCBI taxonomy): domain Eukaryota; kingdom Metazoa; phylum Arthropoda; class Insecta; order Diptera; family Muscidae; genus Musca; species Musca autumnalis. The sequence goes on from NW_027411644.1 coordinate 37,391,537, forward strand.
CAACATATATTCTAAATTGAAAGCGGAGGGTGTGATGTAAATTATAAAAATTTTTTGTGGTCTAGAGGTACATAGTTACATAGCAATAAATTTTCAAAAAAATAAAATTGTTTTAGTGTTTTATGGGTTGTACGCGCTTGTTCCATATAGTGCATCTTGTAAATTTGGCCGAACTTAGGATCGACTATTTTTTAGTGAATTAAATTGGACTCTTTGGATACCGAAAAAAAACACATTATGGCTGCAAATATTTGCAAATCTTTTTATAATTGCACTTTTAAAAGATGGGATTTAGCTTGAAATTAGTACAAATTTAGCAGTGCATTTGTATGGGAGCTATGTATATCAAAATATGGACCTATCTTGATAATTTTTTGCAAGGAGGAGTTCTATCACTGGAGACACTAAAATGCCACATTATAGCAAAATCGTTTAATAAATATGGGATAATAAGTGAAAATTCAACGAATCGGGGTTACTATAAAAAAGGGCAACATTGAAACATAGATCCATATTGAACAATTTTTGTAAGAAGATTTTACACGGAATGCAAAATTACAGCCAAGTCGGTTGGAATATGTGGACATGATATTCAAAATAACTTAAATCGGGAGGTACGGTTACATAGGGACTGTATGGTCTAGGACCATAATTATGGGGATTACTGTAGCTTTGTTTGATGGATTTTTGGCTAGCGGTCCGCAGTATGTACATTTTGTACATATATACACACATACAAACAACCCGCGGCCGCTAACTATTAACCTATTGCTCTCCTTCCAATGAATCCTGGAATTTGTCAACACTAAAAGCAGTGCAAAGAACAGCGATTGTTCATTCCGTCAGTGATCTCTTAAAGCGTTCGACCGTGCCTCTTCTCAAGTTACATACAAGTAAAACATAAACACTTTGTTAAAAACTAAGAACAAATAGTTAAATACAAAGAAGAAACGAGTTACATTTTGTTATATTAACAAACACAAAGTTAAACATTGAACGCAAAACATTGAAGTTAAAATATGCACGAAATAACAAGTACAAATTAAATAAATAATTAAAAAATTTGCTACCTAAAACTAAAATATTACATTGTGTAAAATGTACTACTTAAAATTAAATTTGCATTAAAAATAACCTAGAAACTGCACACCCTCATGTAAATAAAACTTACCTCTATTTAAAATCTATCCTAAAGATTGTGCTAACTTAAAGCTTAAAATCTAAAAGCTACACCACTTTACAAAAAACCCTAGTTGAATTAAATCTAAAAATATTAAAACTTAAAATCTATTTTGAATCTAATCCTAATTTGTGCTACGTAAAAACCCTTGCAATTGCATAGAACCTGTGTAAATTGTACATACACACACACTACATAACTTGAATTACAAATAAAACCAAACCTTGAAAAATTACAAAACACAGTATACTTACCTTATTATTTACAAAGAGAAACATAAACAAGTAAGCCAAGGCTATAGTCGGACGGGGCCGACCATGCAATACCCTACACCTTTACCCCTGGGAATTAGCTTTCCACATATCAAAATTTCTTTATGGAACAAATAAATTTATTGTAAGAAGTAAATTTGTGGATTCTGGTACAGTATCACATCGAGCTTAAATAATAACATAATAATTGTTTCAGAAACATCACAAAAGGGACAACGCTTATCTCCGGAAGGATATTTTGCAACCGTTGAAAATTAGATTTTGCCTGGCTGGGGAATCGTTTTGAAAAAAGGTGCCAAAGCGACCCATGTTGCAATGTATGTATAAAAATCCAATTGGACAATTAAAATGTTAGGGCACCATGTAATTTGCAATAATGCAACAATTGGGAATGGGAAAATGTGGTTCTCTACACAAAACCCATTATATATTAAGAAGTAGGCACGTTATCTAGCAAACACTTTATTGCAATTTTCATCAGGGGGAAGATCAGTAGTTCTATTTTCATATGTAAATATAGACCAAAATAAATTATAGACCAAAAATATTTTTTTGGTATTTTTCATACAAAAGTAATGGTCCATTTCACCTCTAGCGTGTTTATGATTACACTACAAACAAATAAGAGGGTCTATTAGACTGTAACTCTGCTATCACCAACACAATTGATATCAATAGAAAGGTCAAGCGTTCCTCTTTCAAGTATAACTTACTTGCCCGGAATGTCTCTTCCAGGAATAAAGATATAACCTGTATATTAAAAATTTTCACAATTTTCACATAAAAGTTGTGGTCCATTTAACCCTCTAAATATTATCTGATCGCCATCTCAAATTGCAAGCAAAGCCGACTGATACTTTTTAACTTGTTTTTGATGGAAATCTTTTGTGACCACTAGGAACCCTAAGTATCAAATTACAGCTAATTTGCTACGAAAATGTGGCTTAAGTCCTCAAAATACCGAAAATCGGGAGGTACCGTTATATGGAGGCTATACCAAAACATTAGCCGATATTGTTCATATTCGACTCATTATTACCCACAGACACAAGCTGGGTTTTTGTTAAATTTCAGAAGTATATCTCAATTCGTTTGCAAGTTATTAATTTCGCGCCTCTGGATCGGTGGTTTCGACCACAGTGCGCCGTTTACTTCGCCAATATAAATGTCTCCTAATGGAAGAATATCCAGCGTGCTATAATTCAATAATTGGAACTCATGGGTTCAGGTTCGAACCTCTCAAGCTGGCGTTTCAATACAACAAAATATAAAGGGACTTAGACTAGATTTAAATATAGAGAACGTATTTTTTCCAAGGACATTATGGGTCTTAACAAGTTCTTCTAAGCAAATTTTGCATTGTCTACTGTTTCTGTATTAAATAATTTTGGTTATCGAAATCTTTCATATAACATAGATAGAAATTTAAATTTAGTTATTTTAGGAACTTATTGTATAAAAACCACGTTTCAACACTCTTTAATGGGACTACATAAATTTATTGTCACTACGCTAGTTTAAGATTTAGTTATATACGTAACTGTAGCAACATAACTATACCTCTCCCTCCCACACAAATTCACTCAAACAAAAACAGTAAACTGCTCACATGTCTAACCTTAAAAAATAGACAGATACAAATATGCATCTATGCATAAATATGCAATAAACTATTTACAAATATTTTTTGTTGTTCGGGTTGTTGTTTTCCCTAAGCTGCGTTTTTATTTTACAAATGTGAGAAATATTTTTGCACAAACACATATGTATGTACGCCATCACTCATAGACACACGCTAACACATAGTAGAAAAACAAAACAAAGAAAACGTTTTTCCCATTTGTTTATAACCTGTAAACTAAAGCACGACTTTGCATGGGGCGCACTTCTCACCCTATGCTCAAGAATACTAGGAAATAAGTACGTGCCGGACTTTTGTTCTTTGTTTCAAAATATAACTGAATAAAGTTTGACATGAACAGCACTAAATGTTGTTAAGCATTGGATGGATGAGGTGTTCCATATGTATAGGGAGGCGGCTGAAAAGAAAATAGTATTGTGCCCAAACAGATCTACTGCATTGCCCTGAATATAACAAATTTACATCCATACAAATATAACTGTTTTAGTTTTTTGTTTGCAAAAGTGAAAAGTTGAAACGGAAGTGAATAAAAGCAAAACAAAAAACAAAAAAGCGCAGAAACACAGAACAACAAACTTTTTTATTTTCAACTATGTACATAGAGAGTACGACTTGTTGTGAACAACCATACCGACAAACAAATATGAATGTGCGACATTTGAATAATTTGCATGGAAAGACCCAGTGGAGAGGCATTACTAATGGTCTTTGAAAAAATATTCTTTTAAAAATCCACGTTTAGTTCTAGAAAAAATATATTGTTTAAAAAACCACGTTTATCGCTCTGATGGTCATCGACAAATTTTCTTGAAATATCCACTTTTATTTCTGTGATGGTCCTTGAAAAAATATTCTTTAAAAATGCAGAGCTGAGAATGGTGTGCGTTTTTTGCCTAATGGTCGTTGAAAAATATTTTCTTAAAAAAATCACGTTTATTACTCTAAGGGCCCTTAAAAAATATTCTTTTAAAAGTCCACATTTATTGGTCTTAAAATCCTTGAAAACACATTCTTTAACATGTTTATATTTTATAATGACCAATCGGGGATTTTTCGCTACATAATATTAAAACAAGTTAGAAAGTATCAGTCAGCTGTGCCGACGGAGATATAACCTCCCAGCAAAGTCATTAGTCATTACGTAACCCATTACAAAGTAATGTAAACAAGCTTCTTTCCTTTCAGTGTGCTGGTACCCCGCGTGAAAATCCTTCAACTAGATCGGCGAAAACGGCTACTGCAAAAATTGAAAAGCTTGCGAAAAATGCTTTTGAGAACATCGCGGATTAATTCGCGTTTTCTATGGGTCAGTCGCCTTTTTGCTGAAACATATGTTTAAAAAGTTAAGCGGTATGAAAACTGTATCCGATTTATCCCAAAAATACTATGTGATGCTACATACACGGTTCTTGATGGATTTTATTGAAATAGGTTTAGACCCATGCATTTCTTCATGGTTGATAGTGAAATCGGATGCGCATAAAAAGTGTATGTACTTTGTACAAATTATAAGCGATATACAGTTTCTTGCACACTCAAGAAGAAGATGCTACATCGCCACCGCCGAAGTAATTCTTGGTAAATGTTTACAAATGAAAAGAAAACAATTCGTTGTATCGGGAAACCGCATGCGCATCAAGTGATTTTAAGGATTTCACGATTTACACGCATTTCAAAATGTATATTACCCGATACAGTTTTCCTTCAAAATTATTCCCCATTGAAAGGTACCCAAAATTTATATAAACATCTTACCAATCTTCCTCAAGATGTTAGCGTTATTCTGGAAGAGATTAGAGCTGGCAAACCATCGATAGTCCGACTATCGTTTTGATTGCCGCAGTAAAACAACTATTACGTCGACCACAAAAACAAATTATTTTGGTTATCTGTCGTAAGTTTATTATAACATAATTGCTTTTTTGTTCTATACAAACAAAGCTTTACGACAGTGATCAAAACATTAGTCTGACTATCCATAGTTTGCCAGCTCTAGAAGAGATTACAATGATAAATTAGCGTTTTCCCGTAAATTTTACCTAAAAAAATGAATAACTCCAACCTAATTTTCCTACATTTTTTCAACTAACTCACAAAATAAATTTGAAGAATATTTATACCCTAGACCACTATGTGGAAAGGGTATTATAAGTTTGTTTTGGGAAAAATTCATGTAACACCGCGAAATATTCGTCGGAGACCCCCAATGTGGTATACCAATCTTCATATCTCGGCGAGATAAAGCGATTTTGAGATGTGTGTCCGTCCGTGTGTCCGTCTGTCCATTATAAATTGTAATCAAACTCCAGGCCGCAATTATGGACCGATCGTCACCAAATTTGGTATGGAGGTCGGTTTCACATCAGAATAGATCGCTATTTTAATTGGTGATGATCGTGAAATATTTAGCGGGTGAAATGGACCAAAAACATAATTTTTATCCGATTTTGTAGCTGCTCTGTAGGTCGCAATAATAGTCCGATCGCCTTGAAATTGTAAATAAGGTAAGAGAAGCATGCAATTTGAGATGGCGATCAGATAATATTTAGAGGGTTAAATGGACCACAACTTTTGTGTGAAAATTGTGAAAATTTTTAATATACAGCTTATATCTTTTTTCCTGGAAGAGATATTCCGGGCAAGTAAGCTATACTTGGAAGAGGAACGCTTGACCTTTCTATTGATTCCAATTGTGTTGGTGTACATAATAAGATAACAGAGTTACAACCTAATATACTCAGTTATTTGTTTGTAGCGTTATCATAAACACGCTAGAGTTCGCAATTATAGCTCAATAATCACGAAATTTTGTACGAGGTAAAAGTTTAGGTAGAAGAAGATGCTTACAATTTTGGATGATGATCTGATATTATTTAGTGGGTTAAATGGACCATTACTTTTGTATGAAAAATACAAAAAAATATTTTTGGTCTATATTTTATTTCCTGGAGGGCATATGCCGGCAAAGTAGACTACATTTGGAAATAGAACTACTGATCTTCCCCCTGATGCAAATTGCAATCACTTGTCTGCTAGATAACGGGCCTACTGCTTAATATATAATGTGTTTTGTGCAGAGAACCACATTTTCTTCCCATGCTACAAATTGTCCCTATCACTACAGAAGTCCTGTTTTTGCATTATAGCAAATTTCGTGAAGCCATAGCGTATTAATTGTCCAATTGGATTTTTTGTACATATATTGCAGAATGGGGTCGTTTCGCCACCTTTTTGTCAAAATGTTCTCGATGTCGCTACCGATAAAGTTTTTTTGAAGGACTTCTTTTGGTGAAGACACCGTGGATGTACACTCACAACCAATTTTTGGGATAAATCGGATACAGCTTCCATACCGCTAAACTTTTTACAACTCTAATCTGCGATATTTTCAAAAACATTTTTGTCAATTTTTTAATTTTTGCAGTAGCCGTTTCCGCTGTTCTAGTGGATGGATTTTCACTCTATGATTGATTTATATGATCCGGAACTAAAATATCGCGGGGTACCAGCACACTCAAAAGAATATTGTAAATACTCTACCCAAAAAATAGGTTTTTTAGAAAAATATTGCACTAAATGTTGGCTTTAGCAGTAAATACTGTGATGCGGTGTGGACTACATAGTCAATATACATATGAAATTATGGATAATCGCGAGTACTTTAATCCTATTATTCGTTTTTTGAAATACCCGACGTGTTTTATTCATTTACGGGGTCATAACTTCCACGCAAATTAAATTTTGTTGTCAAATTTTTGAACTTTGTTCAAAAACATTAATTTGATCAAGCAATAGTCATAGTTACTGGTAAATTACAATAGTTCGCGTAATATAATAGTGCAAACCTTGGCTTCATGGAAACTAAATTTTTTTGTCTTTCACTCATATATAACTTAATATCACAATGATATCACCCTGAAAAGCATGGCACAAGTGCACAATTTTTGGACGATAGATCTTCAATAATTTCACAATTGTCCCTTTGACAATTTTTATATAGCATTTGTAGTGTTCAATAAATTGGAGGAGTGTCATTGTAACTGGGAATATTTGTACTCCAAAAAGGAACCTGATGTTCCAAGAAAATTGCACTAACATTTCCTGGCCAGGCAACATAAATTGTTCAACCCCTCAGTAATGTTGTCGACATTTTATGAGTACTTCAGCCATTTATCTACAAGTGGTATCTTAGGACACGCCGTTCGTACTAGGGCATAAACTGTAGGTCCCATATCATTGAACGAAAATGAATCGGGGTGCACTCATTGATATGAGAGAACAGAATTTGTTCCATAAAGGAATTTTGATTTGTTGAAACCTAATTCCCAGGGGTAGTGGTGTAGGGTATCACATGGTCTGCCACGTCCGACTATAGCCTTTGCTTACTTGTTTTTTCTTACAAACGTTTTTTTTAATTTGTTCAATATATTTTTTTCTGCTTGCTATAATATGCGAATTGCTAACAGATTTGTAAAGTTTTGGTTTCATTTGAATCTTCGCTATGTTTAGAATACGAACGCATTTTTTTGTATATTTAAGATGCATAAAAAGCAAATGTTGCAAATCTATAAATTTTTTAATTCTTTCTTATTTTCCGCGAAAATTTACATATTTTTCACTAAAGTTATGGGACCTCAGTAATCATATTGTATGTAGGAAGCCATTAATTTACAATGTTTCTCAATATAATGAGTGGATTTTCTGTATATACTAGCCAACAAAATTGGCATATATGGAAAGGTCGAGATATCGTCTTTGAAAAATAACGCACGAGGGTGAAATATGTCTACTAGGAATAAAGATATAAGATGTATATTAAAATTGTTTCCAATTTTCACACAAAAGTTTCGGTCCATTTCACCCGCTATTATTATCTGATCATCATGTAAAATTGCAAGCTTCCTTTCTGTCATAAGCTCACACCTTATTTAAAATTTCACGCTGATCGGACTATGATTGGACCTACAGAGCAGATACAATTTCGAATAAAATTTTTTTGATCCATTTCACCCCCTAAATATTTCACGATCATCACCAATAACAATAGTGACCTATTCTGATGTGAATCCGACCTCCATACCAAATTTCGCGACGATCGCTACATAATTGTGGCCTGGAGTTTGATTAAAATTTATAATGGACAGACGGACACACACACGGACGGACGGACGCACATCTCACAAAAGTGGTATAAAACATTGGGGGTCTACGATGAATATTTCGCGGTGTTACATGCATCTTTAGCGAAACAAACTAATAATACACTTTCCACATTGTGGAGTAAGGCTTAAAAACCCTTGTTTATTGGTCTATGGGCCCTTGAAAAAATGTTCTTCAAAACTATCATGTTTATCGGAATGAGGGGACCTTCAAAAAAAAGTTCTTCAAAAAATCCAGGATCATTGCTGTGGTTGTCTTTGAAATATTTTTTAGCAGTACCACACTTACAGAATTTTGCATAAAATTTACAACAATTTACAGGAAATAACAGTATCTCTGTTATTTTTGGATTCAAAACACATTCTTACCCCCATATTCAGTAACTTTTTAACAACTTTACTCATTGTTTATTTTACAACAATTCCATTTGTTTGTTTTGTAGTTGTTACAAAAACAAAAGAAATTTTAGCAACTTTTCAATCGATAAAAGTTACAGAATAGGGCTACTGTAGGCCTATTCTGTAACTTTTAACAGCTTTCAGTATTGTTTAAATTTCTTTTGTTTTTGTAACAACAATAAAACAAACAAATGAAATTGTTGTAAAATAAACAATGAGTAAAGTTGTTAAAAAGTTACAGAATAGGTACCCTGGAATACCTAAAAATAACAAGAATATTTTTCAATTCATTTGATTATTTCAAAGTCAATTTTAAATATAACATTTACTCGTGCATACATACCTTCGAACTCATTTGCTTAACGATGTGTGTTTTTTGTGTCTAATTGACACATTTCCTGCCATAATTAGCAAGATGTCAATGTCAAGAGTTAGTGTCACAAAAAAGCACACATACCCACATACACAATAGGAGTGCCTCAGATTCGTTGACAAAGTTCTGTGCCAAAAATTCAGTTTGTCGTTGTTGTTCCTCTTGTAGAAATTGGTAGTAATATGTGTGCTATTGTTTTTACTAATTTTCCGTTGGCATTTTCAACCTCAACATTACATTTGATATGCCAGAGAAAGGCAGGGTGAGAAAAAAAACAATTTCTTTTGTTTTCATTTACAACACAACTGCAGCTACAACAGCAACACGAACAATAATGACGAAGATGATGATATTAACTATGATAAATGAATTTATATGTCGGTTCGTTTTTGAATTATGAATATTTTGTTATTGTACACAGGATAAAAGGATATGATTTTTATTCTTATAAACGTGGGTTTTTTAAAAGAATATATCTTCATGCACCATCACAGCAATAAACGTGGAATTTTTAAAGAATATTTTTTAAGGACTATCACTGTAATAAGCATGGATTCTTTTAAGATTTTTTTTTTAAAGACCTTTACACCAATAAACATGAAATTTAAAGAATATTTTCTCAAGGACCTTCACACCAATAAACGTGGATTTTCAAAGAATATTTTTTCAAGGACCTTCACACTAATAAACGTGGATTTTTAAAGAAATTTTTTAAGGACCTTCACATCAATAAACTAATATTTTTAAAGAATATTTTGTCAAGAAAAAGCAGCAATAAACAAGGATTTTTTTAAGAATATTTTTTCAAGGACCATCACAGCAATAATCGTGGATTTTATAAGAATATTTGTTAAGGTCCATCACAACGATAAGCGTATATTTTCTGAAGAATATTTTTAAGGACGATCACAGCAACAAGCGCATATTTTCTAAGCAATATTTTTGAAGGACCATCGCAGCAATAATCGTGGATTTTTCTTAATAATATTTTTTCAAGATCATAACAGCAACAAACGTGATTTTTTATATTTTTTCAAAGACTATCACTGCAATAAACTTAGATTATTTAAGAATATTTTTCAAGCATCATCAGCGTGGTGTTTAACAGAATATTTTTCTTGGAACTCCAGGCCACAAAGAGTTTGCTTTTTAGCAATATTTGGTCAATGGTCAATAAGAGTGGGATTTTAAAAATATTTTTAGCACCATTATACCAATAAATAGAAGACGTGTAGTTAGCTTTTTCTCGTTAAAGATTACCTTTATTCTTTTATTGTTATTATTACTTTATGGACTTGCCCCAGTACCAATATAAGGCATATACAATTTATTTTATATGTATGTGTAAAATATACATACACACACGCAAAGTTATCACATAACTCATTCCATTTTTATTATTTTTCCATCGAATGATATTTTTGCGGAGCGGATATTGTATGGCATTGCATCGTTAATACTGCAAATAACAGTTATGTAGAACAATAGAATTGATTCATATATAAACAATGGCTATATGAATATGCGCGTTTGTGTGAAGTTTATGTTTGTCATCACATATAAGTTATATCTACATTAAGTACAAATGCAAACGTGTTCTCTCTACTGATAGAGATACTTCTATGTCATCCGTTCCCTCAACCCCCGATTAAACCAGTTACCACTTTACAGGATAGTAAGACATGAAACGTTTCCGACAAAGAACCCTCTCTGTTATCCAAACACCACAGTTGGGTCAATATCGAGCAAATGTGAATACCCAGCAAGCATTTTCTATCGCACATTACCCCATGTACCCACTACCAATCGATAGAGACACTTGCTTGCGAGCTCGTGTTCTTATCGATTAAGGCCAATAGTTTGCTTCCCTTAGTTTCAATTTGTTTACTATCGAACCACATATTGAAATTAACAATCGGTGACAACAATTATTGTAAAATTCAAGGTTATTGTAAAATTCTAAAGTGTCGTTCTTTTACAGAAAATGAAAGTGGGTTGCGATTGCTTTTTGTAGATGGAGTGAGTAACTCACTTTCAAATGCTGACAGGGTATCCTAGCATACACAGTCGCATTCACATACCGACATAATAAATCCAAAATATATGATCGCCAATATTGTTGTGTGCGGAATGGGTAAAAGCCGGAAAGCAAGACAAAGTTGAGGGGGTGTTGTTTGTGGTTTTTATTTGGCAAATGTAAAACACACAAACACATACCGATATGTGGGCAAACACACACACACTCAAGCTGAGAAACATTTAAAACCACGCTAGATTGCCCTCAACCACCGTCTTAATTGGTTCCCTTTGGACAATGACACGAACACAGCCAGGAAGTTCATTATGGGGTGCGTGTATGGAAACGGTTTGTAGTTGCAAAACCATTTTGGGCTTATTACGGAAATCTCTGCTATAAACACATCTGTGATCGGCTATGTTAAATGAGACATGATTGGGTGTTTGTTGTTCTTGGTGTCGTTCAATTTCCACCTTCGTTTCTGCTGTTTGTCGTAATTGTCGTCAACCTCACGTTATATTGGCCAGTCTTGTAAAATAAATACAAGCCAAATAAAGCCGATGTTTAACAAACCCAAAACAACGAAGGGCTTACTTTTCGCCACACGACCAGTGGTATTGAAGGGTTGCCAACTGTTCAAAGATTTTTTAAACATTGTTTTATTTATAATCTTTTTAATATAAAAATAAAAATTTTCAAGCGTGGTTTTTTTAAAATATATTGCTTTCAATTGTTATTTTTTTTTTAAATATTTTTCTCATGGGTGAATTTTTTAAAAAATATTTTTTTAACAAGCGTTGATTTTTAAAAAAAAAAAATTTTTAAGCATGTATTTTGTAAATAAATATTTTTTATAGGTGTGAATTTTTTAAGATAAATTGTTTATAAGCGTGGTTTTTTAACACATATTTTTATATGCGTGTATTTTTAACACATATTTTTCGATTTCATCTAAAAATATTTTGAGAGTTTATTTTATTTAAAAATATTTTTAGAGCGTGGATTCTATTTAAAATTATTTTTGTGGCGTGGATTTCACTTTAAAATCATTGTTGGGGCGTGGATTTAATTTTAAAATCTTTTTTCATAGTGTATTTAATTTTAAAATCTTTTTTCATAGTGTATTTAATTTTAAAATATTTTTTCATAGTGGATTTTATTTAAAATTTTTTTTGAGCTGATTGTAATTTCAAACGTTTCTAATGATTTTTTCACTGTCTTTGTCATTTTGTAGTTGTAGAACAATGTAAACTCTGTGTACGAATATGTTGAGTTTATCAGCACTAGCTTGAACTATTATATGTTGCATTTATTTTTAAACTAGCAGCCCCGGTCCGAGTTGCTGGCCCGTCGTAATGAGTTTTAATTGCAACTTTTTATAGACTTTATAATTGACAAAATAGTATTTTCTACCTTACTTTTTCAGTCCATTGCCAAACCGAAGAGGATTCTAAATTTATCAACTGATTAATAGGTATTTTCTACCTTACTTTTTCGGTCCATTGTCAAACCGAGGAGGATTTTAAATTTATCAACTGATTTTGTCTGTAAACTTTCTTTTCTCTTACGGATTTTGTCGGATTTTTTTCGCCCATTGATGCTGTTTAGGGTTTATTATTGTCCATGTCCCCTGTCTTTATCCTAAAGCGATTTAATTATAACAGTTAAAAAATGGTAGAGTCGAATTTTTCCGCTTATTGAGAATTATATGTTTTTAGTTTTTCATGGCTGATGGACCGTTGAACTTCACAATTTTAGGAAATTTGTATATACGAGGATCACTAAAAAACCTTCTAGCCTAGGCAACACGCAGAGTAGCCAGGCGTCATTTGACATTTTTTTGAAAGTTTAACAGTTTTTAGCCCAAGTGTAATCAGGACAGTTTGACATACGGCCATGTTTTGGTTTGTTTACAGTGGCTTGATTGAGACACCTCCAAAACATGGTTTTTGAACGCTTTTACAGCATCTACTGGCGATTGCTGCGATTTTTCGGGCTCATACGCATAGTTTCATGATTCGTCACCTGGATCCACCTTATAAACGTCTTTTGAAGCACCGCGTACTTTTTTTTCGAAATTTCTTGCAACAAGGGATGCGACGAGAAATTCAGCCATTTTTGGCGCCAAGCGTTCATACAATATCAAATGTTAGTTGGTGGAACAAATGCCCAAGGATGCCTCTATCTCACGGTACATAACATGGCGATCTTGCATTATCCACTCACGCACGGCTTAATTTTGTCTGGCACAACGACGATTTTTGGACAACCTTCTAGAAATTTTTTTTTTTTTTTGGCGAGTGTCGGCCACGATTGAATTCATTAAACCAGTTTTTCATAGTGCTGTAGGATGGCCTTTTATCGACATACAAATATATAATTTGATCGATCCACTCTTGCCGTGATTACACTGTCCGACAGCCAAAATTACACTTGAACCGATATACGTTTGAAAGTATAGGCAAAATGGAGTAAAATGGCATTTTTAGTTTTTCGTTTTCTCAACGTTGTGACTCTTTAGAGGTCAAACAAATTTCAAAGGTCAACATTTATCAAAAAAAAAAAAAAAAAATATTTTAAATACTTGTACTCGTCGTACGATGCCGGTATTGGTGTCATATTAAAGAGGAGAGGTTAGGCTTTATATAAAAATTATAAATGATTGCATTCCCGGATAAATAGGACATCAAAAATATCCTTGAAAAATTGAATCAAAAGTGAGCATTTTGGCGGGCGCATATCTTCTAAACCGCGAAGAATTTTAATTTGCTCATGGAGGCAAAGTTGTAGCTCTTGTCATAAAGAATATAAATTCATCACCTTCTATAACTTTTTCTAGGGGTTTGACCTTGACGATTTTGACCTTGAAAATGAGGTTTGGTGGATTTCCTTTGTCCAGAATTGATGTTCTTAATGACAAGAGCTACAACTTTGCCTCCATGAGCAAATTGAAATTCTTCGCGGTTTAGGAGATATGGGCCTGCCAAAATGCTCACTTTTGATTTAATTTTTTAAGGACACTTTTAATGTACTTTTTATCCTGGAATGCAATAATTTATAATTATTATATCAAGCCGATACTCTTCTCTATAATATGACACCAATACCAGCATCGTACGATGAGTAAAAGTATTTACAGCATATTTTATATTTTTAAAATAACTGAAATAATTGAACAATATATTGGATTACGTACTTATCACAACATCTACAATATATTCCGAACACTACCACTACTTTATGTGAGATTCAAAGATTTTGCGGGTGAAGTAATAAACAAAAATATGTATAATGTCCATATAATATAAAAATTATACATAAAATGTACATTTTAGGGTGAAATCTTTAGAGTGAAATCTTTTTATGCCTGTTTTTTAATAAAATAGAATCTCAAAAAAATAATAATAAAATGAGTTTTACCCCCAGTTCATGTATTTCGAAACGAAAATGTGTGCGCATGAAGCACACCCAAACCTTAGTTTTGGAAATATTATTTCCTTTGCTTTTACTTCAAACAAAAAACAAGTTTGAAAAGCACACTCAAATTTGGTAGTTTTTCTTGCGTATTCATTTTCTTATCGACATACATAAACAGGCCCTTATTATTATTAACATGTAAGAAAGTATCAGTCGGCTTTGCCGACATAGATATAGCCTCAGCCTATGGGAATTGAAACTTTCATCTACGGACAGATCGAATGTATCTAGAGTCTTTTCTGAATTTTGTCTATTTTGGAAGTCGACTTGTCATTTTAGTGGGTCATCGTATAACTGTTGGACCAGTAAGCCAGGAAGCATGGACTTGTCCACGAAAACATAATATCGCTGTAAACAGGACCCCAACGAACATTATCGGTATATATTTCCAAAGGATCTTCGAACAGACCCGAAACTGCACTTAGCCGAAATAAACTAAATTTAAACAAAATATTAGGAGATCCAAAGTTTGGACCACATTGGTTGCCCCGTTCAGGAGATTTCGGGCATGCCATTTTAGTGACATCTTTTAAATATTGGGGGGAAGTACCGGAGGTTGTGGGCCGGTATTGCCCATCTTCGAACTGAAACTAAGTTTGGACAAAATATGACGAAGGCAAATTTTGAACCAAATCGGTTGATCAGTTCGAGAGTTATCGCACTCTCCATCCACTACATACATATGGTGCTATAGGGGGTTTCTAACACATTTCGGGCTGTTTTCTCAAGAAGTATGGATTTGCCCCTGGAAACAGTTTTACCGTCGTAATTGCGGCAGCGAATGCAAGTTGATTCAATAAAAATCAAAGAAATTCGAGAGCAGGTCTTAAGGTGAACTTATCCGAAATTTTGTGTGGGAGGTATATGATAGAGTGGACAAATATAGACCATATTTGAAACTGATCGATATAAGGTAGATATATTAGGATGTGTAAAGTATGGACCAAATCGGTCACTCCCTTCAAGATCTATCGTGCGCACAATTTTATACCTGAAGGAGTAGGCAGATATGGCTTATCTTTGAACTGAAACTAAGTTTGAAAAACATATTACGAAATATTACGAATTTTTGACCAAATCCGCAGATACGTTCGAGCGTTATCTTCCGCTCCAACCATTGCACACTGTGTTATGGTTTTTTTTTCACAATTTAGGCCAATTTTTTGGGGAAGTGTGGACTTGCCCCTATGGAAATTGTTCCGTCGTGTGGGGGGCAGTGAAAACAAGTTGTTACAACAAAAATCAAAGCGATTCGAGAGCAGGCCCTAAACTGAACTTTTCCGATATTTTGTGTGAGAGGTACCCAAAAGAGTAGACCGAGAGAACCTCATCTAAGTGTGGTAGAAATTTTACGATGTGGAAACTATGGAATAAAACGGTAACTCCCTTCAAGAGTTATCGTGCGCACATATTTTCCGAAGATTTTCGAACTTTTGTGGGGGAGGAACCTGAAGGACCCATCTTCGTACTTAAACTAAGTTTGGACAAAACATTACGAATGCCATATTTTGGATCAAATCGGTTTATCCGATCGTGAGTTATCGTGCGTCCCAGCCAGACAGACATAAAGACAGGCGGACGGACATTGCTAAATCGACTCCAAATTGTCTGAAACGGATTTCGTCCAAACATACTTGGGGTCTAAAACCATTATTTCGATGAGGCACATTTTTTCCCGTATTTAAGTGTATATACCCTCGTTAGCATAAATGCTGAGGGTATAAAAATATCGATTTTTAGGTTATAAAATTCGTTGGTTTATTCTGTCAAAAACTTTGTTTTTTGGCTAGGTTTACGATGTTTCCGACGATGTAATTTACTTCAGAAATGTATGTCAGATACTTAATACTTCAATACTTCAGACAGACCATCTCTCCGATAATTATTGCTGAAACTGATATAAAAGTTTGGCATATCGATATAGCGCTTAAAAGAAGACGTGGGAAAGTACCCCACATCCTCTGATATTCTTACAGTATACAATGTCGCGGTAAACCTTGAGCATTTGCTGCAAATTTCATGGAAATTGGTTCAGTAGTTTTGGAGATATAACGCATTTAAAAAAAGTAAGCGTGGTCGGGTCTTTAGGCCCAAAAGAAGTACCTAGATTCTAGATAAACTCGTAAATTTTCAGGCCGATACATTCGCTATTATTGCAAATGAGTAGTATTGTAGATGTAACATATTTTACAAAGTGCGCGTTGTCAAGTCTTTGCGTTCAAAATAAGTACGTACGATCGGAGACACAACCACAATTATCTCGCAAATTCATTTCCAAACCGATACATTATAAGTATAGCATTTTTAAAAAATAGGGTATAGGAGAAATGACCCGCCCACTCCGAAATTCAACTACATTTGTAGCCTTTTTACCGGGGGCCATCCATGTACATTCCTTGACATTTTCAGAAAAATCGGTTCAGTAGTTTTTGTAGAAAAGTTAAAAAGTGAAAATGGAAAAAGTGGGCGTGGTCAAATTTTCTTTGCATAGAAACCTAAGTCGGGTTATGGCGAATATTTCACAAAAAGAATTATCCAAGTCGGTTCATCCGTTCTCAACTGATGCCATTACCAACGAACGACATTTGTTTTTATATATAAAGATATAGCGGGAAGTTTCCCGCCCCCACCGAAATTAAACTAAACTACTATTTAAAAAAAATATTTTTTAAAATTTTAGATTTTATTTATTATTTATTTATTTATAGAATTTATCTTATATTCAATATAAGATAAATTGGAAGAATAGCATTAGCAGCTTAGGCCATCAGGTAGGATTTTATTTAAATATATTGAGTTGGTTTTTTTTGTACATATTTTTCTGAGCGTTGATTTATATCTTAAAATATTTTTAGCGCTCATTAATCTCGGCCTTATCCTTAACATTTTCTTGCCTAGAACAGATAATACCATTTTAAGGATTAAATGTTTTTTTTTGTCCTTTATTTAATTTATCAATATTGAAAATGTGTAAACATTTGCTATCTGGGGACATAGGTCGTCTTAAATGTATATTTCAAAATATTTAAAACGACAACCCTGTCCCATCTTCCTACTCACTCCACGGCCATTTGATGGTGACCATAACATAAACACCACCAACAGAAACAGCGACGAATACCAACCACACGCACAACAACACCATCATTACATGAACACATTTTGAGCAAAAAGGATGACCGGTTGATAGGGTTCAACTAATGACGTTTTAAACCGGTTGATGAAGAGAGGTAGAACTTTTGCCACAAAGTGTTGCCTTTGATAACCTAGAAGGAATGAAGAAATTGCCAACAATTTGGCGACCACCTTTTACAAATGGTTTATAAAATGTTTACACAATTATTTAAATTTCGACAAGCGGAAGAACCCCTTAAGGGTACGGAAAGCTTTGTCTTTCATTAAGGTGGTTGAGGGCAGTATATAAGTGGAGTTTTATCAGTTGGGGGTACGAAAAGGACAACAAACTAATGGGATTTGTAATTAATTTGTGGTAAGGAGTAAAAAAAAATATTCCTCAAATAAAAAATAATTTTAAAAAACAAGTAAAAAGTCGTTAAGTTCGGCCGGGCCGATCTTTTTATACCCTCCACCATTAAATAGTCTTAATTAAAATGGAATAATTATTGTCCTTTCACAATTTTAGGTGGAACAACTTTTCGACAATGGATAGACTCATACTGCCTCCCACTATTGCTTAAATTACACTGTGAACACAAATGTTGGGGCAGGGATAATTCCTTTTGGAGATGAAAGCCCTTGGTGTGTGTATAATAAAAACCCCGAAGGACAGATGCGTCGTGAGTCGAACTTCCGCGTTATGGCGTGATGAAGTTTTTGCAAGAGACCCTGTAAGCCATCATGAATTAGCATTATATCTTTGTTTGTTGTTTTTGTAGAGCACTTAAGCAACAGCGAACAAAGATATAACGCTAATTCATGATGGCCCACAGGGTCTCTAACAAAAATTTCATCACGCCATAACGCGGAAGTTCGACCCACGGCGGATCTGTCCTTCGGGGTTCATAATATACTCACCAAGGTCTTTCTTCCCCAAGAGGAATTTTTCGTGCCCCAGACTTTCACCTCCATTTTGTTGCACAGTGTTATCTAATCTAATCTAAAACAAGTAAGAACGGCGTTAAGTTCGGCAGGGCCGAACTTGTTATACCCTCCACCACAAATTGTATTAAAGTAAAATGGAATAATTTGTTTCCTTTCGTGTATGAAGAAGACTTAATACTAAATTTCAGCAATTTCGGTAAAACAATGTGAGGCACCATTCTATTTCAAAACGTCGATCTATAGCGACAAATTTCTGACGGAAAGTTTTTAGGCTCAAAGAAGACTAAATACCAAATTTCCTATATTTCGGTAAGAGAATGTGGCTAAAACTTAAAAAATACCGAAAATCAAGAAGTACGCTTCTATGGGGATATAGGAAGAAGTGAACCTATACTGATAATACTCTTCTGGAATATTTTATAACTCTTGGAAGACGAAATAACGAATTTCAGCCATTTCGGTTGGATATTGACGTCACAATCTTCAGTATTACGAAAATCGAGAGGTACCGTTCTATGGGGGCTATATCGAAACGTGGACCTGAACAGACATATTTCTGGCGAACAGTTTTATATCACATTGAAGACTAAATACCAAATTTCAGCCATTTTGGTGGAATATTGAAGACACAGCCTTCAAAATACGAAAAATCGGAAGGTACCTTTCCATGGGGGCTATATGAAGGCCTGGACCAATACCAACAAATTTAAAGGGGAAGTTTGAGTACCCCCAAAGAAGTCTAAATAACAAATTTCAGGCATTTCGGTGGAATATTGAGGCCACAACGTTCAAAATACCGAAAATCGGGAGGTACCTTCTATGCACGCAGAGAAAAAATATTTTTCGGTTTTGTTGGAACAAAAATATTTATTTTGGTTCCAAAAATGTGTTTGTTTTGTACAAATATTGTAATCCAAATCCAAAAATACCATCTTTTGTTCCGAACATAGAAAACAAAAACAACTTTCGAATTTCCGCAATATTGTAAAAATCGTTAACAATACCGATTGTAGGAACAATCATAATCTAATTTTTTTACAAAACATATTGTCAGCCCTGAAAACCAGATACTAAATTTTTTGATTTGAGTGTATATACTTCTCATATACACTTTCCACACAACTTTGATGTAAATATCGCGTATAATATTACGAGCATTGATGAACGCAATACATGGTTTGCTACTTTAGTTGACAACAAAGACAAACAAAAAGCCACAAGCAGCCACCACAACATAAGGAATAATTAAACACCATAACAAACATGAAAAGTAAAGAAGAATGAAACAAAACAGAAACAAATAAAAACAAGAGTCTCACAAGTACATACACACAAAAACAAAGGTAAAGGCAGCATGTCATACAAACACACCACAACTCACCAAAAATGTTTTTTCAACACGGCATCGAATAGCGAGAGAAGAGAAACAAATTTTCGAAGAAAAGGGAGAAATATTGTTCAGTTGACACAAACTATTTTTGGATTTACAATACTACATGAGGAATCCAACAATATGTTAACAATACATATTTTGCTCTTGGAATATTGTTGGATCAAACATATTTTTTTCTCTGCGTGTGGGGCCTATATGAAGGCATGGACCGATAACGACAAAGTTCTGGGGGAAAATTTTTTACCACCAACGTAGACTAAGTACCATTTCGGTGTGATAATGAAGCTAAAACCTTCAAAATACCGAAAATCGGGAGGTACCGTTATATGGGGGCTATATGAAGGAGAGGACCGATACCTACAAAATTCTGGAGTAAAGTTCTTTACCACTAAAGAAGACTACGTACCAAATTTCAGTCATTTTGGTACGATAATGAAGCTTAAACCTTCAAAATACCGTAAATCGGGAGGTACCGTTGTATGGGGGCTATATGAAGGTGTGGACCGATACCGACTAAATTCTGGGGGAAAGTTGTATACCCCTAAAGAAGACTACGTACTAAATTTCAGCCATTTTGGTAGGATAATGAAGCTAAAACCTTAAAAATACCGAAAATCGGGAGGTGCCGTTCTATGGGGGCTATATCAAAACGTGGACCGATATATCCCATTTTCAATACCAACCATCCTGCAAGTAATAAATACTTCTGTACCAAATTTTGACTCTCTATCTTTAAAATTGCGAGCTGTATCTTGATTTCAATAGACAGACGGACGGACGGACGGACATAGTCAAATCGATATAGAATTTTATGCTGATCAATAATATATGAAGAAAAGAAAAAAATTTTTAGTTTTCCATAAAAAAAAAATTTTAAGCTACATGAAAGATTTTTGGTACATAGATTGGGAAAAAAATCCCATTCTTAAATCTGTTCGAGATACTAATTTTGGTTGTTGCGCGCAAAAGTTATGGCGGTTTCAATTCTGATAAAAAGAAAAAAATCTTTAAAAGACTCTAATCATTATATTGAGAAACTCTCTTAATTAGGGGCTCCCTACATACTATATGTTTACTGAGGTCCCATAACTTTAGTGAAGAAGTTGTAAATTTTCGCGGAAATTAGGAAAGCATTCAAAACAATTGGTAGTTTACAACTTGTTCTAAAAAAATTCAAGCTGTTTATGCATCTGAAAAATATATAAAAAATATGTACGTAATCTAAACATCGCGAAGATTCAAATGAAACCAAAACTATACAAATCCGTTTAGCGGTTTGCATATTATAGCAAAAAACAAAAAATATATTGAGGACATTTATAAAATTTTTGTAAGAGAAAATATTTATTAAAATTTATTTTGTGAGTTAGTTGAACAAAATGTAAGAAAAATAGGTCGGAGTTTTTCTTCTATTTTAGTTAAATTTCACGCAATAAATCACATTTTTTATTCTAATCACTTCTCGAAAACACGCTAACATCTAGCAGAAGATATGGATATCTTTCAAATAAGTGTTGGGTTCCTTTAAATGGGGTATAATCTTGAAATAAAATTGTATCGGGTAATGTTCATTTTGAAATGCGTGTAAATCGCGAAATCCTCAAAATCACTTGATGCGCATGCGGTTTACCAATACAGCGAATTCTTCTCTTTTAATTTGTACACATTTGTCAGGATTTACTTTGGCCGCTAAGATGTGGCATCGTCTGCAGTTTAGTGTGCAACAAACCGTATAACGCTTATATTTTGCACAAAGTGCATACACTTTTTATGCGCATCCGATTTCACTATCAACCGTGAAAAAATACATCGATCTAAACATATTTCAATAAAATCCATCAAGAACCGTGGTTGTAGCATCACACAGTATTTTTTGGATAAATCGGATACAGCTCCCATGCTACTAAATTTTTCAAACCGCTGGTTTCGCACAAACGCGAGTGATGATTCACTTTCTTCATTGAAATGGAAACGATCCACATAAAACGCGAATTAGTCAGCGATATTTTGAAAAACATTTTTCGCAAATTTTTCAATTTTTGCAGTAGCCATTTCCGCCGTTCTAGTAGATGGATTTTTACGATCTGTGATTCATATGATCCGGATCGTCGAAAAACTAAAATATCGCGGGGTACCAGCACACTCAAAACGATATTGTAAATACTGTACCCAAAAAAATAGGTTTTTTAGAAAAAATATCGCACTAAATTTTGGCCTTTGGCAGTAGATTACTCTGCTGCTGTGTGGGCTACATACTCAATATACATATCAGATTATGCGAAATCGCGAGTTCTTTAATCATATAATTGGTTTTTCGAAATATCCGAATGCGCGTCCCAGTTACATAAAAAATACAAAAAACACCTGAAATCCGGCTTCAAAATGTCAGCATCCATAAAAGGTGGATCCAGTGGGAATTTTGGAAAGTGATACATTAGAAGTGTAATCTTCATTTTGTATTGTCCTACTTTTACTTTGGACAGATGTCCGTCATTTGAATGGTTTAATCAGAAATCGAATAGCAATGTAAAAAACCTGTTTAGATTCAACGTGTTTTTACCTATGGTTTTTCCTTTACGCTGTCGTAACTACGATGTAAATTAAATTTTTTTGCTAAATTTTTGAGCTTTGTACAAAAACATCTAAATTAATCCAGCAATAGTCATAGTTACTGGCAAACTACAATAGTTCGCGTATTATAATAGTGCAAACCTTGGCTTCATGGAAACTAAAAAATTTTGACTTTTCCTCATATATACTTTATAGGGTCTCCGACGAATATTTCGATGTGTTACAAACGGAATGACAAATTTAATTATACCCTCCATATGGTGGAGGGTATAATTAAGTTTCAGTGTTTTTTTGTTTAGAAATGCACTTAAAACTAGCAAATAAATTGTCGCTTAGCCTCAATAAATATATTCTTTCTCGTGATGGAATCTCTCAAATAAAACGCTTGCCGTTTAATGTTGCCACCATTTATAATTTAAATGCAAGCGTTTTATCTCAGCAATAAACGTGGATTTTTGAAGAATAATTTTTAAGGACCATTACAGCAATAAACGTGGATTGTTCAAGAATAATTTTTCAACATTTACCACAGCAATAAACGTGAACCTTTAAAGAATATGTTTCTAGGACTATCACAGCAATAAGCGTGGGGTTTTATACAATATTTGTTAAAAAATGGTTTTCAAGGACCATCAGAACAATAAAGTGGATTTTTAAAGAATGATTTTTAAGGACCATCACCATAATTACAGTGTTTTATTTAACTTGCTTTGGTGTTCGTTTAGTTCAAATCTGGTAACTCACTTTTAAAACAGTTGCAGTTGACCAGTTGAACTGAAACTTTGCACACCTTTCAGATTTAGATGACAATACATGAATATGGAATCAAAACCAATATTGATCCATTTTTATAGTGTTTTAACGGTGTTTTATTTAAATTGCATTTCAAATCTGGTAACTCAATTTTGACACAGTTGCAGTTGACCAATCGGACTAAAAATTTGCACACTTTTTAGATTTGGATGACAATACATGAATATGAAACCAAATCCAATATGGGTCAATTTTTTCCTTTAGCCCCGATATAGCGGTACCCGATTTCAGGTTTTTTAGAGGATTTTTTTCTTCATTTTTTCCCGAATTAGTTGCCATTTGGCATTTGGGATTTCCAATGATACAGACATTTCCCCACCAGACATTTCCCCCAATTGTGAACATAGGTCCAGGTTTTGGTATAGCCCCCTTATAGCGGTACCGCCCGATTTCAAGTATTATGAGGATTTTATCTTCATTTTTAGGCCGAATTGGCTGTAACTTGGCAATGGGACCCCCCATTGGTACAGAAACTTCTCCACCAAAAATTGTTGACATAGGTCCAAGTTTTGATATACCCCCATATAGTGGTACCACCCGCTTTCAAGTGTTTTAAGGATTTTATCATTCATTTTTAGCCAGAATTGGCTGTAACTTGGCATTTGGAGTTCCTAATGGTACAGAAACTTCCCCACCAAATTATGGACATAAGTCCAGGTTTTGGTATAGCCTTTATATATCGGTACTACACGATTTCAGGCATTTTAAAGTTTTTATCTGAATTTTCGGCCTAAATCTACTATAATTTTGTTCACAGTGGTCAAAAAAATGTATTTACTAAAAAGTTAAAAATAAAAAATAATTTAAAACAAGTAAGCAAAGACTATAGTCGGACGAGGCCGACCATGTGATACCCTACACCACTACACCTGGAAATTAGCTTTCAGCAAATCAAAATTCATTTATGGAACAAATAAACTTATTGTAAGAAGTAATTTTTGTGGATGCTGCCACCTTATCACATCAAGCTTAAATATTAATATAATAATTGTTACACAAACATACCATAAGGGACAAAGGAGACTTCTCTCATACCATTGAGTACACCCCGATTTATATTTCCTGATATGGGGACCTACAGTTTATCGCCAAGTCCGAACGGCATGCCCTAAGCCACCACTTGTAGAGAAGTTTTACATGACTGAAATACTCAGAGAATTTTCCCACCGTTTGAAGTTACCTGGCCGGGGAATCGATCAAAGGTGGCGAAATACCCCCTAGTAATGTTGACGACATTTCCTGAGTATTTCTGCCATTAAAAATTGCTCTACAAGTGGTGTCTTATGGCACGCCGTTCAGACTTGGCGGTGGAACAACTTTTCGACAATGGATAGACTCCTACTGCCTCCCACTATTGCTTAAATTACACTGTGAACACAAATGTTGGGGCAGAGATAATTCCTTTTGGAGATGAAAGCCCTTGGTGTGTGTATATTAAAAACCCCGAAGGACAGATGCGCCGTGAGTTGAACTTCCGCGTTATGGCGTGATGAAGTTTTTGCTAGAGACCCTGTAAGCCATCATGAATTAGCATTATATCTGTGTTTGTTGTTTTTGTAGAGCACTTAAGCAACAGTGAACAAAGATATAACGCTAATTCCTGAAGGCCCACAGGTTCTCTAACAAAAATTTCATCACGCCATAATGCGTGGCCTCCATGTTGTTGCACAGTGTTTTCTAATCTAATCTAAAAAAAATTTTTCAGCTAGGTGAAAGGTACCACCTACGGGGCTATATCAACGAGTCAACCTATCTTTATTTTTTTTGGCGGAAAAGTTTTATAGCTGCAGGGAACTTCAAGAGTCAAATTGAGGGTAGTTTCATTAAAACAATGTAGACCCTCAAAAATGGACCCATGTTGACGAATTTTAGTGAAGAAATTTCGTGACCACTGAAAATTCCCGAAAATCGGGAGGTACATTTATATGGGGGATATACCAAAACATGGACCTATATTGACGATTATTTTTGAATAGACAAAATTGTAGTAAAATTCTCAAAATACCGAAAATCGGGAGATACCGTTATATGGGGGCTGTACCAAAACATGGACCTATGTTGACGATGTTTCGTTGTAGGTATTTTATGACCACTGAGAACTTCAAATGTCAAATTACAGCTATTTCGGTTAAAAATTGTAGCTAAAATTCCCAAATACCGAAAATCGAGAGGTACCGATATATGGGGGCTATACCAAAACATGGACCTATGTTGACGATGTTTCGTGGAGATGTTTCATGACCACTGAGAACCTCAAATGTCAAATTGCAGATAGTTCGGTTAAAAATTGTAGCTAAAATTCTCAAAATACCGAAAATCGGGAGGTACCGTTATATGGGGACTATACCAAAACATGGACCTATGCCCATATCCTTTGGGGTATAAGTTTGTTGATCACTAGGAACCCTAAGTGCCAAATTATAGCTAATTCGGTACCCAAATGTGGCGGGGGCAATATGTATAAAATTGGACAATTAATACGCCTGGGCTCCACGTAATTCCCAATAATGCACAAAATGGGAATTTCTCTGTCATGATAGACACAATTATAGCATGGGAGGAAAATGTGGTTCTCTACAGAAAACACACTTTATATTAGGCAGTAGCCTCGTTATCTACCAAACTCATTATTGCAATTTGTATCAGTGGAAGGGTCAGTCGTTCTTTTTTCCTATGTAGGCAACTTTGGCAGTATATGCCCCCCAGAAATTAAAATATGGACCAAATTTAAAATGTTTATATTTTTCATACAAAAGTAATGGTCCATTTCACCCGCAAAATAATATCAAATCATTATCCATAATTGTAAACACCTTCGTAGACCTAAAATCTTACCTCGTGCAAAATTTCGTGATTATTGAGTTATAATTGCGTGTTTATTATTACACTACAAACAAATAATTGGATATATAAGGCTGTAACTCTGTTATCTTATCATGTACACCAACACAATTGGCATCATGAGAAAGTTCAAAAGTTTATTTTCCAAGTTTATCTTACTTACCCGGAATATGTCTTCCAAGAATAAAGATATAAGATCTATATTCATAATTTTCACAATTCTCACACAAAAGTTGTGGTCCATTGAACCCTCTAAATATTATCTGATCATCATCTCAAATTGCAAGCTTCTTCTTCGCTTTGATCGCACTATTATTGCGACTTACAGAGCCGCAACAAAATTGGATAAATATTTGGTCCATTTCACCCGCTACATATATCACGATCATCACCAATAAAAACAGGGATCTATTCTGGTATGAACCCGACCTCCATACAAAATTTCGTGATAATCGGTCCATAATTGCGGCCTGGAGTTTGATTACAATTTATAATGGACAGACGGACACACATCTCAAAATCGCTTTATCTCGTCGAGATATCGTCGGTGTCATGCTTAAGTGTTCCATACGCCATTTTTGAAATTTTGAGATAAAGGTACCTTAGAAGGTTTTGAACCATGCTCTTTCAGATTTTTTGGTCGGTTTTTCTCTATCTCTTATAGTTTCTGAGATATTCAGATGCCAGTATGTTCCATATCCGCTTTGTGACCCAAAAAAATCTTGTCGTTTTGTTCCATATCCATAAAGCCTGGCGTATGGAACAAAACGACTTTGAACTTTTTAGTTCCATATCCATTTCGTTTGGCGTATGGAACAAAAAGAGACAAAAACGAATTGTTCCGCACCAAAAGTGATGGCGTTTGGAACAAAAAATTGCCCATTTTTGCCAAGTTAAGGAAAAGTGTGGCGTATGGAACAAATTGTTTTAAAGGACTTGATTTAAAAACTGAAGAATAATAGTTTCTAAATCCAAATATTTTTGAATATTGCATTGTTATATGAAAACGAAAATGTATCAATCGTTTTGACAAAAAATCCCTTGTTTAAAGACAAAATGTTGATGTAAGTCCACAAAAATATACGCAAAACCGTCCATTCGGCTTGAAGCTAACTGACTACAAAAATGGTATTATAAGAAAATCGCGTTTAAATGTTTTAAGTTACCTTAGAAATGCAAAATATCAATTCGTTTTATCCGATCGAAATTTTTACCACAAAAAATTAGTGATAAGTGGAGGAAATCCCTTAAATAAATGTGAAGGAAACCTATAATAATGGTCCTTATTGTATTTATATGAGAAAAATAAATGTTTCATTTAAAGTCCTGATTTTTAAACTCCACAGTAGCGCTTCATATAAGGGAGGTGGAACACGATTGATAAAAAGTGTTTTGGTTGAAATGTGACAAAACGTGTTCCATGTGACACAAACTGCCAAAAACATGAAAAAAAGATTCCATGGAACAATTCAGCAACTTTTTGCAATTATAAAAATTTGCCATAACTTCTAGACTATCACAGATATTTGACTAAAATAAACTACTGATATATTCTATGAGTTTAGTTAAGTAGAACTGAGCTCTTAAAGTATTGGATTATTGCACCATTTTTATCCTGTATGGCCTTAAACATTAACTTGAGTTTTTCTCGAATCAGGCAAATGGCGTATGGAACACTTAAGCATGACACCGACGATATGTAGATTGGTATACCACATTGGGGGGTCTCCGACGAATATTTCGCGGTGTTACATGAATTTTTACCAAAACAAACTTATAATACCCGTTCCACATAGTGGCGTAGGGTATAAAAATTAAGTTTCAGAGTTTTATTTAGAAATGCACTTAAAACTAGCAAATAAATTGTCGCTTAGCCTCAATAAATATATTCTTTCTCATGATGGAATCTCTCAAATAAAACGTTTGCCGTTTAATTTTGCCACCATTTATAATTTAAATGCAAGCGTTTTATGTGGGAGATTCCATCATGAGAAAGAATATATTTATTGAGGCTAAGCGACAATTTATTTGCTAGTTTTAAGTGCATTTCTAAATAAAACTCTGAAACTTAATTTTTATACCCTACGCCACTATGTGGAACGGGTATTATAAGTTTGTTTTGGTAAAAATTCATGTAACACCGCGAAATATTCGTCGGAGACCCCCCAATGTGGTATACCAATCTACATATCGTCGGTGTCATGCTTAAGTGTTCCATACGCCATTTGCCTGATTCGAGAAAAACTCAAGTTAATGTTTAAGGCCATACAGGATAAAAATGGTGCAATAATCCAATACTTTAAGAGCTCAGTTCTACTTAACTAAACTCATAGAATATATCAGTAGTTTATTTTAGTCAAATATCTGTGATAGTCTAGAAGTTATGGCAAATTTTTATAATTGCAAAAAGTTGCTGAATTGTTCCATGGAATCTTTTTTTCATGTTTTTGGCAGTTTGTGTCACATGGAACACGTTTTGTCACATTTCAACCAAAACACTTTTTATCAATCGTGTTCCACCTCCCTTATATGAAGCGCTACTGTGGAGTTTAAAAATCAGGACTTTAAATGAAACATTTATTTTTCTCATATAAATACAATAAGGACCATTATTATAGGTTTCCTTCACATTTATTTAAGGGATTTCCTCCACTTATCACTAATTTTTTGTGGTAAAAATTTCGATCGGATAAAACGAATTGATATTTTGCATTTCTAAGGTAACTTAAAACATTTAAACGCGATTTTCTTATAATACCATTTTTGTAGTCAGTTAGCTTCAAGCCGAATGGACGGTTTTGCGTATATTTTTGTGGACTTACATCAACATTTTGTCTTTAAACAAGGGATTTTTTGTCAAAACGATTGATACATTTTCGTTTTCATATAACAATGCAATATTCAAAAATATTTGGATTTAGAAACTATTATTCTTCAGTTTTTAAATCAAGTCCTTTAAAACAATTTGTTCCATACGCCACACTTTTCCTTAACTTGGCAAAAATGGGCAATTTTTTGTTCCAAACGCCATCACTTTTGGTGCGGAACAATTCGTTTTTGTCTCTTTTTGTTCCATACGCCAAACGAAATGGATATGGAACTAAAAAGTTCAAAGTCGTTTTGTTCCATACGCCAGGCTTTATGGATATGGAACAAAACGACAAGATTTTTTTGGGTCACAAAGCGGATATGGAACATACTGGCATCTGAATATCTCAGAAACTATAAGAGATAGAGAAAAACCGACCAAAAAATCTGAAAGAGCATGGTTCAAAACCTTCTAAGGTACCTTTATCTCAAAATTTCAAAAATGGCGTATGGAACACTTAAGCATGACACCGACGATATCTCGACGAGATAAAGCGATTTTGAGATGTGTGTCCGTCTGTCCATTATAAATTGTAATCAAACTCCAGGCCGCAATTATGGACCGATTATCACGAAATTTTGTATGGAGGTCGGGTTCAGACCAGAATAGATCCCTGTTTTTATTGGTGATGATCGTGATATATGTAGCGGGTGAAATGGACCAAATATTTATCCAATTTTGTTGCGGCTCTGTAAGTCGCAATAATAGTGCGATCAAAGCGAAGAAGAAGCTTGCAATTTGAGATGATGATCAGATAATATTTAGAGGGTTCAATGGACCACAACTTTTGTGTGAGAATTGTGAAAATTATGAATATAGATCTTATATCTTTATTCTTGGAAGACATATTCCGGGTAAGTAAGATAAACTTGGAAAATAAACTTTTGAACTTTCTCATGATGCCAATTGTGTTGGTGTACATGATAAGATAACAGAGTTACAGCCTTATATATCCAATTATTTGTTTGTAGTGTAATAATAAACACGCAATTATAACTCAATAATCACGAAATTTTGCACGAGGTAAGATTTTAGGTCTACGAAGGTGTTTACAATTATGGATAATGATTTGATATTATTTTGCGGGTGAAATGGACCATTACTTTTGTATGAAAAATATAAACATTTTAAATTTGGTCCATATTTTAATTTCTGGGGGGCATATACTGCCAAAGTTGCCTACATAGGAAAAAAGAACGACTGACCCTTCCACTGATACAAATTGCAATAATGAGTTTGGTAGATAACGAGGCTACTGCCTAATATAAAGTGTGTTTTCTGTAGAGAACCACATTTTCCTCCCATGCTATAATTGTGTCTATCATGACAGAGAAATTCCCATTTTGTGCATTATTGGGAATTACGTGGAGCCCAGGCGTATTAATTGTCCAATTTTATACATATTGCCCCCGCCACATTTGGGTACCGAATTAGCTATAATTTGGCACTTAGGGTTCCTAGTGATCAACAAACTTATACCCCAAAGGATATGGGCATAGGTCCATGTTTTGGTATAGTCCCCATATAACGGTACCTCCCGATTTTCGGTATTTTGAGAATTTTAGCTACAATTTTTAACCGAACTATCTGCAATTTGACATTTGAGGTTCTCAGTGGTCATGAAACATCTCCACGAAACATCGTCAACATAGGTCCATGTTTTGGTATAGCCCCCATATATCGGTACCTCTCGATTTTCGGTATTTGGGAATTTTAGCTACAATTTTTAACCGAAATAGCTGTAATTTGACATTTGAAGTTCTCAGTGGTCATAAAATACCTACAACGAAACATCGTCAACATAGGTCCATGTTTTGGTACAGCCCCCATATAACGGTATCTCCCGATTTTCGGTATTTTGAGAATTTTACTACAATTTTGTCTATTCAAAAATAATCGTCAATATAGGTCCATGTTTTGGTATATCCCCCATATAAATGTACCTCCCGATTTTCGGGAATTTTCAGTGGTCACGAAATTTCTTCACTAAAATTCGTCAACATGGGTCCATTTTTGAGGGTCTACATTGTTTTAATGAAACTACCCTCAATTTGACTCTTGAAGTTCCCTGCAGCTATAAAACTTTTCCGCCAAAAAAAATAAAGATAGGTTGACTCGTTGATATAGCCCCGTAGGTGGTACCTTTCACCTAGCTGAAAAATTTTTTTTAGATTAGATTAGAAAACACTGTGCAACAACATGGAGGCCACGCATTATGGCGTGATGAAATTTTTGTTAGAGAACCTGTGGGCCTTCAGGAATTAGCGTTATATCTTTGTTCACTGTTGCTTAAGTGCTCTACAAAAACAACAAACACAGATATAATGCTAATTCATGATGGCTTACAGGGTCTCTAGCAAAAACTTCATCACGCCATAACGCGGAAGTTCAACTCACGGCGCATCTGTCCTTCGGGGTTTTTAATATACACACACCAAGGGCTTTCATCTCCAAAAGGAATTATCTCTGCCCCAACATTTGTGTTCACAGTGTAATTTAAGCAATAGTGGGAGGCAGTAGGAGTCTATCCATTGTCGAAAAGTTGTTCCACCGCCAAGTCTGAACGGCGTGCCATAAGACACCACTTGTAGAGCAATTTTTAATGGCAGAAATACTCAGGAAATGTCGTCAACATTACTAGGGGGTATTTCGCCACCTTTGATCGATTCCCCGGCCAGGTAACTTCAAACGGTGGGAAAATTCTCTGAGTATTTCAGTCATGTAAAACTTCTCTACAAGTGGTGGCTTAGGGCATGCCGTTCGGACTTGGCGATAAACTGTAGGTCCCCATATCAGGAAATATAAATCGGGGTGTACTCAATGGTATGAGAGAAGTCTCCTTTGTCCCTTATGGTATGTTTGTGTAACAATTATTATATTAATATTTAAGCTTGATGTGATAAGGTGGCAGCATCCACAAAAATTACTTCTTACAATAAGTTTATTTGTTCCATAAATGAATTTTGATTTGCTGAAAGCTAATTTCCAGGTGTAGTGGTGTAGGGTATCACATGGTCGGCCTCGTCCGACTATAGTCTTTGCTTACTTGTTTTAAATTATTTTTTATTTTTAACTTTTTAGTAAATACATTTTTTTGACCACTGTGAACAAAATTATAGTAGATTTAGGCCGAAAATTCAGATAAAAACTTTAAAATGCCTGAAATCGTGTAGTACCGATATATAAAGGCTATACCAAAACCTGGACTTATGTCCATAATTTGGTGGGGAAGTTTCTGTACCATTAGGAACTCCAAATGCCAAGTTACAGCCAATTCTGGCTAAAAATGAATGATAAAATCCTTAAAACACTTGAAAGCGGGTGGTACCACTATATGGGGGTATATCAAAACTTGGACCTATGTCAACAATTTTTGGTGGAGAAGTTTCTGTACCAATGGGGGGTCCCATTGCCAAGTTACAGCCAATTCGGCCTAAAAATGAAGATAAAATCCTCATAATACTTGAAATCGGGCGGTACCGCTATAAGGGGGCTATACCAAAACCTGGACCTATGTTCACAATTGGGGGAAATGTCTGGTGGGGAAATGTCTGTATCATTGGAAATCCCAAATGCCAAATGGCAACTAATTCGGGCAAAAATGAAGAAAAAAATCCTCTAAACAACCTGAAATCGGGTACCGCTATATCGGGGCTATAGGAAAAAATTGACCCATATTGGATTTGGTTTCATATTCATGTATTGTCATCCAAATCTAAAAAGTGTGCAAATTTTTAGTCCGATTGGTCAACTGCAACTGTGTCAAAATTGAGTTACCAGATTTGAAATGCAATTTAAATAAAACACCGTTAAAACACTATAAAAATGGATCAATATTGGTTTTGATTCCATATTCATGTATTGTCATCTAAATCTGAAAGGTGTGCAAAGTTTCAGTTCAACTGGTCAACTGCAACTGTTTTAAAAGTGAGTTACCAGATTTGAACTAAACGAACACCAAAGCAAGTTAAATAAAACACTGTAATTATGGTGATGGTCCTTAAAAATCATTCTTTAAAAATCCACTTTATTGTTCTGATGGTCCTTGAAAACCATTTTTTAACAAATATTGTATAAAACCCCACGCTTATTGCTGTGATAGTCCTAGAAACATATTCTTTAAAGGTTCACGTTTATTGCTGTGGTAAATGTTGAAAAATTATTCTTGAACAATCCACGTTTATTGCTGTGGTAAATGTTGAACAATTATTCTTGAACAATCCACGTTTATTGCTGTAATGGTCCTTAAAAGTTATTCTTCAAAAATCCACGTTTACTGCTGAGATGGTCGTTAAAAATATTCTTTAAAAATCCACATTTATTGCTGTAATGATCGTTGAAAAAATATTCTTTAAAAAATTCACGTTTATTGCTGTGATGGTCCATGTAAAAATATTCTTTTAAAATCCACATTTTTTGCTGTGATGTTCCTAAAAAAAATCTTTCTTTAAAAAGTCGACGTTTATTGCTGTGATGGTCCATGAAAAAATATACTTTTTAAATCCATGTTTATTGCTGACAGTTTCCCTGAAAAAATATTCTTTAAATATTCTTTTAAAATCCACGTTTTTTCTGTGATGGTCCATGAAAAAATATTCTTTTAAAATCTACGTTTATTGCGGTGATTGTCCTTGAAAAAAATATGTTTCAAAAATCCACGTTAAATGCTGTGATGGTCCTTGAAAAAATATACTTTTTAAATCCACGCTTATTGCTGTGAGGTTTCTTGAAAAAATATTATTTAATTATTCACGTTTATTGCTCTGATGGTCTTTAAAAAATATTGTTTAAAAATACACGTTTATTTTAAAGCTCCACATTTTTGCTGTGATGATCGTTGAAAAAATATTCTTTAAAAATCCACATTTATTGCTGTGATGTTTCTAGAAAAATCATTCTTTACAAAGTCCACGTTTATTGCGGTGATGATCGTTGAAAAATTATTCTTTAAAAATCCACGTTTATTGCTGTGATGAGCGTTGAAAAAATATTTTTTAATAATCCACGCTTATTGCTGTGATGGTCGTTGAAAAAAATATTCTTTGAAAATCCACGTTATTGTTGTGATGGTCCTTGAAAATATATTCTTTAAAATTAAACCTTTTGCTGTGATGACCACATCAGATACCACAAGTTTTACTTTTAATAAAAAATCCAAAACAATTCTCGATCACGATCCCACAGTGGATGCGCCCAACGAAAAAAATCAAAAAATTCATGTCGGAATTTTAAAAGTTTAAAGATGCAAATCGCTTCAAAACATTCAAAATTTTTCGAAACTCAACTTATTTTTTTTGCCATTTTTCGCGGTTCTTAAGGAGAAAAAGCCTCACAAACATCACTACTTTTCAAGGAAAAATTTTATTTAAAAACAAGTGAGAAAAGGCTATAGTCGGTACGGGGCCGACTATGTGATACCCTACACGTATCTGGCTTTTATACCAAATGACTTAAGGCGAACTGAACCAAAATAATTAATATTTAGTTTTATATTTGACTACTCTCGACATCACCAACATCAATAGGCTTCTATATCTGTGAGAAAATTTCGTGATGATCCGATCAAAATTCTGACCTGTAGTGTGATTGCAGAAAAAGTGGAAAAAAGGGATGCATTACCGACTATTGCGATATCTCTATTATTTGACCACCTACGCCAACCTGATTTGCATAATTTTAAAGATGGGATTTTCTACTTTCTTAGTCAGGCTTTGCTTTAAGAAGGTCCCCAACCAAAGGTGTGATATCCGTCATTATTATTAAAATCGCAAAAATGAAAAGTTGAGTTTGATTAGCGACTATTGCGATATCATCGTTGTGTGACCACCTACGACAACCTACGTTACATCGTTTCAAAGGTGATATTTTCTACTTCCATTGCCAAGTTTTGCCGACCATCACCAAAATCAATAGGCTTCTTCCCCTCCGGGACCCCCATCAACACCCAAAATTTCGTGACGATCCGATCAAAATTGCGAACTGTAGCGTGATTTTCAAAAAAAAAAAACAAGTGAGCAAAGGCTATAGTCGGGACTGGGCCGACCATGTGATACCCTACACCACTACCCCTGTGCATAAGTTTTTCACTGGTAAACATTTATTTTAGGGAACATAATCCGACTACCACCAAACATATTTTGGTTTTTAATAAAACAATATACCTCTTTCTCTCTGGGACCCCCATAAGCAACCAAAATTTTGTAACCATCCGATCAAAATGTCGACCTGTAGAACGGAAGAATTGGATGCATTACCAACCATTACAAATCCCTTGTTTGACCACCTTCGCCAACCTATTTTACACCAATGTACAGGTAATATTTTCTTCTTCCATTGACAGGCTTTGCCGTTGAAATAACCCTACTAGAAATCGATATATTCACAAAGAATAAAATTTTGAATTTGTCTCCACATGAGTTTTTCCCCATTCCGATCCCTAAATATTATCCGACTATCACTAAAATCAATAGGCATCTTCCTCTGTGGGGCCCCCTATCAACCCCCAAAAATTCGTGACTATCCGATCAAATTCCAACCTGTAGCGTGTTTACAAAAAATGGAAAAAATTGGATATATTATATTTTATAATATATTTTGCGATATCTCGGTTGTTTGCCCACTTACCCCAAAATACTTTGCGTCAATATAAAGGACATCTTTTCTTCTTCCATTCATTTTGGAATACTCCTACTAGAAGCGGAAATATTCGCATATAAAAACAAAACCGTCGACTTTTCTCCACATAAGTTTTTCGCTTATTCCGACTCCTGAATATTATCCGACCTTCATCAAAATAAATAGGCTTCTTCCTCTGTGGGACCCGCAGAAAATTCCAAAAACTTCCAAATTGCGACCTGTAGCGTGATTACAAAAAAATCGGAAAATGGGATGCATTACCGACTGTTGCGATATTCCTGTTGTTTGAGCAGCTACGACAACCTACTTTACATCATTGTAAAGGTGATATTTTCTACTTTCCTTGCCAGGTTTTGCCTTTGATACACCTCTTAAATAAACAGAGATATTGGTTTTGAAATAAAACGTTGACCATTCTCCAAATAAGTTTTTGCCCATTCCGACTCCTGAATATTATCCGACCATCATTAAAATCAGTAGGCTTCTTCCTCTGTGGGACCCCCATTAACCCCCAAAATTTCGTGACGATCCGATCAAAATTGCGACCTGTAGCGTGATTGCAAAAAAATCGGAAAATGGGATGCATTATCGACTATTGCCATATCTCTGCTATTTTACCACCTACGACAACCTACTTTACATCGTTGTAAAGGTGATATTTTCTACTTTCGTTGCCAGGTTTTGCTTTTGATATACCTCTTAAAAAACAGAGATATTGGCTTTGAAATAAAACGTTGTCCTTTCTCCAAATAAGTGTTTGCCCATTTCGACCCCTGAATATTATCCGACCATCATTAAAATCAGTAGGCTTCTTCCTCTGTGGGACCCCCATTAACCCCCAAAATTTCGTGACGATCCGATCAAAATTGGGACCTGTGGCGTGATTACAAAAAAATCGGAAAATGGGATGCATTATCGACTATTGCCATATCTCTGCTATTTTACCACCTACGACAACCTACTTTACATCGTTGTAAAGGTGATATTTTCTACTTTCCTCGCCAGGTTTTGCTTTTGATATACCTCTTAAAGAAACAGAGATATTGGCTTTGAACTAAAATGTCGACTTTTCTCCAAATAAGTTTTTTGCCCATTCCGACCCCTAAATATTATCCGACCATCACCAAAATCAATAGGATTCTTTCTCTTTGGGACCCCCATTAACCCCCAAAATTTCGTGACGATCCGATCAAAATTGGGACCTGTAGCGTGATTTCCAAAAAAAATGATAAATGGGATGTATTACCGACTATTGCGATATCTTCGTTATTTGGTTACCTACGCCGGCCTAGTTTACATCATTGTAAAGACGGGATCTTCTACTTTCATGGTCAGGCTTAGCTTTTGGAAAGTTTCCAACCAAAGCTGTGATATTCGTCAATATAATTAAAATCGCAAAAATGAAAATTGGGGTTTTATTTGCTAGTATTGTGATATCTTCGTTATTTGGTCACCTACGAGCACCAACTTTACATCATTAGTAAGGTTATATTTTCTACTTTCATTGTCAGGTTGCTTTTGGTATACCCCATATAGAAGCTGAGATATTCGTTTTGGAAAAAACGACGATCCGATCAAAATTGCGACCTGTAGCGTGATTACAAGGTTTAGATGGACAGACGGACTGACGGACGGACACACATAGCCAGATCGACTCAGCTCGTCGAGACATTAATTTTGGTATATATAAGTATGGGTCTACGACCATTATTTCGATGCGTTACAAACTTTTTGGCCAAAACCAACTTATAATACCCTCCCCACATAGTGGTGTAGGGTATAAAAATGGAAAAACAAGTGAGCAAAGGCTATAGTCGGGACGGGGCCGACCATGTGTTACCCTACACCACTACCCCTGTGTATAAGCTTTATACTGGTAAACATTTCTTTTAGGGAATATAATCCGAATACCATCAAACATAATATGCCTATTTCTCTCGGGACCCCCATAAGCAACCAAAATTTCGTGACCATCCGATCAAATTGCGTAATTGAAAAAAATGAAAGAGTTGGATGCATTGTAGTATCTCCCTTGTTTGGCTACCTTCGCCAACCTACTTTACACCAATTTAAAGGTAATATTGTCTTCTTCTACTATTCACAAAGAATAAAACTTGGAATTTGTCGCCACATGAGTTTTTCCCCATTCCGACCCCTAAATATTATCCGACTATCACTACAACCAATAGGCTTCTTCCTCTGTGGGGCCCGCATCTACCCCCAAAATCTAATGACTATCCGATCAAAATTCCAACCGGTAGCGTAATTACAAAGAATGAAAAAATAAAATGGGTATATTACTGACTTTTGCAATATCTCGGTTGTTTGCTCACTTACGCCAACATACTTTGCATTGGCGGGTTTTCTTTTTGGAATGTTCCTACCAGAAGCGGAGATATTCGCAAAAGAAAAAAACTTTGACTTTTCTCCACATAAGCTTTTTGCTTATTCCGACTCCTGAATATTATCCGACTATCACCAAACTTAATAGGCATCTTCCTCTGTGGGACTCGCATCAACTCCCAAAAAATTCGTGACGATCCGATCAAAATTGCGACCTGTAGCGTGATTACAAGGAAATCGGAAAATGGGATGCATTACCGACTATTGCGATATCTCTGTTGTTTGACCACCTCCGACAGCGTACTGTACATCGTTGTAAAGGTGATATTTTCTACTTTCCTTGTCAGGTTTTGCTTTTGATATAGCTCTTAAAGAAACAGAGCTATTGGCTTTGAAATAAAACGTTGACCTTTTCTCCAAATAAATTATTGCCCATTTCGACTCCTGAATATTATCCGACCATCATCAAAATCAATAGGCTTCTTCCTCTGTGGGACCCCCATTAACTCTCAAAATTTCGTGACGATCCGATCAAAATTGCGACCTGTAGCGCGATTTTGAAAATAATTGAAAAATGGGATGTATTACCGACTATTGCTATATATCCGTTATTTGGCCACCTACGCCAACCCGCTTTGAATCATTGTAAAGGTGGGATATTCTTCTTTCATAGTCAGGCTTTGCTTTTGGAAGATCCCCAACCAAAGCTGTGATATTCGTCATTATAACCCAAATCCCAAAAATAAAAAGATGGGTTGTATTAGCGGCTATTGCGATTTCTTCTTTGTTTGACCACCTACGACA
The DNA here is from genome assembly GCF_047663935.1 of Musca autumnalis. Lineage (NCBI taxonomy): Eukaryota > Metazoa > Arthropoda > Insecta > Diptera > Muscidae > Musca > Musca autumnalis. The sequence continues at coordinate 37,430,388 of NW_027411644.1, forward strand.
ACCTACTATACATCGTTGAAAAGGTGATATTTTCTACTTTCGTTAGTGGGTTTTGCTTTTGATATACCCATTATAGATGCAGAGATATTCGCTTTGAAATAAAACGTTGACTTTTTCCCCAAAAAAGTTTATTGCCCATTCCGACCCCTGAATATTATCCGACCATCGCCAAAATCAATAGGCTTCTTCCCCTCGGGGACCCTCATCAAAACCCAAAATTTGGTGACGATCCGATCAAAATTGCGACCTGACGGACGGACACACATAGCCAGATCGGCTCAGCTCGTCGAGACATTCATTTTGGTATATATAAGTATGGGTCTAGGACCATTATTTCGATGCGTTACAAACTTTTTGGCCAAAACCAACTTATAATACCCTCCCCACATAGTGGTGAAGGGTATAATGAGAAAAAATACCCTGCAAAAATCTTCATTACAAACCTCCTTTCCCACCCATTATTTTAACCAGATAATTCGCGCGACATGCCCTTGTTAAAATAATGGGTGGGAAAGGAGGTTTGTAATGAGGATTTTTGCTGGGTAGTTATATTCTAAACAAATCTGAAACAATGGACTATTATAAATTAAATTGCCTAAGCTTCATTTTTCTAGTTATGAAAATTCCTCTAAATTGCAAGGGTTGCCAAATATTTTGGTTATAATATTGGTAAAAATGAAATTATTTAATATAGATGTATGGATTTCCTTAAAGTTTTATTCACTTTCCAAAAATACGCAAGAATGGCCACTAGTACCAAATTGAAGCCTAGCGCCTGTATATTTCAAAACTGTAAAGACTTTTTGCGGAAATTTGCGGTTATGGCAGTTATGACCAAAAGTTTAACTCCCTTTTTTAGTTGCAGAATTTATATTTTTTGCATTTTTATTCAAAGAAATGTTTTTTGTGCTTATATATTGTAATAAAACTATTATTGATGCTATTAGCGATTTCATTTGTCATGGTAACTTAGGCAATATACAAATTTGAAATCGATAGGATTAAGTTTTCCTATATGAAGATCTAACGAAAAAAATTTTTCGGGCACCCTAATGTTAAACCTCGCCAAAATGTTGATCTATATATCTCCTTCACTGAGAACCAGAAATACATTCTGTTGAAAAAGTTGGTTAAATCCTATAAAGTTCAGAAAGTAGATGGTAACCCAATATAGAGGCTTTGGCCACAGCCGCAGCCAAGTGGACCAATGTTACATTTGTTTATAAAATCATGTTCAAACTCTGAGTTCACTATTAAAGCCTAAACCGTTTAGAATTTGTTAAATATCTGTAAAATACTTTAAATCGAGATAGAAATTACATATGTGGGTATGTCAAATCATGGTCCAATATTGACAGTTTCTCGCGGGGAGTTCTACTTTGCAATAACAACTACTAGTACCGGATTACAGCGAATTCAGTTAAACAATGTGTTGTCAACAGTAAAATACTTCAATTCAGAATGATTCGTTAGATGGGAACCACGCGAAATTTTGGACCTAGGACTCCAATATTTTTGTTAGAGTGTTTTTAGGCCACTATGACCCATTGATAAAAATTTCAGTTCGATATATCATCTACAAGAATTTTTGTCACACGTTCCCATGTAAGTGCCACCACTGTGCAGCCCCGCATATCCTCTATTGGGCCTAAGCAATTATTCCTACATCAGCTATAAGTAACATCAAAAGATATGAAATGTAAACTAACTGATATTAAGACTTGACGTTGTTGAATTTTATTGCCTTTCCAAGAAATAATCTGAGGGTTTCATTTGAATATGCAGCATCACTTAAATTTCTAACTTTGTTTACATTTGCATTTCTATCTCTCCGCACATTTGCACTTTGTTTGTCTCTCTCCCTTCCCCCTATTTCCCTTGTTAGTTTTCCGAGAATTCAGACAACATGTTTATTACTTTTCGTCTGTCATGTATCCAACATAGAAATGAATGCCATGGTAACGACGAAATGTCTCAATTGAAATTATAATCTACGATGTCTTCATTTTACAATTGAAGCTTTCATTTCGGCAGTTGCCACCTACTGTTGCAAATGAATATTTAAATCTGTTGATTTTTTAATATTCCTTTCAAGGACGTATTTTTTGGAGGGTTTAAAGCCAAAATTCAAGTCGCTTCTTTCCCCATGTTCTTCATTACCCTTACTCTGTGATGGTGTGGATGGTTTTATAAGTTTTCCAACAACTTTCCAATGCTCGTTGCCACCTAAAAATGAGTGTTCTTTCCATAATTCATCTAGAGCATTCATTTCGATGATTTACAATCTCTGGCATTTTCTCACTGCCTCAATGCCTCTGCAAAGCAATTTTAATAATTTCACAAGTAAAATTGGATAACGCAATTGCACTGGCATCCTACGACATGGAATTTTTTTTCGCCAAACCTTTCTATGGTTGACACATACACACACCCCCGGCCTTCCACACACCTCAAAGAAGATTTCATTTCATTATTAGAAAATGTTGGTATTCAAGTTGCACCAGCAAAACCAATATTTCTCGAACAAGAGTAGAAGCAGCAGCCACTGCGGCTGTTGCTATTGCTGCTGATGAAACACAGCTTTAGCAAAAAATGCAATGTAGAGGTATATAACAGTTATTAGCATACGTTTTTTCTCTCGCCCTCAAAAGCACGTTGCTCGAGTTTAGGTAGTGCCAAAGAAATTCTCGATCAGAGTGTTTCTTTGGGCACATATCTATTTGAGCGAGCAATTGACACTTGGGTATAAAAAGTTTCTTGTTGAAAAACAAGAAACAAGGGAACTGATGAAGATCTGTGGCGAGATCTGAAACTATAGTCTTCCCTGTCTTACCCCTTGGTAAACATCTCCAATTTTTTTCCCACTAATAAATTAATGTTGTTTTATTATAATGTTTAAAAACGACTATGGGATTTAGCCTGACTATTCTGAAAAACAAAATAGAAGTCGTCATCCCAAACAAAAAACGCCAACCCTTCTAGTAGAATTTTTTGGAAAAAATTTCAAAACTATCCGAAATAAACTGCACTTTTCCTAAATTTTGTGTTGAAGGTACCCAAAGGGCTGGACCAGTATAGGCCATATTCCTACCTGATACATGACTAGATGAAATAATACGATGTGCAAAGTTTGGACCAATCAGAAACTTCCTGCGGGAGTAATCTTGCCAATTTTCCATCTTAATTTTTGCCGTCAAAGTTTCTTGGAGTTTTTAAGACATTATCTCAGGAAGTATGGACTTGCCTCCGACAAAATTTGTATCGTCGTTAAGGGGACCGTAAAGACAAACTGCTGAAACAAATTACTAATCGATCCGAGAGGATCTCTTAAACTTCGCTTTTTCGAATTTTGTGTGGGCGGTACACGCAGTAGTGGACTTGATATAGCCCATATTGGAACCCGTTTTTTGCCTGAAACATATATGGTAATATTCAAAAAAGTTTTTCAATCGTTGAAGTTGAGGTTCTGTAGAGATGCACTTGCCATCAAATTTTGTAGATTTTTTCCGGAAACTAATTTGAAAGTTAAGTAGGGAAATTGCAGGCAGCGCCATCTACATTTGATTTTTGTCCCAGTTAATCGATTAACACTTTAAGTTAGTACCATCATTAGCTCTGCATTTTTGTTTTTCTTATACGAATTGACTGGAAACTCGCTGGTTTTCATCAGCGAGAGATGGGTTTCGAGTCCTCATGACTTCTTAGCCTCTGCCATTTTGCTACTTACTTCATACCGGTAAAGTTTCACTTCAATGGTTTGTTTAACCTAATTTCTGTTCTGAGGAAATCAATATTCAAAAGTTGTTCGACATTTTTTTGCTAAGTTTTATTGCGTATCAAGCTGGTGAGTTAGCAGGTGTAAAATTTCTTAATGTTTTAATGCAAACATCGATACACCGTTTAGATTCAGTGCGAAACATTGCAAAACCTTGTGATTGGAGAAGGCCTATTCGAATGATCTTTATGACTAATTGGGAATTATGTTGTAATCATCCTCTTTTGTCGTCACTAACTTTAATTATTAATTGAAGTGCCATCTCGTTTAATCGGTGAGTGTTTGATTCGGTTGTGTAACAGGGATTTTAGGAATTACAGCATTGTCTCTTTGCTCTTATTAGGATTGGCACCCAGCTTTAAATCAAATGTCATGTCGATGTGTGTGCGCAACAACCAAAAGGGGCCATAAAAATACTGTTTTTTTGTTCACCGAAATCGAGCCAGTGAGACCAGCCAGCCTATCGATCATTTAGTTTGCCTATAGAACTGCGAAAACAGACAGCACATGTGTTTAAAAGTGGAATGCGAAAGAATATAAAACGGTAAAGAAGACCTGGAAATTTTAAGTTGTCCCCCAAACCGTGGTGATACAAAAGTTGCAGTCATATCAACAATTATTTTTATGATAAGTTGCAGATTGATGCATAAATAACAAAATCGTCGCTGAAACTCTCTTCGCCGCAAAAAATTGATAATCATCTTGTGAGCATAATTGAAATGTACATATTTGTAAGTTAGTTTGGCATGGACGGGAAAAAAAAACTAAGTAATTGCTTTTTACCGGCGCGTCTAGTGAACTTTCTAACTCTTAATCGTGGTGCGGAGGCACTTAAAACTATTCAAATTTGTTGAGCATTACAAGATTGTTTGTAGCCCATCGACCGGCCTCAATCGATTTCCGATCGTGTCGAATGTTAGTGATCATGCGATTAATTCTACGTCATATTTGAGTTATATTATAAATGCGCTTAACTCCTTCTACTTCAGCTAATGAATGCGGTCATATTCCACGAGTGCAAACGAAATTTACGCAGGAATCTAGAAATTTTGTAAATTAATTTTTTTTAAGTTCTAAATTTTTGAGAACTAGAATTTTCTCGAGTAATTTATCTTTGCTTGTTTAACTACGCAATTATTTAAGTTCCATGTGATTCATCATAATCTGAACTAAGGTCTAAAATATTGAGAATTTAAATCTGAATAGTTTTAAGCACCACTGAAAGGAAATCTCTTGGTACCTTATTCTTTATTGTGCCTTTGCCTCAACCCATTAACAGCTAGAGAATCTGACAAACGCACATTCATACCGGGGTATCAGTTTCATACATAATTATTAAAGAAGGAGGAATAAAACATAAAGTACAGATTTTGTTGTTATGGGCTATCCCCCCACTTTTCTGGTATGTGCATTTTGTCATGTTCTGCTGCTGCTAACAGAGCTGAGAGATCAGTACAAGCACTCTGTAATCATTGTCACATTTCAGATTTGTCTAGCTCAGCGAAATCAAATCTAAAGGAAAAGTAAATCAATTTTTTTTTGTAAGGCCTTTCATCGTTGGAGCTGCGTGCCGGAGTTATAATGAGTAAGTGAGTACATATTTTTACTCTCTTTTTACCTCTTTTCCGTTATTTGTATCTTTACATTGAATTTTTGCCCCGATGGCAGATTAATCTGTTTGCTAAGCGAGGAAAAACATTAGAGTGGGTACCACAGGTTTTCTACATTGTAATATAATAATAATTTTAGGTGACTTTTGTTGAGTCATAGCTAGTTGTTTTCTTTAGTGTGTAATATCATTTGCTAAGAATTAATACAGTAAGAGTATAGCACATTTAATGCAGATGCAGGTTCTTAAGTATATTATTAAGCGAATTTTTATTGTAAAACTTACAATTAAGGCATCATGAATTTTGAAATAAATCACAACAAATCTAATATGGATTCTGAATAAGCTCTTTATATGTCCTGTTTGATTTTCCGATAATCTAGATAGAGGAGTCACCCTCGTTTTAGGGGTCATGGGGTCAATTTGTGTTTTTTTTTTAGGTGACAGTGACTATGACCAGGCTGGGTGGGCAGCATGGACTAACACCACCTCAAAGTCCATGAATAAATAAGCCAATTACTTGCATACCTTTCTTCTTTCCCCTTCAATGATTGATCTTTAGCACGTATAACTAAAATGATTTTTTTTGTAGCAAGTACATAGCTAGTATGACATCGAACCTACCCCTCCGACGAGCTAGTAGGCCGGAACCATATACGTGCGCTAGCCTTTAGTATACTATTCCTCAGAAATGTTGGTTGCATGCTACAGTTCACCATTTAATAAGTCGCGAACTGTTAATATATTTTATAAAATATGAATATATTTTTATTAATTGAAGTGTTTTAGCCACGATCTCATAATATGGACCATAACAAATAATTTTCGTGGAAGCTGCTTTGGTGGTAATATTAAAAAATGGGTAAAATGGGTTGAAGTTTACAAGTTTTTTTGTGTTCTTTCTTGGTTTCCGGTCAAACCACGGAAAATTCAGACATAAGCTCAAAGAAAGAATTGAAGAATACCCCTTGGGCAACATGGTTCTAATGTATGACTTTTCGATATATACACTGCATCCCCCTAAAATCGATGCTGACATTTTGAAGTTTTAAAAACTGGGTTTTTCGAAATTTTCTTATAATTAGAGGGTGCAACTAGATAATAATCCAAACTAGTTTATAGGATTGTAGAACTCGCGATTCCACGTCGTTCGATGTATATCTCATGAGTGTGCTCCGTACAGCTTCCTAGTAATAGGAGTCCAAAGGCGAAAATTTGGTGCGTAAATTTTCTGAAAAAACCTATTTTATGGCTTTAAAATTTACAACTGTCGTACAGGTACCCCTGAACCCCGCGTGATTTTAGTTTTTTTACGTGCCGGATTTAATGAGCTCTTCCGCGGTCGAATCCATCCACTAAAACGCCGGATATAGATACCTTGAAAGTAGGAAAATCTGCAAAAATTTTCTTTGATTATTTTTGCATAAATTTAATCCTTTATACGCGATTATAATATTTGCCAAAAAGGTGTGTCACAAATTACAAAGATTCAGGAATAATATCCCTATTTATACCAAAATAGAATGCTGTAGCACATCCGCAGTTCTTGACGAATCTGTCTAAAATAATTTATATTGACGTATTTTTAATAGGGGGCATTGAAATCGGATGCACCTTATAATCATATGCATATCGCGTAATTTTTGCCCACTTGAATGTTTTTTGAATAGTAAGATGCAACTGATGGCACACTTTGGCCGCTGGATGAAACATGGGAAAATCCATGCATATTGATAGCCATGGACTCCGTGTATCCGAAAAGCACATGCACCTCAACCGATTTAAACCAATTCGCGAATTATTCGGTTTTTAACTTCTATGTTTTTTCTTTGATTGTAATTTCAATATTACTCTCTACTTCTTATTTCTATTGCTTATCACAGAAGGCAAATATACTTTCACGATGACTAATTACTTTTCTCGTAGAAGTTTAAGCAAAATACTTCTGGATTTGGATCGAAATTTAGCAAAATAATAGAATAACTCCCAACATTTATTTTTCAAATTTTTCGTATTTAACCAAAAATATATTTTTGAAATAATTTCCAACAATAAGTTTCCGTTCTTTGTTGTTGACGTAATATGCAAGTTATAAACGCGATCTTTATAATTTTGGTCTCACATTTTTCTACGCGTTGTCTAGATTCTGTACGTATTTTTAAATTATTTTTTTAGAGGTTTTTTGGACTCTGATTTAGAATAAATAAAATTTATTCCAAGATTTCTTCAATATTTTTTGATTTTCCGCGAAAATAAAAATAAATTTGGCAACTATTTTAGCATCTACGGATAGATATCAAATGCTGCTAACGATTCATATATACATGTTCATATTACACCACAATAGGAATTTTTAAATATTTTTTCTTTACAAGAGAATAAAACCGCATATAACTTTTGAGTGCAGCATCCAATTTTGTGAACCAAAAATGGCGGATGTGCTCGCCAAAAAAGTTTTTAATTTTTTTTCTATGTAATTGTAAAGGAAATTTGAAATTTACCATATATACAAAACAAGTAAGCGAAGTCTATAGTCGGACGGGGCCGACCATGTGATACCCTACACCACAACCTCTAGGAATTAGCTATGTGCAACCGCATTGCCCGCTGAATGCCCGGTTTCGATGCCCAGGCCTGGCCACATAAATTTTTCAACGGTGGCAAAATACCTCTTTGTAATGTTGGCGATATTTCCTGAGTATTTCAGCAATGAAAAACTTCTCCACAAGTGCCAACTTAGGGCATGCCTTTCGGATTCGGCAATACAAAACTAAGACACATATCAATGATCAAATATAAATCCATTGTCCCTACTGGGATGTTTGTGGAACAATTATATAAAGTTCATTGTGGTTACATATTGTACGCACCAGCCAGCTAGACAGTAAGAGATAAAGGTGAACGGACAGGGCTAAATCGACTCCAAATTGCCTGAAACGAATTTCGTCCAAATACACTTGGGGTCTAAAACCATTATTTCGATGAGGCCGAGAGTATAAAATAGTTGGCGAAGCGACCAAATGCTGCCATATTTGTATTGAACAACTGAATTGAAAAATTCTCTGTCATGATAGATACAATTTGTAGCATGGGAGGAAATTGTGGTTCTCTACACAAAACCCATTATATATTAGGAAGTAGGCCCGTTATCTAGAAGACACATTATTGCAATTTGCTCCCTGATGCAATGTCAGTAGTTATTTTTCCATATGTAAGCTACTATGCCGGTATATGCCCTCCAGGAATTAAAATATGGACCAAAAAAAAATTTGTATATTTTTCATACAAAAGCAATGGTCTATGTCACCCGCTAAATAATATCAGATCATCATATAAAATTATAGGCATTTTCTTCAACCTAAACTCTTAATTCCAGGAAAATTTCGCGACTATTGAGCTGTAATTGCGACCTCTAGTGTGTTTATGATAACACTACAAACAAAAAACTGGATATATTAGACTGTACCTCTGTTATCTGATCACGTACATCAACACAATTGAGATCAATAGAAAGGTCAAGCGTTCCTCTTCCAAGTATAGCTTATTTGCCCGGAGTGTCTCTTCCAGGATAAAAGATGTAAGCTGTATATTAAAACTTTTCACAATGTTCACACAAATGTTGTGGTCCATTTAACCCTCTAAATATTATCTGATCGCCATTTCAAATTGCAAGCTTCTTCTTTGTCATATACTCTTACCTTATTTAAAATTTCGAGGCGATCGGACTATTATTGCGACCTACAGAGCTGCTACAAATTCGGATAAAAATTATGTTTTTGGTCCATTTCACCCGCTAAATATTTCACTATCATCACCAATTAAAATAGCGATCTATTCTGATGTGAAACCGACCTCCATACCAAATTTCATGACGATCGGTCCGTAATTGCGGCCTGGAGTTTGATTACAATTTATAATGGACAGACGGACACACGGAAGGACGGACGGATGGACACACATCTCAAAATCGCTTTATCTCGTCGAGATATGAAGATTGGTATACCACATTGGGGGTCTCCGACGAATATTTCGCGGTGTTACATGAATTTTTACCAAAACAAACTTATAATACCCTTTTCCACATTGTGGTATAGGGTATAAAAAACAAACGGGGTGAGCTAAATAAAACCATTTAAAAAACACTTATATGTATGGCAGTAGTTCAGTTATCTAACCGCCATATTCATGTTGGTTTTCAAGTTAATTTTCGTAGATTGCCGAAATATGTATCCTAGAAATAAAATATTGACCAAATTATGAATTTTATCCAAAATTGTCCGCATTTTCCTTGACCAAAATTTTTACCTCGTATAAAAATGTGTCAGTATTAAACTATAACTGCGAACTCTACCGTGGTTATGGTTACTATGGTCGAGAGTGTAGGGTATAATTATGACCGATTCGGTTACTCCTTTTGAGAGATAATTGTTGAACTTTTGTGAGGGAGGTACCGGAAGTAGTGGACCATCGATATGGTCCATCTTCGAACTTAAACCAAGTTTGAAAAAAATCTCGAAAGCCACCAGCCACCCAGCCTGTCGGACGGAATAGAGACTGAGGGTATAAAAATGGGGCTTTAAAATAGAAAATATTCTTCCGCACTTAAATGGAACATGAAAAAATCCGTCGTTATAGTCCATGTTTTTTGCGCGGCTCTTATAACTTTTTCTTTTAAATCACTTTTGTAGATTAAAGTTATTTCCAAATCTTTTGTAATTTCTTGATTCTGTAAAATTTAATCGAATATTAATTCTATGGTTTATTCATTCAATATTAATTGTGATAAATGTAAAGATATATTTCCCGATTTCCCGGGAAATATGATTTTGTTTCCCGGGAAAATCCCGTAGCCGAAAAACCGAGAATTCCCGGTGCGGGATTTCCCTACCCAAAACCTTATTTAAAGGTCAAAATAGCAAAATAACATTAACAGATACTATTTTTATACCCTCCACCATAGTTTGGAGGGTATATTACGGTTGCTTTTTGTTTGGAACGCATTGTAATACCCATTTGCGACCCTATAAAGTATATTTATTTTTAATAAGGTAAAATTCTGAGTCGATTAATGCATGTCCGTCCGTCCGTCTGCATTCACAAAAATGGAGATAGGACACTGCGAAAATGCGTCTTTTGTTTGCAGGCAGGTCAAGTTCGATGGTGGGCTATATCGGTCCACGTTTTGGTATAGCCCCCATATAATGGTACCTTCCAATTTGCTGTACTTTAAATGTTTTAGTCACATTTTTAGACTGAATTAGCTATAATTTGACATTTAGAGTTCCTAGTGGCCATAAAGCTTATATTCAAAAAATTATGGATATAGGTTCATGTTTTGTTATAGACCCCATATAACGATACCGCCCGTTTTCCGGTATTTTGAGAATTTTACCTACAATTTTAACCGAACTAGCTGTATTTTGACATTTGCAGTTCATAGTGGTCACCACACCTCCCTGATTTTCGGTATTTTGAGGATTTTACTAACTAGCTGTAATTTGTAATTTGACATTTGAAGGTTTTAGTGGTCAACACATATCTGCACCAAAAATTATCGATATAGGATATAGCCCCCATATAACGGTACCTCCCGAATTTCGGTATTTTTAGGATTTAACCGAAATTTTTTGTCTGAACTACCAGTAATTTGACATTTGAGGTTCCCTGCATCCATGAAACTCCATCCATCAAAAAATATTGACACTGTGCAACATTTTAAAGGTAATTTTGTGCAAACAACTTCTAATGCGGTTTTTATGAAAGTACAGACCCAATAGATAAAAACCGTCTTTAGGTTTTGTTTTGTTAGATCGGGTTCGGATTTTATGGCCCTATCTAAACATGGTTATATATTGACTTTTTAAAGCAAATCAAGGCTGTATCTTTGAAATTAATGCGAATCTTTTTATGACACCCGCGGCACACTTGTAGATAAGAACAAGTAGAAAGTGTTTGGAAAAATAATGGACATGAATAACCTTATTTATTGCCTCAAATTTTATAATATATCTAAAAATGCCGTAATTTATATATATTTCGAAGCGTATCTCCAAAATTGTTAAATTTTCCTAATGTTATCTTTGCGAAAAATATTCGCTGAAATGTAATACACAACTTTTCAGAACATATTATTGTTGTAAAATGCTTCTATCGCGTTGTTTCTAGCATATTATTCAACGACAATTTGATAAATATATCAACAATACATTGAAACTTCAAATATGAAAATAACACTGTGCAAATTTTTTAAGGTGATCTTGTGCAAACAATTCGAACTGAGGATTTTTTTAAAGTACAGACCCAAACGACAAGACTCCCTAGTTGGGTTTTGTTGTGTCAGATCCAGCTCGGATTTTATGGCCTCATCTAAACATGGTTAAATATTGTGTTTTTAAAGAAATTCGGGGCTATATCTCCGAAACCAACGCGAATCTTCTTCTGACCTCTGAAGCAAATTTGCAGATAAGGACAAGAATAAAATATCGAAAAATTACATTTATTGTCTCAAATTTCAAAATATATTCAAAAATTCCACAATTTTTATACATTTCGCACCGTATTTCCAAAACCGTTAATTTTTTTTGAATATTCCCTGGAATGTAATACACAACTCTTCAGAACATGTCATTGTTGTAAAATGCCTCTATGCCGTTGTTTTCAGTACATTTTCAACGACGATTTAATAAAAATGTCAATAATGTAGTGAAATCCGAAATGCAAGAATAAACTGTTGGTGTGAACTGTGTTTGAATTACGCGTTGTAAAATATATGATGTAAAATACCGCTGAAACAACATGAAGTAAGCATTTTAGAGTTTCAGAATGTTCTAAAGAATTGTTGAGAACTTTATTTGGAAGACTTTTGCAAAAGGTAACTTGGTTCAACTCCCAATAGTTTAGCCGATACTGACCAGAATTTCAGCAATTATGTACAATTTTCTATATTTTATAGATTTTGATGGAGTTTTTCTTATGTGGTTTTTTTAAAAGATAAGTTCTACTAGTTTAGGGCTAAAATATTGCTAAAGACAGAAAGGCCAAATTCCCAAGTATTTCTGAGATAAAGGCTCAATAAATGCAAAAAAGTGTAAGTTTAGCCCGGTTTAGGTGAGGCCATAAAATCCGAACTGGATCTGACAGGACAAAACCCACTAGAAGTTGTTTGCATTTTCAGTGTTTGACAGTGAAATATACCATTTCCTCTTCAAAAATAAAAAATTATTTTTTGAAAAAAATTTGGTGTCCCGAATTTAATGTTATAATTCTATAATATTGAAAAAATTGCCCGGAGTCGAGTTATTTTTTTCTACTCAGGCTCCGACTCCAGCAAAATTGCTCGACTCCAACTCGTAGACTCCGACTCCGAAACCCTGGGTATACCCCCATACAAACCTTCCGATTTTCAGTATTTTGAGGATTTTAGATTCATTTGTTGGCCGAATTGTCTACAACGAGAATTGTTAATTTAGGTCCATGTTTCGTATAACCAACATATAGCGGTATCTCCCAATTATTTAATCGAACTAGCTGTTATTTGACATTTGATGTTCCCATTGATCACAATCAACTAGAAATATCATCATAGGTCTAAGTTTTGGGATAGCCTTCATATAACGATACGTACCAATTTTCCGTATTTTGAAAAATTTAGCTAAAATTTTTAACCAAACTAGGAGTTATTTGAGTTATAGTCCCCTCCTCCACCATACCTCCTCCAAAAATAGACACCATATAAAAGCGCCGCACGAATGAAGACATTTTAGGTACATTATCTGACATTTTTAAGGCACCCACTTAAAGTTGAAAACTAATTATTCCCTTTTAGTTCAGAATATTTTATGTTGGAGGGTGTGAAACGCTTTTTTACTTATTTAACCTTGTAATCCTTAAAAGTGTCATTACGATTCCATGTTATGGAAAAACATGGAGTTTTAAAAGATGCTAAGGAAGATGTAGGCAACAAGATGAAAAAAATCCAGACAATGTTTTAGTAGGTCATTATGGCCCTCATGGCACAGCACTTTACTTTTCATGTTTTTCAATGGGAAAAAGTTTCTTTAAGATAAAGAAGTTTGGAGTGGGCAAACGTTTATATTTAAATAACGCCTTACTTTGTTTGAGGGAAAACTTTTTTGTTTGTTTTTTGGCTAACAGAGTTTAGGGGGTTATTCTGTGTGATTTTTTGTTAAAAAGTCTCTTAGACAATAAACTCATGTCACCCAAAATAAAGAAATAAAATCGAAGTTTTATGTTTGAATTGAACACAATGGAAACAATTGTTATTTTTGTTTTAATGTACTTTGGCATAGAAGCGATACGAAAAGGGGAAATTTTATGTAGAGTTTTTAATTTTTTTATAAGAAATTATTGTCATACACACTCATCTACACAGTTTCATGTAAATGACAAATATAACAAAAAATAGGGAGAAGGACCTGTGTAGCAAGATTTTAACTATAGTCTAAAGCAAAATATTCTTAATTTGGCGAAATCATTGCTAAAAGAAAACAAATAAAAATATGTAAAAAAGGCGTTAAATTCAGCCTGGCCGAACTTTTTATACACTCCACCAAGAAACTTATTGAAGTAAATAGGAACAATTAGTTTCCTTTGGAACAATTAGTTTCCTTTGGAACAATTAGTTTATTCCTTGCAGGAGCAGCAGAATATCTTGACTGTGTAGGGTAAGGCGTGAACTAGGGAAACGTTTTGTTTTTTGGTTAAAACTTAAAAATCGATCATTCGATCTGATTGATTTTTACTTAGAACTCAAAAATCGATATTTTGATTCGTTTGGTCAAAGTTCTTTGTTGGATAAATCCGACACCATCAATGTCAATTCGATTTTTGCATATATTTCAGTGCAATTTAATTATGTTTCTCGTATTCGCATACAAAGAAATAAGTTAAAATTATCCAATTACTGTGAAAAACGATAAATCTTTGCTTGGCTTACCTTAAAAAGAAATGGTGTGTTCATTGTACCGTTATGCTTGCTTTACATTTAGGAAATCCATTCGATTTCAACTGTCAATTCCATTGCTTAAACGTCAAATGAAATCCAATGGCTTTCGGATGAGTTTTCATTTGATGTATACGCAAAGGAATTGACAGTTGAAATCGATAGGATTTTGTAAATGTAAACCAAGCATTTTCCATTCGGGGTGTTATTTCATGGGGCCTTATTTCTGTACGCTCATTTTTCCTTATTTTATAATGGACAGACGGCCAAAGAGACATACATATTCCTTCACAAATTTGAAATTTGCAATAAAAATTCCATTTAAAATAGCTTTCGGTGATTTTTACAGTATGGACCAATGCAAAAACGAACATTAAAGTTGACCAAGTCCCAGCAAAATTTGAAGCAAGGGGTTCTATGCGATGACGTGATTTCATGGCATCTATTGCATTTGTTCAAAATATATAAGATGTTTAAAATATATAAGATTAATTATTTACAATAGGTTTGATGTTGTCGGAGACTCGAAATCACAGCCAACGTTGTTAAAACTCTCATCTTAATCATTGCCATTGCAAAGGGTCGGTGAAAATGACACGCCAAAGCATTGGTGAAAATGACATGTCAAGGCATGGGTGCAAATGACATGCTTTGGATCCAAAATTGAATAGCATCTTTTGGGGTCCACGCTCATATAAAATTCATCGATGAAGATGCTAAAAAGATGACATGGCAGATCACTTTCAACCATGATTGAATAGCATCTTTGGTATTGAACATTTTGCTGGGGTGTAGCACAAAATAATAACCCAGCAAAATGTTTGATGCCAAAGATGACATTCAATCATGGATGCAAGTGAGCTGGCATGGCATCTTTTTAGCATCTTCATAGTATTGAAAATGGTGTCACTGGGTCCATGTATGATATAGCCCCCATATAGCCGTACCTCCCGATTTAAGGTATTTTCACCTATTATGAACATTTTACATCCAAATCGGCTGTAATTTGGCACAGTGTGTCTTCAATGAGTATAAAATATCCTTGCAACAATTTGTCAACGTAGGTCCACGTTTTCTAATAGCCCCCATATAAGGGTACCCCGATTTCGAATATTTACCCAAAAGTTGGGTAAAAACTCTTAAGGTATAAACATCACGACCCCGCATATATTGCAAATTTAACATACTTGAAACCAAGGTTTACCCTGGTGGTTGTATATTATACAAATAAAATATTTTGGATAAAATGAAATGTTTTTAGACTTCGCAAAACATATTGGCCTTAATAGTTAATTTGCGCGGGAACTGTGGCTATATTTTATGATGAGAAGTTTTCTCTCGATTTGTGATTAAACCACACCTTTCACGATTTTCCTGTCAAAGCAATAGTAAAAGCCAACTAAATAAGGATCATATCGCCAACGTATAACTTTTCAAAATTTGATCTGCGCCTACCATTAAATGATGCGGAAATTTTGAAGCCAGATTTTAAGTGTTTTTTTTTCAAAATCCACCTACAAAAACGCGAGACACGAGAAATTTCAAAGTAGGAAAATCACCAAAAATTGTTTTTGAAAATATCGCGAATTTTATCGCGTTTTCCACTGCAATGAAGGAGCTAGTGCAGCATCTTACTTTTTGTGAAAACAGAGATTTTAAAACTTCAATGATAAGGCTGCTACATTAATTTTATCCCAAAAAATATTGTGTGATGCTACATCCACGGTTCTTGATTGATCGCCTTTAAATAGATATCTTAGCGTCCAAATTATATTTCGAAATATATAAACAAATTAAAAGACCATGTACATGAATATCACATGTGGACAATTACGTGATTTGCACATATTTTACAAATGCATATAAATTAAAACGGTTTAATTTCCTCAATGGCAAACCTTCTGCGTGAATGTAGATAAAGCAAAATCCGCCCATTTTGTTAGGAGTTTTAAGAAGAAAAAAAGAAGTACTCCAATACTTCCAACTCGAGAATGCATGTGAAAACTATTTTTTCAAGCCAAAATTTATTTTTTGTTACCCAAATATGTGTTTATTTTGGCAATAACATCCAAATTATTATTTGGTCTTATTTGATTCCCCGTAAAGCTTCTATGTAGACCTATATTTTGAAAAGTCGGATTACATTTAAAATGTTGTCAATTTATTGTCAATTGTCCCGTATGGGATGTTGTGGAACAATGTTTTTTTTTGTTTCAATTTATTAAATGCCGCGAATACTGATTACTTTTAAGTGACACTTTAGCACAATAAAATAGTTGGCGTTTTTTAATAATTTATTCTTAAAAGCAGAAGTAAAACCGCGATAACTTTTTTCCGCAAAAACCAAAAATTTTTTCCTGGGGAATTTTTTCTTAACCCATGTACCAAAAATCGTTGATGTAGCGCGATTATCTTATCTTACCGTAGCCCCATTAACTTACCTCTACATTGATGTAATTTGCATTAAGGGAGAGGTGAAGAGTTGGTTTTCAACTTTAAAATACACTGTGCAACACGAAAATTATTAACTTCTGACACCGCAGTGTGATAGAACACCAAAAGTGAGAAGACACGTGTCTCGCCGTTTTTCCCTATCTCATCAACTTTCGCGGTTATAGGCCTCCAAAGGTTTGAGGCTTTGATGTAGAAAGGGTCATTTAGTCAGGACTATATCTTCCAAACCGTTAGGAAATTTGAATTTATATCGGAGGTAAAGTTGTAGCTCTTGTCTTAAAGAACAAAAATTGTGAACACATATAATCCATCAAGCTTCACCTGTAAGGTCAAAATCGCCATGGTCAAATTTCTTTTAAAATTTATCTCAAGTTTTGTTATACAGCTATCAAACCGATCAAATTTGAAGCAAACAACCAACTACGAGAATGTACCTCAGATCTCAATAAACATCATTCTAGAATATAAGAACCCTGAAGGAACAGGTCTTAATGTTCAAAATAGCAAAACAATTGCTATTTTTATCCTCTTTTCTCGGCTTCTGCTCCCTGGATATTAAACCGTTCAAAATTCAAGAAAACAATCAACCACAATAGTGTAGCAAAGGCTTCAATAAACAACTTTCTGGAATATGTTAAACGTCTATGAACGGTTCTTAATGGCAAAAATAGCAAAAATCTTTTCAAAATATCCAATTTTTATACTTTTTTCTCCGACCCTGCTCCAAAGATACGCAACCGCCCAATAATTAAGGATACAGTCAACTACAAAAATGTACTTTAGATTTCAACAAATGAAGATTCTAGGAACGATTCTTCAAGCTCAAAATTCGATTATTTTAGATTATTCTTTCCTGTTCAGGTCCGTAAATAACAAACCTTTCAATTTTTTCTCGAGTTTTTAACAGTTTGTTATTTCCAAACCTGAGCAGGGGGAATGTTAAAAAAATTTAATTGTTCGTGAATTTCAGCCCTAAGAATCATTCCTAGAATATTCATATGTTCTAGAAAGTTGTTTATTGAAATCTTAGGTACATTTTTGTGGTTGACGGTATCTTAATTTTTGGGCGTTGCGTATCTTTGGCCAGATTCGGAGAAAAAAGTATAAAAATTGGATATTTTCAAAAGATTTTTCCTATTTTTACAATTAAGAACCCTTCATAGAAATTTCGCATGTTCCAGCAAGTTGTTTATTGATGCCATTGCTACGCTATTGTGGTAGATTGTTTTCTTGAGTTTTGAACGGTTTAATATCTATGGAGTAGAATCCTAGAAAAGAGGATTGTTAAAGTTCAAATAAAATAAACTTTATAAAAATACATTCACTATCCACTTTCCGTAATTTGTCATAATACTTTTTTTTCCAACTTTGAATTTTCGTTCAAAGTTGGTGATGACAAATTACAGCGAGTAAGATCTGTCAATTTACGCGGCTCTTGTGACATCTAAGCTCTCTCGTTACTTTTAATTGTCACTTGTTTTTCGGATTTTCGTCCATCAACAACATCCTAGCAACACCATTGTAAATACAAGGTAATCTATATTAGTTCTTCGACTAATATATTAATAAAACCGCCAATTTTATTATAAAAAGAAATAACTGCCTTTTATTTGGTTTTTCTTTTCTTTTATTTTCACTGCTCCGCAACATTTTGGTCACTTCGAGCCTGAATACGTGCTTTCAGCAACAAAAACTAATAAGGCTCTTCTTCTTTCCCTTTTACAAGGTTTGACTTCGTCAACAACAAGAAGTATTTGCGCCTAACAACATCAACACTCTCAGTTGTGTTCATCCTCATCATCTTTTAATTTTCATTAAAATTATCCATTCATCACTAAAAGGTACGTACCGTCATTAAGTGAGCATTTACCGCGAGTGTTTTCTCTTACAGGGTGTTTTTGTAAAAATGCTTGCCTGTCACACGAACCGTTCGTACTAAAACGTATACGTTCAAAATTTGGTTCTTGTAAAATTTTACGAACCATTCGTTTTTATCTGAAAGCTTTCGTCTATTTCATAAAAGCTTTTATATTTCAGGGTTTCCATGAACTTATTTTGTGAATTTTGCATAGGCATCTGCACGTAAAATGTGTTACTTGATGGCAACCCCGATAAACAGATGAAAAACAAAAAATAAGAAAAAAATCTAATCAAATTTGTCCAAAAATAATTGTGATAATATGAAGAAACGGATGTACATATACGCGTGTGCTTCTATGGAAATAAATAAAATTGCATTCCCTTCCAGTTTTCGTGTGTTTTGTGCCATTTATTACTCAAATTATTTAATTTTCATTCAAAACGATGGGTCTTTTCCATTCGTTTATTTTTGACGTATTCGTTCGTCTGATTTTGATACGAAAACCAAAAAAATTACGAAAATAAAAAGCTTTCATTTGTTTGTCACACGAATACAAACGTCAACCGCTATGAAAACCAAATTGTGTCTTCGTTCATGAAATCGATGAACGAATGGGCAAAAACTTTTTACAAAAACACGCGGTTAATATTCAAAAATAAATCGAAAAAATATTCGTAAAACAAAAACAACTACAGTGCTTAACTACGGTCGTTTTACAAGTGCCCGTCGGTAAACGTATTTGTTGTTAAAATTTCCAACAGTGCCGGTTTCGTATCGTGTGTAATAATTCTCTTCAAGAATATTACACTCTTAATTACGATATACGCGTAAACATACATACATAAAAAGTGAGAAATAAAATAAATAAACAGTGGTCAGTGATCATATTGTTGTGTGGTTTAGTAATTGTGTGATTATTGGCACAAAAGAAAATAAAAATACACTAACAACATTCATATTGGTTAGTACAACAACAACAATACGATCACTATCAGTGCTGCATACATTGTGGTTGGTTAGTTCATTACCGATTAACCACCCACAAGGTATAAGTCAGGTCACTCTAAAAGTGAAAATTTTATTTTTTGAAAAAAAAAAGATATTTGTTTTTGATTTGATTAAAAATCGATACTGTTCTGTTGGAAATTCGATATAAAATATACCCTACAATCGGTCGTATCAATAATTAATAATAATTTTCGTTATTATTATAATATAAATACGATTTTATTCGAATTTTTTGAATATTTTTATATTTATTTGAATTTTTCTTTCCATATTTTGAAAATTGATTTATTTTTTTTTTTGACCTGTAGAGTGCATCTTAAAGTCCGTGCACCCTACAATCGGTAAAAATTATTGAAAAAATAATTGAATTTTGCGATTTTTGGCATAATTTTTTATCTTTTTTGATTATTTCTTTTCGGAAATAATTATTTTGTGTATATTTCTATACATAAATCTACAAGCCGTGTATTTTTCGATACACAGTGAGAATATTTGTTCATTTTTTCCTACATTGAGGACAAATTACTTACAGTTCTTAACCTTGTTTGGTGTTGCTTTTGTTAGTATTCGCTAACAAATAAAATAAATTTTCTGAATTTTTGAAGTTCTCCTCTCAATTTTCGTTGAGATTCGTTCAATATCATTTGATTGGTGTTGAAATTCTTACAGCTCTTTTTTCAAATCGTTTTTCTACCTTTTGCCTTCATTGATTATCATTTCTTGAACTTTTTTGTCGTTCAAATATGTCTCTCTCTCCACTCGATTGCTTCATCAGGGCATCTGATGCTATCGTACAATTTGAAACCTTCTTCAATTCTCTCCGAGATGAAGAGTTGGATATTTATATATTAGAAGTTCAGTCTTCTGAGGCTAAATCGCTATGGGATAAAGTGAAAGAAACGTATTACCAATGCCTTGCTTCTTTCTATTCAACTGTCGGGTGAGGTCCAAGAAAACCTTGAATCAGCCCAAAGCAAATACCTTGTTGCTTATAAGGCATATGTCAACGTCATCGCTACAGCAAATCGAAAATTAGATCAGTTTCGTTCATCGCAGAAGAATTCAAATTCTTCTTTAGCACAAAATGTGAATTCCCAGCCATCTTTGAATTCTGATCGTTTATCCCAAATCCATCCTCCATCGAACTTTAAAACTAATTTTACTAGTACTCCTAGAAGAGATGCCATTCCTCCTGAAGATGCTTTATCTATGTCTGGTGTTTCACACCAAACGGGAAGGTCAGCTGAGGTTTCCGCCTCAAATGACCGTGTTATGCATAGTTTAAATCTTCCTTCTTGCGACATTGATGTTTTTAGTGGTGATTTTCTGTCTTGGCCCACATTCAGGGATCTTTTTTCTGTTGTGTATATCGACAACAGCCGCCTTAGCGATATCGAGAAATTATGTTATTTGCTCAAGAAAACTAGTGGTGAAGCAAAAGACATAGTTTCAAAGTTCCCGCTGACACACAAGAGTTTCGCTCTTGCGTGGTCAGCATTAAAGGAGACATATGACAATGTTCGAATTTTGGTTAACAACCAACTTAAATTGTTGTTTGACCTTCCGGTCCTGGATACTGAGTCCAGTGCGGGCCTGAAGCATCTTCAGCGCGCAATCAATGGATGCATTTCGGCTATGGCGATCTACGACGTTTCTACGAACGATTGGGTCACCATGTGGGAACAGACGGTTAAAGACAAATCGGCATTGTCTGCTTGGAAGGATTTGGATCGTTTTCTTACGGAAAGGATTCAAACCCTTTCTTGTCTCCAGAATATTCGTGGCATAGATTCCTCTAAAAAAGTTGAAAAGAAGGTGCGAGCTCATTTTACAAAGACGGCTCCTTCTTCTTCTTCTCGTGCCCCTGCAGTAAAAACCTATGTTCTTTAGTACATCCTTTGCGTTTTTGTCCAGAATTTACTAAATTATCCATAGAAGGTCGTTTTTCTGTAATGAAGCGTTTCAATTGCTGCATTAATTGTCTGACGGTTGGTCATGAGGTTAGGAAATGTGTCAGTAAACATAATTGCGGTAAATGCAACAAGCGACATCACACACTTTTACACCGTGAGATGTCCAGTTCTGCAAGTTCCGTTCGTACAGCGACTTCGTCGCAATCATCTGGTACTTCATCCTCCGCTCAAACTAACAATGTGAATCCAGATATCCCTTCGACTTCGTCAGGAATATCACACTCTGTCAATAGACAAGTGCACCATGTTTCACAAAACAAAAATGTTGTTCTGGGTACAGCTATGGTGAATCTAATTCATCAAGGCATCACCTTCCTGCTCGTGCCCTTATTGATCCAGCTTCTGAAGCGTCTTTCATTACTGAAAGTCTACAACGTCGCCTTCGTATTTCTACTACGGCGACACAGGCAACAATTTCTGGAATTAATCAAAGTACGTCTACTACATCCCAAAAATTATGTTCGTTGTGTATAGGTTCACCAATTGATACGTCCATATTCTTGGAAATTGCAGCTTTAGTGATTCCCGCTATTTCTGGCAATTTACCATCCTTCTCAATTGGTGAGGACTTGATTTCCCGTTTGCCAAATATTCGTTTGGCTGATAGAAATTTCTTTGAATGTAGAACAGTTGATCTACTACTAGGCGCTGATTTATATCCCAGAATTCTTCTTCAGGGAATTCAATCCAAAATCCTAGGTACACTAATGGCACAAAAAACTGTTTTTGGCTGGATCATTACTGGTCCAATTCCATATTCCAATATTACGGTTTTAACAACCACAATAAATTATCCAGAAGATGATCTTAACAAGACTCTTCTTCGTTTTTGGGAATTGGAAGAACCTCAAAGCGCGCTATTTTGTCTCCTTCAGACAAATTTTGCGAAGAAAATTTCAAGAGGACGACCCGTCGGGACTTAGATGGCAGATATATTGTCACACTTCCCATCATACCTGAATTCGCAGGTCAGCTAGGCCATTCTAGGACCAATTGTTTAAGACAATTCTTCCGCAACGAGGCTTCCCTCCTAAGAAAACCACAAATTAAAGTCGTTTACGATGGGGTGGTCAGGGAATATCTAGAATTAGACCACATGAGACTTGTTCCAACTTCTTCAGCAGACTCTTCGGTATGCTACTTGCCTCATCATCCGGTCATTAATCCGGATAAGCCTACAACCAAATTGAGAGTGGTTTTCAACGCCTCAAATAAGGCTTCTAATGGGAATAGTCTAAATGATATTCTTTATGTCGGTCCAACCCTTCAATTGGATTTAGTCCTACTCATTCTAAGATGGAGACTTTTCAAATTTGTGTTCAATTGTGACATAACACAAATGTACAGACAAATTCGAGTAGATCCTACTCAAACTCCAAAGAATTTTATTTCGGGATTCTCCCCACAAACCGGTTTAAGACTTTGAACTTCAGACCGTAACATTCGGAGTAAATTGTGATCCATATCATGCCATTCGGACTTTACTTCAATTGGCCGATGACACAGAAAATGAATTTCCGTTAGCTGCACATATCCTTCGGAAGTGCATGTACGTAGATGACGTCTTGACCGGTTATCACGATTTGGAGACAGCGCAAAAATCCAGAGACCAATTAATTGGTGCTCTTTCTTCCGCCAAATTCGAATTACGGAAATGGACAGCCAATGATCGCAGCATTTTAGAATCGCTTCCTTCGGAGCATCTTTACGACGCTAAGCTTCTTACTTTCGTGGAAGCTAGTAGTTCAAAACCGCTGGGTATTCGGTGGAGTGCACAGCTGGACCAATTTTATTTCAGTGTAAACCCACTGGAACACCGGTCCAAATATACGAAACGGGAAGTTTTGTCAACCATCGCCAAATTATTCGATCCGGTAGGGTGGTTAGGAATTCCCCGGCCAGGCAACATCAAACATTTTTCAACGGTGGCAAAATACCCCTCAGTAATGGTGGCGACATTTCCTGAGTATTTCAGCCTTGTAAAACTTCTCTACAAGTGGTGTCTTTAGACACGCCGTTCGGACTCGGCGATAAACAGTAGGTCCCATATCATTGGGCTAATATGAATCGGGGTGCACTCATTGATATGAGAGAAGTCTCCCTTGTCCCGTATGGGATGTTGTGGAACAATGTTTTTTTTTGTTTTGTTAGGGTGGTTAGGACCTGTGATAGTTGTAGCAAAAATGATTATGCAACGTATTTGGCTCGACAACATTGGTTGGGATGATTCGCTTCCGTCTTCGACAGAACGCGAATGGGAAAAATTCGTCGAGTCATATCAGGGCGTTAATTCCATTTCCATCCCTCGTTGGGTCCAGTATTCTCCAACTTGTCAAGCAGAACTTCATGTCTTTTCTGATGCCTCAGAAAAGGCATACGCGGGGGTAGCATATATTCGCATTGTTTCTTCTAATGGAGAAATTTTCACAAATTTGCTTTCATGCAAAACAAAAGTAGCTCCCTTGAAGTCTATTTCATTGCCTCGTTTAGAATTATGCGGTGCGGTATTAGCATCCGAACTTCTGAAAGGCATTCTAAACGAGATTGATATTTCATTTCATAAAATTTAATGCTGGACCGACACAACAATTGTTCTTTCGTGGCTTCAGAAAACTCCATCCACATGGACCACTTTCGTGGCGAATAGGGTTTGTCGTATTCAGGAGAATGTTGTTCAAAATAGGTGGTTCCACGTTCGGTCTGAGGACAATGATGGCCGCTTCCCTTCCCTTTTACAAGGAGGACATCCCAATGTCGGATGAAGAGAGAGGTGTCGATGCCGATATGGTACCTTTGGGGTCTCAGGACTCCGATCTTGGCGGGGTCACAAGAGCTGCCACTCCTATTCGGGAGTCTGCACCGGCACTATCGACCACCACGACGTTGCCAGCCGAAGCTGCTTCTCCTCTACGGGAGAATTGCACAGCAGCGCTGGCTCCAAACCTGGGATCTGAATCCCAACCGGCAGGAGATACCCCTCAGGTGCTCCTCGCCGCAACTGTAAATACCGAGGTCCCAGACACCGCTACTCCTCTACGGGAGATTGCACAGGCGAGTGCTGGGTTCGACGTCTCCTCTACGGGAGATTGCACCCGTCGTTCCCCGTCTTCCCCCCAACAGAAGTGGCTACCAAACCTCAATGCAAACGCACAGTGGCAAGGTCAGTTCGACAACAAGGCCCCAAATGTGTTTGGTGCACGCAGAGGCATGTCATCCGGGCGTGTCCCAATTTTCTAAAAATGACTTGCGAGGAACGTATTCGATTTGTGGTTCAGGGGCATTTCTGCTCCAATTGCTTAGGCAGGTCCCATATCCGACGTGATTGTTTAAGTCGTCATCGTTGTCAGAAGTGTAAAGGTGACCACCACACACTTCTTCATCCAACCAAAACCTCCGTTCCTCAAAGAAATGTCCGCCCTTCGGGTAAAAAAAACAATGCGTCTAATGCTCTCCATATGTCGCCTACAACCAAACCGACTCCGTCTGGGCAAAAGTCCTCTAAGAAACGTCAGTCCGCCCCGTCTGCTCCGATCTCGTCCATGTCTTCGACATCCGTCAGTCCGACTATACAGTCCATACAGCCCATTGTTACCCTGGGGCCAACAATGGTGGTAAAGCTCCTTCTTTCTGATTCTCAGGTATTAGTGCGAGCACTGTTGGACCCATGTGCTGGACATAGCCGTATATGCTCCACGCTGGCTACTAAGCTTCAGCTCAATTCTTTAAAAGTTGGACAGGATTTCTTTATGTTTTGATTATGTAAAAGACCACTATGCTGGGATACAACTAGCAGATCCCGATTTTCATAAGTCCGCACACATCGGGCTTATTCTAGGTCCGGATGTGTACCCGAAGGTGATGAAATCACAGACTTATTCAAGTCCTGGGTTCCCTTGGGCCCAGCTCACTATTTTTGGTTGGGTGATAACTGGTCCTTGTCCACTGTAGGATCGCCAGAGAAGATCAGCCATCTTCTGGACCTTCGGTCAAGTTGTTTGGAGGCAGTCTTCTACTGCCTCAAAAAATTGTTTTTTGAAAAAATTAAATGAAAATAAAATGAATAAAAATGCTCAAAATTGACGGTTCCGCCTTGTTATTTATTTATTTAATTGTAGTTTAATTTAGTAGAATTAAGAATATTTTGTTGTAACATGGCTAGATGTTTCAAGGGCGGCGGTAATGTTAAAGTTCAAATAAAATAAACTTTATAAAAATACATTCACTATCCACTTTCCGTAATTTGTCATAATACTTTTTTATCCAACTTTGAATTTTCGTTCAAAGTTGGTGATGACAAATTACAGCGAGTAAGATCTGTCAATTTACGCGGCTCTTGTGACATCTAAGCTCTCTCGTTACTTTTAATTGTCACTTGTTTTTCGGATTTTCGTCCATCAACAACATCCTAGCAACACCATTGTAAATACAAGGTAATCTATATTAGTTCTTCGACTAATATATTAATAAAACCGCCAATTTTATTATAAAAAGAAATTACTGCCTTTTATTTGGTTTTTCTTTCCTTTTATTTTCACTGCTCCGCAACAAGGATAAAAATCGCAATTGTTTTGCTATTTTGACCATAGAGATCCATATCTACTGAGTTCGTATATACTAGAAAGATGTTTATTGAGATCTGAGGTACATTTTTGTAGTTCATTGTTGTTTGAAAGCTGTATAACAAAACTTGAGAACAAATTTTAAAAGATATTTGACCATGGCGATTTTGACCTTACAGGTGAAGCTTGATGGATTATATGTGTTCACAATTTTTGTTCTTTGAGGCAAGAGCAACAACTTTGCCTCTGAGATAAATTCAAATTTCCTAACGGTTTGGAAGATATAGTCCTGACTAAATGACCCTTTCTACATCAAAGCCTTAAACCTTTGGAGGCCTATAACCGCGAAAGTTGATGAGATTGGGAAAAACGGCGAGACACGTGTCTTCTCACTTTTGGTGTTCTATCACACTGCGGTGTCAGAATATGGTTAATAATTTTCATGTTGCACAGTGTTATGCAATAACTAACAAAAGGAGTGACTCCCATATTTAGATAAACTTCCGTGATGGTAGGTCGTGTTGAAATTACAACAGAATTTATTCTTTGAAATTTACTTGTGAACAGTTTCGTCCGATAATTTTTCACAATTTTCCACATGGATAATTACGGCATGAGTGCATTGATCAAATTAAATATTTGCATGTCGAAAAAGTACCGTGCTATAGCACTATGAAAAAATGGTTTAATAAATTCAAACGTGGCCGACACTCGCTAAAAATAGATGCATCCTTGGACGTTTCTTTCAACAACTAACATTTGATATTCCATGAACACCTGGCCAGAAAAATGGGGTTTTCTCGTTGCATCCAACACAATTTGACAATCGTTTAAAAGAGGCTCTTGTCGAATAAATGAATAAATACGGTGCTTCAAGCCACGTTTATAAGATCATCACAGACGGCGAATCTTGGATCTATGCGCATGAGCCCGAAACAATCGACTGTCTTCGAAGATGAGCCAAATTTGTTCATGGAAGAAGCACTTTGAAGCAAATAGTCGTCTGTTTCTTCGGCAAAACTGGCCATGTGGCGAACATTCCGCTTTAGGAACGAAGGACAGTCAATTCTGAGTGGTACACCATAAATTTTTCCGTGAAATCTTCTGAGAATGAACAAAAGAATACGAATAATTGTACACCATTACAATTAGAGCTCTCGCTTATTGATTCAATCAAACCAGCCCTTTTGACCGGGTCGTTCGCCGTACAGTTCTGACTTGGCACCCAATGACTTCTTTCTATTCCCGCACGTCAAAAATATGCTTGGTCAACGATTTTCGACAACAGAGAATTGAATTGTCTCAATCGGAGTAAAAAAGTGCATTTACAATTGGTTCGGCGGCGCATGTAATATTATATAGTTCATGCTGGAGAATACCCTGAAAAAATAAAACCATGTTTGAAGATAAATATTCGAGTTAGGCCAGAAACTTACATATTAGCCCTCGGATGCCTTAGATGGCAGATATACATTTATAGGTGTGTCGGTAAAACCGGCTTATATTTAAACCAGGACTGATGTAAGCTCGGCCCTAATTTTGGTATTAAGTGACCTTAATACCAAAATCAAAATTCATGTTCTACCCCAAACCAAATTTAGAACCACTTAGTACTTACGTTTGTTCTATAACACACAAATTTCTTATTTCCACCTCTCCGTACACCCAAGACCAAATTTTGAGGTATTTGATATATTCGTGAATTTATGGAGGACATTACACAACTACACTTCAATAAGTATCATCACTCAAAATTTAAAATGTCCAGCTTCAGTAGTTTCGCTTGGTATCATTTTAGTAATTTTCGATCCCTTTTAGTTCCATTTTCCAATAGCCCAGCTCCAGTATACCACATTGCAAAATGTTGCATTTAATTGCAAATTACCAATCAACACAAACCAAATCCAGGAAATTTTTAAAATCTTATAATCGTTCTTGTGTCCAGTAAATCACAAAGTATTTCTTTGTGAGATTTGTAATTTATTTCCAAACAAACTCAATTTCTATCTTTAATTTTTGTCTATTCATTGGGAATTTTCGGAATTTATGTAATTCAACACAAAACAATTCCAAACACGTAGACCAAAGATTATAAAGTCAATTTCGAATGATGAATTACTTGGTAATTTCGTTCGTTAGCCAGAAATCTATATCTGACAACAAGTAATTTTGTTAAGTAGCCACCCTACCGGAAACAAACAAAAATCAACTATCAAATCCCTTTTTTTGTGTTTGTCAAAGCAACCACTTTCATCGCTTTGAAGGAAGACTTGCAACAACGTGATTTACATACAATAATTTATGACCTTTTGTCACCCGGCAGTTGTTTGTTTCATTGACAAAGTAATTAGTGAGTGCTTGACTATAAAAGACTGTTTGCCTGAATGAACTGCAAACGCAATGTGTCATGAAAATTGCAATTATCTGTTGAATCGTTTCTTCTTCTGGTTAATTCATTCTCAGAATTCATCGTTTATTTATGAGACAGAATAGTTGAGGAGGGAAGAATAATGAATATATACTTCTGTTTGTAAATTGAAGTAATTGAAAGCTTTTGTCCGCTTTAATTGTGTTTCAAAGTAACTTTAATTTTATGTGACCATTAAAGATTGAAAGGAAATATATTGGAAACATTATTTGACCCTACACCACTATGAGGAAAGGATATTATAAGTTTGTTTAAAAAAAAATCATGTAACACCGCGAAATATTCTTCGGAGAACCCCAATTTGATATATGAGAGCTGCACGAAAACCACCTGGCCTAGGCAACACTTCGTATTGCCACGTGCCATTTGAAATTTTTTCTCGGTAAGTTTGATAGTTTTTAGCCTAGACTCACTCAGTTTGTCGTACGACCATGTTACGTGTTGTTTACAGTGACTTGAAAAAATAACTTTGCAAACAAAAATGGAATATACATACATGTTAACATTTTCGTCCATGAATTTTTCACAATTTTCGACGTGGATAATCAAGGTAAGGGTGTATCGATCAAATTAAATCTTATACGTCGCTAAAGGACCATCTTATAGGACTGTTTTAATGAATTCATCCGTGTTCGGCACTCGACAAAAAACAAAGGTGGTGAGGGTCGCCCAAAATCGGTCGTTGTGCCAGAAAAAAATATGCTGTGCATGAACGGTTAATGCGAGATCGCAATTTTAAACACCGTGAGATAGAGGCATCTTTGGGCATTTCTTCCACGAACTAACATTTGATATTACATAAACACATGGCCGCAAAAATGGATTTTTCTCGTTAGATCCAGCAAAATTGGACAATTGCTCAAAAAAGGCACCTGTAAGTTAGTTCAAAGAAATTGAGCATAAAATCGATCGCTGTGCTTCAAACGACGTTTATAAGATCGTCACAGACGACGAATCTCGCATCTATGCTTAGGCGGCTGAAGCAAAGCAGGAATCGGCCGATTGGGTCTTCGAAAACGAGACAATCAAACGAAAGTTGTTCGTGTAAGAAGCAGTTCGAAGCAAAAGGTTGCCTATTTCTTCAAAAAAAAAAAAAAACTGACCGTGTGGCTACTATACAGATAGAGAAATATAGGACGGTTAATTCTGAGTGATACACTATAATTTGTTGCCTGAAGTCTCCTGAGAAATTTGAAAAATATACAAGAGAAGACAAATCATTCTGCATAATGACAATGTGGGCTCTCACACATCGATTCAAACAATCGCCTGTTTGACCGGACCAAACGCGGACCCATTAGTCATTTGCAGTACAGCCTTGACTGGGAAACCAATGACTTCATTTCTTTCTAGAATGTAAAGAAAAAAGGCGTGGTCAACGATTTTCGTAGCCAGAAGTTGCTGTAAAAGCGTTAAAAAACCATGTTTTGGTGGTGTCTCAATCGGGGTGGAAAAAGTGATTCAGCAATTGGTTTGAGCGTATGAAAAAGCGCATAAATCATGCTGGAGACTACTTAATCATGCTTAGACTACGATAGTTATCGTTCAGCCCTCGTACCAATCTCCATATCTCGACGAGATAAAGCGATTTTGAGATGTGTGTCCGTCCCTCCGTCCGTCCATTATAAATTGTAATCAAACTCCAGCCCGCAATTATGGACCGATCGTCACGAAATTTTACATGGAGGTCGGGTTCAGACCAGAAACGTTGAAATATTTAGCGGGTAAAATGGTTATTGGTGATGATCGTGAAATATTTAGCGGGTGAAATGGACCAAAAACATAATATTTATCCAATTTTGTAGCGGCTATGTAGGTCGCAATAATAGCCCGATCGCGTCGAAAATTTAAATAAGGTAAGGGCATATGACAATGCCAAAATTGGAAAGGAGAATATCTTTGGCCCAACAGTCGGGAAATTCAGTCTCCACAGTCAAACACCTGACAATGGTATGAGGCTGATAGACTTTGCAGCTGCAAAAAACATGGTAGTTAGCAGTACCAGATTTAATCATCTCGATATTCATAAGGGCACCTTGCTGTCTCCAGATGAAAGAACAAGTAATCAAATTGATCATGTTGTGATAGGTGGAAGACATTCATCCAGCGTGTTGGATGTACGATCGTTCCGAGGTGCAAACATTGATTCGGATCACTACCTTGTTGCAGCAAAGGTACGTACCCGTCTAAACGTTGCAAATAAAGCACGAACAGACACAACGCGGAAGTTGGACATCGATAGGCTGCAAACACAACAGATAGCCACAGCATATTCCACTCAACTAGCCCAATTGCTTAACGCGAGAACTCCTTGTCCCGATAACATAACAACACAATGGCAAAATATTGCCCACTCCATGCAAACAGCCGCAAAATCCATACTTGGATTCCAGAGACCTCCACAAAGGAATCCATGGTATGACCAGGAGTATCGTGCTGCTACCGAAGAGAAAAATGCGGCATATAGGGCTACTTTATAATCAGTAGCAACGCGTAGCGCACGAGAGAGGTATCGGGAGAAAAGGAGAGAGGAGAAACGTATTTTCCGCAGAAAAAAGAGAGAGATGGAAAAGCGGGAGTGTGAACAAATCGAGATGTACAGGAGACAGAATGAAGTCCGAAAATTCTACCAAAGAGTGAAACATCAAACAGATGGCTTTGGTACAGGCACATCCTCCTGTAGAGACCAGCAAGGTAATCTGGTAACAGATACAGATAGCGTGCTCAGGATATGGAAAGAACATTTTTCCAATCTGCTGGTATCCAATAGTAGCGAAGACGATGATACCGCAGATCCAAACCCCGAAGATGGTATAGAATGTATACCGCCCGGCCAAGATGAGGTAAAAACAGCAATCAATCGGCTGAAGAATAATAAAGCAGCAGGAGCCGACGGCTTACCAGCCGAGCTGTTTAAAACCGGAGGCGACGCGCTGATAAGGTGTATGCATCAGCTAGTTAGCACCATCTGGCAGGAAGAACGCGTACCCGACGATTGGAACCTGAGCATCCTATGTCCCATCCACAAGAAAGGAGATAAGACTGTATGCTCCAACTGTAGGGGCATAAGTCTTCTCCCTATTGCCTATAAGATAGTGTCAGGGATATTGTGCGAACGACTAAAGCCAATGGTCGACGAAATAATTGGACCATACCAATGTGGCTTTAGACCTGGCAAGTCTACCATTGACCAGATATTTACCCTGCGGCAAATCCTAGAGAAGACCCAAGAGATGCAGATCGACACATATCACCTTTTTGTCGATTATAAAGCAGCATTCGACAGTCCCCTCCGATCAAAGGTATTCCATGCAATGTCTGAATTTTGTATCCCCGCAAAGCTCATCCGGCTTTGTAAGATGACTTTAACTGATACTAGATCCTCAGTTAAAAGAAGAATTGTATTGGCCAACAGATGCTACTATGGTTTAAGTAAGCAATTTAAAAACAAAGCCACATCTCGTCAAACAAACATAATGTATGGCTCCGAAGCATGGGTACTTGTGCAAGCAGATAAGGCAGTGCTTGGTGTGTTTGAGAGGAAAATTCTTCGAAAGGTCTACGGGCCGATTTGCGTTGACGGTGAATATCGACGTCGTATGAACCACGAGCTCTATCAGCTATACAAAGACATGAATATAGTTAAACGTATCGAGATGCAACGATTCCGTGGGCTAGGCCATATCATGAGAATGAGCGATGATGAACCCGCTAAAAAGGCGTATGAATACATGCCACATGGCGGTGCACGTAGAATCGGCAGGCCTAAGCTTCGATGGAGCATACAAGTGGATGAAGAAATGAAAAGGCGCGGTATTCCAAAAAGTCAAGCGAAAAACAGAGAGGAATGGAGATCTTTTCTTAGTTCGGTCTATAGAACAAATGATTCCGGGAGGGTAAGCCATATTGGGAAAAGGAACTCTTGACCTTCCCAGTAAAATCTTCGATGAAAAAGCATGAGTTGAATCATGGGTGCAAGTGATCTGGCATGTCATCTTTTTGTCATTTTCACTCATGAATTTTATATGAACGTGACCCCCAAAAGATGACGTTCTTTTTTGGATCCTAAACATGTCATTTTAACCAATGCATTGACATGTCATTTTCACCAATGCTTTGGCATGTCATTTTAACCAATGCATTGAACGTCATTTTCACCCATTCTTTGACATGTAATTTTAACCAATGCTTTGACATGTCATTTTCACCAACCCCTTGGCATGACATTTTCATGTCTTGTTTGGAAAATGGAAATGCTCTATTGAACTATGGACAAACAAAACTCTTTATTAATTCAAACGAATTCACGAAATAACTACAATTAATTGATCAGCAAAAAGTTTACATCCAAAATTGCAATGTAATCACCACCGCTGCAAAGCAAAAGATTACTTCCTCCGTTCTCCGCAACCGATATTCTTTCATCTTACAAAAGGCTTTTTTTATTATCTTCCCATCACCAGTTCAGATTTCGACATGGACTCCAAATGCACTCCTTTAAGTATTTTTATTTCGTAAATTACTTTTATTATATAATTTTGTTATTTTATAACATTTTGGAAATTTATACTCTTCTGATTAGTGACGGAAATGTGTAGGGATCTACAACCCGGCTTGCTTTAGGGATCTCTAAGAACAAAATGTAACGAACGGGGAGGAGAGACTTTTTCTGGAAAATACCATTTATGCTTAATTAATTTATTTTTAATTGTTTCTTTCCAAAAGTCTTTTCTTCGTTATTTTCAAATTCTTGTCCCTTTTCGTTTCGGACTTTTTTTCAAATTCCAAGAAGCGAGATTTGATTGATTTCGTTCTATGTCAGATTTAGAACAGACAAGGGAACTTTTAAAATAGCAATGTTGCAGTCCGATTCTATTTTTAGCTCGATGATTGGGACTTCATTTTTATTGCAGACATTTCGAGCTTCATACAATACCAATTGTTTAGAAGTTTTAGTTGTCTGATATGCAGAAAATGTAAGACAACATCACGACGACAGTTCTAACAACTTTGGTCTGTTCCAGAACCTGCAAGAATCTACTAATTTTTACTACGATAACAATCTTTCCTTTATGTTATCGGAAAAAATAGTAAAAATAAGTAGATTTTTGCAGTACTGGAACATACCAAAATGAAAATAAACAGTTGTGTAAATAAAAACACAAACAACATCTCTGTTGGATCGATGGAATGGGTACAAATGCTGATGAAAAGATCGGATCTTTCACGACTTCCTTTGCATTGGTTCAAATCCTAATGAAAAGATCGGATCTTTCACGACTTCCTTTGAACCAATGCAAAAGATGACATGAAATCACGTCTTCGCAAAGAACCCCTTCCTTCAAATTTTGCTGGGTTTCTATTGATGCCAATTGTGTTGGTGTACATGGTCAGATAACAGAGTTACAGCCTAATATGTCCAGTTATTTGTTTGTAGTGTAATGATAAACACGCTAGAGGCCGCAATTGTTGCGCAATAGTCACGAAATTTTGAATGATGATATGATATTATTTAGCGGGTGAAATGGACCATTACTTTTGTATGAAAAATATAAAAATTGTATTTTTCGTCCATATTTGAAATCTTGGAGAGTAAAGTGTCCTATATAT
Organism: Musca autumnalis; assembly: GCF_047663935.1. Taxonomy (NCBI): domain Eukaryota; kingdom Metazoa; phylum Arthropoda; class Insecta; order Diptera; family Muscidae; genus Musca; species Musca autumnalis. The sequence continues at coordinate 37,464,627 of NW_027411644.1, forward strand.
TTAAAAAGAATTATTGAATTTCTCCCTGATGCAAATTGCAATAATATGTCTGCTACTTAAAGTGCCTGCTGTCTAATATGTATATAATGGGTTTTTTTGTAGAGAACCACATTTTCCTCCCATGCTATAAATTGTCCCTATCATGAACGAGAAAGCCCAGTTTTTGTATTATTGAAAATTACGTCACGGTGCTCTTGAAGCAAATTTAAATGGAATGTGCTTACACCTGGGAAGTTTTTGATGATTCTGAAGCTACAATGTCCATAGATGAGAAAAATCAAAAAACAAAAAAAAAAAATCGCCGGAGCGCTTTTTAAATAAATTGCGATTCAACTTGACACTTTTAGGGGTTTTTCACGATTATCCTTGGAAACCTATCGAGATGGGACTAACGAAAATGATGTAGCTGTGAATATTCTCTACAAGATTATTGAGATACAGAAGTTCAAATTGGGCCAGTGCATTAACTGTATTGCTACCTTATAAAACATTGTCATACATGGCGCGCCTTAACTAACTTTAAGTGAAAACTGCTTACACCTGGGAAGTTTTTGCGAAGAAAAATCCAAAAACAAAAAAAATAATCCCGGTTAAATTTCGCATTTTTATTTTTTTTAGGTTTTCACAATTTGGCTTGGAAACAGAAAATCCTTTAGAAAATAGACTAAGGAACATGTTGTAGCAGTGAAAATTCTGTACAAGATTGACCTGCATAATATGTTCGTAGGTTTTGCCGTTTTTGAGATATAGAAGTTCAGATTTTTTTCTCAGGTCTTCAAGAGTTTCCTTGAAAACCGCAAGTCCTATCGGAATGAGACTACAAAATGTTGTAGCTGTGAAAATCCTCTACAAAATTGTATTATCGTATCTTTTTCTAGGCTGTACCGTTTCTGAGATATATAAGTTTAAGTTGAGAAATTGCAGTCAGACACTGTTTTATAAGTAGACGATACAGTCAATGCATTGTCCCAATTTGAACTTCTATATCTCAATAACAGTAATACCTACGAAATTATCATAAAGGTCAATCTTGTACAGAATTTGCACTGCTACAACATTTTTTAGTCCCATTTCGATAGGACTTGCGATTTCCAAGCAAAATCGAGAAAACCTAAACAACCCCTAAAAATGTCAACATGAATCACGATTTATTAAAAAGGCCCTCCGGCGATTTTTTTTCTGTTTTTTTGATTTTTCTCATCTGTTACATTACGGTTTCAGAATCCGCAAAACTTTCCAGGTGTAAGCACCTTCCATTTAAAGTTGCTTCAAGAGCACCGTGACGTGGAGCCATAGCGTTAATTGTAAAATAGGATTTTTGTATACACATCTTGCAGCATTGGGTCGCTTCGCCACATTATTTTCAAAACGTTCTCGATGTCGCTAAAGTTTTTTTGAATCTTGGTGAAGGCATCTATCAAGAACCGTGGATGTACATTCACAATAAATTTTTGAAATAAATCGGATACAACTTTCATAACGCTAAACTTTTTAAAACTCTGTTTCCCCAAAAAAGGGAGTAAATTAATCCGCGATATTTTCAAAAACAATTTTCGTTTTTTTTTTTAATTTTTGCATTAGCCGTTTCCACCATTCTAGTGGATGGATTTTGACGATCTATGATTTATATGATCCGGAACTAAAATATCGCGTGGTCCAGCACACTCAAAAGAATATTGTAAGTACTGTACCCAAAAAATAAGTTTTTTAGAAAAAATATTGCACTAAATGTCGCACATTAACCTATTGATATGAGATCAGTCTACACTTGTTCCTTCAATGATATGGATGGGAAATAGTATTTTAAATTCTTATAAAAATTGTTTTAGATTTTCTGAAAAATTGCAAGCAATGTATCGTCCATTTGGAATGTAACAACAACAACACGTTTTCGATAATAAAGAACACCACAATATATTTGTTTTACAAAAAAAAAAAAAAAAAAAAAAAACAAATAAATAAAAATAGATAAAAAATAACTAAAAAAACCGTGGGGCTCGTCAATTGTCTACAATCGTTGATTAAAATGTTTGTTTTGTAATGTTACACTATAATTAGGCAGTTGTTCAACCGACAACGATGGGCGTGTGATAAGTAGGGCTAGAATGTGAAACAAGCTAGCAAGCTCGATTAACACCAACAGTGTGAATGTCCAACGATAAACTAGTTGAAACATCTCTTTTATTTACATGGAGTGTATAACTATTGTAATTTCCATGAGCAAGAAAATAGTAAGTAATTTCTTCAGCGTCTGCGGGCCAACTGCCTAACGACGAATTAAACGATTCTTCTATCGCACACTAAGTCTATAATTTGTAGACAATTGACGTGCCCCACGGTTTTATTTTAGTCTAGTCTATGCATATGTTTATAATTCCCACGACTGTATCTATTTTATTATTTTTTGGTTTTTAGTACATTTATCTTAAACATTGCAATGTATGTTTAACATAAAACCGTTTAACTTAAAAAGTTTTTTTACCTATTTTTATTTTCTGGTTTTTAGTTTTTATTTCGCATTCTGTTTAATTCGTTTAGTGCTTCATTATTGCAAGGTTTCTTGCCCGTTAGTTTATTGCAGTCCAACTCCTCTATACGTAGTCCCTGCAAAGATCTTACTGTACTAAGAGCCACGTAGGCTTGACCTTCTTCAAACAGTTTCGCACCTAAGTATACGACTGCGTGATCCACAGTGCTGCCCTGCATTTTATGTATTGTAGAAGCCCATGATAGTATTAAAGGCAAAATTCTTCTTTCAGCCGTCCCGTAATTGTACTTAGCTGGAAACTGTTTGGCTTTCGGGTGTATAAGATGTACTCCGTCTCTTGCTAAATCAATTCGGACGGAAGGTACATCTGTTGCATACATCTGAGTTCGACGAAATTGAGGCCAAACGATTTCGTTGATGTAGCCTATAGCGCCATTTACTAATCCATTGGACCGTAGCATGACCCCAGTTTTGTTGATATCAGCTGGTGTTATAGTAGCTATATCCACATTGTCTGCATTTCGTGTGGCGTGTACTATCTGATCCTGCGCATTTATTTTGTAAATGCGAGCACTATTATTTTTGTACAAATTCAATACAGCAGAGTTGTGGTCGTTAACTTGTTGATTTGTGGGGTATACCCTTAACGCTTTGTCTATTGCAAACTCATCACTCGTGTCTTGAAGAAGTCTTCCCATTAAAATACTAAAATGTTGGGTTGTTAGCTCACCGACTCTCAAAGCATTCAAAATATCAATAAAAGTCTGGTCACCTTGCTGACGCATATTTTCAGTTAATTCACACAGCGTGAATAAACGCCAGAGATGTGTAGCTGGTTGGAGATGTTCTGGCTGTTTGAAAACAGATGTTTCTGATCGTTTTATAGGAGGCAGTTGTAAAAGATCACCGAAAAGTAATACGTTTACTCCTCCAAAAAACTCATTTTCACAGTTCTTAATTTGCCTTAATCGAGCGTCCATCATGCATAACATTTGATAAGACACCATGGAAATCTCGTCGACAATCAAAAATTCTGTCTGATGCCATTGTTGCCTCATTATTCGCAAATAGTTTCCGGACAGTGGTGACATACCTGTTATGCGACCGTCTTTCTGTACAGGCAATTTTGAAGTACTGTGTATCGTAGCTCCATTTATTAATCTAGCTGCAACTCCTGTTAGTGTCCCACGAGCAATGGACATTTAAACGGTCGACCCCCCAGAGGTCCAATAAAGGGGCAAGGCTATGTACAACAAGATGCGCCTGAGTCTTGAGGGGAAAACGCTAACGACATATCATTTTTATCCACCCTAATGCCATACAGTTCCTTTCACCATAACTTGGGTGGTGTACCGCTAACGACGTATCATTTTTAGCACCCTAATGCCACACAGTCCTCAACACGATACAAAATCTTGACTTGGGTGGTGGATTCAGGCTGGATTAATCAGATACCTAAATTACAGATTCAATTTCAAAATTTTAATCTTAATTATACGCCATTTAGTGGCTGCGCCCATCTTAAATATTGAGGTTGTATAGTGCACTGTATTCTTCTTGTCAAGCACTTTTATTTGATACCCATATTGGTGGGATTGATAAAAAATTGTTATCAGCCATTTGGTAGCGGCGGCCATCTTATATTTCAATTTTGCATAGTAAATTGTATTCTACTTGTTGAGACCTTTCATTTGATACCCATGTTGATGGGATTGATAAAACCTAAGTTATCCGCCATCTTGGATTTTAATTTTATAAAGTACATTGTATTCTACTGGTTGAGCACTTTCATTTGATACCCATATTGATGGGATTGATAAAACCTACGTTATCCGTCATTTTGTAGCGGCCGCCATCTTGGATTTCAATTTTTTATAGTATATTGTATTCTGCTTGTTGAGCCCTTTCATTTGATACCCATATTGATGGGATTAATAAAACATAAATTATCCGCCATTTTGTAGCGGCGGCCATCTTGAAATTCTAATGATAATGAATAAACATAATTGTATTGTCACCAAAATCCAAAGTGTATACAAAATTTCAGATTAATCGGTTGACAGGATGAGGGTGAAATTTGAATTACTAAATTTGACCCCAGAATAAATAATAGATAAAACAAACGGAGTGAGCTAAATAAAACCGTTTAAAAATCATGTAACGCCTCGAAATGTTGGTTCCAGACACACATTTGGTGGTATCGATCTTCATATAAGTTGTGTAGAATACACAATTTAGCTCTTGGGCCTTCTAGTAATGACAATGTACAAAACGCTATGTACATATATATGACCGGACGGCAGACACAAGTCCCAATCATGAAAAAGAAATTCCGCGGAGATATAGTGCCCAGATATAGTGGTATAAAGTATCACATGGTCAGTCCCGTCCGTCAATAGTCGTTTCTTATTTGTTAAAAAATATATTTTTCTTCCACCCGACAAATTGTCATTATATAATGGTAAAGAAATTGTCGGAATCGTGACAGAGAAAATCCTAGATTTCCATTTATCTACAGCGTCTTAAAGTTTTTGGTTTTATTCAATAGTAAATATTGGTCCCACCTGGCTTTATACATTTGTCGTCCCGTATGTTCATTATAAATTGTTATGAATCTTCAGAACGCAATCATATACCAATCGTAAAAAAATTACGCAGTGGATTCGGGACCTTATGACAAGGACGAATCCTACTTTTATATATTGCTCTGAGCTATTTAGTGAGTCAAATGAACTATACATCTTGTGTGAAATATTTCAAACTGTATATTGTAGTCCTGTGGAACTAAATTATATGAAAGAGGAACTTTTGTCGGTCTTGGTTGGTGCGCACCATAACTCTCTAACGAAGCAACCGATTCGGTCCAAAATTTGGCTTTCGTAATATTTTCTCCAAACGTAGTTAAAGCTCGAAGATGGGTTATATCGGTCCACTCCTTCCGGTACCTCCCCCACAAAAGTTCGAAAATGTTCGGAAAACTTGTGCGCACGATAACTGTTGAAGGGAGTAACCGATATGATTCATACTTTGCACAACGTGAAATTTCTACCAGACTTAGATGAGATTTCAATACCCAGCAAAAATCCTCATTACAAACCTCCTTTCCCACCCATTATTTTAACAAGGGCATGTCGCGCGAAATTTCTGGTTATTTTGTAACCACTGAAATAAGTAGTCAGAATCTACTCAGTATATACTTATTTCAGTGGTTACCATCTACCTATTTCAGTGGTTACAAAATAACCAGATATTTCGCGCGACATGCCCTGGTTAAAATAATGGGTGGGAAAGGAGGTTTGTAATGAGGATTTTTGCTGGGTATGAACTCAATCGGTCCACTCATTCGGGTACCTCCCACACAAAATTTCGGAAAAGTTCAGTTTAGGACCTGTTCTTGAATCGCAATGATTTTTGTTGTAGCAACTTGTATTCACTGTCCCCCATACAACAGTAAAAGTTTCATCAGAGGCAATTCCATACTTCTTCAGAAAATAGCTTTAAAGATGCAAAAAATTCCTATGACACCGTGTGTAGTGGCTGGAGAACCGAATTCTGCGTTCTCCCAAACTTTGGACACGGTAATGTTTCTTCGAATATTCGATGAAATTTGAAGGTGGTGCTTATAGGTCCACTCCTTCCGGTACCTCCCCCACAAAAGCTTGAAAATACTCGCTAAAATGGTAGGTTGGATATCTCATAAACGCAGCAACCTTGGGGTACCACTCACACAAATGTTCAAAACTTTTGTGTGGTTAAGGGTCTGTTTGAGGATTCTTTGGAATTTTTTACCGAAGGTTTTCCTAGTGGCCATGTTTAAAGCGATATTATGTTTTTCGTAGGCAAGTATGGTGCTGTGTTTGTCTCCACACAGGTTATATCTCTGTCGACAAAGCCGACTGATACTTTTTTACTTGTTTGTTTTTTTGTTCAAGCAATGTATCGTCCTTTTGAAATGTAACACAAACAACACCTTTCCGCTAACAAAGAAGAACGAAAAAATACAACACATTTATGTCTTTCTATTGTATATATTTCATTAGTTAAATAGCACGCAATTTTTCTGTGGAAAAATATTTTTTTACGATTTCAATACCCCACATAATTTCCAAATTTGCATATTCTATAACAAAGTTGTTTTTTGTTTGAAATAACTATTATTTTATGGTCATGATGTGTAGAACTTGAATTGAATAACTAATGTCACCAAAAAAACTATCAAATTCTCAATAAAAATATTATTTTAAGTGTAATGGACACAAAAACAGCACGGCAATACGTACACACCAAATACCCAGTGGAAGCTGTTTCTATGTAAAAATATTAATCCTTTTCTTCCAGAAAATATGACTTATTTAAGGGTACTACATTGTCTTCGGTTCATAAATTTCTCAATTTTTCTTTCCGACCCACCACCAAATTTTTTTTAGTAAATTACAAACTCAATGTCTGGTCTTAACTACCCATTGCATAAAAAAAACGCCAACAGCAGGATTGTCCGGACGAGTTTCCACGTATATCCACTTCAGGTTTTCAAGAAAAATAAGAAAAATTTATTCATATTTATATTCAATTTTTAATGTGTTCTTCTGAGAAGGAAGTGCCATAGTCTGCTACGTTTTTTATCAACAGTATTAATTTCCTTTCTCTCGTTTCAGATTTTTCCTTTCTTTTTGGCGTTATTTGTGTGCGTGCTTCGTGTTATTCGGGAAGGGTTGAAAGGTGAAAAAAATCTGAATTCATGTTTTTTACTTTTTCTCTTGGATTTCTTCATTTAGGGTTTTTCTACCAAAACATAAAAAGCATCTTAAAACCGGAAGGATGTGTATTTGTACATCTTATCGTTGTAACAACACTTTTGTTATCCTAACAACGAAAATATGAAGGACTTCAACTGTGCTTTTTACACTTTCTAAATGATCCTTGAGGTAAAGGGCGGCAGAAAAAAGGTGAGAACACAGATTTTGTTATTCCAGTGAAATTCCCCAAATGAATGAAATTGCTAATGTCTAAAGGAAGGCAGCGGGAGTGGGTGGATTCATGTTATGGTGCGTGTTGGTAATTTAATAAAGTTTATCCACAATAACATCTAAGCGTGTGACTAATAAACCTGTGGATTATTAGTTATGCGTAGGGTTGATTTTAGCAGTTTTGATGGGTTATTTTTATATACTCAACCTTTAAGCTAACTAGGGCATATACAGAGATGGTCTGTCTGCAATTATAACGTATCTGACATACATTTCTGACGTATATTACATACGTCGGAAAAGACTAGTCAAACAAACAAGGTTTTTGACAGAATAAACAAACGAATTTTATAACCTAAAAATCGATGTTTTTCATAATAATAAAACTCATTTTATTATTTTTTATTTTATTTTTGAGATCCTGTTTTATTAAAAAACCGGCATAAAAAGATTTCACTCTAAAATGTACATTTTATATACAATATTTTTTATATTATGTGGACATTATACATTAGTTTGTTTATTACTTCACCCGAAAATTCTTTGAATCATACGTATAGTAGTGGTAGTGTTCGGAATATATTGTAGATGGCGTGCTAAGTGCGTTATCCAATTTATTGTTCAATTGTTTCAGTATTTTTCAAATTAATTAATTAATTAATAAAAATATGCTGTTATTTTCAAAAAAGGTACGGACGCTCTTCAATAACAAAGACAGGCTTGCAGAATTAATATTAAGTACAAAATATGATGGTAACATGGATTTTTTGAGGTTTATGACGTTTACTACTTTTTATACGTTTTCTACGGGTATATGACGTTTTCGACGTTTCTTACCGTCGAAAACCTAAAAAATCGTCATACAGACCATCTCTGGGCATATACACTTTGATATCAGCCTTATCGATATGATATATTGAATATTTTATTCAAACTTATGGCCTGTTTCTCTAACACGATTCGAATTCAAATTCGTTCGAATTACAAACTCCTCTTGTTGTAGGAAATATGGGCAATAACGTAGCAATTTAAAATATGTTGAACCGCAAGTTTGGGGTATTATAACGCTGGAACTGTTGTTTTTCAACACTAACTTTAAACGCATTTCGATAAAATGAACTGTTTTAGCACGTATCACCGAGGGATTCTTTAAAATAATTATTTCCGCGGAAACTGTGGCCTCTTTAAAAAATAGGGAAAAATGTGTTGAAGCAAATACGTTTTTATACCCTCCAGCATATGACCATGGGCGGTATATGAAGTTTGTCATTCTGTTTGTAACTCCTCAAAATAAGCATTTTAGAAACCAAAAAGTATATATATTCTGGATCAGCGTGCAATTCTACATCGATTAAGCCATGTCCGTCCGTCTGTCTGTCCGTCTGTGGAAATCACTCTAGCATCTGCGATAAAGGTATTGAAAATGGGCTATACTAGCGGTCATCTGAATAGGTTTGAATTTTTTTTCTTTTTATATGATAAGCTATCTTCTGGTGTGTTCGTATTGCAGATTCATGCTATTTAGTTTTTGAGAGTCCTATACTATGCCAACATTCCCAAGAAAAAACTTGACGGTGTTGCCATATTTTCGGAAAATATCCCAATTATAATACAAAATTTACAAAAAAAGTCCAATTTTTGCGATCATCAGAATAGGTTTGAATAAAAAAAAATTAAAAAAATTGTACAACCCAAGTAAATATTGCGCAGTTTTTTGGTTTAGTTTAGTAAAATGGAACATTCTGATAAATCCTACAACAAATTTGACCCGCTTTACTTGGAACTTGATATGATTTTATGTTTTCGTTAGATCTCTTCTGAGCTTCGAAAATTGACTGAAAGCAAATACAAAGTGTGGTCATATTTTAAGGATCGATAAAATAGAAAGATCATTGAAAATAGTTGGTATTTTAGTTCAAGTTTAATTTTTTAACTATCCTTGTATACAAGTACAAGTACAAATTTAAGTATTATCATGCTCTCAAATCCACCATAGTGGACCACAGGTATCATTAATGTTCGAAAATTGGTCTGGAAGAATGTTTCTTCGACGACAATAAAGAAGAAAATTGTAAATCAAATTTAAGTCAAAGGGCCATGATATCGCCGACTTTTATAGTGCTGTATAACCTCAGTAGTCCATTCTTTTGTACTTATTCGTGTTTGTTTTATGACTTGTGAACAGAAAAAAATTTTTTGACCTGACTATACAGGTATTACAGTACTATAAAAGTCGGCGATATCATGCCCCTTTGAGTTAAATTTGAATTACAATTTTCTACTTTATTGATTGATACATGTGGTCCACTATGGTGGATTTGTGAGCATGATAATACTTAAATTTGTACTGCAAGGATAGTTAAAAAATTAAACTTGAACTAAAATACCAACTATTTTCAATGACCTTTCTAATTTATCGATCCTAATAATATGGTTACACTTGGTATTTGCTTTCAGACAATTTTCGAAGCTCAGAAGAGATCTTACTTACTTACTTACTTAGTTGGCCCATTACAGAACATTTGTTCCATAGACCGAACTAAGAAAAGATCTCCATTGCTCTCTGTTTTTCGCTTGACTTTTTGGAATACCGCGCCTTTCCATTTCTTCGTCCACTTGTGTGCTCCATCGAAGCTTAGGCCTGCCGATTCTGCGTGCACCGCCATGTGGCATGTATTCATACGCCTTTTTAGCGGGTTCATCATCGCTCATTCTCATGATATGGCCTAGCCAACGCAATCGTTGCATCTCGATACGTTTAACTATATACATGTCTTTGTATAGCTTATATAGCTCGTGGTTCATACGACGTCGATATTCACCGTCAACGCAAATCGGCCCGTAGATCTTTCGAAGAATTTTCCTCTCAAACACACCAAGCACTGCCTTATCTGCTTGCGCAAGTACCCATGCTTCGGAGCCATACATTAGCACGGGTAGTATCAGCGTTTTGTATAGTGTTATTTTTGTTTGACGAGATGTGGCTTTGTTTTTAAATTGCTTACTTAATCCATAGTAGCATCTGTTGGCCAATACAATTCTTCTTCTTATTTCACAATTGATGTTGTTTGTTGTGTTTATGGCAGTGCCGAGGTAGACGAAGTCTTTAACTACCTCAAAATTATAGGTACCAACTTCTACGGTTGGTCCGAGCTCTATGGACGCTTTGCGCGTCGACACCATCAATTTGGTCTTTTCGCCGTTTACCGCCAGACCCACTTTCGCAGATTCTGCTTCGACCTTCCTAAAGGTATCAGTTACTTCCTTTACTGATCGTCCCATGATGTCTATGTCATCAGCATAGGCAAGTAACATGTGGCTATTGGTGTAAATTGTGCCATTTCTTTTGACATTTGCATCTCGTATTACCTTTTCCAGCAAAATGTTGAATAGGTCACACGAAAGGCTGTCTCCTTGTCTGAAACCTCTTTTGGTACAAAATTCTTCGGAGAGGTTCTTTCCAATTTTAACTGAGGACCTAGTATCAGTTAAAGTCATCTTACAAAGCCGGATGAGCTTTGCGGGGATACCAAATTCAGACATTGCATGGAATACCTTTGATCGGAGGGGACTGTCGAATGCTGCTTTATAATCGACAAAAAGGTGAAATGTGTCGATCTGCATCTCTTGGGTCTTCTCTAGGATTTGCCGCAGGGTAAATATCTGGTCAATGGTGGACTTGCCAGGTCTAAAGCCACATTGGTATGGTCCAATTATCTCGTTGGCCATAGGCTTTATTCGTTCGCACAGTATCCCTGACACTATCTTATAGGCAATAGGGAGTAGACTTATGCCCCTATAGTTGGAGCATACAGTCTTATCTCCTTTCTTGTGGACGGGACATAGGATGCTCAGGTTCCAATCGTCGGGTACGCGTTCTTCCTGCCAGATGGTGCTAACTAGCTGATGCATACGCCTTATCAGCGCGTCGCCTCCGGTTTTAAACAGCTCGGCTGGTAAGCCATCGGCTCCTTCTGCTTTATTATTCTTCTGCCGGTTGATTGCTGTTTTTACCTCATCTTGGCTGGGTGGTATACATTCTATACCATCTTCTGGGATTGGATCTGCGGTATCATCGTCTTCGCCACTATTGGATACCAGCAGATTGGAGAAATGTTCCTTCCATATCCTGAGCACGCTATCTGTATCTGTTACCAGATTACCTTGCTGGTCTCTACAGGAGGATGTGCCTGTACCAAAGCCATCTGTTTGATGTTTCACTCTTTGGTAGAATTTTCGGACTTCATTCTGGCTCCTGTACATCTCGATTTTTTCACACTCCCGCTTTTCCATTTCTCTCTTTTTCTTGCGGAAAAGACGTTTCTCTTCTCTCCTTTTCTCCCGATATCTCTCTCGTGCGCTACGCGTTGCTACTGATTGTAAAGTAGCTCTATATGCCGCATTTTTATCTTCGGTAGCAGCACGACACTCCTGGTCATACCATGAATTCCTTTGTGGAGGTCTCTGGAATCCAAGTATGGATTTTGCGGCTGTTTGCATGGAGTGGGCAATATTTTGCCATTGTGTTGTTATGTTATCGCACAGAGGGGAAATTTGTGTTAAAAGTTGATCAAAAGCCCTAGAAAGCTCATTTATAGTCCGATTGATATAAAATTTTGCACAAAGCATATCTTCTGTATAAGGATTAATCCTATAGAAAATAATGAAAATCGGTCCAGATTTGGATGCAGCTTCCATATATATTCGCATCTGATATGAGATAAAAATGCACCAAAATCACTGAAATTTGACACATGCAACCTGAACAAGCCTAAAAAAACATTGAGCCAATTTTCAAACAAATCGGTACAGATGTATATATAGTCCCATATACATATATTTCATTCCAAATTTTATTTTTTGAAACTTACTTAAATGAATTTTTTCTCAATTCACATAAGAAAAGCCGTGAATGTTTCTGAATAATGCAAACATATTTGATAGGTGTTGGTTTAGTCTGATAAATAAGAGCCCCGGTTATAAGGCGGAGCAAAATTTAGTGTGAGTAAACCTTGCACTTCCATATAAAAATATCTCATATTTTAGATGAGAAAAATTAGATTTTTTCGGAATGGCGCAAATATGCGCAACTTTTTATGATTGAATCTGATATTTGAGACTCAAGCGCATAAAACATTAGAAGAAACTATGGTCGGGAAACGACGGGGAAATAGACTTTTTCACTATTGAAATTGTAGTAATCTTAAAAATTATCATAAAAAAATTTCATAAAGGGGATATGTATCACCATTATTAAAGAGCAAAGATGTAAAATCAATCTGAAAATTTTAAATGCTAATATTGTTCGGAGACTGTGCAAAAACAATAAATCTTGAAAAATATAAAATTTCGCGAAAATAATGTCATTTTAATGTTCACCTAATTTCTTAGTTTTCGAAAATTTACTTTTTGTTTTCAGTATGGCTGAGTTCAATCGACTGCTGCATTGGATTGGTTAATCTTACAATGTCAAGGATGGTTATAGCAAATGTAGAAAAAAGTCTGGTTGCCGTTTATCAACATTTTTTCATAAAAAAACGATTTTCATATTTTGAGTTTTGAGCAACTTTAGGCCTATGTTTCCCCTCTGTGTATCGGGACAAGGAGTGCTCGCGTTAAGCAATTGGGCTAGTTGAGTGGAATATGCTGTGGCTATCTGTTGTGTTTGCAGCCTATCGATGTCCAACTTCCGCGTTGTGTCTGTTCGTGCTTTATTTGCAACGTTTAGACGGGTACGTACCTTTGCTGCAACAAGATAGTGGTCCGAATCAATGTTTGCGCCTCGGAACGATCGTACATCCAACACGCTGGATGAATGTCTTCCATCTATCACAACATGATCAATTTGATTACTTGTTCTTTGATCTGGGGACAGCCAGGTGCCCTTATGAATATCGAGATGCTTAAATCTGGTACTGCTAACTACCATGTTTTTTGCAGCTGCAAAGTCTATCAGCCTCATACCATTGTCAGATGTTTCACTGTGGAGACTGAATTTCCCGACTGTTGGGCCAAAGATATTCTCCTTTCCAATTTTGGCATTAAAATCGCCTAGAATGATTTTAATGTCATGGGCAGGGCAACGGTCATATGTTTCTTCTAAGCGCTCGTAAAATATATCTTTGGTCTGTTCGTCCTTTTCTTCAGTGGGAGCATGAGCGCAAATAAAGCTGATGTTGAAGAATTTAGCTTTTATTCGAATTGCAGCAAGTCTTTCATTCACTGGGGTGAAGCTGGATACCAGATGTTTTAAGCTCCGACTAACTACGAATCCGCAACCAAACTCATGCTTTACGTCATGGCAGCTATAATACAGTGCGTCACCTTTAGGTGTTGTTGTGACGCCTTTCCCAATCCATCGTATTTCCTGTATGGCAGTAATATCGGCCTTGTACTTTTCAAGTACGTCTGCCAATGCGAAGGCTGCACCTTCTCTATAAAGAGTGCGAACATTCCAGGTGCAGATTCGCAGATCATGGTCCTTAAAACGTTTGCGGGGTTCGTCAACTTTAGAGGGGTTTGTTTTTCTTTTCTTTCGTTTTTTCATAGTAGGCTGTTTTTTTCTAGGAGAGGGTTACTAACCCGACGCCCAAACCCAAGTTTTTAACGTTCTTATGGGTGAACGCGCGGCACATGTTAGCTCACTACCTTTAACGGGTGTTAAAGGCAGTTCCCCAGGTGACACCACGGGGAGGTCAGTGTCCACTTGAGATGAAAGAGGGACCAAGATAAATCCTGGGCTTTGCCATGTTAAAACCGGTCAGGACCGTTCCTTGGTATCTTCCATCTTACGAAATCAAAAAGTCATTTAAACCAAGTTTATAAAACGTTTTTGTTTCAATATTTCTTGATTTTATTTGAAAGTTCTTGGTAACTTTTCCATGTTGAGAATTGAACCCTTAGGAACGTGGGTCAAATTTGTTGTAGGATTTATCAGAATATTCCATTTTACTAAACTAAACCAAAAAATTTCGCAATATTTGCATGGGTAGTACAATTTTTCAATTTTATTTGATTCAAACCTATTCTGATGATTGCAAAAATTGGACACTTTTTGTAAATTTTTTATTATAATTGGGATATTTTCCGAAAATATGGCAACACCGTCAAGTTTTTTCTTTGGAATGTTGGCATAGGATAGGACTCTCAAAAAGTAAATAGTATGGATCTGTAAAACGAACACATCAGAAGATACCTTAACATATAAAAAGAAAAAAGATCAAACCTATTCAGATGACCGCTAGTGTAGTCGCGTGACTTTAAGATATTTTGAATGTATTAGCCCCATTTGACCACAGAATCGGTTGTAAGTTTGTTTTTTTGTTTCCACAGGCTTAGAAATATTTCTACAATAAAATGTTTATATAGGTCCAGGTTTTGATATAGACCCCATAGGACGATATATCGCGATTTTTGGTATTTTGAAGGCTTTAGCCTCATTATCACAGCGAAATGACTGAAATTTGGTATTTAGTCTTCGTTGGGTGTATACAACTTTCCCACGGAAATTTTGTACTTATAGGTGCACGCCTTCATATAGCACCCATAGAACGGTACCTCCCGATTTTCTGCATTTTAAGGTTGTGGCCTTAATATTCCACCGAAATGGCTGCTATTTGGTGGTTAGTCTTCATTTGGGGTATAAAACATTCCATATGAAATTTGTCGGTATAGGTCACACGCCCTCATATAGTCCCCATAGAACGGTATATCCCAATTTTCGGTATATTGAAGGTTTTAGCCTCATTATAACACTGAAATGGCTGCAAGATGGTACTTAGTCTTCGTTGAGGGTATAAAACTTTTCACCTGAAAATTGTCGGTATAGGTCCATGTCTTCATATAGCCCCAATAGAACGGTACCTCCCGATTTTCTACATATAGCTCGTTCTCCACCAAAATAGCTGATATTTGGTATTAAGTTTTTGATAGAGGTATGAAACATTCCAGCCGAAATGTGCCGGTATAGGTCGACGTCCTCAAATACCCTCATAGTTGTGGCCTCAATATACCACCGATATGACTAAAAATTTAGTATTTAAATTGCCATGGATGTATAAAATATTGCAGAAGAAAAGTATTAGTATAAGGCCTTTTCTTCAAAGCGTACTTTCCGATTTTCGGTATTATAAGGTTGTATCATCAATATCCCATCGAAACGGATGAAATATAATATTTAATCTCCGTTGGTGGTATAAAACATCCCACCTGAAAATTTCCGGTATTGTTCCATATTTTTATATAGCCCCCATAGAAAGATCCCTCCCACTTTTCGGTATTATGAAAGTTTTAGCCACAATATTCAATGGGGATAACTGAAATTTGATATTTAGTCTTCGTTTGAGTTACGAAATTTTCCTCCAGAAATTTATCGGTACAGGTTAACGTTTTATACAGCCTCCGTAGAACGGCGCTCCCGATGTTGTTAACTATCCAAATCCAGAATATCCAGGTTTAGGTCTAGTCGGTTTTGCCCAATTTATGTACTTGGCTCAATTCGGAAAATATTGGCCCATGTTTTGGAAACAACAAAAATGTCGCCCCATATTAGCTGTTTTGAAGGGAGTATTATCAGTTCAGATATATGTACTACTCCTGCAATAAAATGAAGAGTTTAGTACTTTCATAAACGAAATAAAACTAATTGTTCCTATTCACTTCAATACAGTTCGTGGTGGAAGGTATAAAAAGTTCGGCCCAGCCGAACGTAACGCTTTTCTTACTTGTTTATTTAAATTAAGTTCATTAGAGGTTTAAGTTTTCAATCTATGCACGATGGGGCCAATAGCAGGTTTTCGAGGCAAAAAGTCAATTTTTGAAGTGAACAATTTGAAAAAAATAATAACGGATTTCGATTGCCAACACTCTGAATCACTAAAAATAAAAAAATAAATCAATCTGGTGACATATTTTCTTATGCATCATTTTCCGACATTCATTATAAATAAGTAGTGAAAGCATTTTAGGCGCCAAAAAGAACATTTCAACATTTTTATATTTTTTAAACATGGAAAGCTCTTCAATGGGTTTGTAAAATAAGATGGTGTTAACAAATAATAAAAATGTTATGTGTGGTAAATGTATTTTTGAGTTAAGATGTTATGTCTTTTTTGGAGTATTTTGCTTTGTTATCCATGTGTTCTCTGGAGTATAACTTTTGAGATCTAGGATATTATATATATGTGGTGAAAGGTATTAATGTTATTAACTTGGCAAACTTATTTTTAGTCCTAATTCCGTGGTATTTTCCAAATCGCATAAAAATTGGGCAGAATTTGCATGTTTGGTCCATCAATTGCTTGAAATCGGGTGAACATATATACGGCAGCTATATGTATATATGAACCGATATGAACCAAATTTGGCATATTAGTTTCTAAGCCCATTATAAACATCTGTACAAAATTTGGAAGGTCTAGCTTTCCCCAGTGATTTGTTGCCTCGAAAACCTGTCATTGGTCCCATCGTGCTATGGTAAAATTTAAATAATTTTATTTACAGTTACGTTTTTTTGGTTTTATAATTGTTCGGATCTTCATTCGAATTTTAGCTAACCGTTTTGAATAAATTTGTCGATTAAGCTGCGGCATCTATGAAAATAAGAAATTTAGTGATAATTTTTTCAGTTAATGTAAATTGAACTTACTTTGTATAGCGTCTGTTGTACTTAAATTTCGAACACTTCCTTTCCGTTCCTTTTCAATGGAGCTCTTCCACCAACACTGCTCTTAGCCAACTCATCTTGAATAATGATTATGGGAACATGTGTATGAATGTCAGTTATATAATTATTAGTAGTTTAGTCACATTCACTTCTAGCTTCATCACAACGCAATCTTGAAAACTTCTTCAGATTCGTCATTTTCTTGTTTTTTATGATTTAAAAGAAGGTGAATGATTTTTTTGTCTTTTAACACTATGTTATATTTTTTAGGCATCGGCACAAAGAAAATAAGTAAACTCAATACTTATGTCTCTATGGTTTTTTTTAAATTTTGGTCCAATTTCCAAGAAGAATGGACCTTGAAGCTCAAAAAAATTGTAGCGTCGTAACAAGGGCCATAGAGACAAAAAAATTTAAACTATCCGAGAAGAGTCCTTAAACGGCTCTCTTTCCAAAATTTGTATGGGAGCCACCAGAAGGATTGTTCCGAGGTAGTCCATATTCGGACTTAATCCAAGTCTCTAAGAAATAATACGATGTACAAAATTAAGACCAAACCGGTTTCTCCCTTCGAGGGTTATCTTAGACACTAGTCTGTTTAATTGGCGTCATCTCAGGAAGTATGGACTTGCCAAAAAAATGCACTGTCGTAAAAGGAGCCGCAGGCGAACATGTTTCAAACAAATTCAAAACGGTTCGAGAAGAGCTGTTAAAGTATGCTTTCCCAAAGGAGTGGGCCGATATATTCCATATTCGAACCTGATATATGCACGGAAGTAATATTTCTCTAGATTGGAACAATTGGGTTAGTCCCTTCTGGAACTATCGTGCGAATTATCTTAGCGAAAAATTGTCAACTTTCGTGGGGGTAATTAACGGAAGGGGTAGACCGATATGGTCTATCCTCGAACTTAAACTAAGATTGGACAAAATTTACGAGACCTAAAATTTGAACCAAGTAGGTTGATTCTTCGAGAGTTATCGTGAGAACCAGCCAGCCAGCCAGACGGACGGACATGGATAAATCGACTCCAAATTGTCTGAAATGGATTTCGTCAAAACATACTAGGGGATTTAAAAGAATTTTAGAAGTAGTTTTCGGTGATTTTTATCGAATCGATCACTGAAAAAAGACCAATATTTCGAGGTACTATTTCATTACTTTTTACCAAACGTATCACAAAAAGCACTTATCATGTACAATTGCAAGCTTCTTTACTGTCACAGCTCACACCTCATTTAAAATTTCGCGCTGATAGGACTATGATTGCGACCTACAGAGCAGATACAAATTCGGATAAAAATTTTGTTTTTGGTATATTTCACCCCCTAAATATTTCACGATCATCACCAATAAAAATAGTGATCTATTCTGATGCGAAACTGACCTCCATACCAAATTTCGTGACGATCGGTCCATAATTGCGGCCTGGAGTTTGATTAAAATTTATAATGGACAGACGGACACACGGACACACATCGCTATATCGCTTTATTTCGTCGGGATAAGAAAAATGGTATATAATATTGGGGTTCTAGGACTAATATTTCGCCGTGTTACATGCATTTTTAGCAAATCAAACTTATAATACCCTTCCACATTGTAGAGTAGGGTATAATTACACAAAATGTTATTAAAATACCTTCCAACAGAAAATCAGATTATCAATTATGGCTTGATGCATTTTTTGATACATAAAAAAATTTTATGCTTAAGATAATATCTCTATATCTCTGTTCGGCTTTGTTGTAGCGTCGTTTTGAGTTAACGTGTCTTAAGCTAAATCGGTTGGCGCATCTTTTTGTTGAACATTTCGTTCTTCTAACTATCCACCGCCCAGATTTTGAGTTCCAATTTGTGTCACAGTATATTTATTATTATAGGCTATGTGTTCTTCTTACTGAATGTCATATGATCTTTTACTGAAGACCATGTGATCTTCTTATAGAACACCAAAAAAGTTTATTTATAGATGGCAAGAACGTCTTCGTATTGAAGACGATGGTGTCTTCTTTTTGAAGACCAGGAGGTATTCTTACATATAATCATGAGATCTTCTTCCAGAAGGCCTTTAGGTATTCTTATTGAAGATCTTCTAAAATACCAAAATGTTTTCTTTTGTAAGAACAGTAGGTGTTCTTTAAGAAAAGTAGGTGGTTTTCTTATAGACGGTGAAAAGGTCATAATATTGAAGACCATAATGTATTCTTATAGAATGCCGGGAGGTCTTCTTATAGAAAAAAAGGATGTCGTCTTCTTGAAAACCATAAAGACGTATTATGGAAAGCATGGAGATCATCTCATTAAAAATCAATAGATCTTTTTTACAGATGGTCATGAGTTATTCTTATAAAAACAAGCAAGAGTTCTATTTATGGAAGACCAAGCGATCTTCTTATGGCAGACCAAAAGCATTTCTTATAAAATACTATTAAGTATTTTTTGTGGAAGATCAGTAGTTCATCTTATATAACCCAGAAGGTCTTCTGTTTGAGGATTGATTTTTGTTTGTCCATGCTTCCTATTATAATGACCCAAAAGCTCTAAGAAAATCCTATGGCTACCTACTAAACTGGATGGTTGGTAGAATCGAAAGGAATGATTTTCAAGATTAATTTCAAGATCAATTTTCAAGATGGACTATGTCGGACCATTAATTCATGTACCACTTCCTCAAAAGCACAACAACTAAAGCGCAAAATTGTTGTTTGAGAAGAAGTAATGCTCCCTGATATTTTACTTGATTAATATAAATTCAATGCAAGCTTAAATTTTCTTTTAAAGTGATTTAATATGTAAAGAATGTTTAAGGGAGCATATACAAAGTATATTCAGCCAACTTGACCACCAGACAAATTCTTTAAAACACATTGAAATCGCCTTCAAACAGTTTATTACATTTCTGAATTAAAAACATTTCGCCTTTATAACTTTAAAAGGCATATTTAAACTTTCGTCGATTTTTTGGAATTTACATTACTTTTTTAGCATCTGTATTGTATTTGTTTTTTTTTACATTTTGTGTACGTGAGTGTGTTTGTATTTTTACTAAGAGTCTCTCCAGTCCCTTTTTAGCGTTTTCATGATTTTTTTATTTGTTCATTCACTTTTAAATTATGCCATCTTCTTTTTTTCTTTTTTCAAAGTAAAGTGATAATATTCTGTCAGACATTAGGATATGACTGCCAGTATAGCGCGTGGTACCACGCACAAAGGAAAATATACTTTAATTTCAAAAATTTCACACTGCTGCTGATGTGTCTTTAGGTTATACCTCAATTTTATCTCTGTTCGTTGCGCTGCGCCTATACGTGCTGTTAAGTGTTTCAAACAGCATCATTCATATCGTATGCTTGAGTTTGTGCAAATGTATGAACGTCGAGGCGCGTGTGTCATCGCAAAGTTTGTGCAAAATTCGCTGAAGGCGTCATTGCATCGGTTGAAATACACTTTCCACAAAAAAGTAAAAAAGCAAAAAAATAATTAATACATTTTGGGGAGAAAACTTTGCAAAAATTCCAAAATGATTTTAAAGTTATGATAAATTTAGTTGTTAGATTAAAAGAAATGTTTAGAATTATCTTTAAGTGGAGAATTATTAACAAAGGAGAAAAATGAGGAAAGGAAATTATAAAACGATAAAGCTATCATTAAACATAAAACGTATTTCCTACGATCATACCAGAAGGAATAGAGAGGAAGATAATATTTCATAGAAGACTATGAAGTCTTTTTACATATGACCACTAGCAAAATGCCCGCTACTTCGTAAGCGGAAAAGGAATAATATACAAATAAACAATGTGTAATATGGAGAACACTGAAACTGTTGATGTACTAATACCTATTTGAATTGATATTTAATTTAATTTAAGTACTATTGGCATACCTTTAGTTCGAATATCCAAAAAAAGATGTTATCGCACCCCTAAACATCAACAGCGACGCATATTTTAAATGTCAGTCCACGTTTTCTTAGAACGTTACGGGTATTTTGAAGATCTTATCCACATTTTCCAACCTAAGTAGCTGTAATTTCGAAATTTGTGATAGAAACCCTTTTTTCAAAAAAATTTTACTTAATAAACACGCGTTGACATGGCCCCTATATAACAGTTAATTTTTTGAGACATTTTAGTTATCAGTGGGTAAAACAAAAGTCGAATAGATCTACGTTTTCAAATGCACATTCAAAAATGTTCAGAATAAAAAAAAAAATTAAATAATACATTTTACTTTTTTATTTCAGTGCATTATTTAGAAACTGCCTTAGCGTTAACATGAATGCATCAGTACACTATTCAGTACAATTTTTAAAATTCACGGTATTACAAACATTTCATACATTTTAAAGGTGTATTTTCATAAACATTCTGATTCAATCTCAACAGTGATTCGCATAACAAAATTAATTTATCGGTTCACTCAATACCAGTGAGTACACTTATAATACTAGTACACATCTAACCGTGAACCAGATAAAATCTATATATACATATATATATATATATATAAGAGCAGTGAGGTGAGTAAATCACTGACCGATTCATCAACGCCCAGGCGAAACGGCTGAAGCTAGAAACTTGAAATTTTAAGTGTGGGTTGTTATTGGCGTGTACGGGTGAGATAAGGCTGGGTTTTTGGAATTTCGAACAGGAATTTTTGTACCGTTCCAGTTCCAATTTCCAAAAACCCAGCCTTATCTCACTCCTACACGCCAATAACAACCCACACTTAAAGTTTCCAGTTTCTAGCTTCAGCCGTTTCTCCTGGGCGTTAATGAATCAGTCAGTCAGTCAGTGAATCACTCACCTCACTGCTGTACTAAAAGGTACTAAATATGGTACCCTTGGTATTAGGCAAACGGGAAGAGCTATAAGTGCACGAATAGTACTAAATGGTACTAAATTTAGTACAATTTGGGTTTGGGTGAACGAATAGAGCTGGAATCCTGAAATTTGGAATGATGGTCACTAATGGAGAGTAAAAGGAAAGGTTTTTGGAAATATGAATTAAAAGTATACGAAAAGTATTAAATGGTATAGTACAATTTGGATATGGGTTAACGAATAGAGCCGGAATCCTGAAATTTGGAATGGGGGTCACTGATGAAGAGTAAGAAAGATCCAGCAAAATAAATTAGAAGTAGTGCAATGTGGACTAGTTCTGTCACGGCATGTTTTGATGCAGTTCAACCGGAGTCGTGAAAAAGGCACTCCAGTCCTCACATTTTAATGCAATCCAAAGAATCACATCCACTTGTCACATTTTAACGACATCCGGATGCAGTTCAGCAGAGTCGTGAAAAAGGCACTCCAATTCCTCACAATTTAACAGCATCCGGATGCAGTCCCAACGGAGTCGTGAAAAAGGCACTCCGTTCGCTACATATTATTAGCAGTTGTTAGAGATCCCTACATGTACATAAATTAGTTTGTACATCTCTACAGGCAGCGGCATATATTTTCCAAAAAGAGATAAGCGCGTTAACATTTCCAAACATTTGTTAATACAAACTAAATAATATTTCATTTGTGAACATTTTTCCGGTAACTCAAGAGGAGAAAATTTCCAAATGGAGTGCTGTTGGAGTACATGTCGAAATCTTAACTGGTGAAGGGAAGACAACCCATTTAGCAAATGAAGCATAAACAGTTCAGCTTGGAACAAATGGAGAGAGGAGGAAACACGCATATTTGCGATTGAATTCGAGAATTTTCATAATTTGTGTTAATGTAATAAAGTTCTTAATATTTTTGTTTTACACAAATAATGCATTTTATTTGTTCTGGCATATTTTGTAATGGCTTGCTCAATTTCCCCAGAATGCCTGTATCAATACACGTGCTTTGGACTGCCTCCTATTCTACCCCAAAGGGTTAGTTAAAATGCAATGCCAAAGGGTCAGTTAAAATGCAGTGCCAGAGGGTCAGTTAAAATGCAGTGCAATGGAGTGTCTCTTTCCATAGTCACGCTCTTGTAAAAATCATGAGTGAAAATGCATAATTTGATGCAATTCCAGATCACTTGTACTTATCGTTTAACTGCCTCTTTGGAGGCAAACTTTTTGCTGGGGATGTACCAAAGGTCGAAAAGTCCTAAATGGTAGTGAGTTTAGAATGATTTGGATTTGGATTTGAAGATCTGGAATCCTGAATGTTGGAATTAAGATTACTGTTGGGATATATTTAGAATTGAGATATGGAGGTAGCTTTGGAAAATCGTACTAATGTGCACGAAGCAGTACTAAATGGTACGGAATTCGCTACAATTTGTATTTGCGTGAACAGATTACTGTAGGAGTGTAGGATTGAGGTAGTTTTAGAAATTCGTACTTATGAAAAGTGCTAAAAGGAACTACATTGGCTATAATTTGGGCTTAGATGAACGGATAGAGCTGAGATAAGAAAGTACTTTTTAGAAAATCGTGTACGAAAAGTGCTAAATGGTACAAAATTTGGTACCTTTTGGTATTTGCTGTATGGTATTGAGTTTTGTACAATTTGTGATTTTGTAAAAGGTAGAACTGGAATTTTGAAATTCGGTATTAGATTAGCAATTGGTGTTCAGAGTGGAAGTAGGGAGGAGGTTTTGAAAATTCGTACTTATTTATACAAAAAGTACTAAATAGTACTATAATGGGTTTCAGGGGAACAGATAAAGCTGGAAAAGTGAATTTGGGTTGTTGTTGTTGAATATAAGGAAGTAATTTTTGAAATGTTTACCTATGTGTACGAAAAGTTGGGTAACATGTTGGTACCAAAACCATTTTGGTATTGCGTTAACAGTTAAGGTACTAAATTTAGTGTTGGGTGTAGGAACAAAGCTTGGTTTATATAATTTAGAAATACGCTATTTGTACAAAAAATACGAAATGGAAAAATATTTGTTACGAAGATCACTCTAAAATTTGAGACAAAGTTCTGAGTTTGAAAAATTGTACTGAATATTGTTCCATTGATATGAAGTTAACGCCAAGGCGTTTCTAAATAATTTACTGAAATTAAGTAGTCAAACGTGAAGTATCTTTTCAAAAAATGTTTTTTGTTCTGATCGCTTTGGTATGTTAATTTGAAAAAGTGATCCAATGCGACAATTTTGTTAACTAGAACCCAGCAAAATTTGACGGAAGGGGTTCGTTGCGATGACGTGATTTCATGTCATCTTTTGCATTGGTTCAAAGGAAGTCGTGGAAGATCCGATCTTTTCATTAGGATTTGAACCAATGCAAAGGAAGTCGTGAAAGATCCGATCTTTTCATCAGCATTTGTACCCATTCCATCGATCCAATAGAGATGATGTTTGTGTTTTTATTTACACACCTGTTTATTTTCATTTTGGTATGTTCCAGTACTGCAAAAATCTACTAATTTTTACTATTTTCTCCGATAACATAAAGGAAAAATTGTTATCGTAGTAAAAATAAGTAGATTCTTGTAGTTTCTGGAACAGACCAAAGTTGTTAGAACTGTCGTCGTGATGTTGTCTTACATTTCCTGCATATCAAACAACTAAAACTTCTAAACAATTGGTATTATATGAAGTCCCAACCATCGAGCTAAAAATAGAATCGGACTGCACACATTGCTATTTTAAAAGTCCCCATGTCTGTTCTAAATCTGACATAGAATGAAATCAATCAAATCTCGCTTCTTGGAATTTGAAAAAAAGTCCGAAACGAAAAGGAACAAGAATCTGAAAATAAAGAAGAAACTACTTTTGGAAAGAAACAATTAAAAATAAATTAATTAAGCATAAATGGTATTTTCCATAAAAAGTCTCTCCTCCCCGTTCGTTACATTTTGTTCTTAGAGATCCCTAAAGCAAGCCGGGTTGTAGATCCCCACATATTTCCGTCACTAAACAAAAGAGTATAAATTACCAAAATGTTGTTATAAAATAACAAAATTATAAAATAAAAGTAATTTACGAAATAAAAATACTTAAAGGAGTGCATTTGGAGTCCATGTTGAAATCTGAACTGGTGATGGGAAGATAATTGAAAAAACCTTTTGTAAGATGAAAGAATATCAGTTGCGGAGAACGGAGGAAGTAATCTTTTGCGTTGCAGCGGTGGTGATTACATTGCAATTTTGGATGTAAACTTTTGAAAAACTAAACTGATAAATTAATTGTAGTTATTTCATGAATTCGTTTGAATTAATAAAGAGTTTTGTTTTTCATGAAAACCATATTTCAATACAGCATTTCCATTTTCCAAACAATATGAAAATTTCATGCCAAGGGGTTGGTGAAAATGACATGCCAAGGCATTGGTTAAAATGACATGTCAAAGCATGGGTGAAAATGACGTGTCAAAGCATTGGTGAAAATGACATGTCAAATCATTGGTGGAAATGACATGCCAAAGCATTGGTGGAAATGACATGTCAACGCATTGGTTAAAATGACATGCTTAGGATCCAGAAAAGAACGTCATCTTTTGGGGTCCACGCTCATATAAAATTCATCGATGAAGATGCTAAAAAGATGACATGCTAGATCACTTGCACCCATGATTGAATGTCATATTTGGCAACGAACATTTTGCTGGGTAGATAAACACGAGTTTCGTCGGATCCACCAATGACATCAGAAACTTTGAGTGATTTTGATTTATAGTAAGAAGACATAACCTCATCTCTTTTTACAACATTCTTGAATTTACTATCTGCTATTTTTGGGCTATTTGCCCGACTTTTGTGAATGAATAAAAAGTTAATTTAAACTCATTATTTTTCCCAACGTTTCGTCGGCTTGTTTCCGACTTCTTCAGGGGATATTTTATTTGAATTTCCTGTTAACAAAGTTTTGTTTCATTACAAATTTTTCCAATGCATACAAGTTTATGTTTTTAACTAACAATTAATCATTATTAATTCACTTATAGTTATAAAAAACTGGACTTCACGAACACACATTTTGTATAATCAATAAATAAATAATAAATAATCAAATGTAAAATTAAATTAAAACTACCCAGCAAAATTTGACGGAAGGGGTTCTTTGCGATGACGTGATTTCATGTCATCTTTTGCATTGGTTCAAAGGAAGTCGTGAAAGATCCGATCTTTTCATTAGGATTTGAACCAATGCAAAGGAAGTCGTGAAAGATCCGATCTTTTCATCAGCATTTGTACCCATTCCATCGATCCAATAGAGATGATGTTTGTGTTTTTATTTACACACCTGTTTATTCTAAACAATTGGTATTATATGAAGTCCCAACCATCGAGCTAAAAATAGAATCGGACTGCACACATTGCTATTTTAAAAGTTCCCTTGTCTGTTCTAAATCTGACATAGAATGAAATCAATCAAATCTCGCTTCTTGGAATTTGAAAAAAAAGTCCGAAACGAAAAGGAACAAGAATCTGAAAATAAAGAAAAAACTACTTTTGGAAAATTAAAATTAAAAATAAATTAATTAAGCATAAATGGTATTTTCCATAAAAAGTCTCTCCTCTCCGTTCATTACATTTTGTTCTTAGAGATCCCTAAAGCAAGCCGGGTTGTAGATCCCTACATATTTCCGTCACTAAACAAAAGAGTATAAATTACCAAAATGTTGTTATAAAATAACAAAATTATAAAATAAAAGTAATTTACGAAATAAAAATACTTAAAGGAGTGCATTTGGAGTCCATGTTGAAATCTGAACTGGTGATGGGAAGATAATTGAAAAAACCTTTTGTAAGATGAAAAAATATCAGTTGCGGAGAACGGAGGAAGTAATCTTTTGCGTTGCAGCGGTGGTGATTACATTGCAATTTTGGATGTAAACTTTTGAAAAACTAAACTGATAAATTAAATGTAGCTATTTCATGAATTCGTTTGAATTAATAAAGAGTTTTGTTTTTCATGAAAACCATATTTCAATACAGCATTTCCATTTTCCAAACAAGACATGAAAATTTCATGCCAAGGGGTTGTTGAAAATGACATGCCAAAGCATTGGTTAAAATGACATGTCAAAGCATGGGTGAAAATGACGTGTCAAAGCATTGGTGAAAATGACATGTCAAATCATTGGTGGAAATGACATGCCAAAGCATTGGTGGAAATGACATGTCAACGCATTGGTTAAAATGACATGCTTAGGATCCAGAAAAGAACGTCATCTTTTGGGGTGCACGCTCATATAAAATTCATCGATGAAGATGCTAAAAAGATGACATGCTAGATCACTTGCACCCATGATTGAAAGTCATCTTTGGCATCGAACATTTTGCTGGGAAGTTATTTACCCCCCATAATAAATTGAAATGCTCGTCCACATTAAGTGCAATTTTTTCTGAAAAAGTTTTTCTAACCTTTCATGCCACGAATTCCGAATTTCGGTTGGAAAATCTGCAGAAGATCTTCAAAATACTCTAGATCTTCAAAATATCTCTTCTAATAAATGTCGATTGAAGTGGAAATTTTTTAAATTAAACTTTTATATCCTCTGAGTGTTCAAGGTCCAAATTTAAAGAAAATTGGACTATATAGATTTGTTCTTCTTGTAAAATACACTAAGTCGAGAGGTACCGTTATATGGGGATATACAAAAACGTGGATTTTTAGTGCCATTTTGAATGCCGAAAATTTAACGGACCTCTTCGGGTTCTGGGCGAAACCGCTGAAGCTAGAACCTTGAATTGTGAATGTGCGTTATTGTTGTTGTGAAGGGGTGAGATAAAGTTTAGTGTTTGGAAATTCGTACTGGAAGGAATTGTTGTGTTAGTGAAGGGTTTAAACCTAGAGTCAAATCTGAAATTTGCAATATGATGCATAGTTTTGGAAATTCGAAACAAAAAATATGCTAGCTGTGTAGGGATGCGATACGGCAGATTTTTATACCCTACACTACTATGTGGGGAGGGTATTATAAGTTGGTTTTTGTAACGCATCGAAATAATGGTCGTAGACCCATACTTATATATACCAAAATGAATGTTTCGACGAGCTGAGTCGATCTGGCTATGTGTGTCCGTCCGTCAGTCCGTCCGTCCGTCCGTCCGTCCGTCCGTCTGTCCATCTAAACCTTGTAATCACGCTACAGGTCGCAATTTCTATCGGATCTCGCCAAATTTTGGGTGTTGATGAGGGTCCCGGAGGGGAAGAAGCCTATAGATTTTGGTGATGGTCGGATAATATTTAGGGGTCGGAAAGGGCAAAAAACTTAGGTGGATAAAAAGACAACGTTTTTTTTCCAAAGCGAATGTCTCGGCTTCTATATGGGGTATACCAAAAGCAAAACCTGACAGTGAAAGTAGAAAATATCACCTTTCTAATGATGTAAAGTAGGTTCTCGTAGGTGATCAAACAACGAAGATATCACAATAGTAGCAAATAAAACCCAAATTTTCATTTTTGCGATTTTAATTATAATGAGGAATATCACAGCTTTGGCTGGAAACTTTCCAAAAGCAAAGCCTGACTATGAAAGTAGTCCCGTCTTTACAATGATGCAAACTAGGTCGTCGTAGGTAACCAAATAACGGAGATATAGCAATAGTCGGTAATACATCCAATTTTTCTATTTTTTTGGAAATCACGCTACAGGTCGCAATTTTGATCGGATCGTCAAGAAAATTTGAGGGTTAATGGGGGTCTCACAGATGAAGAAGCCTATTGAGTTTGGTGATGGTCGGATAATATTTAGGGGTCGGAATGGGCAATCACTTATTTGGAGAAAAGTCAACATTTTATTTCCAAGCCAATATATATATTTCTTTAAGAGGTATATCAA
This sequence comes from Musca autumnalis, assembly GCF_047663935.1. NCBI lineage: Eukaryota > Metazoa > Arthropoda > Insecta > Diptera > Muscidae > Musca > Musca autumnalis. The sequence continues at coordinate 37,493,481 of NW_027411644.1, forward strand.
AAGCAAAACTAGGCAAGGAAAGTAGAAAATATCACCTTTACAACGATGTAAAGGTTGTCGTAGGTGGTCAAATAGCAGAGATATGGCAATAGTCGATAATGCATCCCATTTTCCGATTTTTTTGTAATCACGCTACAGGTCGCAATTTTGATCGGATCGTCACGAAATGTTGGGGGTTAATGGGGGTCCAAAGGAGAAAGAAGCCTATTGATTTTGATGATGGTCGGATAATGTTCAGGGGTCGGAATGGGCAAACACTTATTTGGAGAAACGTCAACGTTTTATTTCAAAGCCAATATCTCCGTTTCTTTAAGAGGCGTATCAAAAGCAAAACCTGTCGAGGAAAGAAGAAAATATCACCTTTACAATGATGTAAAGTAGGTTGTCGTAGCTGCTCAAACAACAGAGATATCGCAATAGTCGGTAATGCATCCCATTTTCCGATTTGTTTGTAATCACGCTACAGGTCGCAATTTTGATCGGATCGCCACGAATTTTTTGGGAGTGGATGCGGGTCCCACTGAGGAAGAAGCCAATTTAGTTTGGTGATGGCCGGATAATATTCAGGAGTCGGAATAAGCGAAAAGCTTATGTGGAAGAAAGTCGACGTTTTTTTCTTATGCGAATATCTCCGCTTCTGGTTGGAGTATTCCAAAAGGAATACCCGTCAATAGAAGAAGAAAAGATCTCGTTTATATTGATGCAAAGTATGTTGGCGTAAGTGAGCAAACCGAGATATTGCAAAATTCAGTAATAAACCCAATTTTTCCATTTTTTGTAATCACGCTACAAGTTGGAATTTTGATCGGATAGTGACAAAATTTTGGGGGTAGATGGGGGCCCCACAGAGGAAGAAGCCTATTGATTTTGGTGATAGTCGGATAATATTTAGGGGTCGGAATGGGGAAAAACTCATTTGGAGACAATATCAAAGTTTTATTCTTTGTGAATATATCGGCTTCTAGTAGTGTCAATGGAAGAAGAAAATATTACATTTACATTGGTGTAAAGCATTTTGGCGAAGGTGGTCAAACAAGGGAGATACCACAATAGTCGGTAATGCATCCAATTCTTCCATTTTTTGCAATCAAGCTACAGGTCGTAATTTTGATCGGATGGTCACGAAATTTTGGTAGCTTATGGGGGAGAAAGAGGCATATTATTTTTGGTGGTAGTCGGATTATATTCCCTAAAAGAAATGTTTACCAGTGAAAAGCTTATGCACAGGGGTAGTGGTGTAGGGTATCACACGGTCGGCCCCATCCCGACTATAGCCTTTGCTTACTTGTTTTTTTTGTAAATTCTGGCTATAATCGAAAAATATTGGTAATAAAAATAAGTCTTAGTACAACTGAAACTCCTGTATTCACCATTCCCGTTTATATATATTTTGTTCCCTTTCCGCATATGAAGTAGCGGGCATTTGCTAGTAACTAATAAATAAGGATTCCACTTCTATTCTTTAGGCCAATACCAAATTTACTGCACTTTAGTACTTTTCGAACACTAATTATATAATTCTAGCTTTTAAAAATCACGTCCCTAAATCCAAAACAATATCCAAACCGCGATTCTCATTTACAGCTGTATCTGTTCTTCCAAAAACAATTATAGGGGTTCTATGCGATGACGTGATTTCATGGCATATTTTGCATTGGTTCAAAGCAAGTCGTGAAAGATCCGATCTTTTCATTAGCATTTAAACCCATGCAAAGGAAGTCGTGAAAGATCCGATCATTTCATCAGCATTTGAATCATTTGTACAGATCACCACTATAAACAAAGAAGTCGATTTGTACATCCTTACATGTAGTATACGATTAATAAAAATGCTTCTTTATGTTTCAACAATCCAAAATAGAATAATATATTTTTCCAATTTGTCATATTATTCTAATTTCTAAGCCTTCCATTCAGAACACGTATATTTTATATGTTCCTATAAACACAGTGCTTACAACTCGGCCACGCTCCTTTGCACACGTCCTCGTGGGCATCTTCAATTCCAGCTTCAATTAGACAGTAACTATAATTTAATAACCATCCTTTAAATGTCTATAAATATGAAATGATATATACATTTATGTAATAAGTTTAAGAGCAAGTATTCTTTTCAAAATTCTGTTATGTATGTCATTATCAATTTAAGTAACGTTATATTCACTTGCAAATCAAGACAAGTGAATATATTTTTAACTATTATTTATTCCTGACTTCGGAATCGTATATGATTATGTAATTCAAGTGTTTTAATATTTTTATTCCCTCATTCTTGTTTTTACAAAATGATTATGGAAATATATGCCCTTCTGTATTCTTCTTTTCCTATTAACCCGAAGGGATAAGACAAATGTTCGCAAAATTTACTAATAAAATTATATGTTAAACAAACATTATTAACTACTATTTGTTCTGGCAAACATTGCCTGCAAAAATGTATACATTTGAATACTTATAATCTTTGACGGCTGTTCTCTAGAAGAATTATATTTGTATAGAATCTGCCGAAAATTAAATTAAAATACCGAAGTGTAAAATGTGTGTCGTTTAAATATCTTGATATAATTGTATCACTAATCAATGCATTGAACTGAACACTTGAATTTTCTCCTTCAGAACTATGAATGAATCCCTGATTCTTTACTATTTGCCCCCCGGTTCTAAAAAATTCAGGTTTATTAGTGGATCCAACGATATTAATAATATTTTAATACAAGACACACTCATAATAAATCATTCAGTTGTATGAACTATTTAATCATCTTCTCGAAACCCTATTAAAACAGTTACATTTTTAAAAATTGTGATGACCATGGAGAATAAATTCGGTCTTATAACATGATGTCTACGTCTTCATCATTAGTATTCACTTGCGCAACTGGACCAGTGAACATTATTGCCACCTTTATATCTATCAATATCATCTCCCCATCTCGTCATTGGAATAACTTTCCTATTCAAATCTGTTTAATCTATGCCATTGTGTATTCACAATTCTTCTTTTTAACCAAAAGACTATGGCTCGAATACGAAGATGACGAATCCTGATAATGTAGGTCAACACTCTATATTTTTTCACCACTTCCTGTATTCACTTGCACAGCTGGACAAGTGAAAATCATTTAAACTTATAATTTCTAACTCAAAAATTGGTATCTTACCATTATCAGAACAACAATATGCCTACTATTCACTTTAATGTTCGGATTGTTTATACTTAGTATTTCGGTAAAAACACCCACCTCTTACTAAGTCAGGGGAAACATATATAAATGCAATTCTATTAGGAAAGTAGTCATGATCTATCAAAATCTGATATCATTCACCTGCGCAACTGGACCAGTGAATTCGGTATTGGAAGTTGTCATTCTCTAAAAGTTGATAATATTCACTTGCGCAGCTGGACCAGTGAACATCTTTAGCCTTTTTTTATCTATCAATTTCATCTCCCGATCTCGGCATTGGAATGTCTTTCCTTTTCAGATCTCTGAAATCTATGCCATTCTGCATTCGCCATCCTTCTTTTAACTAAAAGATTGTGGCTAGAATGCGAGGATGATGAGTCTTGAATAAGGCCATCATTCTTAAACTCTTTTACCATTCTGAGAACAACTTTTCTTCTCTCTACATACATTTTACATAGCTTTAAAACCTCTGCTACCTCAACATGAACATTTTGACTTGCTAATCCCTAAATGTGGGATATCATTAGCAAAACTATATTTGGGTACTGTTATCAATTACATTATCATGTATAAACCAGAAGTTATCAATATATTCGTTTTCTAGTCATGCAAATATAAATACACAAACCTTCTTTTCAAAAATAAGCAACAAAATGCAGGACATTTCATCAACATTTAAAATAATTGTCAACATAACAATTTAAAGACATGTCATTATTTACAACAACATTGTAATCATGGAAGCCCAAGCATATTTTGTCTACAGCTGCAATCAATTCTACATCTAATTCCAAATGGACTTTTAACTGTCCTTCCACTTGCTACAAATAGCACAACTAAAACAACCAATGAACAAAACATGTAGAACATCGTGACTTTGTGATGTTATACCACGAGACAATGATGGTAAAGTTTAAGTTTCCCATCAAACACCATTTTTGTGAAGTACATACCTATTGCATTTGCACAGTCGTGGGTTAGATATACCCATCGCAAACATATAACCAATACCTTTTTGATCCTTCGATTGTGTTGTAGAACTTCTTCTTGCGTTTATAGAATCCAATTTTCTTTTATCAATTACCTGCCCTTCGATCATTCATTTAACTTCCTTTGATCTTTCTACACTTGAGTTGTTATCCAATTTACAAACAGCATGATTTGAGTTTATCGCAAAGAGGTTGCAATGCAAAATTGAACTTCCGGTAAGATATTCTGTTCTTTTCACATAGCATTTGTTCTAGTTATTTTCCAAACGTTTATTCAAATCAGCGTTATATCAAATCTTTCAACCGTCCATTCTTTCAAACAATTCGCCAATTGTTTTAAATATATACATATCTTACTGATCCAAATTAGCCTCAGCCCAAATTTTCCTTTTTGGCAGCAGATGTTTGTTTCAGGATCACAAATAGAACGACAGTCAAATCTAAATTTTTGCTCCTTATGTTCAGTATCTCTTCTTTGCGGATATTGGTTTTTGCGAATCCCACCGCTGCTTTATACGATTAATAAAAATGCTTCTTTATGTTTCAACAATCCAAAATAGAATAATATATTTTTCCAATTTGTCATATTATTCTAATTTCTAAGCCTTCCATTCAGAACACGTATATTTTATATGTTCCTATAAACACAGTGCTTACAGTAGCGACATCAAAACAAAAGAGTATACATTTCCAAAATTGTTGTTATAAAATTACAAAATTACAAATTAAATGTAGGTTCACGAACTAGAAATTCTTAAAGGAGTGCTGTTGGAGTCCATGTCGAAATCTGAACTGGTGATGAGAAGATAATAGAAAAGCTTTTGTAAGATGAAACAAAATCGGTGGCTGAGAGTGGACGAAGTAAACTCTGTTGCGGTGCAGCGGCGGTGACTAAATTGAAATTTTAGGTGTAAACTTTATGCTGATACATTAGTTCTAGTTATTTCATGAATTAGTTTGAATTAATAAAGAGTTTGGTTTGTCATGAAAATTATATTTCAATACAGAATTTTCCATTTTCCAAACAAGACATGAAAGTGTCATGCCAAAAGGTTGGTGAAAATTACATGTCAAAGCATTGGTCAAAATGACATGCTTAGGATCCGAAAATGAATGTCATCTTAAGATCCGAAAATGAATGTCATCTTATGGTGGTCACGCTCATATAAAATTCATGAGTGAAAATGCTAATAAGATGGCATGCCAGATCACTTGCACCCATGATTCAATAGCATCCTTGGCATCGAAGCTTTTGCTGGGTAAGTACGAATTTGCAAAACCTCCTCCTTATTTATCTACACTCTAAACGTCAACTGCTTAGCTATCCTAATAAAGAATTTCACAATTTCAAACATCCACATCCATATCTCAAACCTACACACCGACTATAATACCAAATTTCCGAATTCCACCTCTATCAATGTACCAAAATTAGTACCATTTAATACTTTTCGTACGAAAGTGCGAAATTTCAATAACTACTTCAATCGTCCACTCCAACGGTAATCTTAATTCTATATTTCAGGATTTCAGTGGTGGGATTCTCTATCGCATTTTTTGCTTACCGAAAAAAATCGGTAAAATTAAAAAGCTAAATTTTGAATGAGAAGTTCAAATACATTTTGACAGCACTGTTGCTGTCGGTAGAACTTTATGACTACTTTCTTTTGGACGGTAACTTACAGAAAAATATCATTAATTACCGAAATTATAAACATTTTAATTTTACCGACTTTTTCGGTAACTAAAAAATTGAGTTAGAGAATCGCACTACAGTTCAATGTTTTCACCAAATCTAAATTGTATCACATTTAGTAAGTACGAATTACCAAAACTACCTAAATCCTCCACTCCAACAGTAATTTTAATTCTAAATTTCAGGTATCCAGCTCTATCCGTTTACCTAAATCCAAATTGTACTAAATTTAGTATCATTTTCTTCTATAAACACCACTTCCCAACCTTGATTTCCATAGCAAATTCCAAGATTCTAAATTTCAATTCTATCCGTCCATACAAATCCAAATTGTACCAAATTTAGTACACTTTAATACTTTTCGAATTACGAATTTCCAAAGCTACCTCAATATATCAATCCTACACTTCAATAGTAATCCTACTTCCAAATTTCAGGTTTGCAGCTCTATCCGTTCAACGAAATCCAAATTGTACCAAATTTAGTACCATTTAGTACTTTTCGTACACATAAGTACGAATTTCCAAAACCACCCCCACATTTTAATCCTACTCTTCGACAGTAATCTTGATTCCAAATTTCAAGTTTCCAGTTCTATCCGTTCACCCAAATCCAAATTGTACTAAATTTAGTACCACTTCCTTCTATAAACACCACTTCCCAACCTTTATTTCAATACCAAATTCCAAGATTCTAGCTATAGCCTTTCAAAATATACAATTGGTACTAAATTGAATATCTTTTAGTACTTTTCGTACACTTACAGGTCGAATTTCCAAAAACCCTTTGGTAAATCTTTCGAACCCTCCATCAGTGAACCTCATTCCAAATTTCAGAATTCTAGCTCTTCCCGTTTGCCTAATACAAAGGGTACCATACTTAGTACCTTTTAAAACTTTTTGTACCCTTCTAGATCGAATTTCCAAAAACCCAGCCTTATCTTACCCCTACACCTCAACAACAACCCACACTCAAATTTTCAAGCTTCTACCCTGCCAGCATTTGGAAGTGAGTTTCTCATTCCATCGCCTAAGAGGTTACTCTGGAGACACCCCAAAGAAGATCGTTGGTGAATTACACAAACAATTTCTATAGCCTTATTTTAACTGCTTAGCTATCCTAATAAAGAATTTCACAATTTCAAACATCCACAACCATATCTCAAACCTACACACCGACTATAATACCAAATTTCCGAATTCCACCTCTATCAATATACCAAAATTAGTGCCATTTAATACTTTTCGTACGAAAGTGCGAAATTTCAATAACTATTTCAATCGTCCACTCCAACGGTAATCTTAATTCTATATTTCAGGATTTCAGTGGTGGGATTCCCTATCGCATTTTTTGGTTACCGAAAAAATCGGTAAAATTAAAAAGCTAAATTTTGAATGAGAAGTTCAAATACATTTTGACAGCACTGTTGCTGTCGGTAGAACTTTATGACTACTTTCTTTTGGACGGTAACTTACAGAAAAATATCATTAATTACCGAAATTATAAACATTTTAATTTTACCGACTTTTTCGGTAACTAAAAAATTGAGTTAGAGAATCGCACTACAGTTCAATGTTTTCACCAAATCTAAATTGTATCACATTTAGTAAGTAGGAATTACCAAAACTAACTAAATCCTCCACTCCAACAGTAATTTTAATTCCAAATTTCAGGTTTCCAGCTCTATCCGTTTACCTAAATCCAAATTGTACTAAATTTAGTACCATTTCCTTCTATAAACACCACTTCCCAACCTTGATTTTCATAGCAAATTCCAAGATTCTAGATTTAAATAGTGCACCTCTATCCGTCCATACAAATCCAAATTGTACCAAATTTAGTACACTTTAATAATTTTCGTACACATATGTAAGTACGAATTTCCAAAGCTACCTCAATATATCAATCCTACACTTCAATAGTAATCCTACTTCCAAATTTCAGGTTTGCAGCTCTATCCCTTCAACGAAATCCAAATTGTACCAAATTTAGTTCCATTTAGTACTTTTCGTACACATAAGTACGAATTTCCAAAACCACAACCACATTTTAATCCTACTCTTCAACAGTAATCTTGATTCCAAATTTCAAGTTTCCAGTTCTATCCGTTCACCCAAATCCAAATTGTACTAAATTTAGTACCATTTCCTTCTATAAACACCACTTCCCAACCTTTATTTCAATACCAAATTCCAAGATTCTAGCTATAGCCTTTCAAAATATACAATTGGTACTAAATTGAATATCTTTTAGTACTTTTCGTACACTTATAGGTCGAATTTCCAAAAACCCTTTGGTAAATCTTTCGAACCCTCCATCTGTGAACCTCATTCCAAATTTCAGAATTCTAGCTCTTCCCGTTTGCCTAATACAAAGGGTACCATACTTAGTACCTTTTAAAACTTTTTGTACCCTTCTAGATCGAATTTCCAAAAACCCAGCCTTATCTTACCCCTACACCTCAACAACAACCCACACTCAAATTTTCAAGCTTCTACCCTGCCAGCATTTGGAAGTGAGTTTCTCATTCCATCGCCTAAGAGGTTACTCTGGAGACACCCCAAAGAAGATCGTTGGTGAATTACACAAACAATTTCTATAGCCTTATTTTATCACCTTTTATCGCGTATGCCGACACTTAGGAGTGACTTCCAAGGCGATTGTTTACATTTAATTAATGAATCAACACATTTGAACAAATATAGAACATTTTCTATCTGATGATTATATGAGGCGGTGGTGCAGTGGTAAGCATACTCGGGTTCGCTTCCCAAGTCAGGCAACAAAACATCACATTTTTAAAATAACAAAAGTAATGTAGGCGGAAATTCCAAAGAATTATTTCTCTAAAAAAACATTTCTCTAAAAAAATAAAAATAGAAAAATTAAACTCAATAAAAAAAAAAATATATTTTTTTTAAATTCCAAGAACTATCGCTGAAATGATCTTCAAGAAGTGTCGCTAGAGTGACTTCAAAGACGACACGACGGCATGGTTCATTTCTTCACAACTAAGGTCACTTCAGGGTGACTTCCGCGATTATCGCCGCTACTGTTTTCATCGCCCTGGGCGAAACGCCTAAGTCACTTCCGCGATAGTTTTGCTTGCAGGGTAGCTTCAGTTGTTTCGTCTGGCCGATGATCTATCAGTCAGTCACTCACTTATCACCAAGCTCTTTTATATGTATAGATGATGACTTCTTACAGAAAACCATGATACCTTCTTCTAGAAGATAACGAGATTTTCTTATAAAAGACCATGAGAATTTATTATAGAACTAGCGGCGATTTTTGAAGTCTCCATCAAAAATCCACATTTGTAGTTCACGTAAATTCCATATTTTTTCTCCGTATATTGTCATTGTCATGCACTTCTTAGGAGTCCTGGTTTCGCAAAGTTTGTTTTGGTATATTTATGTTAAAGTTCGTTGAAATGTGTTAACATATTCAAGCTTGTACATGTGTATAATAGTTTGTGTTTGGGCCTGGTTCTGGTATGCCTTAGAGTGCGTGTTTGTTCATGTTATGGGGTGTGAATAAGATGAAAAACCAACAATGCCATTTTTAATAGATGGCATCCCAGGAACATCAACTAAAACCATATTGCGCGTAACGATGGGTAGGTATTACAAATTTCTCACTCTGTGAATGTGTGTGAATCTGTATGTGATAATGTGCCAATGTTGTTGTACACGCTGTTGCTTCGTGAGCCATGATGTTGGTGGTATTCAATGAAAGCAACAGCAGCTGCATTTTAGCTTGGTTTGTTTATTTTATCACTTCTCTGTTGGCTCTTGGTGTCTTCAGGTTTTACTTCTTCTTCTTTCCCAGCTTTGTAAAAACGCAAGGGATTGTAAGTTTCTGTGTTAGATGGGTTTGCTCCAATAATCTGCTTCTTTGCCTATTTTAAATCTTATTTTTGTTGTCTTCTATTCTCCATATTTGCCAATAGCTTACGAATGAAAATGCAATTTTGTGTTATTCTGGTAGGTTTTTGTCGTTTTTTGGTTTTTCTGTTGAAAAAGTTATGAGAAATATATTTTCAAAGCAAGTTCAACTCATAAAGTAGACTAAATGCAGAACCCAACGCATGGTACACACATACCCGCAGATACACACACAATTCTGTACACAAAATGAAACAAAAAAAAAATAGAATGCAGATGGGAAGATACGCAGTCAAAGATTCACTAATGACAAAACAGCTAACATGAAAAAAATTCCCAGTTGTTACCATCAGAATCTTGTTTTTTTATTGGAGGATGTACATGGAGATTATGAGTATGTCTGGTTTTTCGTCAATTTTGTAATGAATTGAGTGAAATGATGAGAAAGACATTTAAAAAGTCTCCTTTCCTTAGACGACCCTTAGAGGATCGGCTTCAATTAGAAAGCCCTAGAAGACTTGTAAACGTTTTTAAAAAAATTTTTTCAAGGACTCTTAGACCAACAAACGTGGATTTTTTTATAACATTTTTTAAGAACCTCAGATCGATAATAGTATTTTAATGAATATTTTCTCACGGACCCTGAAAGCAATAAACGTGGATTTTTAAATAATATTTTTTAAAGAATCTCAGACCGATAAACGTGAATATTTTGATGAATATTTTCTCAAGGACCCTGAAAGCAATAAACGTGGATTTTTAAATAATATTTTTTAAAGAACCTCAGAACGTGGATTTTTAAATAATATTTTTTCAAGGACCATCGCAGCAATAAACTTTGATTTTTTTAAGAAAAAAATTTAATGACCATCACAGCAATAAACGTGGATTTTTTAAGAATATTTTTTTCAAGGACCATCACAGCAATGAACGTGAATTTTTTTAAAAATATGTTTTCAAGGACCATTACAGCAATAAACGTGGAATGTTTAAGAATATTTTTTCAAGGACCATTACAGCAAGAAACGTGGATTTTTTAAAGAATACCTTTTCAAGAATCATCGCAGCAATAAACATGAACTTTATAAAAAAATATTTTTTCAAGGACCATCACAGCAACAAACGTGGATTTTTTAAAAATAATTTTTCATGGACCATCACAGCAATAAGCGTTGATTTTTTAAGAATATTTTTGCAAGGACCATCATAGCAATAAATGTGTAATTTTTAAAAATATTTTTCAATGACCAACACAGCAAAAAATGGATTTTTAAAAAATATTTTTCAAGGACCATCACAGCAATAAACGTGTATTTAAAAAAAAAATTTCAAGAAACATCACAGCAATAAACGTGGATTTTTAAAAAATATGTTTCAAGGACCATCACAGTAATAAACGTGGATTTTTAAAAAAATATTTTTCAAGGACCATCACAGCAATAAACGTGGATTTTTAAGAAAATATTTTTCAAGGACCATCACAGCAATAATCGTGGATTTTTAAAAAATATGTTTCAAGGACCATCACAGTAATAAACGTGGATTTTTAAAAAAATATTTTTCAAGGACCATCACAGCAATAATCGTGGATTTTTAAAAAATATTTTTCAAGGACCATCACAGCAATAAACGTGGATTTTTTAAAAAATATTTTTCAAGGAGCATCACAGCAACCTCAGACCGATAAACGTGAATATTTTGATGAATATTTTCTCAAGGACCCTGAAAGCAATAAACGTGGATTTTTAAATAATATTTTTTCAAAGACCATCGTAGCAATAAACTTTGATTTTTTTAAGAAAAAAATTTTAATGACCATCACAGCAATAAACGTGGATTTTTTAAGAATATTTTTTTCAAGGACCATCACTGCAATGAACTTGAATTTTTTTAAAAATATTTTTTCAAGGACCATTACAGCGATAAACGTGGAATGTTTAAGAATATTTTTTCAAGGACCATTACAGCAAGAAACGTGGATTTTTTAAAGAATACCTTTTCAAGAATCATAAACATGAACTTTATAAAAAAAATATTTTTTCAAGGACCATCACAGCAACAAACTTGGATTTTTTAAAAATAATTTTTCATGGACCATCACAGCAATAAGCGTTGATTTTTTAAGAATATTTTTGCAAGGACCATCATAGCAATAAATGTGTAATTTTTAAAAATATTTTTCAATGACCAACACAGCAAAAAATGGATTTTTAAAAAATATTTTTCAAGGACCATCACAGCAATAAACGTGTATTAAAAAAAAAAATTTAAGAAACATCACAGCAATAAACGTGTATTTTTAAAAGATATTTTTCAAGGACCATTACAGCAATAAACGTGGATTTTTAAAAAATATTTTTCAAGGACCATCACAGCACTAAACGTGGATTTCTAAAAAATATTTTTCAAGGACCATCACAGCAATAAACGTGGATTTTTAAAAAATATGTTTCAAGGACCATCACAGTAATAAACGTGGATTTTTAAAAAAATATTTTTCAAGGACCATCACAGCAATAAACGTGGATTTTTAAAAAAATATTTTTCAAGGACCATCACCGCAATAATCGTGGATTTTTAAAAAATATGTTTCAAGGACCATCACAGTAATAAACGTGGATTTTTAAAAAAATATTTTTCAAGGAACATCACAGCAATAAACGTGGATTTTTAAAAAAATATTTTTCAAGGACCATCACAGCAATAATCGTGGATTTTGAAAAAATATTTTTCAAGGACCATCACAGCAATAAACGTGGATTTTTAAAAAATATTTTTCAAGGACCATCACAGCAATAAACGTGGTTTTTAAAAAAATATTTTTCAAGGACCATTACAGCAATAAACGTGGATTTTTAAAAATATTTTTCAAGGACCATCACAGCAATAAACGAGGATTTTTAAAAAATAATTTGTCAAGGACCATCACAGCAATAAACGTGGATTTTTAAAAAATAATTTTCAAGAACCATCACAGCAATAAACGTGGTTTTTTAGAAAATATTTTTCAAGGATCATCACAGCAATAAACGTGGATTTCTAAAAAAATATTTTTCAAAGACCATCACAGCAATAAACGTGGATTTTTAAAAAAATATTTTTCAAGGACCGTCACTGCAATAAACGTGGATTTTTAAAAAAATATTTTTCAAGGACCATCACAGCAATAAACGTGGATTTTAAAAAAATATTTTTCAAGGAACATCACAGCAATAAACGTGGATTTTAAAAAAATATTTTTCAAGGACCATCACAGCAATAAACGTGGATTTTAAAAAAAAATTTTTCAAGGACCATCACAGCAATAAACGTGGATTTTGAAAAAATATTTTTCAAGGACCATCACAGCAATAAACGTGGATTTCTAAAAAATATTTTTCAAGGACCATCACAGCAATAAACGTGGATTTTTAAAAAATATTTTTCAACGACCATCACAGCAATAACTGCGGATCTTTTAAAGAATATTTTTTCAATAAATAAACGTGGATTTTTTAAGAATATTTTTTAACGACCATCACATCAATAAATGTGGAATATTTAAGAACATTTTTTAAGGACCATGACAGCCATAAACGCGGGTTTTTGAAAAACATTTGTTCAAGGACCATTACAGCAATAAACGCGGATTTTTTAAGAAAATTTTTTCAATGACCATTACAGCAATAAACGTGGATTTTTTAAGAATATATTTTCAAGGACCATCACAGTAATAACCATGAATTTTATAAAGAATATTTTCACAGAAACAACGTGGATTTTTAAATAATATTTTTACAAGGACCATCACAGCAATAATCATGAATTTTTTAAAGAACCATTACAATAAACGTGTTTTTTTTCTTATTTTAAATAATATTTTTTCAAGGACCATCACTGCAATAAACGTGGATTTTTTAAAAATATTTTTCAAGGACCATCACAGCCATAAACGTGGATTTTTAAAAAATATTTTTCAAGGACCATCACAGCAATAAACGTGGATTTTTAAAAAATATTTTTCATGGACCATCACTGCAATAAACGTGTTTTTTTTTAAACATTTTTCAAGGATCATCACAGCAATAAACGTGGATTTCTAAAAAATATTTTTCAAGGACCATCACAGCAATAAACGTGGATTTTTAAAAAATATTTTTCAACGACCATCACAGCAATAACTGCGGATCTTTTAAAGAATATTTTTTCAATAAATAAACGTGGATTTTTTAAGAATATTTTTTAACGACCATCACATCAATAAATGTGGAATATTTAAGAACATTTTTTAAGGACCATGACAGCCATAAACGCGGGTTTTTGAAAAACATTTGTTCAAGGACCATTACAGCAATAAACGCGGATTTTTTAAGAAAATTTTTTCAATGACCATTACAGCAATAAACGTGGATTTTTTAAGAATATTTTTTCAAGGACCATCACAGCAATAACCATGAATTTTATAAAGAATATTTTCACAGAAACAACGTGGATTTTTAAATAATATTTTTACAAGGACCATCACAGCAATAATCATGAATTTTTTAAAGAACCATTACAATAAACGTGTTTTTTTCTTATTTTAAATAATATTTTTTCAAGGACCATCACTGCAATAAACGTGGATTTTTTAAAAATATTTTTCAAGGACCATCACAGCCATAAACGTGGATTTTTAAAAAATATTTTTCAAGGACCATCACTGCAATAACCATAAATTTTATAAAGAATATTTTTCAAAGACCACCACAGAAATAAACGTGGATTTTTAAAGAACATTTTTCAAGGACCAGCAATAAACGTGGATTTGTAAAGAATATTTTTTAAGGACCATCACAGCAATAAATGTGGATTTTTTAAGAATATATTTTTAAGGACCATCACAGCAATAAATGTGGATTTTTTAAGAATATATTTTTAAGGACCATCACAGCAATAAATGTGGATTTTTTAAGAATATATTTTTAAGGACCATCACAGCAATAAATGTGGATTTTTTAAGAATATATTTTTAAGGACCATCACAGCAGTAAATGTGGATTTCAAAACAACATTTTTTAAAGGATTATTAAGAAATATTTTTTTTCAGAGGTCATCACAGCAATAAACGTGGATTTGTAGGGAATATTTATTTAAAGAATTACTAAAGAATATTTTTTCAGGGGCCATCACAGCATTCGACCCGCATTTTTATCCATCCCACCTTAATATTTCATTACCGCCAGTATCAAACTTATAAAATTACCACATACTCAATAGTGGCCAATCATCATATAGCATAGGTTGGATTCAGAGCAGTCAACAACAATCCCAACTAATAATAATTCTCATTCACTTCGTGAAACCTCCCGAATATGTGTTCTGGTTTTATTCACACAAGTCGTCGAACACCAGCCGACAAAGTACGTCAAGACGTGTGGCTCGTCAGCAGTCTCGATACTCGTTAGCTACGATTCGAACAAGTTCTTAGCAAGCTCCAGTGTCTCCGCAAGCTCCAAGCTCTTAGCAAGCTCCAAGCTCATAGCAAGCTCCAGTCTATTAGCAATCTCCAGTCTCTTAGCAAGCTCCAGTCTCTTAGCAAGCTCCAAGCCTCTTAGCAAGCTCTAAGCTCTTAGCAAGCTATAAGCCTCTTGGAAAGCTCCAAGCTCTTAGCAAGCTCCAAGCCTCTTAGCAAGCTCTTGGCAAGCTCAACGCTCATAGCCAACTCAATGCTCATATCCGGCTCCTAAATATTAACCGACCTCTTCCCCCACAGCAACCAGATTGCCCCGAACCGACAGCAACCCGAGTGCATAGCCTAGCCACATCCGACAACTGCCGAGCTGACAGCCAACCCTAATGCCCCGAGCCGACACCCGAGTGCTGATAAACACCCACAACTGCCGAGTTGACAGCCACCCGATTGCTACGAGTCGACACCAACCCGAGTGCATCGCCGAGTCACACCCGAAAACTGCCGATCCGATTGCCCCGAGCCGACACTAACCGTGCTAATTTAGAGCCGAGTCACAACCTCATAGCCGACATCCATCCAATTGTACCGAGCCGACACCAACTCGAGTCGTGAAGAGCCGAGCCACACCCGACAACTGCCGAGCTGACAGCCACCGAATAGCACAGAACCGAACTTTTTTTAATCGATTATATCCTTTTTTCCTCACTTATATTCGTTTCAACATATACCATGAGTGCATAATACAGATTGAAATCGTAAACACTCGTGTTTTACTTAAGGTTTGTGGGTCTTTAGGTCGACCCTGGCAGCGACTGAGCCTACCTCAGCCCTAGACAAAACCACTCGTTATAAATCGTGGATATTGTTTTAAGTATCTGTAAAGAAAATTTTTTCAGGGACCACAGCAAAAAACGTGCGTTTTTAAAGAATATTTTATCAACGACTCTTAGACAAATAAAAGTGTTTTTTTTTTTTTAAATAATATTTTTTCAATGAACCTTAGACCAACGAAAGTGGATTTTTAAATCAAACAACGTGGATTTTTAAAAGAATATTTTTTCAACGACCCTTAGACTAGTAAATCTGGGTTTTTAACAGAATATTTTCTCAATGACCCTTAGAGCAACAAACGTGGATTTTTAAAAGAATATTTTTCCATTGACCCTTAGAACAACAAATGTGGATTTTTAAACAATACTTGTTCAACGACCTTAAGACCAACAAAGGTGAATTTCTAAAGAATACTTGTTCAACGACACTAAGACCAACAAAGGTGAGTTTTTAAAAAATATTTTTTAAACGGCCTTTAGACCAAGAAACGTAGATTTTTTAAGTATATTATTTAAACGACCCTTAGACCAACTAACGTGGATATTTAAAGAATATTTTTTTAAACGACCCGTAGATTTTTAAATACTATTTTTTAAACAAGCCATAGACCAACAATCCCGGATTTTTTAAAGAATAGTTTTTAAACGACCCTTAGACCAACAAACGTGGATTTTTAAAGAATATTTTTTAACGACCCTTAGACCAACTAGCGTGGATATTTAAAGAATATTTTTAAACGCCTAACGTGGATTTTTAAACAATATTCTTCCCGTAGAATCGTTTTTAAAGACTTCTGCCAATGAAAGACCTTAAGACCTTATTGTTCTAATAGAATATCTTTGGAAGTTGGTCTTTCCACAAAAGACCTTTTGATTGTTGCTTTTGATTATACTTGTTGTAGGGTCTACCTATCTCAACACCATTTGTTCTGCTTTTGCTAAATATGTTTTCATGACGGCGTTACATATTTCAATGAAACTTTAATGTTTTATCTACTCTACTCGAGATTTTGTACTTTGTTTGTCTGTTTCTCATGTTTTATTCTTTTTTTATTAAAGGTATCCAAAACTAAGCATTAGCAGGGAATAAAACATTCTCTTCAGATTTGTGCGTTGCATTTTGGCATTTTCTTCCACAGCAAAGCAATAACGATTAAAAAAAAAAATAAAGGAAGAACGAACGAATAAATGAATGGATGGATGACTGCTTGAATGGATGAATGCAAAGAATATGACCCAGCAAATAACAACACCTAACAACCAATAAAAAAATTTGCACACACACACACTCACTCTTAAGTACCAGCCAATACTTATTCTGCTACTAAATAAATTGCACAAAATATTGGAAATTTCCATAAGAATTGAAAAGTTTAAGTGTTGGCCCAAAGTAGCTCCGTTCGTTCGGAGGTTCTTTTGTTGGCACTTTCCTTAGTCTGACCAAACTTAAAACAAGTTTTTTATTGTTAATGATGGTGTTGTTGTTGCACCTGCAATATCTGGTTATGTTGCTTGCCATTTGTACAGGTGACATGCGTAGCTAATAGGGGGTATGAATCTTCTCCACTACTGAATCAAGGGTTGGATGTCCGTGTGAAAGGCAAAGTCAATAAAAGAAAACTTAAAAACATACACACAACCACATAAGCATACGCCAACACAAAAGACCAATCCAAATAAAAAACAATAGCACGAGGACACTTATTGTAAAAGACGAAACGGCACAAGAAGCAGGACGTGTAGAAGCCTTAGTCGTAGAGCTAGTAAATTTCTTCTTGACTATGCACAAAATTCAATTATAGAAGTTTTGACAATGAAATTTTGGAATGAACGATTTTATGTCATTATTTTTAGAAGTTGGGGAAAAGTCGGTATGGTGCCGGACAGGTAGATATCTTAATTTAACACCTCCCTCGCTCCACCCGAGGAGCAAATCTTATCAAGTAAAACCATTAGTATGCTCATATTTGGAAGCATTGGGCGGATGTGTGTATGGGTGTTTATAAACAAACACAAAATCACACATGCCGGGGCACATACTAACAAGAACACTTCGATTTTACATTAGGCTGTTTGCTCTGCTTGTTAGGGTTTTAATGCAATCGGGCTTAAACAATTTTCTTAGGGCAACCTTGGTGAGCATAATAATAGTTTGTTATTCTTAGGTAAATACAATAGGGAGGAGTGAGACATTTTTAGCATTTCGGTAAGATTTCAGAAAACTTAATCATGACAAAACTAAACAGGGATTTTTTAAAGAATATTTTTTCAAATACTTATTAACGCTGCCTATGAAATTAATTATGAGAAGGAGAAAATGGAAATGGATAGAGGAGAAAATGGAAATGGATAGGGCATACGTTGCGAAAACCACACAACAGCATTTCCAGTATGCCATCGGAATGGAATCCTCAAGGAAGCTGACGCCCTGGCAGCCCAAAAAGTACATGGCGCAGAACCGTACAAAATGAGCTGAAAAAAGCAAACACAACTTTTGATGATATAAAAACACTATGTAAGGATAGAACAAGTAAAAAGTCGTTAAGTTCGGCCGGGCCGAACCATAAAATAGTCTTAATTAAAATGGAATAAATAGGGTCCTTTCACTTTTCGACAACTGGTAGACTCCTACTGCGTCCCACTATTGCTTAAATTACACTGTGAACACAAATGTTGGGGCAGAGATAATTGCTTTTGGAGATGAAAGCACTTGGTTTTGTGTATATTAAAAACCCCGAAAGACAGATGCGCCGTGAGTCGAACTTCCGCGTTATGGCGTGATGAAGTTTTTGCAAGAGACCCTGTAACCCATCATGAATTAGCATTATATCTTTGTTTGTTGTTTTTGTAGAGCACTTAAGCAACAGTGAACAAAGATATAACGCTAATTCCTTTGGCCCACAGGGTCCTTAACACGCCATAACGCGGAAGTTCGACTCACGGCGGATCTGTCCTTCAGGATTCATAATATACTCACCAAGGCCTTTCTTCTCCAAGATGAATTCTCCGTGCCCCAGTTTTTCACCTCCATTTTGTTGCACAGTGTTATCTAATCTTAAAAATGTGTTCAGCTAGGTGAAAGGTACCACTTACGGGGCTAAATGAAAGAGTCAACCTATCTTTAAATTTTTTGGCGGAAAAGTTTTATAGCTTCAGGGAACTTCAAGAGTCAAATTGAGGTTAGTTTCATCAAAACAATATAGACCCTCAAAAATGGACCCATGTTGACGAATTTTAGTGAATAAATTTCGTGACCACTGAAAATTCCCGAAAATCGGGAGGTACAGTTATATGGGAGGATATACGAAGACATGGACCTATATTGACGATTATTTTTGAATAGACAAAATTGTAGCTAAAATTCTCAAAATACCGATCATTACAGCTAGTTCGCTTAAAAATTGCAGCTAAAATTCTCAAAATACCGAAAATCGGGAGGTACTGTTATATGGGGGCTATACCAAAACATGGACCTATGTTGACGATGTTTCGTGGAGATGTTTCATGACCACTAGGAACCTCAAATTTCAAATTACAGCTAGTTCGGTTAAAATTTGAAACTAAAATGCTCAAAATAACGAAAATCGGGAGGTACGGTTATAAGGGGGCCATACCAAAACATGGACCTATGTTGACGATGTTTGGTGAAGATATTTCATGACCACTCAGAACCTCAAATGTCAAATTGCAGATAGTTCAGTTACAAATTGTGGCTAAAATTCTCAAAATACCGAAAATCGGGAGGTACCGTTATATGGGGGCTATACCAAAACATGGACCTATGTTGACGATGTTTGATGGAGCTATTTCATGACCACTGAGAACCCCAAATGGCAAATTACAGCTAGTTCGCTTAAAAATTGTAGCTAAAATTCTCAAAATACCTCAAATCCGGAGGTACCGTTATATGGAGGCTATACCAAGGAGTGGACCGATATAGCCCATCTTCGAACTTGACCTGCCTATGGAAAAAAGACCCTCGGGTGCAAAATTTCAGCACTCTTTTCAATTATTGCGGACGCTAGAGTGATTACAACAGACGGACAGACGGGCATGGCTAGATCATCTTAGAATTTTATCCTGATCAAGAATATATATACTTTATATGGTCGCAAATGATTAGTTCGATGTGTTACAAACGGAATGACAAACTTAATATACCCTCCATACTATGGTGGAGGGTATAAAAAGTTGGAATACTCTTGTAGAAGCCCTATGTTCTCAAGTGGAATAATAAGGGAAAAAATAAAAGTTGATATTTTAAAGAAAAGTTATAAAGTACTAATAACCGTGGATTTTTTAAAGAATATTTTTTCAACAACAGCAATAAAAGCGGATTTTTAAAGAATATTCTTTTCAACGACAACTATAAGCGAGGATTTTGTAAAGAATATTTTTCAACGACAACAATAAATGTGGATTTTTTAAAGAATATTTTTTAACGACAGCAAAAACCGTGGATTTTTTAAAGAATATTTTGTCAAACGTGGATTTTATAAAGAATATTTTTTTCAATTACAGCAATAAACGTTGATTTTTTAAAGAATATTTTTTTCAATTACAGCAATAAACGTTGATTTTTTAAAGAATATTTTTTCAATGACATCAATAGCATGGATTTTTAAGGAATAGTTATTCAACGACAGGAATAAGCGTGGATTTTTTTTAAAGAATATTATTTCAACGAGGGCAATAAATGTGGATTTTTTAAAGAATATTTTTTCAATGACATCAATAGCATGGATTTTTAAGGAATAGTTATTCAACGACAGGAATAAGCGTGGATTTTTTTTAAAGAATATTATTTCAACGAGAGCAATAAATGTGGATTTTTTAAAGAATATCTTTTTAATGACAGCAATTGACGTGGATTTTTTAAACAATTTTTTTTTTTCAACGACAGTACTAAAAGACGAATAAACAAACATGCACACTATCACTCATGTCGGGACACATACTAAGCAGAATATTTTCATTTTGCATTAGAATATTTGCAGTGCCTGTTATGAGCAATGGTATTAGGGTAACTTTGGTGATTCGATTATGCTTAGGTAAGTAAGAACATAAATACAATAGGAGTGAGAAGTTCAGATGGAGGTTACAAAAATGTGGATTTCACATTTCTGTAGACTTGTGGATTGTTAAAGAATATTTTTCAAGGACCATCACAGCAATAAACGTACATTTTTAAAGATTTTTTTTAAAGGTCCTCAGAGCAAAAAACGTAAAGTTTTGATTTTTTTCAAGGACCTTCCTAGCATTAGATCTAGATTTTTCAAAGAATATTTTTCCAGAACAAAAAGACCTATAAACCAGATTTTTCAACAAATATTTTTCAAGGACCAAAAGACCAATAAATTTTTCAAAGAATATTTTTCAAGGAATAAAAAAAAGACCAATAAACGTAGATTTTTCTAAAAAATGTTTCAAGGACAAAAGGACCAATAAACTTGGATATTTCCAAAGAACCAAAGAAACATTAAACGTGGATTTTTCAAAAAATATTTTTCAAGAACCAAAAGACCAATAAATGTGGATTTTTAAATAATATTTTCCAAAGACCAAAAGACCAATAAACTTGGATTTTTCAAAGAATATATTTCAAGGGCCAAAAGACCAATAACCGTGAATTTTTTAATAAAAATTTTTCAAAGACCAGAAGACCATTAAACGTGGATATTTTAAAGAATAAATTTCAAGGGCCATAACACAAATAAACGTGGGTGTTGAAAAAAATATTTTTTCAGATACCAGAACACCAATAAACGTGGATTTTTTAAAAAATATTTTTAAGGAGCAAAATACCAATAAATGTGGATTTTTTAATAAAATCTATTTCAATTTAAGGATATATTTTTTAAAGGATATATTTCAAGACGAAAAAAATAAACTTGAATTTAAAAAAAAAAAAATATTTTTCACAGATCAAAAGACCACTAAACGTGGATTTTTTAATAAAATCTATTTCAATTTAAGGATATATTTTTTAAAGGATATATTTCAAGACGAAAAAAATAAACTTGAATTTTAAAAAAAAAAATATTTTTCACAGATCAAAAGACCACTAAACGTGGATTTTTTAGACGATATATTTTAAGGACAAAAGAAATAAACGTGGATTTAAAAAAAATATATTTTTCAAAGATCAAAGGACCGTTAAACGTGGATTTAAAAAAAAATATTTTTCAAAGAACGAAATAACAATAAACGTGGATTTTTTAAAAAATATCACTCAAAGACCAGAAAACCATTAAACGTGGATATTTTAAAATTTTTAAAAATATTTTCCAAAGACCAGAAATCCAATAAACGTGGATCTTTTAAAAAATTTTTTTAAGGACTAAAATACCAATAAACGTGGATTTTTAAAAAAAATATTTTTTAAGGACTAAAATACCAATAAACGTGGATTTTTTAAAAAATATTTTTTAAGGACCAAGCATTTATGCTAACGAGGGTATATACACTTTCATACGGGCAAAATGTGCCTCATCGAAATAATGGTTTTAGACCCAGAGTATGTTTAGACGAAATGTGTTTCAGACAATTTGGAGTTGATTTAGCCATGTCCGTCCGTCTGTCTGTCTGGCTGGCTGGAGCGCACGATAACTCTCGAACGGATCAACCGATTCGGTCCAAAATTTGGCTTTCGTAATACTTTGCCCAAACTTAGTTTAAGTTCGGAGATGGGTTATATCGGTCCACTCCTTCCGGCACCTCCCCACAAAAGTTCGGAAATGTTCGGAAAATGTGTGCGCACGATAACTCTTAAAGGAAGTAACCGATTTGGTCCATACTTTGCACATCGTGAAATTTCTACCAGGCTTAGTTGAGGTTACAATTCGGACACAATCGGTCAACTTTTTCGGAAAAGTTCAATTTAGAACCTGCTCTCGAATCGCTTTGATTTTTGTTGTAGCAAATTGTATTCACTGCCCCCATACGACGCTATAAGTTTCATCAGGGGCAAGTCCATACTTCCTGAAAGGTACAAAAAACCCCTATGACACCGTGTGTAGTGGTTGGAACGCAAGATAACTCTGGAACGGAACTGCCGATTCGGTCCAAAATTTGGCTTTCATAATATTTTGTCCAAACTTAGTTCAAGTTCGAAGATGGATGATATCGGTCCACTCTTTCCGGTACCTCCCCCACAAAAGTTCGTAAATGTTCGGAACATTTGCGCTCACGATAGCTATTGAAGGGAGTAAACGTCCATAATTTGCACATCGTGAAATTTCTACCAGACTTAGATGAGGTTCCAATATGGACTCAATCGGTTAACTCCTTCGGGTACCTCCCACACAAAATTTCGGAAAAGTTCAGTTTAGGACCTGCTCCCGGGTCGCCTTGGTTTTTGTTGTAACTAATTGTATTCACTGTCCCCCATACGAAGGTACAACTTTTATCAGGGGCATGTCCATACTTCCTGAGAAAATAGCCTGAAAGTTGAAAAAAAACCCTATGACCCGATGTGTGGGTGTTGGAGCGCAAGATAATTCTCGAACGGATATGCCGATTCAGTCCAAAATTTGGCCTTCGTAATATTGTTTCCAAACTTAGTTTAAGTTCGAAGATAAGCCATATCGGTTCACCCCTCCAGGTACCTCCCGCACAAAAGTTCAAAAATGTTCGGAAAAATTGTGCGCACGATAACTCTTGAAGGGAGTGGCCGATTTGGTAAATACTTTACACATTCTCATAATATCTACCAGATATAGATCAGGTTCGAATGTGGACTATATTTCGGATAAGTTCACTTTAAGGCCTGCTATCGAATTACTTTGATTTTTGTTGAAGCAACTTACATTCGCTGCCTCAATTATGGTGGTAAAAGTTTTTTCAGGGGCAAGTCCATACTTCTTGCGAAAACAGCCCGAAGGGTGTAAAAACCACCTATCGCACTAACATGGTCTATGTCGGTCCATTCCTTTAAGTACCTCCTCCGCAAAACTTTTGAACTTTAATCCTAATCAACATTTTTGTCGGTTCATACGCCCAAAATTTTGAAACCCCCTAAATACTTAAGTTTTTTTTGGAAAAAAGTGTTTCAATTTACACCGGCTGAGGGTATATCTCTGTCGGCAAAGCCGACTGATACATTTTTACTTGTTAAAAAATATTTTTCAAAGACAAGTAGGCCATTAAATGTAGATTTTCTAAAAAATATTTTTAAAAAATTCACTTTTAATGGTCTTCTGGTCTCTGAAAAAATATTTAAAAAAATCCCCGTTTAATGGTTGTCTGGTCTAACCATTAAACGGGGATTTTTTTAAATATTTGTTCAGAGACCAGAAGACCATTAAAAGTGAAATTTAAAAATAAAATTTTCAGAGACCAGACTTAATTTTTTTTTTAAAAATATTTTTCAGAGACCAAAAGACCATTAAAAGTGGATTTTAACGTATATTTTTCATGGACAAAAATGTCAATAAACTTGAATTTTTTAACGTATATTTTTCATCGACTAAAAAACCAATAATATTTTTCAAGGGCTTAAAGACCAACAATATTTTTCAAGGACTAAAACACCAACACTTGGAGTTTTTAAATTATTTTTTCGAAGGACCAAAAAACGTGGATTTCTAACGTATGTAGTATATTAAAGACTAAAAGGCCAATGAACTTCAATTGTTAACGTATGTTTTTCAAGGACTAAAATACCAATAAACGTGAATTTTTTAAAGAAAAATGTTCAAGAACTAAAAACCACACATGGATCCCAATAAACTTGGAAGTTCGAGATATGCACAATTCCATCCGATTATACTCGCTAGCAACTCCTGCTTGTATCTATTTTTACAAATCTAATGCCACACATTTAAAAGGCAGACAAGTATGATGTGATAATCGGATCTATTAATGTAAATGTCCTTTAAGCTAAAGATACAAATTGACAGAATTACAAATGCCTATCCGTTCTGGGCTTGCCAAAGAAGATCTTCTTACACTGATGCAGGGTCGATATGGAGACAACAACCAAGGTGTTGATGATGGCAACGATGATGGTTAAGTGACTGACAGCAAAAACTGAATGCGACATAAGTACACATAGCGATGACAATAATATAAGCACACACACACAAACAAACACATACATTTATAGTTAAAAGCACATGAATGATAAAATCGGAATAAAGTCTTTGATGATGTCATTAGCCTCGTATGAAGGCTGTTGCTTAAGATATGGATGACGACTGACTGACCCATCCTAAAACTGTTGTGAAATAAAAATAAAATTGAATTAATTCAGTGAAAGAAGGCAAAAACAATACAAGAAAGCAGAGTAAAAAAACACACGAGTGATAATAAAAGTCGCCACAAATGTGTTTAAGCACAGTTGGTGTTGCTTCTTATCGTTGGCATCATGAATATAGTAACATCTCAAATTACTGGATACCACGGTTGTTAGTATGTGTGTGATAAGATACGAGGAGATTTCATAAATTGAATTAAATGTGACTATTTTTGTTTTTGAGTAAAACAAAAAACCAGATCAAGGAGAGGCACAACATTATTTTCCGGTATAATTGGTATGTGTGACAATTGACACTGTTTTATAACATCAGTGTTGCCGACACCATTATTTATTAGTGAGAGCAATGAATGTGGATACTGAGAGCAATAAATGTGGATATTATAAGAATATTTTTGGGACCCTTTGATCAATAAAGTGATTTTTATACCCTCCACCATAGTATGGAGGGTATATTAAGTTTGTTTTTCCGTTTGTAACGCATTGAAATACTCATTTGCGACCCTATAAAGTATATATATTCTTGATCAGGGTAAAATTCTAAGTCGATCTGAGCACGTCCGTCCGTCCGTCCGTCCGTCTGTGGTAATCACTCTAGCATCCACAAAAATGGAGATAGGACGCTGAAATTTTGGGAAAATGCGTCTTTTGTTTGCAGGCAGGTCAAGTTCGATGATGGGCTATATCGGTCAACGTTTTGGTATAGCCCCCATATAACGGTACCCCCCGATTTACGGTATTTTGACGTTTTTAGCTACATTTTCAGACCGATTTGGCTATAATTTGACATTTAGTGTTCTCAAGTGTCAATAAACTTATATAACAAATGTTGTGGACATAGGTCCACGTTTTGGTATAGCCCCCATATAACGGTACTCCCCGATTTGCGGTATTTTGACGTTTTTAGCTACATTTTTAGACCGATTTAGCTATAATTTGACATTTAGGGTTCCTAAGTATCAATAAACATATATAACAAAAGTTGTGGACATAGGTCCACGTTTTGGTATAGCCCCCATATAACGGTACCCCCCGATTTGCGGTATTTTGACGTTTTTAGCTACATTTTCAG
The DNA here is from genome assembly GCF_047663935.1 of Musca autumnalis. Taxonomy (NCBI): domain Eukaryota; kingdom Metazoa; phylum Arthropoda; class Insecta; order Diptera; family Muscidae; genus Musca; species Musca autumnalis. The sequence continues at coordinate 37,519,830 of NW_027411644.1, forward strand.
ACCGATGTAGCTATAATTTGACATTTAGAGTTCTTAAATGTCAATAAACTTATATAACAAAAGTTGTGGACATAGGTCCACGTTTTGGTATAGCCCCCATATAACGGTACCCCCCGATTTACGGTATTTTGACGGTTTTAGCTACATTTTCAGACCGACTTAGCTATATTTTGACATTTAGGGTTCTTAAGTGTCATTAAACTTATTTAATAAAACTTGTGGACATAGGTCCACGTTTTGGTATAGCCCCCATATAACGGTACCCCCCCGATTTGCGGTATTTTGACGTTTGTAGCTACATTTTCAGACCGATTTAGCTATAATTTGACATTTAGGGTTCTTAAGTGTCAATAAACTTATATAACAAAATTTGTGGACATAGGTCCACGTTTTGGTATAGCCCCCATATAACGGTAGCCCCCGATTTACGGTATTTTGACGTTTTTAGCTACATTTTCAGACCGATGTAGCTATAATTTGACATTTAGGGTTCTTAAATGTCAATAAACTTATATAACAAAAGTTGTGGACATAGGTCCACGTTTTGGTATAGCCCCCATATAACGGTACCCCCCGATTTACGGTATTTTGACGGTTTTAGCTACATTTTCAGACCGATTTAGCTATAATTTGACATTTAGGGTTCTTAAGTATCAATAAACTTATATAACAAAAGGTGTGGACATAGGTCCACGTTTTGGTATAGCCCCCATATAACGGTACCCCCCGATTTACGGTATTTTGACGTTTTTAGCTACATTTTCAGACCGATGAAGCTATAATTTGACATTTGAAGTTCTTAAATGTCAATAAACTTATGTGACAAAACTTGTGGACATAGGTCCACGTTTTGGTATAGCTACCATATAACGGTACCCCCGATTTACGGTATTTTGACGTTTTTAGCTACATTTTCAGACCGATATAGCTATAATTTGACATTTAGGGTTCTTAAGTGTAACTAAACTTATATAACAAAAGTTGTGGACCTAGGTCCACGTTTTGGTATAGCCCCCATATAACGGTACCCCCGATTTACGGCATTTTGACGTTTTTATCTACATTTTCAGACCGATTTAGCTATCAATAGACATTTAGGGTTCTTAAATGTCAATAAACTTATATAACTAGTGGACATAGGTCCATGTTTCGGAATAGCCCCCATATAACGTTACCGCCCGATTTCAGGTATTTTGAGAATTTTACCAACAAGTTTTAACCGAATTATCTGTAATTTGAACATTTGAAATTCTTAGTGGTCACCACACCTCTCTACCAAAAATTGGCAAGAAAGCCCCCATATAACGGTACCTCCCGATTTTCATTAATTTGATGATTTTAGCTACAATATTAAACCGAACTAGCAGTAATTTGACATTTGAAGTTCTTAGTGGTCACAACACCTCTCCATCAAAAATTGTCAACATAGGTCCATGTTCGGATATAGCTCCCATGTAACGGTACCTCCCAATTTTCTGTAATTTGGCAATTTTAGCTACAATTTTTAACAGAACTAACTGTAATTTGACATTTGAAGGTTGTAGTGGTCACCACACATCTGCATCAACAATTTTCAACATAGCCCCAATATAACGATACTTTCCGATTTTCGGTACTTTGAGGATTTTACTTAAAATGTTTAACCGAACGTAGGTCCATGTTTTTGTATAGCCCCAAAACAAACCTCCCGATTTTCCGTACATTAGCTTTATTTTTTGGACGAACTTTCTGTAATTTGAAATTTAAAAGTCAACAAAAATTGTTCATTTAAGTTCATATTTTCGTATAGCCCAGATACCTCCGAACTAACTGTTAATGACATTTGAAGTTCCCACGTTATGTACCGATTTTCGATATTTTGAGGATTCTAGCTAAATTTTTTAACCGATTTAGGAGTTATTTGACATTAAAGGCTCCCATCAAAAACTGTCAACATAGGCCCATGTTTTATTATAACCCCTATATAACAGTACCTCCCAATTTCTAGCCCACCAAAAATTGTCAACAGTTAGATATAGGCACCATAAAAAAGGGCCTCCCGAATGAAGCATTTTATGTACATTATCTGACATTTTAACGTACTCACTTAAAGTTGGGGACAGGAATGAATATTTTATGGTGGAGGGTATGAAAAGTTCGGCCCGGCCGAACTTAATGCTTTTTTACTTGTTTAAGATATAGTGATATAGTATCGATCTGATGGTCCTTGGGAAAATATTTATTTAAAAATCCACGATTACTGCTCTGACGGTCTTGGGGAAATATTTATTAAAAATTCCACGATTAATGCTCTGAGGGTCCTTGGGAAAATATTTTTTAAGCAAGTAAAAAAGTATCAGTCGGCTTTGTCGACAGAGATATACCCTCAGCCTATGTGAATTGAAACTTTCATATACGGTATTTAGGAGTATTTTCAGAGTTTTGTGGTCCTTTTTGTACATTTGAACTTGCCGACAAAAATGTGGATTAGGGTTAAAGATCAAAAGGAGTTACTTAAAGGTAATGTCCGATACAGTCTATTATGGAATTTTGGACCAAATCCGTTGAACAGTTCGAGAGTTATCGTGCTCTCCAGCCACTACATACATATGGTGCTGTATGGGCTTCTTACACTATTCGGCCTGTTTTCTCAAGAAGTATGGACTTGCCCCTGAAAAAAATTTTACCGTGGTAACTGAGGCAGCGAGTGTAAGTTGCTTCAACAAAAATCAAAGTGATTCGAGAGCAGGTCTTAAAGTGAACTTTTCCGAAATTTTGTGCGGGAGGTACCCGAATGAGTGGACAAATATAGTCCATATTCGAACCTGATCCATATCTGGTAGATATATAAGGATGCGTAAAAAAGTATGGACCACATCGGCCAATCCCTACAAGAGTTATCGTAAGTTGGGACAAAATATTACGAAGGCCAAATTTAGGACCGAATCGGCAGATCCGTTCGAGAGTTATCATGCGCTCCAACCACTACACACGGTGTCACAGGGGTTTTTTGCGCTTTTCAGGCTATTTTCTCAGGAAGTATGGACTTACCCCTGATGTAACTTGTACCGTCGTATGGATGCAGTCAATACAAGTTGCAACAGTAAAAACCAAAGCGATTCGAGAGCAGGTCCTAAACTCGAAGAAGTGAACCGAGTCCATATTGGAACCTCATCTAAGTCTGGTAGAAATTTCACCATGTGCAAATTATGGACCAAATCGGTTACTCCCTTCAAGCGTTATAGTGAGTACAAATTTTCCGAACATTTTCGAACTTTTGTGGGGGAGGTAACGGAAGGAGTGGACCGATGTAAACCATCTTCGAACTTAAACTAAGTTTGGACAAAATATTACGAAGAGCAAAGTTTGGACCGAATCGGTTGATCCGTTCGAGAGTTATCGTGCGCTCCAGCCAGACGGACGGACATGGCAAAATTAACTCCAAAATTTTCTGAAACGGATTTCGTCCAAACATATTTGGGGTCCAATACCATTATTTCGATGAGGCACATTTTGCCCGTATGAAAGTGTATATACCCTCGTTAGCCTAAATGCTGAGATTATAAAAATCCACGATTACTGCTCTAATGGTTCTTTAGAAAATATTTTTTTTTTTAAATACACGATTACTGTTCTGAGGATCCTTGGGATAATATTCCTTAAAAATCCACGATTACTGCTTTGAGGGTCCTTCCTTGATTTTTTTTTTAAATCCACGTTTATTGCATTGAGGGTCCTTGATAAAATATTTTTTAAAAAATCCAAGTTTATTGCTCTGAGGGTCTTTGGAATATTCTTTAAAAATTCATGTTTATTGGTCGGGGGTCCTTCAGAAAATATTTTTTTAAAAAATCCACGTTTAATGCTCTGAGGGTCTTTGGAATATTCTTTAAAAATTCATGTTTATTGGTCCGAGGGTCCATGAGAAAATATTTTTTTAAAAAATCATGTTTATTGGTCCGAGGTTCCTTGAGAAAATATTTTTCAAAAATCCACGTTTATTTTTCTGAGGGTCCTTGAGAAAATATTCTTTAAAAAGACCACGTTTATTTTTCTGAGGGTCCTTGAGAAAATATTCTTTAAAAAGACCACGTTTATTGCTCCGAGAGGCCTTGAGAAAATATTCTTTAAAAAAACCACGTTTATTGCTCTGAGAGTCCTTGAGAAAATATTCTTTTAAAAATCCCCATTTACTGCTCCGAGGGTCCTTCAAAAAATATTCTTTAAAATATCCACGTTTATTGTTGTCAGTGTTGGAGGAGAACACTATGCACATTTAATATTTTTTGTCGATTACACTGTGATACAAAAGTGGACAAAAATTTTTTGCAGGGTTTCTGATGCAAAAATTCGGTTTTATGGGAGTCCATAGAAGACGAAAATACCTTTGGCTTCTTTGGGTCACTTCGGGTTTTGATTTTATAACGGTAAATGTAGTGAAAAATGGGCTTTCCGGATTTTCAACTTTAAACGGACATTACTTCTTTATTCCACAAACGATTTGCACACACTGTTTTTCATTATAAAGGGGAGAGTAATGCCTTTCGAACAAGCCATAGATTTTTAAAATCGGTTAACAAATGGCTAAGTAATAGTGGTTTAATTGTGACAAAAACGCATTAAAAAACAGTAAAATGATTTTCCTTGTGCTCTAGGCTGCGTAAATGACACCTAACAGTACAATTACTTACTGTTAACAAGTAGGAAATTTAGTTGGCTTTCCAAAATGGGTAAAACCAACGAAATCGGTTGAAAAATGAATGCGTTATGGCATTTTTTGTGTTTCAACTTTTTGGTTTTTTTCATATTTTCCTTTATAAAAGATGGGTATCTTAGCATGTATGATTCTAATTGTGATTATCCTGCTTAACGATTATGCACAAGGTATCAATGTTTTATAAAGGAAAATATGAAAAAAACCAAAAAGTTGAAACACAAAAAATGCCATAACGCATTCATTTTTCAACGGATTTTGTTGTTTTTTCCCATTTTGGAAAGCCAACTAAATTTCCTACTTGCTAACTGTAAACAATTGTACTGTTAGGTGTCATTTACGCAGAGTAGAGCACAAGGAAAGCCATTTTACTGTTTTTTAATGCGTTTTTGTCACAATTAAACCACTATTACTTAGCCATTTGTCAACCGATTTTAAAAATCTATGACTTGTTCGAAAGGCATTACTCTCCCCTTTATAATGAAAAACAGTGTGTGTAAATCGGTTGTGGAAAAAAGAAGTAATGTCCGTTTAAAGTTGAAAATCCAAGAAAGCCCATTTTTCACTACATTTATCGCTATAAAATGAAAAACCGAAGTGACCCAAAGAAACCAAAGGTATTTTCGTCTTCTGTGGACTCCCACAAAACCAAATTTATGCATTAGAACCATTGCAAATTTTCACTGTAGCACAGTGTTATTATTGTTGTAATTTATTGTTTGTTCAATGGGTCAATATTTCCTTTTATTTTATTATTTAATTTAAAATTATTACTTTTCCACACTTTGAATGGCCCACCCTAATGTTTACTTTATTCGTTCCACCCCAATGTGTGTATTTCTTGTCATTACTCCCTTTTGTGTCGTGTTCGTTATGACGAGAAACAACATCAACAGTGCCTACATACCGCTTAGGCATTTGTCTGTTATTAGTAGACATCGGATTTTAGCATGTTTTTTATTTCTTATCCGATTGGACTCAAATTTTGGATCTAGGCGTTTTGAGGGTCAATTTTTCGATATTTGGGGTCATATCAAAAATATGCAAAAAATATGCAAAATATATGCAAAAAATATGCAAAATATATGCAAAAAATATGCAAAATATGCAAAAAAATATGCTAAATATGCAAGTGTTTTTTGACAAAAATCGTCAATTAAATTTAGAAAATCATCAAAAAAAGCATTCTAAATTAAGTTTTTTGACGTTTAACATAGTTTTTTGCAGATTATTATGTATTAGACTCTCCAGATATTCCGCCACAGCAATAAATCTAGACTAACAAGACTTAAATCAGTTTTCACAAGGTGAGAAAATGTCAAATAACCCAGCATTCCTATTACAACATAATTTGCCTTCTATACAAATGTAGATAGATAGAAAAATTTCAAAAACGCAATCAGAAATGTCAAAATCAACATGTCCAAATATGGTGATAGTCTAACGGCCAAAATTGTCTAGCAAAAAAAAGAGCTAGAGTTAGTCATCGCTATTTTTCTTTAGATAAAAGCGCAATTTTTTCTAGTTTTTGGAAAAAGGGTTAGTTTTTTAGCGCAAAATGGGAAAAAGTACTAAAGTACCATTTACGATTCCAGGTTCTGGAATATAACTATAATTAGAAGTATACGTTTTGAATATCCACCTATTAGATTTTAATATATTTTATAGTGTTTAGTCCTATATTTGTGGTCAAAAAGTTTCTTTGGAAAAATGCTCTAACTGCAGCTTTAATATTGATGACATGGTTTTAGTTTAATGCACTAAAAATACATAATTTTATATGTATATTGTAAGTATACAACCGCTTAATGCAGAATTGGGAAATGTTCACTCCTCGGCGAAAAGTAATGCATTATTTTTAGATTCACTTTTGCCAGTTTTGTTGAGATGTGTATTTATTATTGTTGTAAAATAATTTCAGCTTAATCTCGGGTTTTGTTGTTTTCAAATTTTTAAAAACAACAAGTTTTATTTAAGTGTGATATAGTTAAAATTGATGCGAAGAACACCAAATGATTAGTGCAAAATGACATCACTCAGAAAAACCACACAATAGCGTGGTAGTGGTAAAATAAGTCAAACCCTTGGAATTATCTTTAACATGGCAAAACCACTCACATATTTCTGCTAGAAAAGCATTTGGAATGCTAAAAAATATAGTTTTTTTCATTCCTGCTACAAGAAAACAATTTTCATAACACAGTCGAAAAGAAAATATACAATTAATTAACTTATACCTGACCGTGTACTCGATAATTTGAACTAATTATTACAAATGTTTCGAATTTGGACAGTTGTTTAATGGAGGAGTTGCTGTAAAAATTGTTTCAGAAACATTTAGAAAAAATTATCGAGTACAAGGATATAACACCTTTTATAACACATTAGTCTTGTTGTCTAGGATATCAATAAATATATTAAGAAAAATGTTCGCCGCAATATTGTCATTAAAGTTGCCAAAGGCACTATACAACTAAAAGGCAAAGATTTCAAGGAATCTTAATTTTCAAAAAAAAAAAATGAAATTTCACTCTTGTCCGTGTTTTGCTTACATCCTGATGTATACTTTAAAAACCTCATATTTCTAGCTCTACTTTCACAATCTGATTGGTGTTTTCTTTAATTTGGGAAATTGAGTCTTGTTGCATTGTAAATTGGTAAAAAGTAAGGAAAGGAACAAATACGGGCAATGCCAATAAAAATGTCCGGATTGTCGTATAGAAAAATCTCACTATTTTTAACACTTAGAGCATGTAGAGTATTATATAACTACCACGAGTTATTTAATCATAGAAAATAATTTATTTTCTTTACTATTCGTTAATCCGGACAATTTGATAATTCGGACACCGCCAAAACCTGTGGTGTAGGGATTATCGAGGTTATACTGTATATATGGGTACAATATCCAAATCTGAATCGATTCTTACCAAAATAAACAGGGATCGCCCTAGGGCCAAAAAATCTCCAATTTTTATGGGAATTGGTCTATAAATGTGACCTGTACTTTGTTTTCAAAAAGACCTGACCAGATGGATAAGTGCGAATCTATGCAGATCATCAAAAGGAACTGTGGGTCTATTTCGTTTCCTTTTGCATGTTGCAAACTCATTCACTAAGACAAAATACCCTTAGGGTATTAAAATATAGTTATCAGTGCAATCATGAATAAAAATTCCGTGCATAATTTGGTTCCTTTCCAAAATTTCACAATTTTTTTCCATATTTATACCCAAAACGGGAACATTTTTGTGGATTCGACTAGAATATGCCATCATGAAGCGAATCTAGTAGCTTTCAACTTTTAACAAATATTGATTTTAAAAGAGTTTCACTTTCTAAAATTATTTTCCGTGCGGAAAATTCGGACGGAAATATTCATGATTGCCCTGTATATGTTTTTATATGTTATATGTTTTTAGTAAAATATGAAAGATTTTATGTAATATTCAATATTGTCTTAGTCTTAATTTCTAGCTCATTTGTTATTCTGTCACACAATTTGGCCGAGCAGAAACTATGAACATATTTGGATACGTTCATTTTGACATTTCTGATTGAGTTTTTGAACAAATTTGTATTAGAAAGCAACTTATGTTGTAATAAGAAGGCTGGGTTATAGGCAATTTTCTAAGTCTTTTAGTCCAGATTTATTGCTGTGGCGGAATAATAATTAATAACATAATAATCTGTTAAGAAATCGACGTTTAACGACAATAAACTTAATTTAGAACACTTTTTGATGACTTTCCAAATTTAATTTGACAATTTTCGTCAAAAAAATTAGTTGCATATTTTGCATATTTTTTGCATATTTTGCATATTTTTTGCATATTTTGCATATTTTTTGCATATTTTGTGCATATGCAAAATATGCAAATATGCAAAAAAATAAAAAATATGAGCCTGTCATTGCATTCAGTTTTCTTCAAAACGAATTTTGGTCCAATCAGAATTTTCGTATCTTTATTAATAAAAAATATGCAAATATGCAAAATCCGATGTCTAGTTATTAGTTTCGTCGTTCGTTTTATGTTTGAAGGGCAATAACAACAACACTGTTGTTTCGTTTGGTCAGTTCTGTTTGTATGTAAATTCGTGCATACAGATCAGCAAATGTAGCCCTTTATATTGTTTTGTGCGAATATTCGTATTTTAATGTTTTGGTCGTTCTTTCTGTTCTATATGTTTCGATTCAAATCGTTCCCAGTTGTTGTGTAGCCCAAGAAGGGATAGAAAATAAGAAGATTTTTCAGTTGACAAATAACCGGCTAACTAACCAATCAATAAATTTGTGAATTTTTACATCGAAAAAACTAAAAGTGTTTTTATTTCAAATCGGGCGCAAAAAAAAATAAACTTTCTGTGCGAACATTTTGCCGACCGTGACAGGACGGTAGTCATAAAATTAAAGTAGATTAATTAATAAAATTAATTAATCGAACAAATAAAGTGGAAAAACAAATTGTTGTGTCTCAGTGGTTTTCGTCGTTGTTGTTGTTCTGCACATTCGGTGTAACAACACACACAATTAATTTGCCGCTTTATAACCAATCGTGGTTTTTGATTAATTTTAATTTCTACCGTCGCTCTAATTTTTGTTGAACATTTTGAAAAGAATTATTAAATTCTTTAACGGAAAGTTAATTTTTGTGTCGCTCGATAAAATTGGTGTTACGCAACCGCGGTACACATATACAAACATTGTCGTTCGTTGAAAGTGTTGGAAATACACTTATACAAAACAGAGTTTTTTCTAATTGGTATTAAAAAACAATACATCAAAAGACACCATCTTGAGTGAAAACTTTGTGATTTTACATAAATATTTTGGCGCTTTTATTTTGAAAATAGAAGCCAATTTCTCTTGTTGCTCGATACTTTGTTTTTCTTAATTTGTTCAAAATGCCTAAAGACGGTACCGAATTTGTGGAAGAGAACGCTAGTAGTTCGGAACTAGCTTCTCTTAAATTACCACGCAGCTCGATAAAGAAGAACATTACAAACATTCAAAAGAAAATAGAAAAAGATGATTCAAAAATGGACGCAACTATTTTAGAATGTCGCTTGGACATTTTAGAGTCGTACTTTAAACAATTGTGTGAAATACAAACTCAAATCGAAGCTATTAATGCTAGTGACAATTCTCGCATGGATTTAGAAGAAATATTTATTGTTGCAAAAGCCAAAATATTGAAATTGATAAAGAAAAGTCGTGTTTCAGTGTCAGTGGACAATAGTTTGATGAATATTTCTATGGCTAGTGGTTCAAATTCTCGTTTGCCTTCACTGAAGTTGCCCAATTTCAATGGAAAATACAGTGAATATCAGCGGTTCATAACAGCATTCAACAACATTGTTAATGATAACCCAGCGATCAGTATAATTGGGAAGTTTAATTATTTAATTAATTGTCTTTCGGGTCCAGCCTTAGTCGTGGTCGAATCATACCAAATTTGTGAAGAAAATTATGAAAAGGCTTTACAAAGATTGCAAGAAAGATATGATAATAAAGTGCTCATATTCTTAGAACATATCGAATCGTTATTTAACGTTCCCAAAATGCAAAAGAGTGATAGTGTTTCGTTGCGCCATCTTATTGATACCGTATCTGCTGTTCGTGGTTCGTTGTTGTCGCTCGGATCAGAGGCGGATGTTATGAATGCAATTTTAGTGCATATGGTTCTATCGAAAGTGGACAATGAAACAAAAGACAATTATGATGAGAAACAAGACTTCATATCGTTGCCCTCATGGGATTTGTGCTATGAACTTTTAAGTCGTCGATGTCAATTCTTAGAAAGTCATAGAAAAAGAACTGAATTTCCTGAAAAAGTCATTCCAAACAAACATAACTCTCCTAGATTCAATCGGTCGGCTCATACGTTTGTCAACTCGAATTCGAATTGTTCATATTGCAACTCAAGTGAACATAACCCCTCAACTTGTTCATCGTTTTCTAATATCGTCGTTTCGGAACGTTTTAACTTCGTAAAACGTAGTGGACATTGTATTAACTGCCTTCGAAAAGGCCATATGGTCTCGAAGTGTCCCTCTAAATCTCGATGCAGAGTTTGTGATTCTGCTCATCACACGATTCTGCATATTTTCAGTACCCCAGAACAACCCAATACTTCAAATTTGAATAGTAGTTCACCGCAACCATCAACCAGCTCAAATCCAATTTCGTTAGTGGCTCGTTCATTCAAGAGAGCAATAATTCCGACTGCAGTGATTCTAATGAAGGACAATTGTGGTAACCTTCAGACGGTAAGAGCTTTACTCGACTCATGTTCTGAACTCAATTTTATATCGGAAGAAACAGCAAAGAGACTCAAACTTAAATTTCGTCCATTATCACAAGAAATCTCTGGAATTGGAGAAGTTCGTACTTCAATTAAGTTTTCTGTCGATGGTACTATAAAATCGAAAAGTAGTTCGTTCGTGTGGTCCTCAACATTTGCAGTTACCAAAAACATTTCGTCTCGTCAGCCTGGGGAATTTCTCAATACAACGCAATGGAAGATTCCGCCGAATATTGAACTTGCAGATCCGTTGTTCTACAAGCCTCAAGGTATCGATGTGCTCTTAAGTGCCGAAGTATTCTTTGACTTGTTGTTGGATGGCAGAATTTCATTGGGAAATGGATTGCCATGTCTTACAAATACAGTATTCGGCTGGATTGTTGGTGGTTCGTCTCCCAGTCGTCCTAATTCGTCGTCGTCGTTGACGTGTAACTTAATCGTAAGTACACAAGAACAAAATATTGATGATTCGTTGAACAAAATCTGGAATGTTGAGGAGTATTCCAAATCTCCTACAACATACAATGAAGAACAAGCCTGCGAAGATCATTTTGTCGAAAATAGTCGTTTTGATTCTTATGGAAGAGTAAAAGTTCGTCTTCCATTCAAGAAATTACCCAACTGTCTTGGTAACTCTTTTGAAATAGCTCGAAAACGTTTTTTGTCGCTCGAAAGTCGACTTGAACGTGAATCAACTTTGAAATCGATGCATGAAGAATTCATGCAAGAATATGTGTCGCTCGGATACATTTTGCCCTACAACCAATTGTTGAATAATTTGCCTTTTTCAATACCTCATCATTGTGTTCTCAAGCCTCAAAGTTGTTCTACAAAACTTCGAGTCGTATTTGATGCTTTCTCTCACACTTCGTCGAATCATTCGTTGAATGATAAATTGATGGTCGGTCCAATAGTACAACAGGATTTGATCACCACACTCTTTTCGTTTCGTTGGATCAAATACGCTCTCACTGCAGAAATATCAAAGATGTATCAGCAGTTTCGAATTGAAGAACCCGACAGAAGGTTTCAAATCGTTTTGTGGAGAAATAATGGAGATAAATATATAAAGGTATCCCAACATAACACTGTTAATTATGGCTTATCGGCCGCCCATTTTTTGCTTCGTATTTTGTTTTTCATTGCAGATCAATACAAAATATCTCATCCTTGTGGCTCGGAGGTCTTACGACAAGATCTTTTCGTCGATGACGTACATATTGACGCCGATAACATCGAAACTCTAGCCCTCAAGGGGGACGAGTTACTACAAATCTTAAAATTGAATGGTTTCGAATTGGCTAAATGGAATATGAACATTGCGTCACTCGCCTCGAATGATGATACAAAAATCGTCATAAAAACATCGGACAACAACATTACCAAACCTTCCCTCAGCAAGTTGTCTTTCTCTATCGCTTCGAGTTGCCCGATGTTACAAATCCAACAAAAATATCGATTTTGTTGCTCGTATCCAAAAATTTACGATTTACTTGGAATTTTACATTTTCGAAAGTTACTCCCAGCAACGTTAAATCTTTACATCGACTTGCCGTTGTTTTTCTCAGCAAAACGTGGCTCAAATCGAAAAACAAAATAGTAAACTTCGTTTCGTTGCTGCACTTTTGGATAGATTTCAAGGTTGTCCTCCAGTGGCTCAAACTACATTCGTTGATTTTGAAATGTTTCGTGACAAATCGTGTCACAAAACTAAAAGAAGGATCTCGAAACCTGTTTTGGAGACATGTACCATTCAGAAGTAATCCGGCTGCTGCTCTATTTCGTTGTTCTTGTGTTCTGGAGTCGTCATTCCTCGTTTGGGTTAACAGTCAAACATTTCTCATAGACGTTTCCAATTGTTTTGATGATGGGAATGGATTCAATATAGAAGTTCCAGAATATAGACGACATTTGGTCCTGCCAAACACTATTTGTGGATATATTGTCGTTCCGGATAAGCATTTATCTTATTTGAAATGTGTTCGAATAATTTGTTTTGTCTTTTATATCTCCAACAGATACCCAATACATCGTTTCTTGAAACTTATAAATGTCGCCAATATACTTCCATCGGAAATAGAAGTTGTACTATGGAAGGTCATCTCACTGCACTGTTACTCAACATTCGACGACAGCGTTCAGGAGTCATTGCCGACAATTGCATTGTTTTTGGAAAACTTGCAAGATAGTGCTACAGATGTTAACTGTGTTCCAATTCCTAGTCGCCCTTTCCACACAATACATGGTTGGAGAATGTTGTCCAACAATGGTTTCTGCTGCTTTCGAGTACATGCTGATGTCCAACATAATAATGTCGTTCAACATCTCAAGAATTATCAAATTATCCACTACATGCTTTTCTTGAACCTTAGATGCTTCAACGGGCGGAGGATGTTGGAGGAGAACACTATGCACATTTAATATTTTTTGTCGATTATTATTGTTGTAATTTATTGTTTGTTCAATGGGTCAATATTTCCTTTTATTTTATTATTTAATTTAAAATTATTACTTTTCCACACTTTGAATGGCCCACCCTAATGTTTACTTTATTCGTTCCACCCCAATGTGTGTATTTCTTGTCATTACTCCCTTTTGTGTCGTGTTCGTTATGACGAGAAACAACATCAACAGTGCCTACATACCGCTTAGGCATTTGTCTGTTATTAGTTTCGTCGTTCGTTTTATGTTTGAAGGGCAATAACAACAACACTGTTGTTTCGTTTGGTCAGTTCTGTTTGTATGTAAATTCGTGCATACAGATCAGCAAATGTAGCCCTTTATATTGTTTTGTGCAAATATTCGTATTTTAATGTTTTGGTCGTTCTTTCTGTTCTATATGTTTCGATTCAAATCGTTCCCTTTTGTTGTGTAGCCCAAGAAGGGATAGAAAATAAGAAGATTTTTCAGTTGACAAATAACCGGCTAACTAACCAATCAATAAATTTGTGAATTTTTACATCGAAAAAACTAAAAGTGTTTTTATTTCAAATCGGGCGCAAAAAAAAAATAAACTTTCTGTGCGAACAGTCAGGGTCCTTGAAAAAATATTCTTTAAAATATCCACGTTTATTGTTGTCAGGGTCCTTGAAAAAATATTCTTTAAAAAATCCACGTTTATTGCTGTGATGGTCCTTGAAAGAATATTCTTTAAAAAATCCAAGTTTATTTTTGTGGGGGTCCTTAAGATAATATTCTTTACAAAATCCAATTTTATTTTTGTGAGGGTCCTTGATAATATATTCTTTACAAAATGCACGTTTATTGCTATGAGGATGCTTGAAAAATATTCCAAGTATATTTTTGTGGGGGAAATATTTCTTGAGAAAATATTTTCCAATAAATCCACGTTTATTGCTCTGAGGGAACTTGAGAAAATATTTTTTAAAAATTCAGGTTTATTGGTCTGAGGGTCCTTGAGAAAATATTGTTTAAAAAACACTTTTATTGTTGTTAGGGTCCTTGAGAAAATATTCTTTAAAAAATTCACGTTTACTGCTCTGAGGGTCTTTGGAGAAAATACTTTTATTGCTTTGAGGGTCTGTGAGAATATATTCTTTAAAAAATACACGTTTATTGCAGTGAGTATCCTTGAAAAAATATAATATGCTTTCAAAAATCAACGTTTATTTTTGTGGGGGTCCTTAAGAAAATATTCTTTAAAAATCCAAGTTTATTTTTGTGGGGTCTTTAAGAAAATATTCTTTAAAAAATCCAAGTTTTTGTGAGGGTCCTTGATAATACATTCTTTAAAAAATGCACGTTTATTGCTATGAGGATGCTTGAAAAATATTCATTCAAAAATCCAAGTTTAAATTTTCCTACATAAAATATTCTTTAAAAAATCCACGTATATTGCTATGAGGATACTTGAAAAATATTCTCTCAAAAATCCACGTTTATCATTGTGGGGGTCCATGAGAAAATATTCTTTAAAAAATCCACATTTATTGTTGCGGCGGTTCATAAGAAAATATTCTTAAAAATTTGCTTTTCTTGTTGTGGGGGTCCTTAAGAAAATATCCTTGTGAAAATATTTTAAGAAAATCTATTTTTATTGTTGTGGGGATCTTGCGAAAATATTCTATAAAAATTCAGGTTTATTGCTTTGAGGGTCCTTGAAGAAATATTCTTTAAAAAATCCACGTTTTTTTAGGGTCCTTGTGAAAATATTTTAAAAAAATCAATTTTTATTGTTGTGGGGATCTTGCGAAAATATTCTATAAAAATGCAGGTTTATTGCTCTGAGGGTTCTTGAAGAAATATTCTTTAAAAAATCCACGTTTTTTAGGGTCCTTGTGAAAATATTTTAAGAAAATCCATTTTTATTGTTGTGGGGATCTTGCGAAAATATTCTATAAAAAATGCAGGTTTATTGCTTTGAGGGTCCTTGAAGAAATATTCTTTAAAAAATCCACGTTTATTGCTGTGAGGGTCCTTGAGCAACTATTCTTTATTAAATCCACGTTCATTGCTCTGAGGGACCTTGAACAAATATTCTTAAAAAAATCAACGTTTACTGCTGTGAGGGTCCTTGAGGAAATATTCTTTAAAAAATCCATGTTTATTGTTGTGAGGGTCCTTGAGAAAATATTCTATAAAAACATCCACCTTTATTTTTGTAAGTGTTCTTGAGAAATCTAACGCACAAATCCTTTTACTCTTGCTTCGCACAAAATAAAAAAATATCTTACGACATTTGTGCAAAGTCTGCTTGGCTTCTGTCTTGCTTATTTTTTTGCTTTTTCTCCCAGATTAACTCTCTTAAAACTTCCAAAGTATATTGCCAAAGCGTAAAAAAGTTATTGCATCCTCTTGTGATCCCATAAAATAAATCATCTTTCTCGCCTTAACGAGGAATTTTGTTGATTTGTTCAATATACATATATCTGGTTTGTTGTTGCTGGTTTTCATCTGCCGACCCTGCCTCTCCCCGCACTTTCGTGATTAACTACCAAAGTGGGGAAAAACAAACAGAAATGACATGAAATTTGATGGATAATCATTTATTTTCTCTTAAGACACGCGTGTTACTCGAACTTCATATTGCCTTTTTTCTATTCACCAGTTTTTTTTTTTGTGCCAGTTTTCGACATCATTGACAACAGCATCGTCAGGATTCAGTTTGGTTAAAGCTATTCAATTGACAATGCTTGTCAAATTGTTGGCAACAACAAAAATAATTCAAGAAAGTAAACAAAATGACGAATGTGTCTAACATCCAGCCAGTCCCAAAACGCACCCAGGCAGTTGCGATTGTAGATGAAGATGTCGATGATCAATTTATCAATTGTTTCGTTAACAGACTCATCGTTATTGTTTCTCTAGGCTCCCTTGCTTCCAGTACTCTCCGGAATACCTAACATACCAGCAAATCAACCTAAATGCAAAAGAAGCCTATAACAGGAAAGGAAAATGGTAATGTTGTTAAATATGGAAATGGCAATCTTACCACTAACATGACACAATATTCACATGCATATGTATGAATGCATGAATCTGCACACATAGGTGCATTTGCAAACATACGTACTATCCCTCCAAACATTTGGAAGTTAAATATATCTTCTCTCAGTAAATGTGTCTCTTTAAAGTGTCTGCATTCAGTTAAAAATGCGACTGTTGTCGTTTTACAAGAACAAATATGTTGTTATCGCTTTTTTATCCGTATGTGGTCACAACTGCGTGACTTACAGGATTATAAAAAGCGACACTTTATGTTGTACAAAAACAAATGCTTCAAGTCTGGAGCATTGATACTACTCTCTGTTATAGAGAGTATTGTTTTCAAAACAACAGTGGCAGCATTAGAAAAACAATTTGATTGACGTGATTTCTTCATTTCTTGTGGAGTTTTGTTAGCTATCGGTACAAACTTAATACAAAAAATTAAATGAAAATAAAGCGGTTTAGTTTATTTATTATTTATTTTCAACTTTTATAAAAAAGTAAATCAAACGTGTTATTATTCATTTGAACTCAATGTAAATGCGGTTATAAAAGGTGCATTGTATTATAAAAATTGTTTCTTTTTGATACATTTTATAATAAAATGCACCTTTTATAACCGCAGTAACATTAAATTCAAATGAATAATGATAAGTTTGAATAAACAATAAAAAACTAAATAGCCTTTTATAGGTACTGTCGCTTCCGTCACTACTTAAAGTTTCGTAAGCGGTACCTGCATGAGTACCTAATGCACACTCAAAGTGCCCCGGTTCCGACACTCCAACTGAATCGCATAAGAAACATACAGCAGTGACGGAAGCGATAATAGAGTTTGAGCCGCATAAGTGGAACAGTTTCTTTAGTCATTTTTGTCTTTTCGGATACAAATGCGACTGTCGCAGTAGACACAACTATCGCCTTTCTGTGACTTTTGCGTCAATCAGGCGATAGAAAATGTTTGGAGGGATGTAAATAACTACCTAAAGATGAGTTCATAATGAAATTTATTCATAAATTCATATTTTTGTATGTGTATTTATACTTCAGTGTGTGTTGGCGTCTGTGTATAAGAGAGAGAAGTCAGAATACACTATAGCAGCATCATCATCACAAAAGGACTCCAAAAGTGTTAGCATAAATCTTTCATTCATAAAGTAGTTTGTTGTTGTTGTTTGGAAAATATGCATTATCCAACTATGTCAACAGCAACTGGTACAGTGGTTGGTTGATAATGAATGTGTTATCCATGCGTCACAACATAGTAGAGTTAGTGGCATCGTGTTGAGCCCATGCAGGGTAAGACGATTCTAAGTGGGCTTGGGTGATAAATGAGTATTTCAATGTGAATAATTAATGTCATTTGCATTGACTATAAAATCGAGACAAAAAAAAACAAAATTGGGGGTAAGACCACCTTAGGAATTTCACGAATATTGGTTTTCGATTCTACCGAAAAACTTACACAATTGTTAGTTTTTGAGTCATGATCTTTGGCCTCAACTGGGATCTGAAATTCTGTTATAATGGTTCTAAGCCAGCTAAAAACGAGTAAAAAATAAATCAGTCGACTTTGACGACACCTAAATACTCTCAGCATATTTCTCTTCAAACTAAATATGAAGAGCAGTGGTGGACTAAATGTCATTTGAACAGATCCCTAATTTTCATCAGAAAGAACATATTCGTAGTTGACAAAAGAAGTATTGGAAGATCAACAATCAACATAGTCTACACGAATAAAATCAATTCATCCGTATCCCTTCAACAGCACTTCGGTGGGGTTCTTAGAACTTTCGGGCCATTTAGAAGGGAAGTATAGAGAGTAAAAATATAGCGTAGTAATAGTGACCGCAACGACTACCGGCAGAGAAAAATTTGGACATAACTGAAATTTTGAACCTATATGGACATGTCGTTGTCCATATCCAGTGAAGTATTCGCTTCCCCTAGAATATAGGCACATAACGTTTAACTCTTTGGACGACTTTCATGACAAAATGCACAACCATAATCCATCGAAGAAAATTACATCACAACTACAGGAACTACTTTTAGTAAAAATTCCAAAACAATCTTTGAAGAGCCCTTAAATTGTCACCCCTCTCGATAGTTATAGTGCCCACCAGTCATTTTAGTGTATCACCGTAGGATTTCCGGTGGGGACAGGCCCCGGACAAAATTATATCATTGTAATTAGCACCACAAGGATTACCTTTGGTAAAAATTTCAAACTGATACACGAACAGACCTTAAACTCCAATTAGGTGAAAACCGATAAAGACTTTCTTGCAACTCAATGGACGTTTGTAAGGAAGAATACAACTTACAATGTTTCAGCCAAAACGGTTACTCAATGCGTATGTTTTCGTGCCTACCAGCAACTTTTGTTGATCACCGTTTATAGCTTTCGGGTCAATATATCAGGCAGAAAATTGCCAACGAATACCATAATTTATATACCACAACAACTACCGTCAGTAAACATTTTTAAACTAACAAGGTTTTGACTTGAAGTGAATATCTTTTCAATGATGCATTTACCAGGTCTAATTTTAAACAATGTATACGTAAAAGTGAAATAAAACAATGATGTCTGCAGTTAAATTAGGATATAACGTACAACGGTTTTAAGGAAATACGTACATATATAAGGCACAGAGCTATTTCCTCTAATTCCATTTTCATACGTTTTCTTATACCCAATAAAATGCTGAAAACGGTCACGGTATTATGTGACAAAAATTTTGAAGCCGCGAGTAGATTTCGAACGAGTTTTTATTAAGCCAAACCTAACTTAAAATAATATCCCTGAAGATGATTGTCGAGGACAATCGAAATATTGGATAAATAAAAAGAACAATATTTTAAAATAACAAGTAAAAAAGTATCAGTCTTCTTTGCCGACAGAGATATACACTAAACAAACACTTTTTTTTCCCAAAAAACGTATGTATTTAGGATAGGGTTTTCAAAATGTTGGGCTTATGAACCGACAAAAATATGGATTGGATTAAAGCTCAAAAATTTGCGGGGGATATCTATGAAAGGGCTTTTGTACCATACTTGCCTAAGAAAAACATAATATCGCTGTAAACAGGGCCACTAGGAAAACCTCCGGTAAAAATTTCCAAAGGATCCTTGAACAGACCATAAACTACACAGAAATGTTGAACATTTGAACATAAATTAAGTTTGGAACAAATCGGTTGCTACGTTTATGAAATATCGTGCATACCATTTTAGCGAATATTTTCGAGCTTTAATGGGGGAGGTTCCGGAAGGAGTGGACCTATAAGCACCACCTTCGAATTTCATCTAATATTCAAAGAAATATTGCAATAACCAAAGTGTGGACGAACGCAGTATTCGGTTCGAGCTCTCCAGTCACTACATATGGTGCCATAGTGGTTTTTTACAACTTTCGGTCTGTTTTCTCAAGAAGTATGGACTTGCCCCTGAAAAAAACTTTTACTGTCGTAATTGAGGCAGCGAATTCAAGTCGCTTTAATAGAAACTAAAGTGATTCGAGAGCAGTTCTTAAAGTAAATTTATCCAACATTTTGTGTGGGAGGTACCCGAAGGAGTGGATAAATATAGTCCATATTCGAACCGGATCTATAACTGGTAGATATATTAGGATGTGTAAAGTAGGACCAAATCGGCCACTCCCATCAAGAGTTATCGTGCGCACAATTTTTCAGAACATTTTTGAACTTTTGTGGGGGAGGTACCTGAAGGAGTGGACCGATATGGCTTATCTTCGAACTTAAACTAAGTTTGCATAAAATATTACGAAGGCCACATTTTGAACCCAATCAGCAGATCCGTTCGAAAGAAATCTTGCGCTCCAACCACTACACACGGTGTTATAGGGGTTTTTGTAACTTTCAGGCTATTTTCTCAGGGAGTATGGACTTGCCCCTGATGAAACTTATACCGTCGTATGGGAGGCAGTGAATACAAAATGCTACAACAAAAATCAAAGCGATTCGAGGGCAGGTCCTAAACTGAACTTTTCCAAAATTTTGTGTGGGAGGTACCCGAAGGAGTAAACCAATTGAGTCCTCATCTAAGTCTGGTAGAAATTTCACGATGTGCAAAATATGGACCAAATCGCTTAATTCCTTCTAGAGTTATCGTGCCCACAAATTTTCCGAACTTTTGTGGGGGAGGTACCGGAAGAAGTGGACCGATATAATCCATCTTCGGCCTTAAACTAAGTTTGGACAAAATATTTCGAAAGCCAAATTTTGGTCGAAATTGGTTCATCGTTAGCATAAACGCTGAGGGTGTAAAAATCCAATTAGGCAATTAATACGCTATGGCTCCACATAATTTGCAATAATGCAAAAACTGGACTTTCTCTATAGGTGCAATTTGTAGCATGGGAGGAAATGTGGTTCACAAAACCCGTTACATATTAGGCATCCGGCCCGTTATCTATCAGACATTTTATTGCAATTTGCACCTGGGGAAAAGTCTTGCTTTTTCAATATGTAGGCTACTTTGGCGGTATATGCCCTCCAGAAATTCAAATATGGACGAAACATATTTATACCCTCAGCCTTTAGGCTAGAAAGGGTATATAGACTTTCATACGGACAAGTATGTTTAGACGAAATGTGTTTCAGACAATTTGGAGTTGATTTAGAAATGTCCGTCCGTCTGTCTGTCTGTCCGTCTGTCTGGCTGGCTGGTGCGCACGATAACTCTCGAACGGATGAACCGATTCGGTTCAAATTTTGGCTTTCGTAATATTTTGTCCAAACTTAGTTTAAGTTCGAAGATGAGCTATATTGGTCCACTCCTTCCGGTATCTCCCCCACAAAAGTTCCAAAATGTTCAGAAAATTTGTGGGCATGATAACTCTTATCCGATTTGGTCCATACTTTGCACATCGTGAAATTTCTACCAGACTTAGATGAGGTTTCAATCGGCCCACTCCTTCGGGTACCTCCCACACAAAATTTCGGATAAGTCCAGTTTAGGACCTGCTCTTGACTCGCTTTGATTTTTGTTGCAACAACTTGTATTCACTTCCCCCCATACGACGGTACAAGTTTAATCATACTCCATACTTCCTGAGAAAATGGCCGGAAAGTTGCAAAAAGCCCCTATGACACTTTGTGTAGTGGTTGGAGCGCAAGAAAACTCTCGAACGGATCTGTCGATACGGTCCAAAATTTGGACTTCGTAATATTTTATCAAAACATAGTTTAAATTCGAAGGTACCTCCCCCACAAAACTTAAAAAATGTTCGGAAAATTTTTCGCACGATAACTCTTGAAGGGAGTTACCAATGTAATCTATACTTTGCACATCCTAATATATCTACCAGATATAGATCAGGTTCGAATATGTACTATATTTGTCTACTCCTTCTGGTACCTCTCACACAAAATTTCGGATAAGTTCACTTTAAGACCTGCTCTCGAATCACATTGATTTTTGTTGAAGCGATTTGCATTCGCTAACTCCATTACGACGGTAAAAGTTTTTTCAGCGGCAAGTTCATATTTCACCCGAAAGGTGTAAAAAACCCCTATGTCACCATATGTGGCGGTCCTAGAGCACGATAACTCTCGAACTGTTCAACCGATTTGGTCCAACATTTGGTCTTCGTCATATTATATCCAAACTTAGTTTCATGGGCAATACCGGTCCATAACTTTCGGTGCTTCTCCCCAATATTTAAAAAATGTCACTAAAATGCTAGGACGATATCACTTGAATGGGGCAACCAATTCGGTCAAAACTTTGGATCTCATAATATTTTATCAAAATTTAGTTTAACTTCCAAAATGGCCCATATCGGTCTTCCCTAAGGGTACCTGCCCTACAAAAGTTCAACATTTATGTCTTAGTGCAGTTAATTCCTAATCCACATTTTTGTCGGCAAGTTCAAATGTCCAAAAAGGGCCACAAAATTCTGAAGAGACCTTAAATACATTCGATCTGTCCGGAGGTGAAAGTTCACATTGGCTGAGGGTATATATCCGTCGGCAAAGCCGACTGACACTGTTTTACTTGGTTTTTATATTTTTCATACAAAGTAATGGTAAATTTCACCCGCTAAATAATATCATATCATCTAAAATTGTAGGCATCTTCTTTTACCTAAACTCTTACCTCGTGCAGAATATCGTGACTATTGCACTACAATTGCCACCTCTAGCGTGTTTATGATTACACTATAAACAAATAACTGGATATATTAGGCTGTAACTCTGTTATATAACCATGTACACCAACAAAATTGGCATCAGTAGAAAGGTCAAGAGTTCCTTTTGCCAGTATAGCTTACTTACCCGGAATGTGTCTTCCAGAAATAAAGATTTAAGCTGTATATTAAAAATGTTTTCGATTGCTTGAGTGGAGTATTCCCCCATTGGCTCAACTTCATTTATTACTCTCTATTACAGAGAGTAATTTTTTTTCAAAACGAACTGACAGTGTTGCAAAATTTTACTGATCGCTACCAATATCATGATTTCATCCCGGCGAAGGGATTTATCAATTGGCTTCTCAGTTTTTGAAATGATGCCTTTTTTAGTGAAAAACCGAACTCTTTAAGTGTCTAGTATTCCCAAATGAATGAGAATCACACTCACTTTTCGGCTTTTCCAAAGAAAAGAAAAGCTTTTCCAAAGAAAAGCCGAAAAGTGAGTGTGATTCTCATTCATTTGGGAATACTAGACACTTAAAGAGTTCGGTTTTTCACTAAAAAAGGCATCATTTCAAAAACTGAGAAGCCAATTGATAATTCCCTTCGCCGGGATGAAATCATGATATTGGTAGCGATCAGTAAAATTTTGCAACACTGTCAGTTCGTTTTGAAAAACATTACTCTCTGTAATAGAGAGTAATAAATGAAGTTGAGCCAATGGGGGAATACTCCACTCAAGCAATCGAAAATGAGATTGAATCTTCAACAATAAACAAAACAAACAAAAAATATTAAAAATGTTCATAATTTTCACACAAAAGTTGTGATCCATTTAACCCTCTAAATATTATCTGAACATCATCTCAATTTGCAAGCTTCTTCTTTGTCAAAAACTCTTACCTTATTAAAAATTTCGAAGCGATCGGGCTATTATTGCGACGTACAGAGCCGCTACAAAATTGTATAAAAATTATGTTTTTGGTCCATTTCACCCGCTAAATATTACACGATCATCACCAATAACAATAGGTTTCCATTTTGGTCTGAACCCGACCTCCATGTACAACTTCGTGACGATCGGTCCATAATTGCGGCGTGGAGTTTAATTACAATTTATAATGGACAGACGGGCGGACGGAGAAAAATCACAAAATCGCTTTATCTCGTCGAGATATGAAGACTGGTATACCACATTGGTTGTCTTCGACAACTATTTCGCGGTGTTACATTAATTTTTGCCAAAACAAACTTATAATATCCTTTAGGTTATAACAACATGTGTTCTTCTGCTTACTTTTTCTTTTCTTTTTTCATCGCACTTAAAACCCAATCACTGTGCAATTTGTTTTATGTCATCATATTGTCATCGTTCTATTTGATGTGTTGCTGATGTTGTTGCCTTTGTTTTTTGTTGCTTCTGTTACGGTTTATTGATATGTTATGTCGATACTAACGGCATCTGCTGTTGTGTTGTGTGATGCGGCTGACTGTTATGCATTCTTGTGTTTGGTTTTATTTGTTATCGTCGTTGTTGCGCCTTTGGTTTGGTACAAATAGAGTTTAGGCCTTATTACATTGAACTACTTTTTCGTGACAAATCATTGACATTCAGGTTCAACTTTTTTGCTGCCATTTGTTTTCTTTGTGGCCGTTGTTGATAGAAGTAAAAAAAATCAATTACAGGATTAGTATATCAATTTTTATAAATCTCAGTTGTTGTATATTGGCTGTATCTGCGACGGTGTGTCTGTCGGTTTGTGTATACAACGCCACATACAGTACATTTTTATTGACAGAGTAGTTATTGCTGCTTTTATGTTTTTGCATATCAAATCAAACAACTACTTACCACCGTACCACCTTACCGCAAACATACAAGATGGCAGCCAGACAGGCAGCCATTCGGCCAGTACTTTTGCCTCTGGGGAAGTCTCATCTGCCCCCACATACACATGCAGATATCCATTGGGCAGAGACAATAAGAGGATGCTGTTTTTTATTCGTAATTTTGTTGTCGTTGTTGTTTATTTAAATCAACGTTGTTGTTGTTTATTTAAAACGTCTTCTTTTTATCTTGGTGTTTATGTATGACTGTGTGTAAAAGAACTTTACATCTCTATAGATATTAAGTTACATAAATGTTTTGTTTTTGTTTTTGCTGCTACTGTTGATGTTGAACAAGTTTTTTGTTGCTTTTAGTTTTTGCATCCACTTTCCATTCTTCTTCGTGAAATTTAAACCTTTTTTAAGAATAAAAGTTAATTGTATATGTGTTCGAATGAGCGGGAATGGGTACGAACATGTTTGTCCAGGTGTAAAACACACCTACATCCATACCTATAACAACAGTTTCACGACCAACAAGATGATCAACTTGATTTTTCTACTGCAACAACTTTAAAACTTTCTTACTTCAGAAAAGTGTTGTTAACTATATTCAAAATAGATTCATTGTGGTGTGTAGCCAGGAAAATATTTTTTAAAAGACCATCAAACAACCGATGGACCGTCGTGGATTTTTTAAAGAATATGTATTTTTCCAAGGACCCTCAGAGCAATAAACGTGGATTTTTTAAAGATAATTTTTCCAGGGACCGTCGGACCAATAAATGTGGATTTTTAAAAATACTTTTTGAGGACCCTCGGACCAACAAACATAGACTTTTTAAGAAATATTTTTCAAAAACTCTCAGACTAACGTGTCAATTTTTTGTATCTATAATCGCAACTTCAATGAATATTTTACCACTAAAATTCCTATTTTTTATTAAATATATATTTTAATATCAAAATAAGTAAAAAAAGGGCTATAGCTGGACGGGGCCGACCATGTGATACCCTACACTACTTCCCCTGGGCACTAGTTTCCGCGGATTTTATTTATATGATTGCGAATTCTCCCTTGTTCCTTTGGGAATTTTGTGGGAATATATGTAGCTAAAATCTTAAAAATTCCTGAAATAGGTACCGTGATCACTGGCAAAGTCAAGTATCACATAACAGGTAGTTCGGTGAAAAAATGTGGGTAAAACCCTGAAAACACTTAAAAACGGGAAGTTCCGTCATATGGAGCCTACAGAAACCTATGTACACAATTTTAAGTGAAGAAGTTCCGTGATTGCAGCGAACCTCAAATATTATATTACGAAAATCAGGAGTTACCGTTATTTGGGGGTTATACCAAAACATGATATTTTGCGGCATCAAAAAACATTATTAACAGATTGAATAATGGAAGTTAAGTTGAATATCACATAACCTGTTCTCAGGTTTAAATTCCCTATTTGCTACACATTTGAAAAAAAAAATCAACAATTCATAATTCCAACCTAAAGTCCTTGTTAGTTTGTTCTCCAGGTCATCATTGTTACCAAGTTTGTTTTTAATGAAAACCTAAACAGCCGCTTTTCAATAAATTTAACAGAAATTCGTCATCTAAATAGACATTACAGTCCACATGCAAATAGACACAAACACTCAGCAAAAGGACCCTCTTCAACTCCAGCAGCAGCAACAAAGGCGAATAAAATAATACACACAGACACGCCGCCGTCCTTAATTTCATCAGTTACACGCTCCAAAACGTTTATAGTTTGGTATGAATATTGCTGCAAAAAACACACACACACACGTTCCCATATCCACAGTTAAACTCTTCCTTGTAACATATCTGTGTACATGAGGTGTACGGCATTTACGCTGGACACACCATTTGAGATAAGTATGATTCTTTTGTTTACTTGGTTTTGAAGATCCCTACCCAGCAAACATTTCCTATCGCACATTACCCGAAGCAGTAACTACCAAGCGATAGAAACACTCGATCGAGAGCTCGCATTCTAATCGATGAAGACTAACCGTTCGAGAATAAATGAAGCACGTGCATGACACTACTTGTGAATATCGCTTTTGCGACTTATGGAAGATATTTTAGCAATAAATTGGTAGTGACGAAAAAATATTTTTTATGTTTGTTTTGTTTTTGTTGAAGATTCAATTATATGATTGCTTAAGTCTGGAGTATTCCCCCCTTGGCTTAACTTCATTATTACTTTCTTTACAGAGAGTAATGTTTACAAAACGCACTGACAGCCTGTAAAATTTACTGATCGCTACCAATATCATGATTTCATCCCAGGGAAGGGAATTATCAATTGGCTATTCAGTTTTTGAAATGATGATTTTTCTTGTGAAAACCCTTTTCAATAGGACTTGCGGTTTCCAAGCAAAATCGTGAAAACCTAAAAAACCCTATAAAAAAACCCTATAAATCGCGATAAATTTAAAAATAGCTACGGAGATTTTAAGTTTTTTTTTCATTTTTTTCATTGTAGTTTCAGAATCCGCCAAAACTTCCTTGGTTTAAGCACCTTCCATTTAAATTTGGTTCTTGCGCACCGTGGCATATAAGTGTGTTTTCTTTATAGGTTTGGTTTGTTTATAAAGAACTACGTTTACCTTCCAGGCTGCAAAATGTTGCATCCATAGATAGAAAGGTATTAAACTCATGATAGAGTAAATCCAATTTTTTTTGATGCAATATACGATGCTGTACGGGATTTGGAAGTTTTAGTGCTACCTTTGGTTAGAAGTATTGTAATACCTCGAAACATTGATCTCTTTCATTAATCGAATGAAATAAATTTACCAAAAGCTAAATGGAAAATGCTGTATTGAAATATGATTTTCATTACAAAAAAAAATGTATTAATTCATATTTAATTTAATAATCAACAAAAGGTTTACATACAAAATTGCAATTTTTTGTTGTTGTAACAATATTTTATATGTTCATTTTTCTGCTCAATCTGGAATGTACCTCTTTCGATGGGATGTGCCGCATGCAGGACAGATGTTTTTCACGGTGCCATCGATACTTGCCCTATAGGAATTTAGACGGCTGTACCATTCCGAATGTAGTTGAGCGAAAACCACTCTGGTTTCTTGTTGTTGTTGTAACCGTGTTTATTATTGTATGTTTGCTCTTCTGCTCAATCTGGCTATGTCTCCAGTTCCAGGAAAGTGGTGGCTTCGATGGGATACAACCACAGATCCAATGGAGTTAGATGGCAGGACAGTTGAAAAGATGCTGTGTGTTGTGAGGGCCCCTGCCGCATACTGGGCACATGTTTTGCAATGTGCTATAGATACTTGACCAATAGGAATTTAAGCGACTGCAATATCCTGCTCGTTGTTGAGCCAGAACTACTCCGGTTTATCTTGGCAGCTGACGCTCATCAGCTGCTATAGATGGGGGATGTACTCCAAGGACTTTATGTCATTTAAGCCTGCTTGATATGCCTGTTGATCTAGGGGTTCTCTCCTGTATCGTTGGACCTCTGCCTCTAGATCGTGGATATTCTCCTTGATTTGACTGAATGTATCGGGCCTACCCACCAGATGGTTATTGGGATGGCTCTCACGGTAACATCCGAGTAAATACTGCAACGACATTATCTAATTGTAGAAGAATCGTTGCATCCTCATGTAGATGGTCCACTGAAGACTTGAGGAGGCTCCCTGTTGCTGTTCTCAGGGCGGCATTCTGACAAGCTTGAATCTTATTCGAATACGTATCACATAAATTTGGCGACCAACTGGAGCCACATAACTTACCTTAGACTTGAGGACCTTGTTCCTACATTTCACTTTGTCGCAGATAGCTGCGGGATGCGCGGACGACGTAAACGAAGTGTCGAATGTGACCCCTGGAATTTTGGGACAGTTTGGGGTCGGAATTCTGCTACCATCGACTACGACATTCAACTCTCTTCTATACTGCGCCGTCCATGTGGTGAACAGAGTAATCGTAGATTTAGTGGCGGATATCTGCATATTCCTCGCGCGGAAAAAGGTGGTAAGATCGGTTAAATAGGAGTTCGGTCTCTCGCAGATGTCATCTGGGTAGGTAACTGACGCCAAGATAGTACAATCATCCGCATACGTTACGATCTCAATGCCGTCTGTAGGGGCGGAATACAGAAGAGGTAGACAAGGTTTCCTCATCTGCACCCCAAGTGCTGCCGGCTAAGGACGTGAG
Source organism: Musca autumnalis (assembly GCF_047663935.1). NCBI lineage: Eukaryota > Metazoa > Arthropoda > Insecta > Diptera > Muscidae > Musca > Musca autumnalis. The sequence goes on from NW_027411644.1 coordinate 37,548,485, forward strand.
AACCTTGTTCCTACATTTCAAATTGTCGCAGATAGCTGCGGCATGCGCGGACGACGTAAACGAAGTGTCGAATGTGACCCCTAGAATTTTGGGACATTTTGTGGTCGGAATTCTGCTACCATCGACCACGGCATTCAACTCTCTTCTACACTGCGCCATCCATGTGGTAAACAGAGTAGTCGTAGATTTTGTGGCGGATATCTGCACATTCCTGGTGTGCAAAAAGGTGGTGAGATCGGTTAAATAAGAATTTAATCTCTCGCAGATGTCATCAGGGTAGGTAACTGACGCCAAGATCGTACAATCATCCGCATACGTTACGATCTCAATGACGTCTGTATGGGGCAGAATACAGGAGAGGTAGAGGTTAAACAGTTCCGGAGATATCAAACCACCTTGGGGAACTCCCTGTTTCTCCCTGGAACCCATGCTAATGGTCGGCAACTGGATGGCTACTTCTAACGCTGGGAAGGACTAAAGCCTCAAGAGTATTTAATACGGGCGACAAAAGCGGGAGCACCCTGCCCATTTTCCAGACTTCGAAACCAATGTGCTTGGCAAGCGACAGTTTGAGAACTTTAGTGATATATTCGAGCTGTTTCAGCAGCTGTTGCGGTTTTTGTCACCGCTCTTGCGCCGCAACAATGTTTATTTCCTCCGCAACGGATTTTGTTTCATCTTACAAAAGGTGTTTTATTTTATCTTCCCATCACCTGTTTAGATTTCGATATGGACGCCAACTGTATTCCAATAAATTCTTAATGTCTAATCGTATTCGGGAATGAATGATGTAGGGATCACAAACCGGTTTGATTTTAGAGATCTCTAGAGAAGATATATGTATCCTAGAACAGACAAGGAAACTTTAATAATATCAAAGAGTGGAGTCCGATTCTATTTTTAGTTCGATGATTGGGTACTTCATACCTTATTGTAAATAAAAAATCAAAGGCAAATGGTTAAGTTAATGTCATATTTTTGAATATGTTAAGTCAAAAATTTCCTTTATGTTGTTGGGGAAATTACAACAATAAAATTTGACTACCAAGGTACCTTCATTCATTCAATCAGCTGGTTTGATGTGACTTCCTTATAAACTTACCATGTAATAGGTAGCATCTACATATATATATATAAAAAAGGATGATGTTAATTACTACGCTTATAACTCAAGAACGGCGAACAGATTTTGACAATTCGCACCAACTCGGAATGGTCTCATGGCAGAAAAGGATAAAACCTAAAAAAATCGCGAAAATTTGCGAAAAATTTGCAAACATATTTTTTCAATAAAGTCAATTTTTCCAAAAATTTCTATCGAGCTTCGCGTTTGGAGTAAATCTTGGCATTTATTTGGACAGTTTTTGGAGAAAATTGTATTTGCACCTACTGTGAGGGTCCATTGTACGCCTCTGTTTTGTCAATTTTTGAAAGTTGTATAGAATTTTTTATTCAGAATCAAATCGATTTTCATTTATTTTCAAGCGTCTTTTTAGGAAATTAACAGCGAAAAATGGTTAAAAGGGCTTAGTTTAGAGTTTCTAAAGATTAGTGGTGGTTTCGGTCAGATACCAATTGAAAAGACTAAGATGATAATGCCAAAAGTGGTTTCCACAGTTTTGAGGAAAAAGGTACAAATCCACAAAATTGGTGGGTTAATTGAAACATCAAGAGCTCCGAGGTAATTTATTTTTAAACCGTAGGTAAAAACATCTTCGAAAGATAAACTTCCGATAATATTTAAGCTGTACCAGATATATTTTGATACTGTTTAGATTTTGTCATGATGACAAAAAAAAAAATGATACCCCCACTGTAAAAGGAGTATGAATTCAATCAATTTAGTTCCCGCAGAGCTGGAAGTAAATTACAAAAGGCCAAATACATACATACAAACATATATACATTGGTACTGTTGGTACACTGTATGTATGTCATTCGAAGAAAGGATGATATTCAAAATTGAAAAAAAACAAGAAATCAAAGGTGCTGGAGTTTTTTTGGTCGAATTATCTGACAAATATCCTTTATCGGCGACATAAGTAGGTAAATACTTATTAATCGTTAATTAATTTGTGATATTAATTTGACTATGTTATTTACGTCGAAATTAAATATAGGATGACCAAGTAATCGACAACAGTCACGTGTTAGTGTGACAAGACTTCAAGCATCCGAAACACACAAAGAACGGCATGTTACCAGAGCCATTGCATCTAATACCGAATTTGCAGTGCAAGCTGAATTCGGGAGATCACATTAAATAGAGAAGTCAGAAAAAATGAGTAAAAAAGCGTTAAGTTCGGCCGGGTCGAACTTTTTATACCCTCCACCATAAAATATTCTGAACTAAAACGGAATAATTATATTCTTTCCTGTCCACAATTTTTGACGAAGATATTTTGTGACCTCTGATACCTAAATAAGGTAAAAAACATAAAAAATGTATTCAATCGGTAAGGAACCTTATATGGGGCTATATCAAAGTGAAAATCGGGAGGTACAGTTATATAGGGGGCTATACCTAAACATGGACCTATGTTGACAATTTTTAGTGGAGATATTTTGTGATTACTAGAAACCTCAAAGAGCAAATTACAGGTAGTTCGATCAAAAATTTTAGCTAAAATACTCAAAATACCAAAAATCGGGAGGTACCGCTATATGCGGGAACCCCAAACTTGAAATTACATATAGTTCGGTCAAGAAATTTAATTAAAATCCACAAAATATAGAAAAGCGGGAGGTACCGTTATATAGGGGCTCTGCCAAAACATGGACCTATGTTGACAGTTTTTGGTGGAGATGTTTTGTGATTACTAGGAACCTCAACTGTCAAATTACAGTTCGGTTAAAAATTTTAGCTAATATCCTCAAAATACCGATAATGGGGAGGTACCGTTATATGGAGGCTATACCAAAACATGGACCTATGTTGACGGTTTTTGGTGGAGATGTTTTGTGACCACTGGGAACCCCAAACGTGAAATTATAGGTAGTTCGGTCACAAAATGTAGTTAAAATCCCCAAAATACCGAAAATCGGGAGATAGCGTTATATAGGGGCTATACCAAAAAGTGTTCTGATATAACCCATCTTCGAACTTGACCTGCCTATGGAAAAAAAGACGCTCGGGTGCAAAAATATAGCGCTCTAGCTCAATTATTGCGAACGCTAGAGTGATTACAACAGACGGATAGAAAGACAGACGGTCATGGCTAGATCGTCTTAGAATTTTATCCTGATCAATAATATATGTGCAAATGATTAGTTCGATGTGTTACAAACAGAAAAACAAACTAAATATACCCTCCATACTATGGTGGAGGGTAAAAAAACAGACGAAGGTGGTTACCTGATAACGATCGGATCAAAATGGGTAAATAGATTAAAATGGGTTTATTGATTATAACGCTAATTTAAATAACCACTATATTCAGCATTAAATTCAAATTCATATTCAATTGCTTTAGTGAAATATCGTGTTCAGTGGTGGAAACAAGAATTGCAGAAAACCATCGATTATGAAACAGGTAGGGCGTTATGATATTATTTTGCTTCAACTGCTCTACCAAATATTTTTATTTACATCGCAAAACGTGTTATTTGCTTAAAAAATATATCTTAGTCCCGATTTAGAGTTACCTAATTTTTTCGCGGCTTTTGTCAGTTTATAGAAGAAAGAGTCGAGGAAAATGGAAACACTTTGCCTCTCAGTACCTTCTCTCTTCGTCAAACTGACAATTGTCGAAAGTACAATTGTCTAATGTGCATCTGCTTCAAAGATCGTCCTAAACAGTTCAAAACAAAGAAATATTTCCCATTGAACAAGGTGATAGCAATAATAGTATTATAGGTTTGAACCAAAGCCATAAAGTTCTGTACCTAACAAACGGCGAGACGAAGTTCGCCGGGTCCCCTAGTTAAATATAAATAATAGGAAATATACCTGTATGTACATAAAAACACAAACTCCATCTCTGTTGGATCGATCGAATGGATTCAAATGCTGATGAAAAGATCGGATCCTTCACAACTCCATTTGAACCAATGCAAAAGATCCAGTGAAATCAAGGCATCTCATGGAACCACTTTAATATAAATTTTCTGGGAATTCAAGTTTGCCTACTTCATAAATGTAAACAAACGGAAGTGTGTGCATAGGCGATGGAAAGTGCCTAGCGACGCGATAGTCGTAAGGATTGTTTGTGTAAACAATCGATAATCGCGTTTGCAACTTCTTCCCTGACACAAATATCGACCAAAAATTACAATTTTTATATTTTTCATGCAAAAGTAATGGTCCATTTCACCCGCTAAAGAATATCAGATCATCATTCAAAATTGCATGCATCTTTTTCGACCTTTACTCTTACCCGATGAAAAATTTCGTGACTATTGATGTATAAGTGCGACTTCTAGCGAGTTTATTATTACACTACAAACAAATAACGGATCATATTAGGCTGTAACTCTGTTATCTGATCATGCACACCAACATAATTGGCATCAATTGAAAGGCCAAGCGTTCCACTTTCAATTATAACTCACTTGTCCGGAATGTCACTTCCAGGAATTAAGATATAAGCTGTATATTAAAAATTTCCACAATTTTCACACAAAAGTTTTGGTCCATTTAACCTTCTAAATATTATCCGATCGCCATCTCAAATTGCAAGCTTCTCCTTTGTGATATACTCTTACCTTATTTAAAATTACGCGTTGATCGGACTATTATTGAGACCTACATTTGATAAATATTATGTATTTGGTCCATTTCACCCGCTAAATATTTCACGATCATCACCAATAAGAATAGGGATCTATTCTGATCTGGACCCGACCTCCATACAAAATTTCGTGACGATCGGTTCATAATTGCGGCCTGGAGCGTGTTTACAATTTATAATGGACAGACGGACGGACGGACGGACACACATCTCAAAATCGCTTTATCTCGTCGAGATATGAAGATTGGTATACCACATTGAGGGTCTCCGACGAATATTTCGCGGTGTTACATGAATTTTTACCAAAACAAACTTATAATACCCTTTTCCACATTGAGGTATAGGGTATAATGATAAAGGATCATCCTTTTATAGAAAAGAAGTTTATATTGTGATTGCTTTTGGTAGAGGAAGTGAGAAACTCACTTCCAAATACTTGCAGGGTACTTTGACACGTTTGTAAAGTATACTGTTGTAGTTGTGTTATTGCTTTTGTTGGCATTTTTATAAAATTTGTTTCACATTCTCATTTCTTTTGTTCCTGCAGGTTCGTTTTGTTGCCGTTTTCTAGTAAAGTCTAGCAGGATTTTTAGTGTTTTATTTTTTTCCTTTTTATTCTCTGTTTTTGTCAATCTTTTGTCTCTTTGTCAGAGCATTTTAGAAACATGGTGCATAATTCTGCAAATCATAAGAATGCGCATGATCAAGGATTTGGAAAGAGTATATGAGCAGACAACTCTCTTTGTATGTACAGAGTACACTGTAACAAAATTACAGTGCGTGTGTGAAGCTATATGTTGGCTTGAAGTTGTTAATGTATTATGTTAACAGTTGAAAAAATGTTCAACTAAGGATGCTGAGATTTAATTGAAAGCGGCATACCTTTTCCTCACCACCGATGTCACATCAAACAAACAAATAAACACTCATTAAAAAATTGATCTTCGATAAAGAAACAAAAATTACATTGGTATTAGTAGGGTACTGTGAATTCTCGTTATATGGAAATGAAACATGTCGATGAGGATGATGACTAGTAGGACTTGATGGCAATGTCGTAATTCCTTTACATGGAACAACAGCATTTCAATACCTGATGAAGATTGTAACAATTTTAAGAAGGGGAACTTTCTTTTGTGGTCTCTTATGGTTTGCAAGCATCACCACAATCATCGTCACATTGCTTTACATAGAAACGGTTGAGCTGGTAAGCTATGATTTGCCTTAAACGAGTTGCAGGCATTTAAAAACACTTTAGTTTAATAATCACCATCATTCCCCTTCCTGCGCCGCTCCGCTTCGCTCTTCATACACCAACAGGTAGTACATGAAATAATCCTAATGATTTCCTTGAAACGTGGGAGCGGAGGGCGTATGGAGGTGTGTGTGCGCCATTGAAGCATATACATATAATGTAATAATTTTAAATTACTTGATTAGTAATGTTGTGGTTGGTTTCCTTCCACATAAAACTTTGTTAAAAAGAAATCAAGTTGAAAAGGAAATAAAGTTGGAGGAAGAAGAAAAAACAGCGTTTCATTACTGAGATTTTTTAATTGGTAATAAAATGACAGGTGAATGCCTCGTTAAAAGTTTAATTGTAGTTTCATTCCAAAGGAATTTGTAGTCGAGTTTTGTTTTTGTTGTCGTCGAAACTTTAACATGTTTAAACTACAAATAAATTATACAACCTAAGACAATTTAAACGATATAGAACCCACTTATATGGGAGATATACGAAAAATTGTAAAACTTTAAATACCAAAGATTCGAAATATTGCGTACAAATCGGTGATAAGTTGGACAAAGTTTAGAGTGAGAACACGGACCTATAAAAAAACAAGTAAGAGTGGGCTATACTCGGACGGGGCCACCATGTGATACCCTACACTAACCCTGGGTACTAGTTTTTCACGAAATTTATTTTATATGACTGTGACATATCTTGGCCGTCCGTATGGCTGGACATACATAAGTTGCATACATGATTACTAGGCTGGTTTTAACTCAAAGGGAAAAATCGATGTCGGATTTTTTAGGCGGCAACCTTATAAAATTATTAGTTTTTTTTTGGATTTTAAGATTGCCAAAGTTTGAGCACAATTGGAATATGTTAACACGTACCACTGTGGCCTCAAAGTTCCATAGTAATTTGTATGGGGCCTACGGTGAATTGTCACAAATTGCTTTAATGGCCATAATTATTGTCCCATCAATGGGAAGTAATCCTACAATAAATTGTAAAAATCGGCTGGATTTTGATATAAGGCAATATCATAGGGCCCAAGTTACCTAAAATTAGGGAATACCCTTTGTTTTGGTAACAATTCATGCAACACCGCGAAATATTCGTCGTAGACCCCCAATGTTAAATACCATTTTTCATATCTCGATGAGATAAAGCTTCCGTCTGTCCGTTATAAATTGTAATCAAATTCCTGGCCGCAATTTTGGACCGATCGTCACGAAATTTGGTATGGAGGTCGGTTTCACATCAGAATAGATCGCTATGGTTATTGGTGATGATCGTGAATTATTAATGGGGTGAAATGGACCAAAGACAAAATTTTTATCCGAATTTGTATCTGCTTTGATTATCAGATAGTTTTTAGCGGGTGAAGTGGACTGAAACTTTTATGTGAAAATTGGAAAAAAATTGAATATATATCTTATATCTTTATTCCTGGTAGACACATTCCGGCACACGACACACGTGAGTTATTTTTGAAAGACGATCTCTAGACCTTTTCATAGATGCCAATTATGTTGATGTACGTGCTCATATAACATAGTTACAGCCTAGTATATACAGAAATTACACAGTTTTAATTGGGTGTAAAGTGACCTTAACCACGCCAGATTTTACATTTATAGTTTGATACTGACACATTTTTGCACGAGGCAAGAATTTTGGTCATGTAAGATGAAAACAATTTTGGATAATGAGCGGATAGTTCTTAACGGGTGAACTTTTGTGGGAAAAATAGACAAATTCAAATTTTGGTTTTGGCCAAAAAGTTAGTAACGCATCGAAATAATGGTCGTAGACCCATACATATATATACCAAAATGAATGCCTCGACGAGCTGGGTCGATTTGGCTGTGTGCGCCCGTCCGTCTGTACGTCTGTCCATCTAAACCTTGTAATCATGCTACAGGTCGCAATTTAAATCCGTTCGTCACCAAATTTTGGATGGGGAAGAAGCCTATTGATTTTAGCGATGGTCGGATAATATTCAGGGGTCGGAATGGGGAAAAACTTATTTGGAGAAAAGGTCAACGTTTTATTTCAAAGCGAATATCTCCGCTTCTATATCAAAAGCTAACGAAAGTAGAAAATATCACCTTTGCAACGATGTAACGTCGGTTGTCGTAGGTGGTCAAACAACGAAGATATCGCAATAGCCGCTAATAGAACCCATCTTTTCATTTTTGCGATTTTAAAAATAATTACGAATATCACAGCATTGGTTTAGGACCTTCCAAATCAAAGTCTGACTATGAAAGTAGAAAATCCGGTCTTTACAATGATGCAAAGTAGGTTTGCGTAGGTGGCAAAATAACGGAGATATCGCAATAGTCGGTAATACATCCCATTTTTCCCATTTTTCTTTCGAGTTGAGCTGTTCAGACCTAAGAGATGCATTGAAAAATTAAGAGTCTACCGAAGTCCCACGCATTCAACTATTATACTACGTTTCACGGGTGGTTAGGTGGTTTTTCGAAATCACGCTACAGGTCGCAATTTTGATCGGAAAATTTGGTGGTTAATGGTCTGATATTATTTAGGGGTCGGAATGTGAAAAAAACTTATTTGGAGAAAATGCCAACGTTTTATTTTAAATCGAATATCTCTCTTCTGTAAGAGGTATATCGGAAGCAAAACCTGGACCTGAAAAGTAGAAAATATAACCTTTACAACGTTGTAAAGTAGGTTGTCGTCGGTGGTCAAATAACAGAGATATCGCAATAGTCGGTAATGCATACCTTTTTACATTTTTTGTGCAATCACACTACACGTCGGAATTATGATCGGATCCTCACGAAATTTTGGAGGTTGATTGGTGTCTCACAGAGAAGAAGCCTATGGATGAATGGCGTACATCCCACTTTCCCATTTTTTATTTGAGTTGTACTGACGATGCACTTAATTGCGTTTCAACAAAATTGACCTGTATTAATAAAGACATTCTGAACAAAGGCGTTAAGCTATCCCAGTTTTAATATTTTGAATTTTACCAGTCAAAAGTTTATGCACAGGGGTAGTGATATCACATAGTCGGCGTCGTCTCGTCTCACTTGTTGGTCTATATTTTATTTCTGGGAGACATATTTCGTCAATCTTCGAAAATAAACTTGAAAACCAACATGAATATTGTGGTTAGATAACTGAACAACTGCCTAACATATAAGTGTTTTTTATACCCTATACCACAATGTGGAAAAGGGTATTATAAGTTTGTTTTGGGAAAAATTCATGTAACACCGCGAAATATTCGTCGGAGACCCCCAATGTGGTATACCAATCTTCATATCTCGACGAGATAAAGCGATTTTGAGATGTGTGTCCGTCCGTCAGTCCGTCCGTCCGTCCGTCCGTCTGTCCATTATAAATTGTAAACACGCTCCAGGCCGCAATTATGGACCGATCGTCACGAAATTTTGTATGGAGGTCGGGTTCAGATCAGAATAGATCCCTATTCTTATTGGTGATGATCGTGAAATATTTAGCGGGTGAAATGGACCAAAAACATAATATTTATCCAATTTTCTAGCGGCTCTGTAGGTCTCAATAATAGTCCGATCAACGCGTAATTTTAAATAAGGTAAGAGTATATCACAAAGGAGAAGCTTGCAATTTGAGATGGCGAACGGATAATATTTAGAGGGTTAAATGGACCAAAACTTTTGTGTGAAAATTGTGAAAATTTTTAATATACAGCTTATATCTTTATTCCTGGAAGTGACATTCCGGACAAGTGAAATGTACTTGAAAGTGGAACGCTTGACCTTTCAATTGATGCCAACTATGTTGGTGTGCATGATCAGATAACAGAGTTACAGCCTAATATATTCCGTTATTTGTTTGTAGTGTAATAATAAACTCGCTAGAAGTCGCAATTATACATCAATAGTCACGAAATTTTGCACCGGGTAAGAGTATAGGTAGAAAAAGATGCCTACAATTTTGAATGATTATCTGATTTTCTTCAGCGGGTGAAATGGACCATTACTTTTGTATGAAAAATATAAAAATTTTATTTTTGGTCGATATTTTAATTACTTGAGGACATATATATGTACATATTTCGCAAAGTAGCCTACATATGAAAAAAACTACTGACCTTTCCTCTGATGTAAATTGCAATAAAGTGTTCGCTAGATAATGGGCCTACTGCCTAATACATAATGGGTTCTGTGTAGAGAACCACATTTTTATCCCATGCTACATATTGTCTCTCCAAAAGTTTATGTAACACCACGAAATATTCGTCATAGACCCCTTATTTGGTGTGCCAAAATTCATATCTCGACGAGATAAAGCGATTTAGCGATGTGTGTCCGTCCATTACAAATTGTAGACAAGCTTAAGGCCGCAATTATGGACCGATTGTAACGAATTTTTTAAGGAGGTTGGGTTCAGGCCAGAATAGAAATGATTAGTTTTTGGTGATGATCGTGAAATGTTCAGGGGATGAAATAGACCAAAAACAAAACTTTAACCAATTTTGTAGTCAAAATAATAACCCGCAAAAATTTAAACAAAGTTTGAGTTTATGATGAAGAAGAAGCGTACAAACCAACGTTTGTGTGAACTAAATTTTCCTTCCCTGCTACAAAAATGTTTTTGTCATACTAGATAACTTTTTGGTTTTGGTCATAAGTATTATTCATTACATCTCTGATATTTGATATTTAAATTTTCACAATCATTGAAAAGAAGTTCCGCGGAAGCGATTGTCCAGAGATAGTGGTATAGGGTATCCCATGGTCGGCTCCGTCCGACTATAGACTTTTCTTACTTGTTTATTGTTGTGATTTTCTTGCATTTACATTCCATGTTACAAAATGTCGCAATCATGATAGACAAGTTTTCAAATCATGAAATAAGGATTCCCAGATTTTAAATTGTTACAAATTACAATGCTGTACGGGGCCTTGAAATCTTCGTGATACCTTTGGTAAAAACTAATGTAATAGTTCTTCGGAATATTGGTCTTTTTTCATTGATCGATTCGATAAAAAGCACCGAAAAATATTTCTAAAATTCTTTTAATATTTCTTTATACCCTCAACATTTAGGCAAAGGAGTATCGAAATAATGATTTTAGACACCTATGTTTAGACGAAATCCATTTCAGACAATTCGGAGTCGATTTACCCATGTCCGTCCTTCTGTCTGGCAGGCTGGTGCGCACGATAACTCTCGAAGGATAACCTATTTGGTTCAAATTTTAGGTCCAAACTTAGTTAAAGTTCGAAGACGGACCATGTCGGTCTACCCCTTCTGTTATTTCCCCCCACAAATGTTCAAAATTTTTCGCTAAGATTATTCGCACGATAGTTCCAGAATGGACTAACCGAATTGTTTCAAACTAGGGATGTGGAGATATTACTTCCATGCATATATCAGGTTCGAATATGGACTATTTCGGCTCACTCCATTTTTAAAGTATAGTTTAACAGCTCATCTCGAACCGTTTTGAATTTGTTTGAAACATGTTCGGCTTGCGGCCCCTTTTTTGGGGCAAGTCCATACTTCCTGAGACGATACCAACTAAACTTATTGGTGCCTAAGATAACCATCGAAGGGAGAAACCGGTTTGGTCTTAACTTTGTTCATCGTATTATTTTATGGCGACTTGGATTACGTCCGAATATGGACTACATCGAAACACTCCTTCGGGTGCCTCCCACACAAATTTTGGAAAGAGTGCCGTTTAAGGACTCGTCTCGGATTGTTTAATTTTTTTTTTTTTGAATTTTTTGTCTTTGTGGCCCTTGTTACGACGGTATAATTTTGGGCGGTCCAAAATCCATTCTTCTTGGGAAATTGGCCCAAAATTAAAAAAAAACATAGAGATGTTATAAGTATTGAGTTTACATTTTCTTTGTGTCCGAGGCTGAGGGTATATCTCCGTCGGCACAGCTGACTGATACCTTCTAACTTGATTTAATAATATGTAGCGAAAAAGCCCCGATTGGTCATTATAAAATACGAAAAAAAATACCTTACGTTTCCAGAATACCTTACGTTTCAGTTGTAGGTTTTAGGTGGTGGTTTTCAGACATAAACCACTATAACTTAGCCATTTGTTGACCGATTTAAAACAATATAAGCTATTATTGTTTTAAATCGATCAACAAAAGATATTATTCAAACCTTTAAAAGGAAGACGGATTAAAAGAAATCCGTTGTGGAAAAAATAAGATATGCCCGTTTAAATTTGAAAATATAGGAAACCCAGATTTTCACTACTTTAACCGTTATAAAAAAAAAATAAAACGAAGTGACTCAAACGAACTAAAGGCATTTTCGTTCTCCATGGATCCCAACACGATGGAATTTTGCATTAGAACGCTTGAATATTTTTCTGGTCATCTTTATACCCTTTAGCCTTTAGGCTAAAGAGGGTATTTACACTTTGATACGACCAAAAATGTGCCTCATCGATATAATGGTTTTAAACCCCAAGTATGTTTGTACGATATCCGTTTCAGACAATTTTGAGTAGATCTAGCAATGTCCGTCCGTCTGTCTGTCTGTCCGTCTGTCTGTCTGGCTGGCTGGTGCGCACGATAACTCTCGAACGGATCAATCGATTCGGTTCAAATGGGCATCGAAATATTTTGTCCAGATTCGATTTAAGTTCGAAGATGGGCCATATAGGTCCACTCCTTCAGGTACCTCCCCCACAAATGTTCAAAAATTGTCGCAAAACTTGTGCGCACGATAACTCTTGTAGGGAATAACCGATTTGGTCCATACTTTGCACATCCTGTAATTTCTACCAAACTTAGATGAGGTTCCAGTATGGACTCAATCGGTCCACTCCTTCGGGTACCTCCCACACAAAATTTCGGAAAAGTTCGGTTTAGGACCTGGTCTCGAATCACTTTGATTTTTGTTTACGCAAGTTGTATTCGCTGTCCTTCATACGACGCTGTAAGTTTCATTGAGGGCAAGTCCATACTTCCTGAGAAAATAGCCTGAAAGTTACAAAAAACCCTATGACACCGTGTGTAGTGGTTGGAGCGCAAGATAACTCTCGAACGGATCTGCCGATTCGGTCCAAAATTTGGCTTTCGTAATATTTTGTCCAAACTTTGTTCAAGTTCAAAGATGGATTATATCGGTCCACTCCTTCCGGTACCTCCCCCACAAAAGTTCGAAAATGTTCGGAAAATTTGTGCGAACGATAACTCTTGAAGGAAGTAAACGATTTGGTCCATACTTTGCACATAATGAAATTTCTACCAGACTTAGATGAGGTTCCAATATGGACTCAATCGGAAAACTCCTTCGAGTACCTCCCACACAAAATTTCGGAAAAGTTCAGTTTAGGACCTGCTCTCGAATCGCCTTGGTTTTTGTTGTAACATCTTGTATTCACTGTCCCCTATACGAAGGTAAAAGTTTCCTCAGGGGCAAGTCCATACTTCCTGAAAAAATAGCCTGAAAGTTGAAAAACAAACCCTGTGACACCATGTTCATGGGTGGAAGCGCAAGATAATTCTCGAACGGAAATTCCGATTCTGGCCAAAATTTGGCCTTCGTAATATTGTTTCCAAACTTAGTTTAAGTTCGTAGATAAGCCATATCGGTCCACTCCTTCAGGTACCTACCCCACAAAAGTTCAAAAATATTCGGAAAAATTGTGCGCACGATAACTCTTGATGGGAGTGACCGATTTGGTCCATACTTTACACATTCTCATAATATCTACCAGATGTATATAAGGTTCGAATATGGACTATATTTGTCCACTCGATCCCGTACCTCCCACACAAAATGTTGGATAAGTTCACTTTAAGACCTGCTATTGAATCACTTTGATTTTTGTTGAAGCACCTTACAATCACTGCCACAATTACGATGGTAAAAGTTGTTTCAGGGGCAAGTCCATACTTCTTGAGAAAACAGCCCGAAGGGTGTAAAAACCCCCTATGGCTCCCCCATGGTCTATGACGGTCCATTCCTTTAAATACCTTTTCTGCAATATTTTTGAACTTAATCCTAATCAACATTTTTGTCGTTTCATACGACCAAAATTTTGAAACCCCTAAATACATAAGTTTTTTGTGAAAAAAGTGTTTTAATTTGCACAGGCTGAGGGTATATCTCTGTCGGCAAAGCCGACTGATACTTTTTAACTTGTTTTGTCTTTGTGTTGGCTCGAAAATCTCAATGGTTTGGCTGTTATATGCCAAGATATCAAAAAAACGTAGAAAAAAACTTAAAGTCAAAATCGGGAGGCTCGATTTTCATCGTAGACGTATGGTCCAGTAGACTTTTTTGCTCATTTCAATCCCAGGAATCAGAAACGAGAAGGGCCCATTAAGGTTTTCAAATCGCCCCGGCCTAATGGACATACGTCCACGTTTTATTGTAGCCCCCGCTTTTTTACTTCTTAGGCTTCAATTGTATAATAAATAGACATGCCATCAAGCCAAGCTAGTATCTGAAATATCTCTTAATTTCTATAAAACATTTTGTTCAATTATTTACTTAAAAACTCTTATACTAACCAACATAGCAAAAGTTCTCTCTTTCTTGTGTTTTAACAAATGCTTCTTTTTTCCAAAATACATTGTTGCCGTAAAGGATGCAACCATGAGAGAATGGTATGAGCGTGAGACAAATACAAAATGTGTTGTTGTAGGTAAATATTTAAAAAAAAAGATAACTGAGAACACCTATCCTTATTCTCAACTGAAGGATTACCGATGTGTAATAGTCGCATGTAGGATATGACATAGTCAGGACGCCTACTACGGGTACATGTCGGATACGAGCAAAGTAAACAAAAAGCTTTCACTACAGACGTTGAGTGAAAGAACAAGTTGAAACGAAAATAACAAAATGAAGAAAACACAAGGTAAAAGAAAATAAAACATGCCGGCACAAACAACACAACTTTTATGTGCAAAATCAGAGTCAGTGAAAAGAAGAGCAAGGCAAGGTAATGTTAACCCTGTTAAATGCAAAACATCAAAAATGATATGAAAATCTATGTCATAAAGTAATACGACATCAGCAAACAATAGTCAGGAGAATCAGGTGCACTACGACATACATATATGTATATGTTGAAACAGTAGGAAAATCAATTGAAAACGGATTAAAGTAGATAGTTGACAGGAAACCATGAAACCATTCAGCCTTTCGTTTATACTGCTGTTGTAGGAAATTTCTTTTTTGTTGTAGTTGTTGTCATTGTTGACGATTTTGAGGTTGATAAGAATGACGATTGCATTTTTGATGGAAAATATATATTTACCACCAATCCACCACATTTCTCTACAGGATATGAGGAGGAAATCGTGAAATTGCGCGTGTTAATTGTGTTATACTAGTGGCATGTAGTGGTTTGTACGTATCGCACAAACGAAAGGGCGACATGAACGAATTTAAAAAAACATTTTAAGAAGCGAACGGAGATCAAATAGAAAACTTCCAAATAATATGAAATATGGAAGCTTTTGTTTGATGCTAGCCAGAAAAAAAAAATAAATAAATAAAATACAATAGGAACAAAAGGAATTATTTGTGTACCAAGGTTATCCACACAAACATCTACTATTTTAACAAAGAAAAATCTATAAAAAAGATATTTTTCATGTTATTGTTGTGGTGGCGATAGTATAACCGTCTTTAATTGAGAAAGAAAATAAGAACAAGTGGCAAAGAAACACCAATTACAAAGATATATCAAACATACTAAAACAACAGTATACAATTTATTTATTAAATATCGAAAATGTATAAATTTGAAACTACAACATTATGTTATATAGGCGTACAGAAATAAGGCCCCAGGAAATAACACCCCAAATTGAAAATGAAAATAGGCCCCAAACAGGTATAATTTCGTCTTTTTGGGACCTGTTTTCATTTAACTGTTGGGGCCAAATTGTCTTCACCACAAGTAAATCGAAAATTTGAAAATCAAATTGGGGTCTAAATAATATTGGGGCCTAATTGAATTTTTCATTAGGGCCTTTTTGCACATGTTTGGGGCCTAAATATATTTTAGTGTTTAACAAAAACAAGAAATTGGGGTGCATTTTCTAAAGTTTTTATTAAGATATGATCAAAAAATGGGGTGCAATTTCGAAAACTTTATTAAGAAAAAAGCGAAAAAAATTAAAGGACTCAAAATAACAATAATTTTTAGTAATAATAAGCAAAAGTAAACACTTATTTCATAGAATTCAACAAATCATATGATAAGTAATAATAATTGGTAATAATTATTACTAATGTTGCGGATTTTGACAGTTGTGTAAAGGAAAAGCTGCCGACAAAATGTTTCAGCAACATTAAGAAAGTAAAAAAGATACACCTATTAACAATGTTTAATTTATATACCTCATCTTCCAGTGGGAGCATATTTGTGCATATAGCGTTTTCTTCACACACCATCCTATTTAAAAATGCTAAGGCATTTATTTTTTCTTTTTTACAGAGGAAGGAAGGGAAATATATTTAAAAAAATCGCGCGATTTTTTAAATATATTTTTCTTCAGCTACTCTCCTAATTCCGTTTGACTTTACTTGGAGAGAAAAAATATACTAAAAAAATCGCGCGATTTTTTTAAATATATTTTTTCTCTGCATTTCTTTCTAATTCTGTTTGACTTGATTTGGAGAGAAAAAAAATATATTTAAAAAATCGCGCGATTTTTTAGATATATTTTTTCTCTCCAAATCAAGTCAAAAAGAATTAGAAAGAAATGGAGAGTAGCTGAAGAAAAATATATTTAAAAAATCAAACAGATTTAGAAAAAAGGGAGAGTAGCTAAGAAAAATATATTTAAAAAATCGCGCGAAAACTTTATTAAGAAAAAAGTGAAAAAAATTAAAGGACTCAAAATAACAATAATTTTTAGTAATAATAAGCAAAAGTAAACACTTATTTCATAGAATTCAACAAATCATATGATAAGTAATAATAATTGGTAATAATTATTACTAATGTTGCGGATTTTGACAGTTGTGTAAAGGAAAAGCTGCCGACAAAATGTTTCAGCAACATTAAGAAAGTAAAAAAGATACACCTATTAACAATGTTTAATTTATATACCTCATCTTCCAGTGGGAGCATATTTGTGCATATAGCGTTTTCTTCACACACCATCCTATTTAAAAATGCTAAGGCATTTATTTATCCTTTTTTACAGAGGAAGGAAGGGAAATATACTAAAAAAAATCGCGCGATTTTTTTAAATATATTTTTTCTCTACATTTCTTTCTAATTCTGTTTGACTTGATTTGGAGAGAAAAAAATATATTTAAAAAATCGCGCGATTTTTTAGATATATTTTTTCTCTCCAAATCAAGTCAAAAAGAATTAGAAAGAAATGGAGAGTAGCTGAAGAAAAATATATTTAAAAAATCAAACAGATTTAGAAAAAAGGGAGAGTAGCTAAGAAAAATATATTTAAAAAATCGCGCGATTTTTTTAAATATATTTTTCTTCAGCTACTCTCACTTTTTTTCTAAATCTGTTTGAATGGATTTGGAATGAAAAAATATATTAAAAAAAACATTACGAACGGTACTTGATACCGACGATCCACTTCCCAAAGATTTTGCGATTCCTACGCAATCGTCTTTAATTTTATTTAAAATTTTTATTTTTATCACATTCATAGACGCCTGCTAGTACACTTGAAAATAAGAGCTTGTTTCTAGGTGGCTTTAACATGCTTTAACATGCATAAAAAAGTACAGTCATAATTAGTTACATATTACAAACTATTGAATGAATATCTTTAAAAATATTTTTTGAAATTACACCCCAAATTTAGGGCTTCATTTACACCCCAAATTTAAGTGAATAAATATTTTGGTGCGTTAATGCATACTTTGGGGCCTAATTGCATTTTCGTTGTTTGGGGTGATAATGCATTTTGCAAATGCACCCCAATTTCAAAACTGCATTTTGGCCCCAATGAAATTTTGGGGCATAATTGCAATATTTTTTTGGGGCCAAATTTCCTAGTTTGGGGCCTTTTTGTATTGGGGCAATTTTTCAAATTGTAAAAACACCCCAAAAATTGGGGTCCATTTTCATTCCCGTTTGGGGCGTTATTTCTTGGGGCTTTATTTCTGTACGCCGTTATATATGGTAATATTCAAAAATGTTTTCAATTGTTGAAGTTGAGGTTCACCATTTAATAAGTCGCGAACCGTCAATATATTTTATACAATATGAATATATTTATATTAATTGAAGTGTTTTAGTCGGGGTCGCATAAAATGAAACATAACAAATAATTTATGTGGAAGCTGTGTTGGTGGTAATATTAAACAAGTAAGAAAAGTCTATAGTCGGACGGAGCCGACCATGGGATACCCTATACCACTATACCTGGACAATCGCTCTCCACGGAACTTATTTTCAATGATTGTGAAAATTTAATTATCAAATATCAGAGATGTAATGTATAATACTTATGACCAAAACCAAAAAGTTATCTATCATGACAAAAACATTTTTTTAGCAGGAAAGGAAAATTTAGTTCACACAAACTAAAATGTAATGAAACCCACTTATGTAGTACTACTACTTCCGTTGTTTAACCGATACGTTATTGAAATTTTTACCAATTTTACACAAAAGTATCAGTCCATTTAACCCGCTAAGTATTATCTGATCTTCACGTTGGTTTTTATGCTTCTTCTTCATCATAAACTCAAACTTTGTTTAAAATTTTGCGGGTTATTATTTTGACCTACAGAGCCGCTACAAAATTGATTGAAATTTTGTTTTTGGTTCATTTCATCCCCTGAACATTTCACGATCATCACCAAAAATTTTGGCATACCAAATAAGGGGTCTAGGACGAATATTTCGTGGTGTTACATAAACTTTTGGAGAGACAATGTGTAGCATGGGATAAAAATGCGGTTCTCTACACAGAACCCATTATATATTAGGCAGTAGGCCCGTTATCTAGCAAACACTTTATTGCAATTTACATCAGAGGAAAGGTCAGTAGTTTTTTCCCATATGTAGGCTACTTTGCGAAATATATATGTCCTCAAGGAATTAAAATATCGACCAAAAATAAAATTTTTATATTTTTCATACAAAAGTAATGGTCCATTTCACCCGCTAAAGAATATCAGATCATCATTCAAAATTGTAGGCATCTTTTTCGACCTATACTCTTACCCGGTGCAAAATTTCGTGACTATTGATGTATAATTGCGACTTCTAGCGAGTTTATTATTACACTACAAACAAATAACGGAATATATTAGGCTGTAACTCTGTTATCTGATCATGCACACCAACATAATTGGCATCGATTGAAAGGTCAAGCGTTCCACTTTCAAGTATATCCCACTTGTCCGGAATGTCACTTCCAGGAATTAAGATATAAGCTGTATATTAAAAATTTTCACAATTTTCACACAAAAGTTTTAGTCCATTTAACCCTCTAAATATTATCCGATCGCCATCTCAAATTGCAAGCTTCTCCTTTGTGGTATACTCTTACCTTATTTAAAATTACGCGTTGATCGGACTATTATTGAGACCTACAGAGCCGCTAGAAAATTGGATGAATATTATGTTTTTGGTCCATTTCACGCGCTAAATATTTCACGATCATCACCAATAAGAATAGGGATCTATTCTGATCTGAACCCGACCTCCATACAAAATTTCGTGACGATCGGTCCACAATTGCGGCCTGG
Source organism: Musca autumnalis (assembly GCF_047663935.1). Taxonomy (NCBI): domain Eukaryota; kingdom Metazoa; phylum Arthropoda; class Insecta; order Diptera; family Muscidae; genus Musca; species Musca autumnalis. The sequence goes on from NW_027411644.1 coordinate 37,568,147, forward strand.
AGCGTGTTTACAATTTATAATGGACAGACGGACGGACGGACGGACGGACAGACACACATCTCAAAATCGCTTTATCTCGTCGAGATATGAAGATTGGTATACCACATTGGGGGTCTCCGACGAATATTTCGCGGTGTTACATGAATTTTTACCAAAACAAACTTATAATACCCTTTTCCACATTGTGGTATAGGGTATAAAAATGGGTAAAAATGTGATGAAGTTTACAAGTTTTTTTGTGTTCTTTCTTGATTTTTGGTCAAACCACGGAAAATTTAGACCTGAGCTCAAAGAAAGAATTGAAGAATACCCTTTGGACAACATGGTTCTAATGTATGCCTTTTCGATATATACACTGCATCCCCCTAAAATCGATGCTGAAATTTTGAAGTTTTGAAATCTGGGTTTTTTGAATTTTTCTTATAATTGGAGGGCGCAACCAGATAATTACTCAAGCTATTTATTGGATTGTAGAACTCGTGATTCCACGTCGTTTGATGTATATCTCATGAATGTGCTTCATACAGCTCACTAGTAATAGGAGTCCAAAGTCGAAATTTTGGTGCGTAAATTTTCTTTAAAAACCTATTTTTTGGCTTCAAAATTTACAACTGTGAATTAGGTACCCTTGAACCCCGCGTGATTTTAGTTTTTTACGCGCCGGATCTAATAAACCCTTCCGCTTTCAAATCCATCCGCTAAAACGGCGGTTATAGATACTTTGAAAGTAGGAAATTCTGCAAAATTATATTTCGATGATTCCGCGCATTGAACCGCCATTTTCTTTGGTTATTTTTACATAAATGAAATCCTATATACGCGATGATATTATTTTCAAACACCGTGTGGCATAAATTACCGAGATTCTGGAGTAATATTCGTATTTCATATAAAATAGAATTTGGTAGCACAACCGCGGTTCTTGAGGAATTTGTTTAAAATTTGTTAAAATGACGTATTTTTTATAGGAGGTCACTGAAATCGGATGCGCCTTATAATCTTATGTACATAGCGCAATTTTTACCCACATAAAGGTTTTTTCAACAGTAAGATGCAGCTGACGGCACACTTTGGCCGCTGAATGAAAAGTGGAAAAATCGCTACATATTGATAGAGATGCACTCGCTGTATCTGAAAAGCGGATGCGCCTTAACTGATTTTAACGAATTCGCGAATTATAGGTTTTTTAACTTTTATGTTTTTTCTTTGGTTGTAATTTCAATATTACTTTCTATTTCATAATCCTATTGTTTATCGAAGTAAGCAAATACACATTTGGGTTTGTCATCGCATTTTCCCTGAAGAAGTTTCAGCAAAATCCGTCAGTCCTTGTATCGAAATTTATCGAAGTAGTAGAATAACTCCCAAAAATGTTTTTTCTATTTTTCGTATTGAACAAAAAAATATATTTTTGAAATAATATTCTAACAATAAGTTTTCGTCTTTTGTTGTTGCTGTAATGCGGCAGTTATAAATCCTATCTTTAAAATTTCGTCTCATATTTTTCTACGCGTTGTCTAAAATCTGTACGTATTTTTAATTTATTTTTTCGAGTTTTATTTGGACTCTATTTACTCCAAGATTTTTTCAGTATTTCTTGATTTTCCGCGAAAATAGAAATATATTTAGTAAATATTTAGGCATCTACGGATAGATATTAAATGCTGTTAACGCTTTATATATGCATTTTCTTATTACATCAAAAATGAAAATTTTAAATATTTTTTCTTTATAAGGGAATAAAACCCCCCATAACTTTGGAGCGCAGCATCCAATTTTGTGAACGGGAACAGATTTGAAACCACGACTGTTTTCTTAATCTATGTTCCAAAAATTGCGGATGTGCTCGCAAAAAAATTTTTTTTAAATTTCTTCCAATGGAATTGCAAAAGAAATTTGAAATTTACCATATGTACAAATAACAAAGTTTTGGATATGAGACGAGAGTGAGCCACTGGCGTGCTTGTGTAAACATATTTTTTAGAAATACCAACAAAAACTACAAAAACAACAGCACAAAAAACCATTAATCTGCACAAAAGATACAGATTCCTAGTGTTCTCTAACGGAAAACCGTCTGTTGGTCTGTTTTTCCAAAAATATTTACTTGACACTCACACTCCCAACCAAGGAAATATGAATATTTCGTTGTTTTTTGACTGTGCAAAACTGTAATAAATAGTTAAATGAAGAGAAATGGCAAAGTTAAAAACGCTCTGAAAATTGTTGTCTCTTTTAAACATACAAAATAGTGTTAAAGTCGAAGTACCATCAATGGTATTAAGAGTAAATACTTGTTTTTATGCTTTTGCTATTTTGCCTAGAGCATTGGTGCTCGCTTCCTTATGGTATCGTAAAAACAAACCACACGTATTCTCTCTTTATTTCTGATTTGCCATTGCTTAGCAATGGGGAGAGTGTCTTCCTACTACTAATACACCAACTATTCTGAGCACCGCTGGCCTAGAGAAAGAAAATAAGGGAGGAAGAGAGAACAAATTCACGCGGAAAATGTGCGGCAATAATTAATTAAAGGAAATATTTTAACAGTGTTACCGTTTTAGAAGGTCTTTCATACCAAAATTTTCATGGGGACCAAAAACTAGAAAAGGTTACAAACACAACATGCGGTGTAAAATTTTTAATACGGATTCAAGGCAAGAGTATATATCAGATAAGAGCGCAAAATATATATTCTTTTTTGTTTGTGATATCAGATTATGCCACACAGAAAACACGAATAAAATCCTCAATCCTTCAGCTAATACGAGATCGTTATGATAAAACAAGTAAGCAATGGCTATAGTCGAACGGTGCCTACACCATTACGTGGGAATTATCTTTCAACAAATCAAAATTCCTTTATGGAACAAATTGTCTTCTCTTATATCAATGATTGCATCCCGATACAAATTGGTTCAATGATGTGGGACCTACAGTTTATCGCCGAGTACGAACGTCACACAGTGTCACGACCGTGGCCAAAAATGGTAAAAACTAAATACTTCGTTGAACAAATTTATTGATTAGGAGTGATAGAAAACATATTAATTAAGAAGAATCTGAAGTTTGGTACTGATACGTGAAGTAGTTTTTGCTATATGAGGATTTAAATCCGACAATTTTAGTTAATACGTATTTTTGTGTTTTTTTTTCTCTAAAATTAATAAATTATGATTGTCTAAGTCTGGAGTATTCCCCCATTGGCTTAATTTCATCACTTTCCTCTTTGCAGAGAAAAATGTTTACAAAACGCACTGACAGCTTGCAAAATTTACTGATCGCTACCAATATCATGATTTCATCCCGGCGAAGGGAATTATCAATTGGCTTTTCAGTTTTTGAAATGATGATTTTTTAGTGAAAACCTGAACAGAAATCGATGATTTCTTAGTTGAATCGTGCTGCCAGCTTGCAAATATTTTGTTCTTGTGTTTTTTGGGAAAGCCGAAAAGTGAGCATCATTCTCATTAACATGAGAATACTCGATGCTTAAAGAGTTCAGGTTTTCACTAAAAAATCATCATTTCAAAAATTGAAAAGCCAATTGATAATTCCCTTCGCCGGGATGAAATCATGATATTGGTAGCGATCAGTAAATTTTGCAAGCTGTCAGTGCGTTTTGTAAACATTTTTCTCTGCAAAGAGGAAAGTGATGAAGTTAAGCCAATGGGGGAATAATCCAGACTTAGACCATCATATGATTGAATCTTCAACTAAAACAGAACAAACAATTAATAAATTATATTATGCGTTAATATTTAAAATTTAAAAGTAACAGTCGCTGCAAAAATGGTTCCTAAGTTCTCTTTGGATGTAATAAACTTGGCTACACTTTTGTTTGCATGTAAATATTAATCATATGGTGTTTACATTTACCCTAACATGTATTACTAAGTTTATTAATTTTCTAAAGCAAATTTTAAATTGAGTGGAGTGGGAAAAAAATTGTATAAAAGTGTATATCGAGTTTTTTTTTGTTATAAGAGTAGTAAAAAGTGAGTACTTCAAATATATAAAGGTCCCAGCTGCAGAGGTTTGCAGACGAATATGTCATTTCTCTTTTTCAGCGACCACCTCACTGAGAGGATACCCCCTTTTTTAACAAATTGTTTTGCGGTGTTGGCTATAGCGCGAAAACGAATGAACCGATCGTCATATATTTTTGTGGACTTATTAAGTACCTAATAATCTTGCTTTAAAACGAGAGAATTTTAAAAATATAAATTTTTAATTTTGTTTTTTCAAAATAGTCTGGCTTAAACCCCTTTGTTGTTGTTTTAATATTTTAAAACAACTATTTTATTAGTGGAAAAGATTTGGCATTGCTCGCCAAGGGGTAAGGCAGGGAATACTATAGTTTCGATCCACGCCACTGGATCTCATCAGTTCCCTTGTTTCTTGTTTGTGGATATTCTCCACCGAAGTTATTTTTCAATAACTTCTTCAACAAGAAACTTTTTATACCCAAACATCAATCGTCAGCTCGAAGTATAAAGGTAAGCAAAGAAAAAAGTTCAATGAGAAGTTTTTCCTTGGCAACCTCATACAACTCCGACGAAAGTGTCTGCGAAAACAATTCAAACCTCTTCCACTTGTATGTGTCGTCGAGTTTCGACGAATGCACACACCAAAATGTGGTTGGTCTGCTTTACAGCAAAAACAAAACAACACACGTCGTGCCAGTGTCTTCAATTTGAAGTATTGTGGCGTTTTTTTTTATTAGGATAGCGTTTGCAATTTTGTTTTTTCAAAATAGTCTGGCTTAAACCCCTTTGTTGTTGTTTTAATATTTTAAAACAACTATTTTATTAGTGGAAAAGATTTGGCATTGCTCGCCAAGGGGTAAGGCAGGGAATACTATAGTTTCGATCCACGCCACTGGATCTCATCAGTTCCCTTGTTTCTTGTTGAGCTGACGATTGATGTTTGGGTATAAAAAGTTTCTTGTTGAAGAAGTTATTGAAAAATAACTTCGGTGGAGAATATCCACAAACAAGAAACAAGGGAACTGATGAGATCCAGTGGCGTGGATCGAAACTATAGTATTCCCTGCCTTACCCCTTGGCGAGCAATGCCAAATCTTTTCCACTAATAAAATAGTTGTTTTAAAATATTAAAACAACAACAAAGGGGTTTAAGCCAGACTATTTTGAAAAAACAAAATTGCAAACGCTATCCTAATAAAAAAAAACGCCACAATACTTCAAATATAAATTTTTAAAAAAATTGTGAACAGCGAAAATCAAAATTATATGTTTTACAAAAAATTTACGGTTTTTTGACCACTTATAGGTCAAAAAAATTTTTTTAAAGGAAATTTCTCATATATAAAGACAATAGTTTGATATATTCAATATTCTCACAAACAATATGAAGACTAAACACCAAATTTCAGTCATATCGGGTGGATATTGAGGCCACAACACTCAAAATACCGAAAATGAGGAGGCACGGTTCTATGGGGGCTATAGGAAGACGAGGACCTATACCGACATATTTCTGGTGGAAGGTTATAAGTCCCCCAACGGAGACTTAATACCAATTTTCAACCATTTCGGTGTGATAATCAGGCTAAAACCTCCAAAATACCGAAAATCGGGAGGTACCGTCCTATGGGGGCTATATGAAGGCGTGGACCTATGCAGACAAATTTCAAGGTGAAGGTATAATGCCCCCTTCGAAGACTAAATACCAAACTTCAGCAATTTCGGTGTAATAATGAGGCTAAAATCTTCAAAATACCGATAATCGGGAGGTACCGTTGTATGGGGGCTATATCAAAACGTGGACCTAAGCCCACAATTCTCTGTTGGAATGTTTGATACCTCTGCCGAAGACTAACCACAAAATTTGAATACTTTCGGTTGGTCATTGTGTCTAAAACATTCAAAATACCGAAAATCTTGAGGTACGGTTCTATGGGCGCTATATCAAAACGTGGACCGCCCAACCCAATTTTTTGTCCTGAAGATTGTAAGTCAATAATATGTACGTGTACCAAAATTGATGCACCTACGACAACTCTTTCTATTTTTGGGCACAGTTAATATGAACTCGCGACATTGTGCGTCATGTCCTAAGATACCACTTGTAGAGAAGTTTTACATGGCTGAAATACTCAAAAAATGTCGCCAACATTACTGAGGGGTTCAAAAACGAATGTTGCCTGGTCAGGAAATGTTTGTGCAACAATTATATATATCATACATTTCTATTAAATATTCTAAAATTGGAAAATTGACATTGTTTAGCCCCTTCTTTGAATCAAGGCTTCGGAGTCGGAGTTGGAGTCGGAGTCTAGCAAATTTTGTTGGAGTCGGAGTCGGAGCCGGAGTCGGGAAAACAATCTGTTCTACATTTATCAAAATTTGTCAAATCAATTTAAATTATTTAAATGATCATAATTTAAAAAACTCTTAATCTCTATTTTGACTACAAAATGCATATCGGAAACATTTTTGGGTCAATTGATTGGAATAATGTTTGCATGTTCCAAATATACCTAGGGAAGATCTTTTAGATTATAGAAGACTCACTGGTCTTCTCTTTTTGTTTTTTATTAGAAGTCATTTATGTCTGCTGCGAAAGAGCCTGTTGGACTTCTATGAAAGACCTTGTAGTACTTTAAGGGAAATCATACGAAAGACCTACTAGACTTCTTGCTGAATTTGTATAAGAAAAGTTAGAATCTTGTTAAAGACGATGTTCCTGCTATTTTCTAAACGACATATTCGGTCTTTTGAAGAACCATGCGTACTAAACGTTGGTTTTACTTGTATTCTTTTTGAGGTGGTAGACAAAAGAGACTTTCTACCATAACATACTAACTTGTCATTCCGTTTGAAACACATCGATATATTCGTCGGGAACTTTATAAAGTATAAAGATGTAAAATTGCCGGTACAGGATTACGATTTAGTATAACGGCACGGCCCGATTTTATGTATTTCAAAGGTTTTCTTTTGTCACATTACGTGGTGCAATATGTAAAAAATAACTATGGACGGACAAGAATCCGAGATATTATCCTTGAAGATGAAGAGTTATGTAGGCAAAGGCCTACAAGTGTAAATCAAAATTCTTAACGGTTTGAAGAAAATGATCCCTTTTGACATAAAGGTTTCAAGTAACCTTAACCACGAAAGTGTATGTTAAAGGGCAATACGCTATTTTGGTCTTCTATTACGTTGCGGTGTTAATTTGGTATTTCGAGTCTCATTGGGTACATAAGTCAAATTCGGAAAATTGTAAATATACTGGTACGTCGGTGTTTAGGTAGAGGAACCTTGTAACGATACCGTCCGATTGCAGTTGCTTTGAAGGGTTTTGCTACATGTTCTGAAGTGTGAAGTATGCTGAAGTGTTTGTTACTTTGTATTCCGTATTGTCAACGAGAAAAAAACGAACAATATAGATCTATGTTTTGTATCCTCCCAATGTAATGTATCTTCAAAGTTCAAATTGAAATGACTGTAATTTAAGTTGTGAATTATCTATTTTCGGAGTCGACTCCGGAGTTGGAGTTGGAGTCGGAGTCGAGAAAAAAATTGGACTGGAGTCGGAGTCGGAGTCTGATCAAAAATAGTTCGACTCCGAAGCCTTGCTTTGAATATCGGGTTCCTTTTTGGAATACAAATATTCCCAGTTACAATGACACCCCTCCAATTAATTGAACACTACAAATGCTATATAAAAATTGTCAAAGGGAAAATTGTGCAATTATTGAAGAACTATCGTAGAAAAATTGTGCACTTTTGCCATTGTTATGCTTGAAAATGCACACCGTTTTGCTTTTTTTTTGGTGATATCATTGTGATATAAACTTATATAAGAGTGAAAGGCAACAAAATTAAGTTTCCATGAAGCCAAGGTTAGCACTATTATAATACGCGAACTATTGTAGTTTAACAGCAAATATGACTATTGCTTGATCAACTTAAGTGTTGTTGAACAAAGCTCAAAAATTGAGAAAAAAAAATTAATTTACGTGGAAGTTATGACCAAGTAAATGAGAAAAAATAGTTAAAACACGTTGAAGCTAAAGTTGTTTTTTACGTTCCTATTCGATTGCTGGTTAAACAATTCAAATAACATATCATCATCCAAAATTGTAGGCATCTTCTTCTATCGAAACTCTTACCTCGTGCAAAATTTCGTGACTTTTGCGCTACAATTGCGACCTCTTGCGTGTTTATGATTACTCTACAAAAAACAACTGGATATATTAGGCTGTAACTCTGTTATCTGACCATGTACACCAACACAATTGGCATCAATAGAAAGGTCAAGAGTTCAGTTTCCCAGTATAGCTTGTTTAACCGGAATGTGTCTTCTAGAATAAATATTTAAGCTGTATATTAAAATTACATATAAAAGTTGTGGTCCATTTAACCCTCTAAATACTATCTGATCATCATCTCAATTCTTTGTCATATACTCTTACCTTATTTAAAATTTCGAGGCGATCGGACTATTATTGCCACCTACAGAGCCGCTACAAAATTGCATAAAGATTATGACTTTGGTCCATTTCACCAGCAAAATATTTCACGATCATCACCAATAACAACAGGTGTCTATTCTGGTCTGAACACGACCTCCATGTAAAATTTCGTGACGATCGTTCCATAATTGCGGCCTGGAGTTTGATTACAATTTATAATGGACAGACGGACGGACGGACACACATCTCAAAATCGCTTTATTTCGTCGAGATATGAAGATTGGTATATCATATTGGGGGTCTCCGACGAATATTTCGCGGTGTTACATGAATTTTTGCCAAACAAACTTATAGTACCCTTTCCACATAGTGGTCGGAGACCCCCAATGTGCTATTTCAATTTTCATATCTCGACATGATAAAGCGATTTTGAGATGTGTGTCCGTCCGTCCGTCTGTCCATTATAAATTGTAATCAAACCAACGTTCGCAAACATACATTAAGTTACCGTACAAAAACGGCTTGTACCGGACCTAGCATGAAAAGTTACACTACGATAAGGTACCGTACATGTACACAAACTTTAAAAAAATGTGTTTGTGTTTATGTTCATGAACTCAACGAAAATCGTAGCGTACATGTTTGGTACGCAACCACCATTGTAAAGTAACAACCACGTACCCAACCGAAAGAATATTTTGTAATTATGGTTCCACTTGTTTTCACAATACAAATGGAACAATTTTAATACTCTACTAATACTAATACCCTTAAAGTTCAAATCGTTAAAAATATACCTCTATCACCCGTAGCAACCCTTTTACAAATTGTCAAGATTTTAAAAATTAGATAGGAGCGTTTGCTTAGGCATTACTCAATTCTTGCATATGTACTTATGACATTTAAATAATGTCATTATAGTCCTAATAAATAGAAGATAAATATTCATTTATATTTAATTATATTTTATTTGTATTTATTCCACAAACAAATAAACCTAATATTTTCTAATAATTTTTTACCCTATAAAATGTAAGTGTACCCTGGCACCACTTCTTTTCTTAAGTTACCTTGTGATGTACATACACTACGTGGTTTTTTAATGTACGCGCTTCTGTACGCAACCATTTCGGTTGGGTACGTGGTTGTTACAGTACGATGGTGGTTGCGTACCAAATATGTGTGTTTGATGAACTTTTCGATTCTCGTTGGGTACATGTACATAAATGCTAAAATGGATTTTTAAAGTTTGTGTACGTGTACATAAACTTTATAAATTTTTTAGTGGTTGTGTAACATGTACGGTACCTTATGATAAGGTACTGTTTGTTTTCCAACACTGAATCAAACTCCAGGCCGCAATTATGGACCGATCGTCACGAAATTTTGCATGGAGGACGTGTTCAGACCAGAATATACACCTGTTGTTATTGGTGATGATCGTAAAATATTTAGCGGGTGAATTTGACCAAAAACATAATTTTTATCCGATTTAGTAGCTGTTCTGTAGGTCGCAGTAATAGTTCGATCGCCTCGAAATTTTAAATAAGGTAAGGGAATTTGACAAAGAAGAAGCTTGCAATTTGAGATGGCGATCATGTAATATTTAGAGGGTTAAGTGGACCACAATTTTTGTGTGAAAATTGTGAAAATTTTTAATATGCAGCTTATATCTTTGTTCCTGGAAGAGACACTTCGCACAAGTAAGCTATACTTGGAAAAGGAACTCTTGACCTTTCTATTGGTACCAAATGTGTTAGTGTACATGATCAGTTAACAGGGTTACCGCCTAATAAATCGAGTTATTTGTTTGTAGTGTAATCATAAACACGCCAGAGGTCGCAATTATAGCTCAAATTGACGAAATTTTGTACTAGGTAAGAGTTTAGGTCGAAGAAGATGCCTACAATTTTGGACGATGATCTGATATTATTTGGCGGGTGAAATGGACCATTACTTTTTTATGAAAAATAAAAAAAAAACTTTTCTACAATATTTTATTTCCTGGAGGGCATATTCGGGCAAAGTAGCCTACATATGGAAAAATAACTACTGACCTACCCCTGATGCAAATTGCAATAATGTGTCTGCTAGATAACGGGCCTACTGCCTAATATATAATGGGTTTTGTGTAGAGAACCAAAATTACCTCCCATGCTACAAATTGTCTCTATCATGACAGAGAAATTTTCAGTTCAGTTGTCAACTTGGATTTTTTATACAAATACTAGCTGACCCGGTCCGCGTTGCTGGCCCGTTGTTTGGGTTCTCTGTGTAAACTTTAGTTATCTATCCAGTATTGATACACCCATAATTAGGCATCCCTCTAGAAACTTCATAATATAAATCAATGTTTTGACATAAATTCCATATAATGGTATCCCCCCAAATTTAAGATATAAAATCTCTTTTATTATACCCTTCACCATAAATCGACAGTTTGAAGCACTTTGTGACCCACATATAATGGTCGGTGCACGTCAATTAACATTGGTATATATTGGATTGTTGGTCTCGGTTGGGGTCGTAATTGTTACTGCAAAGAATTGTTGGTATAGGTCCCCGTTTTGATATAGCTCCCATAGAAAGGTACCGGCTGATTTTCGCTATTTTTGAGGATTTAACATCATTATCACACCGAAATGGCTGAAATCTGGTTTTAATATATTTTAAAGAGGAGAGCATAAATATTCGTATCGACCGAAAGACACGCCTTTTTATTTGCGCTCGGTATGTAACAGTAATAGGTTCACGTTTTGATATAGCTCCCATAAAACAGTACCTCCCGATTTTCGATAGTTCAGAGATATAGCCACTGTTCAGTATACGTCCTCGTTTTGATATAGCTCCCATAGAACGGTGGCGCCTGATTTTCGCTATTTTTGGTGGATTTAACCTCATTCAGCCCGATTGAACGTAACGCCTTTTTTCTTCGCGCTCTATATGCAATAGTGGTAAAATACCCCTCAGCGAAATGTATGTTCCTTCGGGATATGTATGGCAACATTTATATAATTCATAAAAAAAATTACTTCTATAAATTGTAGTTTTTATTATCGAGATTTTGCTGTATTTAAAAAATGTATATTTACCTAGCTATTCCAAGGACTGAAATCAATGCTCATGAAGTTTCCCTTCCCATTTTTACAGATTTTATCCGTAATTATAATATTTTCAAAAATCGAACACGATCGCGGTATTCTGATTCCAATGATGATATTGTATTGTATATCAATAACTTTGTCTGATATCCAATGGATCTTTCTGGAATTTCGATCTTGTGACATCCCAAGTTATCCAGATTTTACTGTATTCCAAAATGTGGAGTTGATCGCGCTGTCCCACTTATTGTTTAGTGTTCAGCGTTTATAGCGTTTTTAGTCACGCTTACAAAATTATGTATATTATCTGAAATAATAAATGTTTGCAAATTTTGTGATGACCGCGATATTTCACTTTTCGCGATATTTCACTTCGGCGAAGACCATTCAGGGTCAATACAGTAATTACAGTAGTATTGCAAACAATCTGTAAACAATACGTTCAAAAATATCATGGACTTCAGATTTAAAAAAAAATTTGAAGGAGAACCTCCGATAACTACACTTAGCCGTATTAAAATAGCTCACAACCGCGCTATCCCACTTGTTCAAGCTAGTGTTTAAATCATTTTTGTGTCACGCTTACTAAAATTATGTATATTAATTGAAATAATACATTTTTGAAAACTTTGTGGTGACCGCGATCATTCAGGGAAAACAATCTGTAAACAATACGTTCAAAAATATCAAAGATTTCAGATTTTCTTAAAAACTTTTTATTTTTAAAGGAAGCCCGCTTAATCACATATTTGTTGTTTTCAAATTTTAAAAACAACAAGTTTTTAAAGTGGTTGTAGTTAAAATTGATTTACTTTAGGGAAGGACAGAGAATACTAGTTTCGTCCAACGCCACTTGGACTCATCAGTTCTCTTAGTTCTTTGTATTGAAACAAAGAACTCTTCCCCAATTTTATGACGACCAGAGCTCAAGAATAAACGTAACCGATGAATTCGTTTAAATGCGAATTCATCAGAAACATTTAAAAAATCTCTCTTTTCCCACTAATAAATTAAAGTTGTTTTAATAAAATATTAAAACAACGACTATGGGATTAAGCCTGACTATTTTGAAAAACAAAATAGAAGTCGTCATCCCAAACAAAAAAACGCCAACCCTCCTAATTGTGAGACCGGGCACCGTCAAAATGTTGTTTATTGCTGTAGTATGCAATACCAACAAATTAGTTATGTGCTTTTTCGTCGAGAATCGACGAACGCATAGCAGTGGGAAAAATTTGGTTTTGTTTGCATGTGAAGTTGCTAGAGTTTAGGTAGTGCCAAAGAAATTCTCGACCAGAGTGTTTCTTTGCGCACGTATCTATTTGAGCTAGCAATTGACACTTGGGTATAAAAAGTTTCTTGTTGAAAAAACAAGAAATAAGGGAACTGATGAAGATCTGTGGCGAGATCTGAAACTATAGTATTCCCTGCCTTACCCCTTGGTAAACATCGCCAATTTTTTTCCACTAATAAATTAAAGTTGTTTTAATAAAATATTAAACCAACGACTATGGGATTAAGCCTGACTATTTTGAAAAACAAAATATTTATTTTAGGTGTATTCCAAAAAGGAACACGATCTTCAAAGACAATTTGAAGATGTGGCAGGAGGGGCTAATCGATGTGAATTTTCCAATTTTCTTATATTTTTTACAAATGTATAATTTATATATTTTTTCACAAACATCCCAGTAAAGACAAGAGAGGCTTCTCTTATATCAATGGATTCATATTAAGTTATTGATATGTGACCTAGTTTTCATCCCCTAGTCCGAACGGCGTGTCCTAAGTTGCCACGTGTAGGGACGTTTTTCATGGCTGATATACTCAGGAAATATCGCCAACATTACTAAGGGGTATTTTGCCACCGTTGACAATTTGATGGGAATTGAACCCGGAGATTCAGCGTGCAAGGCGGTTGCACATAGCTAATTCCTACAGGTTGTGGTGAAGGGTATCACATGGTCGGCACCGTCCGACTATAACCTTTGCTTACTTGTTTTTCTTCTTCCTCTTTCTCCTCTACTTCTATTACTTCCCGTTGCGCCAACTTTTCTTAATTTACCTTTTTCTAATTACATGATCACGGTTATTTCCAGACAAAAAAATTGAGCAAGAATTAAATGAAAGGAAAGAATGCAAAAATTAAATAAATAAAAATTAAGTGATAAAAGCTTTCAATAACATAAACGACATCTTTAAGAGCTATATAGAGACAGTTGATTGGTTCGTTGGTTGTTGTTATCGTTGTTTGAATGAAAGAAAAAATGTCATTCATTATCGAAACATTACATCAATTACTTCATATACTAAAAATATTAATGCTGATGTTGTCGGGGGTTTATTTTCGTAAACGAAATTATGGTTTCAATAAATGTAATTAATGTAGACATTAAAAGAACATTATAGATAATAAGATGATATAATTGAGTGGGAGGAATTACTTAATTACATATTTTACAATTGGGGCTATATACCTAAAGGTCTTTTATGAAAGAAGGGTTTCTTTGGGAAAGAAGACCCTCGAATTATTCTTGAAGCTCTCCTATGAAAGAAGATCTTCACAATGCTTTTGTTACGGGAAAAATACCTTCAAAAGATCTTCTTTAATCAGAAGACCTTGTAATGGTATTTTATGGGAAGAAGACATTCCGAAGGTCTTCTCTGGAAAAAGACCCTTTAAAAGTCTTCTTTAGGAAGAACACTTTCTAAAGTTCTTTTATGAGAAAAAGACCTCTAAAACGGCTTTCTGTTAATTAGTCCTTCAAAGAATTTTATATGGTAAAAAGATTATAAATTTTTTTTCTAAGGGAAGATGACCTTCAAACGATTTTCTATATGAAGAAGTCCTTCAAAAGGTCTTCTCTATGAAAAAAACCTTTAAAAGGCCTTTTAAAATGATTTCTTTGTTAAGAAGTCCTTCAGAAGGTTTATTATGCAGAGAAGACCTTAAAAATCTTCCTTAGGACCTTCAAACTAAAGAAAGGTTTTCACCGTCAAAAGTTAATCTATGGGAAGAAGATCTTTAACAGTGTTTTTTTACGAAAAAAAACTTTAAAGGCCAACCGTTAGAAATGTTTGCTATGAAGAAGACCTTCTAAATGTTTATTGTGGAAAGACGACTTCTAAAGTAAAGGAGGCAACCCATAAAAAGGAAGGCGTCCTTATATTACGTGTCTTTGTATGTATTTGTGTGTTTGTGACAATTTGTCGCTACCGCCAAGTCACGTTGAAAATAATGCAAAACAAAGCAAGACTTATTGTTTGGGTATTCATTTGACAGAGTAATTTTTATGTCTGCATTTTTGTATGTGTGAAAGGAAGAAGAAACCACAAACAAAATGTAGCAACATAAAAGAAAACAACTGATAAGAATACTGATAATGAATATGTGGTAGGTCATGGTAATTTAATGTGGTTTTGGTTTGGTTTTTGCCACCATTACATATTGATAACACCGTCCGTAAGTAAGTATTTTAATAATGTGAAAAAAATTTAATAATGTGAAAAACTTTCCAATACAAAATTCAATAAAAATCGAAAGAAATGATGGTCACACCCGCGCATGTTTTAAAGACCCTTGTCTGGGAATCTCCACTTGGACTGGAAGGTCGTCTTACAGAAGAAGACTTTAGAAGGTTTTCTTTTCATAAAATACCTTAAGAAGTTATGACTCTTACGGTAGAACACTTTTAGAAGATCTAGCTTCCTGTTGAAAAAAATCTTACCTTAGTAGAACATCAGATCATATTTCCGCAAACGAGCTTTATAAGACTTTCTTTCAAAAAGACTTTTGAAAGGTCTTCTTCCCATAGAAGACTTTTAGAAATTTTTCTTCCCTTCTAAGTTAATAAAACCCTTTATAATCATTTTTATGCCATGTTGCGGACAGCGACAATATGCACTCTGTCTGGGCATTTTTTCGTTATCATTTAAGAAGTTAGATATTGGCCGAGTTTTGAGCGATTTCTTGATATAGTCCCCCTATCAAGACCTCAAAACATATTGTGCAGACTTCTGCAGGTCTTCAATGGACAGAAGGCCTCTTAAGGTTCTATAGACAGAAGACCTCTTGAGGTCTTCTTTAGATATAAGACCTATTGAGGTCTTCTATAGACAGGAGACCTCTTCAGGTCTTCTATAGACAGAAGACCTCTTGAAGTCTTCTATAGACAGGAGACCTCTTGAGGTCCACTATAGACAGAAGACCTCTTGAGGTCTTCTATAGACGGAAGACCTCTTAAGGTCTTCTATAGATAAAATACTTGTTGAGGTCTTCTATAGACAGAACACCTGTTGAGGTCATCTATAAACAGAAGACCTCTTGAGATCTTCTATAGACAGAAGACCTCTTGAAGTCCACTATAGACAGAAGACCTCTTGAGGTCTTCTATAGACAGAAGACCTCTTGAGGTCTTCTATAGACAGAAGACCTCTTGAGGTCTTCTATAGACAGAAGACCTCTTGAGGTCTTCTATAGACAGAAGACCTCTTGAGGTCTTCTATAGACAGAAGACCTCTTGAGGTCTTCTATAGACAGAAGACCTCTTGAGGTCTTCTATAGACAGAAGACCTCTTGAGGTCTTCTATAGATAGAATACTTGTTGAGGTCTTCTATAGACAGAACACCTGTTGAGGTCTTCTATAGACAGAACACCTGTTGAGGTCATCTATAAACAGAAGACCTCTTGAGGTCTTCTATAGACAGAAGACCTCTTGAGGTCTTCTATAGACAGAAGACCCCTTGAGGTCTTCTATAGACAGAAGACCTCTTGAGGTCTTCTATAGACAGAAGACCTCTTTAGGTCTTCTATAGACAGAAGACCTCTGGAGGTTTTCTATAGACAGATGACCTCCGGAGGACTTCAATGGACAGAAGACCCTTAGAGGTTTTGAAGTTTTCAATATACAGAAAATTACTTGAGTTCTTCTATAGACAGAACACCACAGATGATCTCTTGAGGTCTTCTGTAGGCAGAAGATGTCTTGAAGTCTTCAATAGACAGAATATCTCTTGAGGTACAGAAAACTATTTGATGTCTTCCACAAGCAGAATACCTCTAGAGGTCTGCTATTGGCAAAAGACCTCTGGAAGTCTTCAATGGACAGAAGAGCCCTGGAAGTCGTGAGTCTTCAGTAGAATGAAGATCTCTTGATGTCTTCTCTAGACAAAAGACTTCCTGTGGTCTCTTTTAGACAGAGAAACTTTGGAGGCGTTGAGGTCTTCTATAAACTGAAGAGCTCTTGAGGTCTTCTATAGACAGGAAACCTCTTAAAATCTTCTATAAACAGAAGACCCCTTGGGGTCTTTTATAAATAGAAAACCTCTTGAGGTGTTCTATAGACACAATCTTTTATAGACAGAATTTTCTAGACAGAATACATCTTGAAAACTTCTACAACAGAATACCCCTTAAGGTAGTCTATGGACAAAAAATGTCTTGAATTCTTCTGTAGGCAGTAAAGACAGAGGTCCTCCTGTGGCTTTTATAGACAGAACACACCTTGAAGTCTTCTATAACAGAAGACAATTTCAGGTCTTCTATTAAAAGAATGCCTCTTGATATATTTTATAGACACAGTATTCTATAGACGGAAGACATTTGAGGTCCAGAAATCTTTAGTCCAAAGAAGGCCTCAAAAGGTCTTCTTTCTATAGAAGATCTCAAGAGGTTTTGTTTATTTGTTTTTGTGTTTTATTTTTGTTAAACATCATATACTTTATTCACGGATTCTATTACAGGTCACAAACAATTTAAACATATAGTACATAATAATTACAACCAAATAGTCTTAATAGATTTTGCATTAAAGAGGGTATCGTGGCAATGAAACATAAATTATTGCAACAATTGTTAAATTCTTACCAGGATAGGTAATCAGCAGTAGAAACGAAGTAAAACACACAGACTTTTCATTTCTTATTTCTGCTCAATTTATCTCTTAACATTACACTGAGTATTTCTCAACACAAAATAAGTCCCTGAGAGGGCATATTTGAAACATACACAGAGACGAAAATCAAATCTCTTTTAAACTCTCATCAAAATCAAGAAATGTTTGGAAAATCACGCTCAAATACATTTTCTCCGTATAAAAAATTGAATGACACAATGAACCCTACATACTCTAGCTAAAGAACGCGAAAACTCATTCACTTGCAGCATATTTATACTCAACGACATACATATATGCATGTAACAATTTGTGTAAGTGTGTTTGTGGTGTTATATTGTCAAATGTTATAGTTTAGCAGTTCGGTATAGTAAGTAGCATTTCCTCTGTTTTATGGACTATAGGTTAGGCTAGGC
This sequence comes from Musca autumnalis, assembly GCF_047663935.1. NCBI lineage: Eukaryota > Metazoa > Arthropoda > Insecta > Diptera > Muscidae > Musca > Musca autumnalis. The sequence goes on from NW_027411644.1 coordinate 37,586,005, forward strand.
TACGAGAAAGAGAGGTGAAAAACTGAGAGCTGCGATAATTACAAAGGTAGCAGTTTAGTTGTCCGAACTATTTCATTAATGTACGTGCAACGATAACACGACTGTTTTCAACAGACTTCCTTTTAATGAATATTTAAAAAATATGGCACGGTCACACTCTTAAATAAAAGTGCAGGACGAAAAACATGCACCAACACATGTATACAGTAGGGTTATACCTTTTTTGGAATTTTTACAAATAGCAAAAATACCACCACATAGCCGTGTAGAGCATGAAAAACTACTATGAAATACTGTGTAATTTTTTCTCTTTCGCGAAAAAAGTTTCCGCACAAAATGCACTGAAGTTCGGTAATTTTTTTGTTTTAATGACATTTAATTTTATATCTTATAATGACAGATACGCTTTTCGTAATAAGTTACTAATAGTTTTAATCTAATTCAAAAATATTATCAAATCATTCTGGACCAATTTGTTATCAAATCAAGATATTTCAGAGCATTTAATGCACCTGTGACAATATTACAATTTATTGTTTTTTTCTTCTTCTTTTTTTCGATTGCTTGAGTGGAGTATTTTGTTTTTTTTTTGTTTTTCTTTATAAACTCGCGAATTTTATGTTTATATTTATTGTACATATCGGACAAGAGAATATGTGGTCTTTCGCAAATTTTAATGACTTTGCCTGTGAGAATCGTATTTGTTTTCTATAAATATTTATTCAAACAAACCAAATTTATATTTTTAAATAGAAAAAATATCAAAAAGGCTTTATTAATCGCAGTCGGTGTGGAAACTTTTTCCACCGAATCGACCTAAACCCCCCGTTTTCGTTATCAGGACAATATTCCGCACATGGTATTGGCGTGGTATTTTTTTGGTTATAGCCCTAGTATACAGTTGTGCACGAAAACTCACACATATGTACCTGGGACATCTATTCATTTTCGCATTTAGAACGTTGTTACATCTGGTAGTTAGCAAAAGTAAGGATTGGCAGTATATGACCACAACCCTATACAATAATAGTTATGTTGTGTTCTGGCCAGAATACAACTATCTTTGGCCAACCAACAGGAAACAATAGTTCAACATGAAATTAAGCTCAGGCTAAAACACACACACATATGCAGAGAAATACATAATTACACAAATACACATACAGTCATATGTGTATGTAATATACATAAATATGAACAATATACAGGACACGGACATGAAGCAGCACCTATGCCATAGTGCTGTGTGTAACAAACGCAAACACACGCACGTACTGGACAACAATAAAGCCATCCAGTTCAGTAAATGAAATTGTTTTTGGCTGCCACGCATGCAGTGACTACACATATGAACCACAGAACCTACCAACTAATTGTGAGGGTAGCCATCGATGGTATGAGGTTTTTTTAATGGTGTTTCTTAAAGCAGACGCAGCGAGGTTATTTTGGGCACTTATAGACCTAACATTGTGGGAGCTCTTTGAGAACAGAGAAAAGCCTAAGTGTTAAATATTATATTGATAGATCTGGTCATTGTCTTTGATTTTTTTTAAATTAACTGTAATAAAATATATAATAATAATTGTTCCACAAACATCCCAGACGGGACAAGGGAGACTTCTCTCATAATAATGAGTGCAACCAAATTCATATTAGCTCAATGATATGGGACCTACGGTTTATTGCCGAGTCCGAACGGCGTGTCTAAAACACAACTTGTAGAGAAGTTTTACATGGCTGAAATACTAAGAAAATGTCGCAATATTACCGAGGGGTATTTTGCCACCGTTGAAAATTTGATTTTGCATGGTCGGGGAATCGATCTCACTACCTTCAGCGTGCAAGGCGGGTGTGCATACCATTGCACCACGGTGGCACCCATAAAATATATACTGTTATTAAAAATAACAAAAATACCCTCATCTTATTGTTGCAGAAGGAAGACGTCTTGAGATTTTCCAAATACAGTAGACTTTTGTAGACAAAACAACTTCGTCTATAAACAGAATACCCCTTAAGTTCGTATGTAGACGGAAGACCCCTTGAGGTTTTCTATACACACAGGAGACCCCTTGAGGTCTTCTATGCACAGAAGACACCTTGAGGTCTTCTATACAGAGAAGACCCCTTGAGGCCTTCTATACATAGAAGACCCCTTGAGATCTTCTATAGACAGAAGACCCTTTGAGGTCTTCTATAGACAGAAGACCCCTTGAGGTCTTCTAAAGATAGAAGACCCCTTGAGGTCTTCTATAGACAGAAGACCCCTTGAGGTCTTCTATACACAGAAGACGCATTGAGATCTTCTATACATAGAAGACCCTTATGGTCTTCTATATACACAGAAGACCCCTTGAGGTCTTCTATATACACAGAAGACCCCTTGAGGTCCTCTATACACAGAAAACCCCTTGAGGTCTTCTATAGACAGAAGACCCCTTGAGGTCTTCTATAGACGGAAGACCCCTTGAGGTCTTCTATAGACAGAAGACCCCTTGAGGTCTTCTATAGACAGAAGACCCCTTGAGGTCTTCTATAGACAGAAGACCCCTTGAGGTCTTCTATACGCAGAAGACCCCTTGAGGTCTTCTATAGACAGAAGACCCCTTGAGGTCTTCTATAGACAGAAGACCCCTTGAGGTCTTCTATACACAGAAGACCCCTTGAGGTTTTCTATAGACAGGAGACCCCTTGAGGTCTTCTATAGACATTAGACCCCTTGAGGTCTTCTATACACAGAAGACCACTTGAGGTTTTCTATAGACAGGAGACCCCTTGAGGTCTTCTATAGACGGAATACCCCTTGAGGTCTTCTATAGACAGAAGACCCCTTGAGGTTTTCTATACACAGAAGACCCCTTTAAGTCTTCTATAGAGGGAAGACCCCTTGAGGTCTTCTATAGAGGGAAGACCGCTTGAGGTCTTCTATAGACAGAAGACCCCTTGAGGTCTTCTATAGACAGAAGACCCCTTGAGGTCTTCTATACGCAGAATACCCCTTGAGGTCTTCTATACACAGAAGACACCTTGAGGTCTTCTATAGACAGAAGACCCTTTGAGGTTTTCTATAGACAGGAGACCCCTTGAGGTCTTCTATAGACGGAATACCCCTTGAGGTCTTCTATAGACAGAAGACCCCTTGAGGTTTTCTATACACAGAAGACCCCTTGAGGTCTTCTATAGAGGGAAGACCCCTTGAGGTCTTCTATAGACAGAAGACCCCTTGAGGACTTCTATACGCAGAATACCCCTTGAGGTCTTCTATACACAGAAGACACCTTGAGGTCTTCTATAGACAGAAGACCCTTTGAGGTCTTCTATACACAGAAGACCCCTTGAGGTCTTCTATAGACAGAAGAACGCTTGAGGTCTTCTATACACAGAAGACCCCTTGAGGTCTTCTATACACAGAAGACCCCTTGAGGTCTTCTATACACATAACACCCCTTGAGGTCTCCTATAGACAGAAGACCCCTTGAGGTCTTCTATAGACAGAAGACCCCTTGAGGTCTTCTATAGACAGAAGACCCCTTGAGGTCTTCTATAGACAGAAGACCCTTTGAGGTCGTCTATAGACAGAAGACCCATTGAGGTCTTCTATAGACAGAAGACCCCTTGAGGTCGTCTATAGACAGGAGACCCCTTGAGGTCGTCTATAGACAGAAGACCCCTTGAGGTCGTCTATAGACAGAAGACCCCTTTAGGTCATCTATAGACAGAAGACCCCTTGAGGTCATCTATAGACAGAAGACCCCTTGAGGTCTTCTATACATAGAAGACATCTATAGATCATCTATAGACAGAGGAACTCTGAAGGTCTTCTATATACAGAAGACTTCTTGAAAACATTCATAGACAATGGTCTTCTTGACAGAAAATATCTTGAAGTTTTTTTTATAAACAGAAGACTTTTTTAAGTCCTTACAGGCAGAAGAGGTCTTTAGACTCTCTATAGATACATGAACTCTTGAAGTATTCTATTTACTCAAGACATCTTTAGATCGTTTAAAGACAGAATATATTTTCAGGTCTTCCACATAGAAAAGACCATTTGATGCCAATTTGAGAATTTATATCGCTTATGGTCTTCTCTAAACAAATTACCTTTTGAGGTATTCTATAACTATTAGACCTGTTCTATCAATATATAGAAGGCGTCCCGAGGCCTTTTAAGGACAAAAAGGCATATTTGGGTCTCTTAGGGACAGAAGATCTCATTAGATTATCTATAGATAGATGACCTCTTGTGGTCTTCAATTGAAGACGATTTTTGAGTTCTTCAATAGGCAGATGATGTTTTGAAGTCTGCTATAGACTGAAGAATTTTTGAGGTATTATATAGACACAAGTCCTCTTCAGGTCTTCACAGACCTCTCGACGACATTTATGTGTAGAAGAACTCCTTAGGTCTACTGTGCACAGAAGAACGCATGAAGTCTTCTATTGATGCTGGACTATTTTTTGACAAAAGACCTTTTGAGCTCTTCTATATTCAGAAAACCTCTAAATAGATATATGAATTTGGTATGGAGGTGCAACTGCAAGCTTGTTTGACTTTTTGTAATTGGATGCGTTGGATCGTCGATGGAACCAACGGGGACTCTCAGTGTCGAAGATCCAAAGATTCGGTGTTCGGAATCGTATGTGATCGGGAAGTTGAAGGTTTGGTATTCGTTATTCGTATTGTAACTTATGATTCGATGTTAGGATACAGCGGAGTCGTAGGCGATCGGGAACTAGTTGTTTGGGCGAAGGAGATTCATAACAAATCGGCAACACTGTAGTTCGGTATTGGGATGTAGGCGATTCATAGATGATAGATAGGCGATTCATAGAAACTGGACAGTTCGGTTTTCGAATGTAGAGCATTTATAGATGCTAAAAATTTGTAGATGAATGAATGCTCCAAAAATTGATGTTCGGATGTTCGGAATATCGGGGACTCCAAGTTTCGTAGTTCGGATGTTGACGATTGATAGATCGTGTGATTGAAAGTTGTTCGTGATTGCTAATTTTACTAAACTAGCACCTAATTCAATCAACTAGTACCAACACCCGACGATGAAATGGAACAGCACTCGAAGGTGGAATGGAGCAACGCCAGAAAGTGGAGGGTGCCAAAACCAGAAGATAGAGTGCAAATTTATTAGACACAGCAACTTAATGGGTATATTTAAAAAATAAATTAATAAAATAATAAAATCAAAATTATAATAATTTCAATATCAGTCTAACCTTCGTTTATGCTCCGACTGAGGATCAAGTCGACCAGACCTACAATATATTTTACGTGTGCATAGAAATAGAACATGCGCCACAATTGTGCATCGCATAAAAACAAACCGAGCATGTCGAGATCGATGAAAGACACTTATTGGATGCGGTGGGCGTAAGATGGTTACGTAGCGAGCACTCCTCGTTCAGATAAGTATGACAAAGTATTTCGCACTCAAATTCATACTTATATACCATAGTGTTGGGCAATCTCGTTCATTGAGCGGATCGATCTTTTTCATTCCGTTCACCAAAAAGATCCGGGTCGTTTACTTCGTTCGTTGGCTCTTTTTCGTTCAACAATACATTTGACTGTATTATTTTCTTTTAAAGTCGTTCGTTCTCTGCTGCATATGACTCCGTCGTTCTTTTCACCGAATCGTTCTTTTGAAAATGTTCGTTCACGAATGACACAACTGTTGTATTACTTGCTTGTTTGTGTGCTAATGGGGGTGGTTTTGTTTCTGAACGTAGTGGTGGTGGTTTTGATATGAAAGAACCAGATGAACGAATGATGCAAAAGAAAGATATGACCGAGATGTGCTACTGAATGAGGTGAGTTACTGAGCGAGAGTAGCTCTCTGAATCATTGTTTGTTTTGTGTGGAAAATTGTGCTGCTTGCGCTAATGCAGCGTTTGTTTAGAGTTTGACTGCAAAACCAATGCTGCTAATTTTGTAAGCAGCAATGACTCGTCCTTCGGGGATCTAAATGAACGATATAAAAGAATGAGCTGGATACGGATCCGTTCGTTCTTTTCACGGAATCGTTCCTTTGAGCCGGTTCGTTCATGAACGACGCAACTCTAATATACCAGAGGTTTGCACGTTTACATCTTGCAAACAATTTCTAATAATAAAAAATCGCAATCTACGGAACCGAGAAGTAATATACCATCTTTAGTCTTTAATGTACTAAGGAATGACAACACCACACGTGTATGGCCCAACGAAAAACAGAAAAATGAATTTTTTTCATGTTACAAAGGTCTGGTGGCAGCTAAAATGGCTGACTGGTTGCATGTACAATATGCTCTTCTTTGCTGGATTGTTAGAGTGTGCCCCTAAAACATATAACATTAACAATTGTTGCTGCAGATGCTTCTCATTTTTGGTACTTTCCAAATAAACTCGTTTGAACAGGAGTTGTGTTGAACCGCTTCGACATCAGCCAAAACCAGATGTAGATGTGTTAGAAAGTCAGGTGTTGTTAAGTAGGGGTCGTTACTTAACAACGGATTGGTTGTCTGCTGGTGTCATTTCATTATTATTGGTGCTGTTATTGCTACTCGTACAATTTAAACAGTTGTTTTGTTCGGAGGATGGTTGGTTGCCCAGGTCTTGTTTATTTTGTGTATTATTATTTTCTTTTTTAGTGAATCATGTTGTTTTCGTTCTCCTTTAAGAACCATGATTTGCGAATCAGCGCCTGGAATACAACATTTATTTTTTGTACTAGTACATTTATTTACAGTGTACAAGGTTGATACAAGTTGCTTATAGGAAGTGTTATGAAAAGAAAAGTGCGTCACAAGAACGCCCAAAAGTTGGCACACCTTATTGTACCCGCCATTATATTAGGTATGAGTTTGACTGCGGTTGATAGTTTGACCATTCGAAAAACATTTCGGCTCCAGATCTATCCTAGCGAATATTCGAAAAAAAAAATATAATTGTTTTAATATCAGTTTCATGTGCATCCATGCTCCCACTGATGACCAGAGCGCATAGACCCAAATCTATGGTTATACTTCGCAAGAAACCGAACTGATCATGGTATAGTCGATGGAAGGTACTCAACGAATGTGATATACATAAATACCTAATATCGGGTAGAATTCACGTCCACATACCTCACATTATTCACATGGAACCAGAGGCTTCTGCTAAGGAACCCATAATATGACCAGGATATGTTCTTCAGAAAAGTCCTTCTGAGGGTACTCTACTTAATGCCACAGAGGCATTTTTCAAGTTCTTCTTTAACTTGAAGAACTTTTTCTATGGAAAACCTTAAAACTGTCGTTTTCTCATAGAAGAATATAACTTTTTAAGTTCTCATTCCCACGGAAGACCCTTAGAAGGCCTTCTTCCCTTGGAAAACTATTTTCAATTGAAGACCTTTAAAAGGCTTTCTGCCTAAGGGATATCTTTAGCAGGAGTTCTTCCACATTTATATTCATATTCAAGACCATTAGAAGGTCTTTTTCAGGAACCTTATTTGTCTTTTTCGCATCGAACACGTTTCGAAAAAGATCTTTTGAAGGTACTCTTTTTGAAGTTTTTCTTCCCATAGTATAGATTTAGAATGACCTTTAAAGGTCTTCCTTTCATAGAAGAGAGTTCCTTACAAAAATAGAATACAATAGCTTCTTTCCATAAAAACATGAAGAAGGTGTTTTTCGTAAACATTTATAAACTTTTTCCACAGAAGACCTTAAAAAGAATTCTTTACTTTTAAGGCCTTTAGAAGGTATTCTTCTTGTTGAAAGTGTTGTTTCCATAGAAGACTTTTTCAAGCCATACTTTAAATTAAAAATGCTTAGAAGGTCTTCTCCCTTGCGAAGACATTTATAAGTTCTTCTTCTCATAGAAACCAGGGTTTCGGAGTCGGAGTCGGAGTCGGAGTCGGAGTCTACGAGTCGGAGTCGAGCAATTTTGCTGGAGTCGGAGTCGGAGTCTGAGTCGAAAAAAATAACTCGACTCCGACTCCGGGCAAAATTTTTTCCACGTTATAGAAATATAACATTAAATTTGCAACAAGAACTTTTTTTAAATATCATTATTTATTTTAAAAGAAAGGTATAAGAAAATATATGGTAAATTTCAAATTTCCTTTACAATTACATAGAAAAAAAATTAAAAACTTTTTTGACGAGCACATCCGCCATTTTTGGTACATGGGTTACGAAAAAAATCGTGGTTTCAAATCTGTTCGCGTTCACAAAATTGGATGCTGCACTCAAAAGTTATATGCGGTTTTACTCTCTCGTAAAGAAAAAATATTTAAAAATTCCTATTGTGTTGTAATATGAACATGTATATATGAATCGTTAGCAGCATTTGATATCTATCCGTAGATGCTAAAATAGTTGCTAAATTTATTTTTATTTTCGCGAAAAATCAAGAAATATTGAAGAAATCTTGGAATAAATTTTATTTATTCTAAATCAGAGTCCAAAAAATCTCTAAAAAAATAATTTAAAAATACGTACAGAATCTAGACAACGCGTAGAAAAATGTGAGACCAAAATTATAAAGATCGCGTTTATAACTTGCATATTACAGCAACAACAAAGAACGGAAACTTATTGTTGGAAATAATTTTATAAAAATATTTTTTGTTAAATACGAAAAATTTGAAAAATAAATGTTGGGAGTTATTCTATTATTTCGCTAAATTTCGATCCAAATCCTGAAGTATTTTGCTTAAACTTCTACGAGAAAAGTAATAAGTCATCGTGAAAGTATATTTGCTTTCTGTGATAAGCAATAAAAATATGAAGAAGAGAGTAATATTGAAATTACAATCAAAGAAAAAACATAGAAGTTAAAAACCGAATAATTCGCGAATTGGTTTAAATCGGTTGAGGTGCATGTGCTTTTCGGATACAGGTAGTCCATGTCTATCAATATGCATGGATTTTCCCATGTTTCATTCAGCGGCCAAAGTGTGCCACCAGTTGCATCTTACTATTCAAAAAACCTTCAAGTGGGCAAAAATTACGTGATATGCATATGATGATAAGGTGCATTCGATTTCAATGGCCCCCTATTAAAAATACGTCAATATAAATTATTTTAGACAGATTCGTCAAGAACTGCGGATGTGCCACCGCATTCTATTTTGGGATAAATAGGTATATTACTCCTGAATCTTTGTAATTTGTGACACACCTTTTTGGCAAATATTATAATCGCGTATAAAGGATTACATTTATGCAAAAATAATCAAAGAAAATCGCGGTTCAATTCACGGAATTGTCAAAATATATTTTTGCAGATTTTCCTACTTTCTAGGTATCTATATCCGGCGTTTTGGTGGATGGATTCGACCGCGGAAGAGCTCATTAGATCCGGCACGTAAAAAAACTAAAATCACGCGGGGTTCAGGGGTACCTGTACGACAGTTGTAAATTTTACAGCCAAAAAATAGGTTTTTTCAGAAAATTTACGCACCAAATTTTCGCCTTTGGACTCCTATTACTAGGAAGCTGTACGGAGCACACTCATGAGATATACATCGAACGACGTGGAATCGCGAGTTCTACAATCCTATAAACTAGTTTGGATTATTATCTAGTTGCACCCACTATTTATAAGAAAAATTCGAAAAACCCAGTTTTCAAAACTTCAAAATGTCAGCATCGATTTTAGGGGGATGCAGTGTATATATCGAAAAGTCATACGTAGGGGATGGAAGATACCAAGGAACGGTCCTGACCGGTTTTAACATGGCAAAGCCCAGGATTTATCTTGGTCCCTCTTTCATCTCAAGTGGACACTGACCTCCCCGTGGTGTCACCTGGGGAACTGCCTTTAACACCCGTTAAAGGTAGTGAGCTAACATGTGCCGCGCGTTCACCCATAAGAACGTTAAAAACTTGGGTTTGGGCGTCGGGTTAGTAACCCTCCCCTAGAAAAAAACAGACTACTATGAAAAAACGAAAGAAAAGAAAAACAAACCCCTCTAAAGTTGACGAACCCCGCAAACGTTTTAAGGACCATGATCTGCGAATCTGCACCTGGAATGTTCGCACTCTTTATAGAGAAGGTGCAGTCTTCGCATTGGCAGACGTACTTGGAAAGTACAAAGCCGATATTACTGCCATACAGGAAATACGATGGACTGGGAAAAATGTCACAACAACACCTAAAGGTGACGCACTGTATTATAGCTGCCATGACACAAAGCATGAGTTTGGTTGCGGTTTTGTAGTTGGTCGGAGGTTAAAACATCTGGTCTCCAGCTTCACCCCAGTGAATGAAAGACTTGCTACAATTCGATTTAAAGCAAAATTCTTCAACATCAGCTTTATCTGCGCTCATGCCCCAACCGAAGACAAGGACGAACAGACCAAAGATATATTCTACGAGAGCTTAGAAGAAACATATGACCGTTGTCCTGCCCATGACATTAAAATTGTTCTAGGCGATTTTAATGCCAAAATTGGAAAGGAGAATATCTTTGGACAAACAGTTGGGAAATTCAGTCTACATAGTGAAACATCAGACAATGGAATGAGGCTGATAGACTTCGCAGCGGCAAAAAACATGGTAGTTAGCAGTACCAGATTTAAGCATCTCGATATTCATAAGGGCACTTGGCTGTCTCCAGACCAAAGAACAATAAATCAAATTGATCACGTTGTGATAGATGGAAGACATTCATCGAGCGTGTTGGATGTACGATCGTTCCGAGGAGCAAACATAGATTCTGACCATTACCTCGTTGCAGCAAAGGTACGTACCCGTCTAAACGTTGCAAATAAAGCACGGACAGACACAACACGAAAGTTGGACATCGTCAGGCTGCAAACACAACAGATAGCCACAGCATATTCCACTCAACTGACCCAATTGCTTAATGATAGCGCTTCTCGTCCCGATAACATATCAGCACAATGGCAAAATATTGCCCACTCCATGCAAACAGCCGCAAAATCAGTACTTGGATACCAGAGACCTCCACCAAAGAATCCGTGGTATGACCAGGAGTGCCGTGCTGCTACCGAAGAGAAAAATGCGGCATATAGGGCTACTTTACAATCAGTAGCAACGCGTAGCGCACGAGAGAGGTATCGGGAGAAAAGGAGAGAGGAGAAACGTCTTTTCCGCAGGAAAAAGAGAGAAATGGAAAAGAGGGAGTGTGAACAAATGGAGATGTACAGGAGACAGAACGAAGTCCGAAAATTCTACCAAAGAGTGAAGCATCAAACTGATGGCAACTGATGGTACAGGAATATCGTCCTGTAGAGATCAACAAGGTAATTTGGTAACTGATACAGATAGTGTGCTCGGGATATGGAAAGAACATTTTTCCAAACTGTTGGTATCCGATAGCAGTGAAGACGGCGAAGATACCACAGATCCAATCCCAGATGATGGTATTGAATGTATACCGCCCAGCCAAGATGAGGTAAGGACAGCAATAAACCGGCTGAAGAATAATAAGGCGGCAGGAGCAGATGGCCTACCAGCCGAGCTGTTCAAAACCGGAGGCGACACGCTGATAAGGTGTATGCATCAGCTAGTTAGCACCATCTGGCAGGAAGAACGCGTACCCGACGATTGGAACGTGAGCATCCTATGTCCAGTCCACAAGAAGGGTGATAAGACTGTGTGCTCCAATTATAGGGGCATAAGTCTGCTCCCTATTGCATATAAGATAGTATCTGGCATATTGTGTGAGAGACTAAAGCCTATGGTCAATGAAATTATTGGACCCTATCAGTGCGGCTTTAGACCTGGCAAATCCACCATTGACCAGATATTTACCTTGAGACAAATCCTGGAAAAGACCCAAGAAATGCAGATCGACACCTTTCATCTTTTCGTCGATTATAAAGCAGCATTCGACAGCCCTATACGTTCAAAGGTGTTCCAAGCCATGTCTGATTTTGGTATTCCTGCAAAGCTCATTCGACTTTGTAGAATGACATTAACTGAGACGAGATCCTCAGTTAAAATTGGAAAGAACCTCTCCGAAGAGTTTACTACCAAAAGAGGTTTCAGACAAGGAGACGGCCTGTCGTGTGATCTATTCAACATCCTGCTGGAAAAGGTCATACGAGACGCGAAGGTCAAAAGAAATGGAACGATATACACGAACAGCCACATGTTACTGGCTTATGCCGACGACATTGACATCATGGGTCGATCGGTAAAGGAAGTAACTGACACCTTTGCAAAAGTCGAAAGAGAATCTGCTAAAGTTGGTCTGGCAGTAAACAGCGTAAAAACCAAGTTGATGGTATCGACGCGTAATATGTCCATAAACACCGCACCATTTGTGAATGTTGGTACCTATAATTTTGAGGTAGTAAAGGACTTCGTCTACCTCGGCACCGCCATAAACACAACAAATAACATCAGTTGTGAAATACGAAGAAGAATAGTGTTGGCTAACAGATGCTACTTTGGGCTGAGTAAGCAGTTTAGGAATAAAGCCACCTCTCGTCAAACAAAAATAACACTGTACAAAACACTGATACTACCCGTGCTAATGTATGGTTCCGAAGCATGGGTACTTGCTCAAGCAGATAAGGCAGTGCTTTGTGTGTTTGAGAGAAAAATTCTTCGAAAGATCTACGGGCCAATCTGTGTTGACGGCGAATATCGGCGTCGTATGAACATCGAGCTGTATCAACTATACAATGACATCAATATAGTTGAACGAATCGAGATACAACGATTGCGATGGCTAGGCCATGTTATAAGAATGAGTGATGATGAACCCGCTAAAAAGGCGTATAAATACGGGCCGCATGGAGGTTCTCGCAGATCTGGAAGGCCAAAGCTTCGTTGGAGCGAACAAGTGAAACGAGATATCACAAAGCTACATATCTCAGATTGGGAAAATACAGCAGCAAACAGAGAGGATTGGAGATTTTTTCTTAGTTCGGCTTATGGAACAAATGTTCTGTAAAAGGCCAGCTAAGTAAGTAAGTAAGTACATTAGAACCATGTTGCCCAAGGGGTATTCTTCAATTCTTTCTTTGAGCTTATGTCAGAATTTTCCGTGGTTTGACCAGAAATCAAGAAAGAACACAAAGAAACTTGTAAACTTCAACACATTTTTACCCATTTTTTAATATTACCACCAACGCAGCTTCCACGAAAATTTTTTGTTATGGTCCATGTTATGAGATCGTGGCTAAAACACTTCAATTAATATAAATATATTCATATTTTATAAAATATATTAACAGTTCGCAACTTATTAAATGGTGAACCTCAACTTCAACGATTGAAAAACTTTTTTGAATATTACCATATACGCAAATTATATATTATACTAAATTAAAGGCCAATTCACAGGATATTTACTATCCTTTGAAGTGTAGTCTATTCATCCCTATTTTGTTGATCCAATTGATTCGTTACATTTTTGCAAACAAAAGTAAAGTTCTATGACAATCGAATTAAGACTGGACCTTTAACCTCTTTCGTCAGAAGTCTTACTGGTCTTCTCGCAAAGGCCTATTGGTATTCTCATCTTGTTTTTTATGAGAAGTCATCCTTGTCTTCTATTAACGACATTGTGATCTCTATGGGAAATCTTACCCTGTGACACAAAATGGAAGTTAAGATCTGGGGGAGGAAAAATCCTTTTGGGAATGAAAGCCCCAATTGAGAACCCCAAAGGATCCCATAGCTGAAATTTCTGAGTCATGACATAATGAGTTTTTTGATTTGACCCCCATCAATCATTGAGAAAATAGTTTTATATCTCTGTTTGGAGAAATTGTTTCATCATTTTTAGATGACATGTCTTCAGTTAAATGGAATGAGGATCCTTTCTGCCAAATATGCTGTCCTTGCTCAGTTTCTTCCATGTCCTTTTTGTTCTTGAACCCAAAAAGTAAAACAAAATTAAATTTTCTACAAAAATGTTCCACCGAAAATGTAGGTTTCCCATATCCAAGAAATCGACATTGTCACGTTTTCATTGTCCTTTATCAGTTTTACCCGTTACTTTCTCAAAAAACAGTATGTTTATGTATTTCGGTAAATTTCGCATAATCTATTAACTATATATTAAATTAGGATGGTTACGCTTCTGAATTTGAGGCTAAGCACAATGAATTGTTGGCTTACATCCAGTTTGAAACTTGGTCGTGAATTGCTTATAGTTTTTATTGCATGTAGTCCTTACGATTTGTATTGCACCATCATTTTCACATATTTTGAAGGCTCAAAGATTCTCTCACGCGGAAGAATTCCGTCCAGAATATACTCGTGCAAAAAAAGGAAAACCGACAAAAACTTTCTAACTTTGGCTATTTGTCAATGTAAGATTCGGCAGAAACAGTATTGATATGTTCGAATTTATTCGAACGAATGCCCTTTCTAATGAATATGTAAGGAAAAACTAACACATTAGCCTATATAGGCCAAAATATAAGAAAAAATTACAATTTTGTGCACAGTTTATTCATTTTTAGTGGAATTCACTCTCGGAGTCGACCCGGAGTCTGAGTCGGAGTCGGAGTCGTGAAAAAAACTCGCCTGGAGTCGGAGTCGGAGTCGAGCCGAAAATACCTCGACTCCGAAACCCTGTTAGAAACACCTTCATATTGCAGACTTTTAGAATGTATTCTTCTCACAGACAACCATAAGGTAATTCTCTCATGGAAAACGTTTAAAAGTCTTCCTCCCATTGTAGACCTTAGAAGGCCTTCTTCCCATAGGGAATGTTAGAAGTTTTGAATATCTTCTTTTAGTTAAAAACTTTTAGAAGGCCTTCTTTTAGTTGAAGAACGTTCTTTTTTCCACAAAGACCTTTAAAAAGTCTTCTTGTCATACGAAACTCATTAAGACCATTTTAAGCAGGAGAAGGAGGAAATAAACCAGTAATTTGCAAGAAATTTTTTCATGTGGACTGATATTTTTAACAATATTTTTTCCAATTTTTCGACTAGCCCTGGATTTAAAAAAAATATTCTCCAATTTATCCACTACCCCCCCCAACTTTTTTAACAAGGGCATATAGGGTGAAATGAGTAGTTATTTTTTGGCCAATAAAATAAGTAGCCAAAACTTCTAGTAACTACTTAAAGTGGCCAAAAATATTTACTTATATCGTCCGACATGCCCTTGTTAAAATAAAGGATTAGTAGGGGGTTTCGCAATATAATATTTTTAATTTTTTTATTTTTTAACAAAATATTGTCGATTTTTTACATAATTATTTTTAAATTTTTCCTTAACATTATTTTTATTTAAAAATATTCTTTTAACGCATCCACTAAATTTGGATTAATTAAACGTATCCAATTAACCACTTAATTATTTTTAATTTCTTTGCTATTATTTTCAATTTATCTTTTTCCAATGGAAAATGCAGTCTCCTTCCATATATGGACTAGGGATACGTATTACCAAGCAAAAATCGATCTTTCGATCCTTTGATTCTTACTTAGAACTCAAGAATCGATCTTTTGAATCTTAATTAGAACTCAAAAATCGATTTTTCGATTCTTACGTAGGAATCAAAAATCGATCTTTCGATCCTTTGATCCTTACTTAGAACTCACTTGGATAAAAGAATCGTTCGATCGAGATGACTCCTTAGTTGAAAATGTGAACGTTTTAGTGTACAATGCTTCACGTTTAACACTGCCGTACCGTTAGATTAACTTTGTTCATCAGTACAATAAATAATATAATATTGTTGTGTTGCTCTTACCAATGTAACCTGTATATTTCATTTTCGTGGTACATCAAAAAGTCAGAACAGAATTGATCTTTCGATTCCCACTGCAAGAATCGAAGAATCATTATAGAAAATCGATCTTTCGATTCTCTATGAAGTCAAAACTCGATTCCGATTTGTAGATTATTCAAATCAAAGAATCGAAGAATCGATTACTCGAAAATCGACTTGCGTATCCCTAATATGGACTACTGTTGAAACATTCCTCCCATAGAATGCCTTTAGTAGGCCATCATCTTCCCATTGAAGACTTTTAGCAGCCCCTCTTCTTCTTCTAGAAGAATATTTGTTAATTTTTCGATTAAGTTTGCTTAAAAAATGTATTTTTAGAGAATATATGTATTTCAATAAAAAAAACTGAACTGTTGAAAAATAAATTTTCATGGACCAATATACACACCTAGTGACTTTTAAAATTGTTTGTTTTCAAGGTCCAATTGGTCACCAGGCATACAATTTAAAGTAATAGTGGCCCAGGCGTGTGTTTTAAGGAATATTTTTTCAAGGTCCAATAATCAATGAAGCGCGGAATTACAAAAAAGCAACTAGGCGTTAGTTTTTGAAGAAAATATTTTTAAGGACTAATAGGCCACTATACACGGAATTTGAAAAAAAAAATGTTAAAAAAAACATTGCTACATTGAATATAGAATATCCCATGACATACCAGCTTTCATAAGGTGGGAGTCTAAATGTACATGTGTATGTATTTGTAGTTGCTGCTCAACAGACAGACTACTACATCCAGACATGTGTACAAACAAATATGCAAAACCTTTTCATTTCATTTGGTGCGTGTTTTTGTGTGCTCCTATATCATGCTTTTCTTCTCTATAGTTTTTGTGTGGCTGGCTGCCCCAACCATACCACAGAAACCTCAATGGAAAAAACTACTTTCCAACATAGATGTTTATTTGTTCAAACCCAGCAAGCAGCAAGCCCATTACCCGAAGCAGTCACTCCCAGGCGATAGAAATACACATCCGCGATCTCGCATTCTAATTGAAGTAGGCACACCGTTCTGGAAGAAATGAACCACGTCCACGACACTACTTGTGAATGCCGCTTTCGAGACTTCCTAGAAGTACTTTTAGCGATAAAATTGGTTGTGACGAAAAAAAACATTTTTGTTCGTTTTTCATTTTATCTGTTGTTATTCTTTTAATTTTTATTTTTTTTTACTATTCTAATTAATGTTCCAAATTACATACGTTTTTAAAGAACTATCCTTAGATAAAATTGCCATCTTCATTAATTTTTGCACTTTTAAAAATGTTATGTTGCCTGGCTGGGAATCAAACCCATGACCTTAAGAATGCAAAGCGAACATGCTTACCACTGCACCACCGTACCTTATAAACACCAGATAGACTAAAGTCTTATATTAGTTTAAGGTTGTACACGCCTCAAATGAACGTAAACAATCGAAGTGTCTGCATTGACCAGAGAAAGTGTCTGCCCATGCGATAGTCGTAAGTAGTAGCATTGTTAGTGTAAAAAAGCAATAATAGAATATCGATCTCCTTTTCTGACACAAGGTAGTTATTCAAGAAGTTCAAAAAGGGACAGCAATGCAATTGTTATTGTAAAATGATAAAGGATCGCTATTTTCTAGAATAGAAGTTCAGAAAGCGATTACTTCTGATAGAGGAAGTGACTCACTCACTCCCAATTGCTGGCTGGGATATTATTTTGTTTTGACACGATTGCTTTAAAAACACACACAAACGAAACAAAACATCAAGATTGACAATGTCGAAAGCCATTTTATGAATTGTAATAAAAACATAAAACAAAAATCCTGCAGCACTTATAACTCGGAAGGCTGAATATGATAAATTGAGCGAAAGTTAAAAACATGTCCAATGAAATCCTATTAGATGTCATGTTTTATAAAACAATACACACTTAAATAAGTCATTTATATACGCATTAACGTGCATTATATATTACCGCACGTTTACACCACGCATCATCCCACGTAGTTTCTTTTTCGCATGTATTTAATTAACTGTGTGTGATATATGATTCGATGTGGGTGTTGAAAATATAACAACACATCTAGTAACAAGGGCCGTAATCAGAGCAACATTTAATGTGTCAACAGTGCGATATTATATTCACAAAATTAGTTAAAAAAGTCTCTTCGTAATATATTATTCTATACTCTCAAAACATATGACTTTCTCAGGTGAAATCTATAGTTATACATCATAAGCAGCGTTCCTCATAATCAACATTTCTAACCATCATCACCAGCAGCATCTCTTCATAATTCTTACTTCATGTTGTGCAAATCGTCCTTAAAAACTGTTTATGCAGATTACCAGAATCCTCCTGCAGGAATCGCTGATACGAAACGTAGGCATTATTCTGCATAAAATTTTTCTTCGGAGAATTTTATATGTCGTAATTAGATGTTAGTGATATGTGAATGTTTGGGTACGTGGTTGTGTGTGCCTACATGTTTGTGGCGCAAACAGTGCTTCTTTTTTGTTTCGTAAATTGCGGTTTTATTCTGGGAACTACATTATTTTTAGCAGCAGCAGCACACGCTTTTAATTAGCTACGAAAAATTAAAAAATATTCTTCAAACTTTCTTTAATTCTTCAAATTTTCTTTAAGAAATAAAAAATATTCTTAAAATTAAAAAAAATAATCTTACAGGAAAAATTGAAAAAAAATATTGTTACGAAAATAACTGATAGATGTAAGAAATTTAGATGAATATCTGTTAAGTTAAGAATTTGAATTGTAACGTAAATTTTTAGTAAGCATTTAGTTCATTTAAATCAAGTTTACAACAACAATTACGCTATAGAATTCCAATCACTATCGTTTACGTTTTCAGTTCTCCCTCTCTTATTTATTTCTGCAACAACAACTATTATTCCAATTATGAAATCATCACTTAATCCTCATTTACATTTTTACTTGCCTAAATTGTTTTTGTAATCTCACTCCCTTTCTCTGTTTATTTGTTTTACGTCATTACATTCTGACGTCACCTATATGCCCTCCTGCTCTCGCGTGTTTATTGCCGCTGCCCTACTGTTTACATTAAATTTGTCTGTTTGTATACGGGTATGTGTGTATGTGCACCGGATCTCGTTGGAACAATGTGGAACATTCTACATGAGGGATGCTAGAAACGTCTAGGCATCGGCGAGCGGATATAAATACGCGGGTGCAGATGCCGGCCGAGTTAGTTATGATCTGAACGCGATATTTAAACCGTAAGTGTAAGAAAAGAAGTAAAGTGGAAACCAACTAAAGTGAAGTCTTGTGTGAATAGCTAAAGTGAATCAAGTCAATAAAGCATTGTAAATTCGTAATCCGAAACGAACCCTGTTTTATTTGGTACAAATCGTATCGGGGAATAAAACAACGTCTACACGGGATTACATCAAACCCTAATTCCGTAACAATATTTTAAAAAATCCACGCTTAGAGGAAAAATTGAAAAAAATATTTTAAAAAATCCACGCTTAGAGGAAAAATTGAAAAAAATATTTTAAAAAATCCACGCTTAGAGGAAAAATTGAAAAAAATATTTTAAAAAATCCACGCTTAGAGGAAAAATTTAAAAATATTCTTTACAAAATCCACGCTTATAGCAAAATTTGATAAAATATTCTTTAAAAAATTCCCAGTTAGTACCAAAATTTAAAAAAAAATATTCTTAAACAATTTCCAGTTAGTACAAAAATTTAAAAAAAAATATTCTTCAAAAAATCCACGGTTAGTGGGAAAATAGAAACAAATATTCTTTAAAAAAAAATCCACGTCTGGTGGAAAAATTGAAAAAAGATATTCTTTAAAAAATCTACAATTAGTTGAAAAATTGAAAAAAATATTCTTTAAAAAATCCACGCTTAGTGAAAAAATTCACAGAATATTCTTTAAAAAGTCCACGCTTAGTGGAAAAATTAACAAACTATTCTTTAAAAATGCCCGCTTAGTCGGAAAATAAACAAAATATCCTTTAAAAAATCCACGCTTGGTGGCAAAATTATCAAAATATTCTTTAAAAATCCACGCTTGGTGGAAAAATGAACAAAATATTCTTTAAAAAATCCACGCGTGGTGGTAAAACAACAAAATATTCTTTAAAAAATCCACGCTAGGTGGTAAAATTAACAAAATATTCCTTAAAAATTTCCGCATGGTGATAAAATGAACAAAATATTCTTTTAAAAGGCACGTTGGGGGAAAATTTAAATAATAAAATAATAAATATTCTTTAAAAAATCCACAAATAGTAGAAAAATTGAAAAAAAAAACACATTAAAATCCACACTTAGAGGAAAAATTTAACAAATATTCTTTAAAAAATCCCCAATTAGTGGAAATATTACAAAATAATTCTTTAAAAAATCCACAGGTAGTGGGAAAATTGAAACAAATATTCTTTACAAATCCACGTTTGTTGAAAGAATTAAAAAAACACATTCCTTAAAAAATCTACAATTATTTGAAAATTGAAAAAAATATTCTTTATAAAATCCACGCTTAGTGAAAACATTAACAAAAAATTCTTAAAAAAATCCACGTTTGGAGGTAAGATGAACAAAACATTATTTTAAAAGTCCACGCTTGGTGGTAAAAAGAACGAAAATATTCCTTAAAAATCCCCGTATGGGGAAATATTCTTTAAAAATAACGATTGGGGAAAATTGAAAAAATATTCTTTAAAAAATCCACAATTTGTATTGATTTTTTTTTTAATCCACACTTAGTGGAGGAACATACAAAAAAAAAATCACGCTTGGTGGGTAACTTGAACAAAATATTCTTGAAAAAATGATTCTTTAAAACGTTAACAAATGCTCGTAAAAAAATCAAAAATATTCTTAAAAAATTTAAAAAATTAGTAAACTCGAAAAAAGTGTTCTTAAAAAATAAAAAAAAAATATATTTTGAAAATTCGAAAATGTTAAATTTGGGAAATCATTCTTAAAATCAATATTCTTTTATGAAAAATAAAACAAAAATCCGCAATTAAAGGACATTATTTCAAACATCTTCGCTTGGTGAAATAATTTAAGAAAATATATTTCTTTAAAATATGGATAATGAATCACAGAGCACAGGAAGCTGGTAGTTGGTATTTAGTGTTGTTGATGTATTCCACCAAATATGAAACATTGCTGCGTATACTTAACACCCCAAAGTCTTGGTGATTCGTATACGCCCCAGTTACCATTCAATTTGCTATGACATATTTTGACCGCATATACTGTTTCGTATTGTAAAGGCGAATCGTGGGCGCTATGAACTTTATATTATATATTTGAATACAGGACTATATAGTAGACACCCTGAGCATATCCGGAATGCCATATGAAGCTTCTATGACTTCCCCCGATGACGTAATTACAGCTTAAAGTACTCAAAATATGCAATTTTTACAAGATTCATCGTATATTTTCTATATTTTTTGATATATATTCTCCATTATTATTTCAAAAAACGTTTTGTATCGAGCGTATAACATCTTCTTAATATATTAGTGTCGAAAAACCCACAAAAAAATATTTGTTTGTATCCGAAAATAACGAAATTCTGGGTAAAACTCGAAAAACCCGATTTTGAGCTATATCTCAAGAACAAGAGCTGATGGAGAAAAACCGTGACTAGATTTTAAAATAGCTCGCCGATATCATTTAGAAACAACAACAGCTTCGGTTGAAACATTCAACTTTTTCAATTTTGTTGAGCAGTGTTATTTATTGGGTCCCTTAAAAAGACTTAAAAATTAATTTTAAAAAAATTGCACTTATTATACAAAAATATCTATATATATAAAAAAAGGATGATGTTAGTTACTACGCTTATAACTCAAGAACGGCTGAACAGATTTTGACAATTTGCGCCAATTCGGAATCGTCTCAAGACAGAAAAGGATAAAACCTAAAAAAATTAAAAAAAAACGCGAAAAAAAACACGAAGATATTTTGTAATTTTGTTTGTTTGTGTGTTTCTTTTTTTGTCAATTTCGAACGTTGTATATAAAATATTTTTTCCAATTGGACTAACGATATTGAATTGATTGTACCAACCAATTTAAAAAAGAAACCCGATTCTTAAAAGCGCGTTGAAAATTAATTCGAAAATTGCGCATAGCAATATACAGAATAAAGACGTGCCTACATATGTATGTATATGTGTTGTTTATTTGATTGTGATTTGGAGAAAAATCAGGAATTATTCGTTATTTATTTCAGTGCTATTAATGAATTTGGTGGAAAATCAAGATTTATCCGAGCTTCCTGTCATTCTGAGTGTTTCATTTGGTGAAAACTTAAGTTTTATTCCCGGTTCATTGCAGTGTGATTTATAAATTTGGTCAAGGTTTCTTTGTGTTTTATTGTAGTGCGATTTGTGAGTTTGGTCAACACATTTTCGTGGTTCGTTTCAATTTGAATAATTCATTTGGTGGAAAACTTACATATTCGCGAAAACGACTTATTTGCTGTTCATTTTATTGTGATTGTTTAATTTGCTGAATTAGAATTCCATCTTTGATCGTAAGTAACCACACATATGTTTTATTGTGAGGCTGCTGGATATTTTTGTTCATTTACCAGTCTTAATCATAATGCCGCGAACCAGAAGATCAAATGTTTCACGTCGGACTCGAAATGCAACTCGAGTTAGGAATATCGCATATGAATTAAATAGGGCTGATCAAGAAACTGCACGGGAACAGCGCCGCGCAAGTATGGCCAGGCTTCGTGAATCCCAAACCCAAGACCAAAGACAAGCAAACAATGAAATTACCAACATTGCGATGAGAAATCGTCGAGCTTACCAACCAACACAACAACGCCAAAATTTGAATCAACGCGCAAGAAGAAATGCTGGTAGTGTGGATTTGAATCGCGTAGCGTTTCATTACGATTGTTCCAT
This sequence comes from Musca autumnalis, assembly GCF_047663935.1. Taxonomy (NCBI): domain Eukaryota; kingdom Metazoa; phylum Arthropoda; class Insecta; order Diptera; family Muscidae; genus Musca; species Musca autumnalis. Next base: position 37,608,627 of record NW_027411644.1, read on the forward strand.
AGACTATAGCTCACATCCATCTATTCAAATTGAGCCGATGGATATTGTATACATCCATTGTGGTGCTTTGAAGTTCTCTGGAGAAACAAATGGATTATGCTGCCTCGGTGGTAAGGTAAAATTACCACAATTGTCCATACCCCCAGAGCCATTGTATTCCTTGCTACGTGGTGGAACACCGGAATCGCGTCATTTTCTTTCCAACACGCAGCAATACAATGCATGTTTCCAAATGACTTCGTTTGGTGCTGAAATCATTGAAGAAAACGGATTCAACCCTACATTTAAGGTATTAATTCGCTGTTGTTATAATAAGGCATTTCATTTTTTTGTTTTAAAAGCCATCGTTAGTTCAGAAAAATGTTTGTTTAGTAGTTCGTATGCACTCAAAAAACACTGAACGAATTTAGCTGAAATTTTAAGAGTATGTTACAGCATACATATATATTACAGCAGTGAATATCTTTAGAATGGTAACAGATATATTCTCCAAATTTAGAATGTTTGCTGCAATTTTACCCAGAAATTTATTTGCGAAATTATATTGAAATCTCTTCTCAACTGGATATAGCTCCTATCGGCCGAATATATATGGCCGATTTTATGTATTTTATGCACCAAATATACTGTTTATGCCCAATATCAATTAAATTTGGAATAAGTGGCGGAATTTTGTCTATTTGCGAAATTATATTGAAATCTGGATAGAGCTTCCAAATATATTTTTTTGGGCACATTTTCATTAAATTAGGAATATGGATATAGCTCTCATATATATTTTTGACAGAGGGGAGTTTTGTTTAGACCGTCATGTCGTACGGACGTGCTGTGAATGCCGGTGACAAAATTGCATTTTTTTGTGCTTTCAGAGAGAGAGACTCTTGCAAAATTATAATATAAACCTATTTGTGCTTAAAGAATTTATATTATAGACTAAATCAAAAAACTAAGTTCACTATTTTTTTGTAATATGAGCGGGAGCACAGTTCCCTCCTCTAATACAATAAATAAAAAACCATGTGAATCAATTAAGATCAGAAAAAGAAAAAGTGTTGATATTATGGAGAACAACAACAAAATATTAAGAGGCAATTACTACGCTTCGCTCTGTATTGATGATGACTTCGAATGTGATTCATCATCACTAGCTAAATTCGAAGAACACGTGTTGAAGAACGTAACAATGTACGTGAAACAACTGACGATTCTACGTCACAGCATAACAACAACGATGTAACATCACTAGATGACTCAATAAATGGAGAGAGCCCTACTTAAATTTCCAAAAACAAATCTAATAGTAATGATCCAAACATAAGCAACGATCAAAATGTAAACAATAATCAAAACAAAAAGGAAAAAATTCCGCCAATAAATATATTTGATATTGAAACCGATGAGATTATAGAATTCGTTAAGAATGGTCTAAAGATTTCTGATTTCAAAATTAAACAATATCCTAATAAGAACAAAAATACACTATTTGTAAAATCCTTGAAAAGCTTTGTACGTGTTACAAATTATCTTACAAAAACCAAAACCAAGTATTATACGTATACACCAAAAGGTGTTAAAAATAAATATTTTGTATTAAAAAATATTGAACAAAAAATAAATCCCGAAGATATACTTGAAGAACTCCGTAGGTTCGAAAATGAAAAACTTACATTTGTCAAAGTCAGTCCCTTTCATACTAATAAATCTAAAAGGGAGGGTAAACCTCTACCAATGTTCCTGGTTCAAATAAAACCTGAGGGAAATCTAAGAGATTTGAAATCAATTACTGAAATCTTTTTCAGAATGGTCAAGTGGGAACCTTTGAGAAAGGATGATATTCCACAATGCCGTAGATGCCAAGGTTTCTTCCACAGTGCATCCAATTGTTATCTAGAACCCAAATGTGTGAAATGCAGTAAATCTCATGCCATCGGAGAATGTAATACGCCAACTGTTGAGGCAAATGAAAGAGAAAAACTATATTGTGTACTTTGCAAAAAGTACGGTCACCCCGCTTCATATAAAGGCTGAGAAGCATACAAAAAGCTCAAACAAAAGATTATGGAAAGAAAAACAAATAAACTTCCAAATAGAAACAACCAGTTTTTAGGTGTAAATAAAAACTTAAGCTATGCAAAAGCAGTAAGAAACGATGTAATATTTGAAAATAATATAATGGAAAACACTAGCAATGACATTTTTCAAAGTCTTCAGTATTCTATTCAAAATATAGCAAACCAAATCTCTAATCTACAAAAACAATTGCAAAACCAAGCATCTAGAATAGATGCTTTGTACTCTGCTTTAGAAATAAATTAATGGTTCCTAATAATTCTGTAATAAACAATAATAAATTAACTATAATACATATAAATGTAAATTCTTTAATAAGACTGAACAGAAGATTTGATCTTCAACTTTTCTTGAATAAACACAAACCAGATATTATGTTACTTAATGAAACAAAACTATGTAGTAGAAATAAAATATTATTCCAAGGATATAATTTGGTAAGAAAGGATAGAGATACTGGAACTAGAGGAGGGGGTACAGGAATTTTAATAAAAAATAATTTAAAGCACCAATGTTTTTCAACACCAAAATTTCAAACCCTTGAGGCATGTGTAATAAAAATTCCTTTATCGAGTAATAGTGACGTTTATATAATATCAGCATATTACCCGGCTGGAAATAATAATTCTAATTTCAAAAATGACCTAACAAAATTATTCGAGATTCTCGAACTAGACAATTTAAACAACTATTATATACTTGGAGGGGATCTAAATTGCAAGCACAGCATGTGGGGTAATTCAGTTGTCAACGACAAAGGAACATCGTTGCATGATTGGTTATTAGACAACGAAATATTATACAGATGTAAGCTCTATGCCTCCACCTTACCATCATTTCCGCGCAGTCATTCCTTTTTGGACATATTTATTGTCGACGCTAGGCTATATGTTCAAACAACATCAAATAGTACTAATTGTTTAGAAACATTATACTACGATAGTGACCATAGTGCTTTAAGAATTATCGTATTTAAGAATGCTCAATTAGATCCATTTGATTTTTTTCAATCGAGTCCAAATGCTGTACTAAATTATAAAAGAACTAACTGGAGAGAATTTGAAAAACGTATTACTAATAAATTGAATAATGAGTGCTTCATTCCAAACAACAGAAACTTGTCAAACGATGAAATACTGTTGCATTTAGAACGCCTGAACAAAATAGTAATCAACGCTATAGACAGAAGATTTTTGAATATTCTCAATACCGATGAAATACAATATTACAAAAATAGACTAAAGTTGATACGAAAACTACTTCAGGACAATTTTGTAATATCTCTAAACAAACAATTTGAACATAAATTGTCTAAAATTAATTCCTCTAAACAGGCCAATGAATTCTTTGAAATTAAAAAAATCCTAAAAAAACATAATGTCAACAGCATTGATGTATTAAAAATTCCCACTACTGACGTGTGCGTATTACGTCGCGCAGAAATTGACCATCATAAACTGGAAATTGAAAATGAAACCAACAAATATGTTATTAGAAATGAAGGCGATATATTGAACTGCATTGGATCCTACTTAGAAACTGTGTATGCCCCAAAAATCACAGACGACACAAACATAATACATGATCAAGTTACAGATGTCTTCAACTCTTTTTTAAGCCAGAAAGAGAGATACGAAGAACGATTAACCAGAATAACAGACTTTAGTGATACCAACTTGGCAAATAATATCAATGATTCTTCTACATTAGACTATTTTACATCCCGAGAAGAAATTTTGTATATATTCGCCAACCTGAAAGGTAAATTATCGTATGGTGTAGATAAAATACCAAATATAATTCTAAAGAAAATACCGGCTACACTTATATTTGAATACCTCACATTATTCAATAATATGATCAACAACGCCTTCTTTCCAAATACCTGGAAAATCGCCAAAGTTGTGATCCTCCCCAAAAAAGAAAAGGACACATCTAATCCGAAAAACCTAAGGCCAATAAGTTTACTTCCCAATATTTGCAAAATATTCGAAATGTGCACAAATAATATAATAAATAAATATTATAGACATCTAAATATAATATGTGATAAACAATTTGGCTTTAAACATAGGCATTCTACAATTCATGCAACAAACCCCAGCAAAATGTTTGCCTCCAAAGATGCAGTTAAATTATATGTACAAGTAATCTGGAAGTGCATCCAATTATGCATTTTCACTCATGATTTTTACAAGAGCGTGACTACTGAAAGATGCACTCCATAGCACTGCATTTTAACTAACCCCTTTGCACTGTATTTTAACTGACCCTTGCCACTGCATTTTAACTGCAAATGGATGTGATTCTTTGGATTGCATCCAAAAGCGGTTAAAATGTGAGGAATGGAGTGCCTTTTTCATGACTCCGTTTGAACTGCATCAAAACATGCCGTGATAGAAGTAGTCTACATTGCACTGCTTCCAATTTATTTTGCTGGGACACGTTAATTTCAAATATACAGTGGAACTGGAATAAAAAAATGTGTACGGGGGCCTGTTTAATAGACTTCGAAAAAGCATTTGATAATATCTGGATACATGCATTAATATATAAAATGATCAAATATGACTTTCCTTTTCATCTTTTAGTCTTAATATATAATATGATACATGAGAAAAGATTTGTTATCGGAAAAGGTAGTAGCATTAGTTCAAATATTTTTAATATGTCAAATGGCTTGCAACAAGGGACAGTAAATGCCCCAATTCTTTTCAATATTTACATCCACGATTTATTGAACAAAATTGAAAATATTATTGGATTTGCTGACGATATAATTATATATGAACAGGGCGACAAAATTGTCAACATAAACAGTAAGCTACAAACATCGTTTAACATCGTAGAACAATACAGCATAGACTGGATATGAATATAAATATAAATAAGTGTGAAGCTATTCTCTTCCGACCCCCAGTCGATAAATGCAGTTGGAATATTAGGAAAAACTGGAAAGAATTCAAAGTTAAATCAATGAAAAGAAACATCGACATTCCAATAAAAGAAGAAGTAAAATATTTAGGAATACATCTAGATAAATTTCTATATTTTAATTCGCATATAAATAAGCAACTTATTAAAGCTAAAAATGCATTCTTCGCATATAAATCTATATTCTTTTCGAATAAAATAAATAAGGAGATTAAAATTCTTGTATACAAGACAATTGTAAGATCAATTTTATGCTATGGTGCTCCAATCTGGTTCAACGTTTCCCAATCCTACATGGAAAAACTCAGAAAATTCGAAAGAAAATGTTTACGTTCTTGTACCTCTCTTTATAGATCTTCATGTAGTGGATATATGAAATATGTATCTAATAAAAAACTATATGAAGCATCAAATGTAAATAGAATAGACAACTTTATTATAAAACTAATAAGAAACCATATATGGAAGTGTACTGAAAATGAAACAAATAACTTCATAATAGCACCATATTACGTATATACGTTGAAAAATGCCTGGAATCGGGGTTTGTTCCCCCCGAAGCCTTTCTTTATTTAGACAAAAATAAATGTATACAAAACAATGTGGGAATTCCATTATTTTTCCACAAATACAGAAGAGCCAACGTTAAAGCTTTTGATATAAACTCTGGAGATAATGATATACGATTTGATACCACCATTACTCAAAAAGATAAAAATGATTTTTTAAATGTTGGAAAATATTGGTGGCATATTCCACAATCTTTCTGTTTTTATTTCCTGACACACTTTTGAACCCAAAAATTGTATTCTTGGAGTAATGTTTTTTTTCAATATTTTTCATTACGATATATTATATTAATATATATTTATATATGTATTCAAAAAAGATATGTAACATAAAATTATATATTTAATAAGATAACTAGAGTATCCCCTTTTGGGACAGTGTAATGTTACCATAGTGTTTAATTATCTATTTGTTTATTAATAGAAATGTAATTGTTAACCATTTGAACTCAATAAACATTAAAAAAAAATTTTTTTGACAGATTTTGCGCATTTGATGCACCAAAAACGCTATGTATGTCCAATTTTAATGACATTTGGAGCGTGTGATGGAATTAGTGTAGAAATAAATTTGCGATGTTATATGTGTATGCAAAACTTCCAAATTTTAAAATCCACAAAATATTAATATTAAATGAATAAAAATCTTAAGTGGTGTAGCAAAGCATACGGGGTTCAACTATTTCTTTACAAATTTTAACTTTTACAAGTTTTGGAGTATATGGACACATATTTTACTTATTTATATACATTTTGTCGTTGACTATGTAGAGTCAAGGGCAAATTCACCATCGAATTCGTTCGCTGCTACCGTTAGAAGACGCACAAAATAAATTTCTTCAAATATATTTCATGGGTAATGCGGAAAATGAACTGGATCAGCGACAAACAATAAATGCTAGAATGAGACGAATAATTCTTGGCGGCTTGCAACAATTAATTCATGAACATAATGCCCTGGTCCGCTTATTCAAAAGTGCCTTGCAGCGAATTCCAAGTGATGAATATAAAATATTAATCAGGGCAGATAAACGAACTGCTGGAACGCATGAACGGCAATATAATGCTCCAACAATTGATGAGGTTGCAGTTGTTATTGTAGGTGAAAATCGGGAGTCACGCGATATTGTGCTCACACGCCGCGGATCGGGGCAATTGCAACGAATATCAGAAACACATCGTTCATACGATGCGTTGCAATACCCACTGATGTTCTGGCAAGGGGACGATGGCTACTATATCAATATAAAAATGATTAATCCATCGACAGGTGGGTCTCGACATTTTAATTGCAATATTGTATCACATGATACCAATGATATTTTAGGTGAAGAAACCAACAAGAATGCCAGTTCAAAGAGTTTTTACGCGTATCGGTTGATATCGATATCGCCGACTATTTCAGCAATTTTGCGTGGATATGTATGCCAAAATCGAGTCTGAGCGTCTCCTCTTTATCAAATTAAACCAAACAAAACTACGTACGGAGGAGTACATTCATTTACGAGATGCAATTTCCAACGAAATAAGCACATCTAATATTGGTCGTTTGACCATTTTACCTGCGACATTCGTTGAAAGCCCACGTCATATGCATGAATATGCGCAAGATGCTATGACATATGTACGTTACTGTGGTCGTCCCGATCTGTTCATCACCTTCACGTGCAATCCAAAGTGGGTGGAAATTGTTCAACAGCTACTTCCTGGCCAAACATCAAGTGATCGGCATGATATCACCGCACGTGTATTCCGGCAAAAAATTCGGTTACTCAGGGAATATATCATTAAGCATCGTGTTTTCGGAAATACTCGATGTTGGATGTACTCGATTGAATGGCAAACACGAGGGTTGCCCCATGCTCACATTCTCATTTGGTTAATATATAAAATACAACCGGACCAAGTTGATGATATAACATGTGCTGAGATTCCTGACCCTGAAACCGATTCTGACCTGCATGAAGTAGTAATAAAAAATATGATTCACGGTCCGTGTGGAGTCAACAATCCTCAATCTCCGTGCATGGTCGACGGCAAGTGTTCCAAGCGTTACCCACGAAACATTACTCATGAGACCATTACTGGCATTGATGGTTATCCACTGTATCGGCGCCGATCGCCTGACGATGGTGGTAAAACAATTACAGTTAAAATAAAAGGAGAAGATTTCGTCGTCAACAACTCATGGGTTGTACCATATTCCCCGCTTCTTTCCAAGACATTTAAGGCTCATTGCAACGTAGAGTATTGCAACTCAGTTAATTCAATTAAGTACATTTGCAAATATGTCACGAAAGGTAGTGATATGGCGGCTTTTGTTCTTCAAGCACTTGACCCAAATTATGAAATCGCACAGTATCAAGTTGGTCGATACATAAGCTGTAATGAAGCGATTTGGCGTATATTATCTTTTCCTATTCACGAACGATTTCCGACCGTTACACATTTGGCAGTTCATCTGGAGAATGGTCAACGTGTTTATTTCACTGAAGCAAATGCTATTCAACGTGCGCAAACCCCACCACCGACAACGTTGACAAGTTTCTTCTCGATTTGTTGAGTGTGTGTTTTTAGCTGAGAGTGTTTTTACCTGAGATTATTGTTGGTCAATGTCCGTGGTCCCACATCTTTTGAGTCGCTTCGAACTGTCAATGGCATTGTTTTACCTACATTTCGTGCTGCATGCTATGAACTAAATTTGCTTGAAAATGATTCGCATTGGGACACGACAATCGCTGAAGCAGCTCTTTCTGCATCCCCATGTCAGATACGCACATTATTTGCAATCGTAATATCTACATGTTTTCCATCGAATCCACGTGAGTTGTTGGACAAATACAAGGATTATATGTCGGAAGACATCTTGCACCAAGTACGTGTCCATTCAAGGAATCCTAATCTTGATATGACTAACGAGATACACAACCGGGCTTTGGTTATGATTGAAGATATGTGTTACTCCATGTGCGGCAGTTTGTTGATTAGACTAGGAATGCCATCACCAAATCGTGGAATGAACGAGGCTTTTGAACGAGAACTACATCGTGAACATGAATACGATACAAATACATTAAGCCAAATGGTTCGAACGAATGTGCCCTTATTAAATCCTCAACAAAAAGAAGTGTATGTCACAGTTATGAAAGCAATTGATGAAGGAAATTGTGGCATGTTTTTCCTTGATGCTCCAGGCGGCACTGGGAAGACATTCCTTATATCATTAATCTTAGCTACAGTACGTGCGAGATCAGAAATTGCTCTAGCAGTTGCTTCATCGGGAATAGCGGCTACACTTCTGGAAGGTTGCCGAACCGCTCATTCGGCGTTGAAGCTACCACTAAACCTTCAATCAGTACAAGAACCAATATGTAACATATCGAAAAATTCATCAATGGCCAAAGTGTTGAGAGCAGGCAAGATCATTATCTGGGATGAATGCACAATGTCGCATAAACGTGCGTTAGAAGCACTGAATCGAACTATGAAAGATTTGCGGGATGACACAAGGCGTTTTCGTGGTGCTTTAATTCTACTCTCGGGTGATCTTCGGCAAACGCTTCCAGTTATACCACGATCTACAGCTGCCGATGAGATCAATGCTTGCCTGAAGTCATCCTCATTTTGGCCACATTTCCAGAAACTTGAGCTAAGTACTAATATGCGGGTTTCATTGCAAAATGATCCCTTAGCTGAAGTTTTCTCCAAACAACTATTAGAAATTGGCAACGGTCAAATCCCTGTAGACCCTATGAATGGTCGGATTTCATTTCCGCCAAATTTTTGCACTTTCGTGTCGACTAAAGATGAGCTTATCAACAACGTGTTCCCGAACATTATTTATAACCACAAAAATTACGATTGGTTAAGTGAAAGAGCAATTTTAGCGCCTAAAAGCCTCGATGTGGACAATTTGAATTGCACAATACAACACAAAATCGTTGGTGCTCTGCACACTTTTAAATCTATTGATTTTGTAACAAACGAGGACGATGCAACCAACTATCCCACTTGAATTCGTTGGACGTACCTGGGTTGCCACCACACAACTTGGAACTGAAGGTTGGGTCAGTAGTTATAATGCTTCGGAACATCAACCAACCAAAATTATGCAACGGAACGCGTTTGGTAATCACAAAACTCTCAAGCAATATTATTCATGCCATTATTTTAAAAGGGAAATTTAAAGGGGAGGAAGTTCTCATTCCGAGGATTCCAATGATTCCAACCGACATGCCATTCGAGTTTAAGCGAATACAATTTCCAATTCGTCTCGCATTCGCCATGACAATAAACAAATCGCAAGGTCAATCTTTGAGTGTGTGTGGCTTGAATCTTGAAAATTAATGTTTTTCACATGGCCAATTGTACGTCGCATGCTCCCGTGTCGGTAAATAATCCGATTTGATAATTTTTGCTCCTAATAATAGAAGTAAAAATATAGTTTATCATAAAGTACTTCGCTGATTTAAAAATCTGTTCTGACATCAATAAAGTCACTTAAGTTTAGCAAGTATCCAATAACTTTGTCGATTATTAAACTATGGAACATTTAACATACAAATACTGCGAGACGAAGTTCGCCGGGTCCACTAGTATAAAATAAAGCTCGAACTCACTTTTGGTCCTGCTCAAAACATTTGCAACTGAGAACATTTTATTCAAAATCTGAAGAAATTATTTTTGTTTTGATAATATATTGTGAGTTAAACATTTAATAATAAATATTTAGAGACATCGTAAAAGAAACCAGTTAACTAAATAAATTAATATATCCTTTGGAATCCTGTGTTCAAGGATAATTATAAAATATTAAGGTTTTTTTCGATATTTATTAGCCTAGAGTTCAAATTAGAGTCCCGCAACCTCCTATATGAATTTAGATTTCTTAAGCTGATCGGGTCCGAAAAGAACTTTAACATATTTGCAAAAAATTACTAGTTTTACGTGGTTATATATACGTATAGAGTCGGTATTATGCCAAAACACCCTGTTATACGACACTTCTGATGTGAGCATGGTGCTATTTTGACATGTTATCTGTCCGGTTAGTTCTTGCATCTGATAAATATCTCGACCTTATGCATCCAGTATCATTTCTGTCCATAAAAATACCTCAAAGGCAACATAAAACACCTTTTACATTTTGGGTCAACTTTTTATATAAGGGGATAAATTCTATTATCTTTTCAAGTCATACAACTTATATGTTGATTTAGATCGAGGAGAAGTATTCGGATTCACTACTCCAAAAGCAATACCACCCATTTTTTTGCAAATGTTCTATGAAAAATTCCATTTTTCCTGGAAATTACTGTTTTCCCAAAATTTGCCTATTTTGTTATACCGGCAATTTTAGTTATTTTTACGCTGTATCCAGCTCTTTTTTAGATATTGTGCTGTTCCTATGTTTATTTTTTCGTTGGATCCACAATTTTCAAAAATTACCTGGTCATAATTTAAGTTTTTCTTAAAAAATAGACATATCTTATTTTCGGCATACTCCTAATGAAAGCTTTTTGTCCCCTTCTTCTGATTAAACACAATCTGATGCCAATCAATACAAAAAACTCTTCCAAAATAAACTAATAGGTATTCGTACCACGGATTTGCAAATGTTTTGAGCAGGCTAAAGCATGTGTACCTCCCATATTTCACATATTTTTGTAACATAATTAATCATAACAAATATATTTCAAAACTAAAAATATCCCTAAAAATAGATTGAATGTGATATAGGCATCTGAGTTGTAAATGTTTTTAGAAGCACTGTATGTATAAAAATCCAATTGGAAATCAACTGCACAGTGTAATTTGTAGTAATGCAAAAACTGAGAATAGAAAATGTGGTTCTCTACACAAAACCCATTATATATTAGCAGTAGCAGACACGTTATTGCAATTTACATCAGGGGTAAAAATCAGTAGTTATTTTTCCATATGTAGGCTACTTTGGGCATATACCGGCCCTCCAGGAAATAAAATATAGACCAAAAATATTTTTTTATTTTTCATACAAAAGTAATGGCCCATTTCACCTGCTACATAATATCAGACAATCATCCAAAATTGTAGGCAAACTAAACTCTTAGGGATCTATTCTTGTCTGAACCCGACATCCATACAAAATTTCCTCACGATCTGTCCATAATTGCGGCCTGGAGTTTGATTACAATTTATAATGGACAGACATACGGACGGACGGCCACAAATCTCAAAATCGCTTTATCTCGTCGAGGTATGAAGATTGGGATACCACATTGAGGGTCTCCGACGAATATTTCCCGGTGCTACATGAATTTTTACCAAAACAAACTTATAGTACCCTTTCCACATAGTGGTGTAGGGTATAAACAGAAGTAAGGAAGTTTTGGAAAAGAGTGGGTGGGTGTATGCTTTGACTTTCAAAACAATTAAAATATGTCTTAATTGGATATTTAATGTTTTTAATTTATTGCAATATTTTCTCTAACCACATTTAATTTATAGTTGATTTAACTTATTAAATATCAATAAATTAAAAACGAAATCTATAACAATTAACCATAAACAAATTATTCTATTTGTGGTTATGGCCACAAAAAATTATAACAATTACAAGATATGTTTACAAGAATTCTCTTTGGTCATACATACATATACTATTTTTTCGTTGATAAGTTATATGGAATCAATTTAAATTCACTTAAAAATTTGTAAGCTATGTATATATAAAATGTATCGTTTTTGATGTTAACTGTTTAAACACTCACAATATGCAAATTTTTGATTTTGAAATTATTTGAATTATTTTGCTGGCTCCTTAATAAGGCTCTTTATGAATAACAAATATTCGTAATTCTTTACAAAAACTTTCAGTTGTAGTTTTGCGCTACTTCGATTTAAATGCATACATATTACATGATATGTATATTAGATACAACTGAGAGCTTTCTGAGGCACCCAAACATATACATAGAGTGTAATGATAAAACAAAACAGTGGAAACAAAATATATTCGGCACCCAAAACCGAAAATATGGAAACCGGGGCGTATATGAATTACCAAGTTCTGAAGTACTAAGTAAGGCACATAAGGCCATTAAAATGTAGCTGCTAATCGGACCATCAAACATACAACTTAAAAATTATTAATTATTCCACTAATGGTGTGTTTTTTAAAATTTAATTTTAAAAGCTAAGCTTTAATTTCTTCATATTTTTATTTAATTTTTCCACTAAATTATAAATTTAATGAGTATTTGGTAGGATCTTTTTAACAATATTATTTTAATTCTTCCAATAAGCTTTTTTTAAACCACAGTTTTTCAATTTTTGCACTAAGATTTGTATTTTAAGCGTAAACTAAAAAGTTTTCAATTTTTCCACTAAGCGTACATTTACCAAAAATATTTTTTTTTTAATTTTCCACTAAGCGTACATATGGATTTTTAAATTTTTCTACTATGCGTAGATTAAAAAAAATAATTTTTCCACTAAGCGTGTATTTTCCAAAAAAAAAACATTTCTTTAAACTTTTTAATTTTTAAAATATTTGCACCGTATACATTTTTAAAGAACTATTTCTTTAATTTTCACCATAGCGTAGATTTATTAAAAATATATATATTTTTTACTATTTTTACTAATCTTGGATTTCTATTCAATATGTTTCCATTTTTCAGTAAGCGTGAAGTTTTAAAGAATTAATTTTTATTGCCTTTACTAATCGTATTTTTTAAAATATTTTTTTCGATTTTTCATGCATATTTATAAGAATATTTTTTTATTTTTATACCCTACACCACTATGTGGAAAGGGTATTATAAGTTTGTTTTGGTAAAAATTCATGTAACACCGCTAAATATTCGTCGGAGACCCCCAATGTGGTATACCAATCTTCATATCTCGCCGAGATAAAGCGATTTTGAGATGTGTGTCCGTCCGTCCGTCCGTGTGTCCGTCTGTCCATTATAAATTGTAATCAAACTCCAGCCCGCAATTCACGAAATTTGGTATGGAGGTCGGTTTCACATCAGACTAGATCGCTATTTTAATTGGTGATGATCGTGAAATATTTAGCGGGTGAAATGGACCAAAAACATAATTTTTATCAGATTTTGTATCTGCTCTGTTGGTCGCAATAATAGTCCGATCGCCTCGAAATTTTAAATAAGGCAAGAGTATATGACAAAGAAATAGCTTGCAATTTGAGATGGCGATCAGATAATATTTAGAGGGTTAAATGGACCATGGAACTTTTGTGTGAAAATTGTGAAAATTTTTAGTAAACAGCTTATATCTTTGTTCCTGAAAGACACATTCCCCACTCGTGAGTTATATTTGGAAGACGATCTCTTGACCTTTCAATTGATGTCAATTATGTTGATGTACGTGATCAGATAACAGAGTTACAGCATAATATATCCACTTTTTTGTTTGTAGTGTAATCATAAACCCGCTAGAGGTCGCAATTATAGCTCAATAGTCACGAAATTTTGCACGAGGTAAGAGTTTAGGTTGAAGAAAATGCCTATAATTTTGACATAGACCATTACTTTTGTATGAAAAATATACAAATTTTATTTTTGGTCCATATTTTCATTCCTGGAGGGCATATACCGGCAAAGTAGCCTATATATGGAAAAATAATTACTGATCTTTCCCCTGATGCATATTGCAATAATGTGTCTGCTAGATAACGCACCTACTGCCTGATATATAATTAGTTTTGTGTAGAGAACCACAATTTCCTCCCATGCTACAAATTGTCTCTATCATGACAGAGAAATTTTCAGTTCAGTTATCAAATTGGATGTTTATACAAATATTTCAACATGGGGTCGCCTCGCCACCTATTTTATACCTCAGGATTTAGGGTAAAGGGGATACAAACAAAGTACGACCAAAGATGTGTCTCATCGAAATATTGGTTTTAGACGCCAAGTATATTTGGACGAAATTCGTTTCAGACAAATTGGAGTCTATTTATCGCTGTCCGTTCATCTGTCTCTCTTAATGTCTAGCTGGTTGGTGCGCACGATAACTATCGAACGAATTTACCGATTAGAACCAAATTTTATACAACGTAATATTTTGCCCAAATATTGTTTAAGTTCGAATGTAGGCTATGTCGGTCCACACCTCCCCCAAAAAAGTTCAAAATTGTTTTCGAAAAATTGTGTGAATGATAAATGGCAAAGTGAGCAATCGATTTGCTCCAAACTTTCCATATATTATCATTCCTTCCAGATATAGATCGGATAAGACTATATCGGTCCTTAGGGTAGTTCCCACACAAAATTCGGAAAAGGGAAATTTAAAAGTGCTCTCGAATCGTTTTGAATTTTTTTCAGCGCCTCAAATCCGCAAGTTAACTCCCAAGGGGATTTTCTGATTGGTAGAAACTTTACACATCGTATTATTTCATCCAGTTATGTGTCAGGACGGAATATGGACTATACGGTCCGTCCTTCGACTACCTCCCACACAAAATTTGGGAAAAGTGCAGTTTGAGGACCCGTATCGGATCTATTTGATTATTATTTTTTTGAAGAAGTTTTTTACGGTCCCTATTCTGGTAAGTCATACTTCCTGAGATAATAGTCCAGAAGTTCCAAAAACCCCTGCCGGGTCTAACTAAAATTACAAATCTGAAAAAATAATTCTCAAATATTTCCAAAATTTTGAAAGAATTAACTTTTATTGTTTTCACTAATCGTATTTTTTAGAATTTTTTTTCGAGTTTTATGAATGTTTATAGGAATATTTTTTATTTTTCCCGCTAAGCTTGGATTTTTTAAAGAATATTTTTTTTAATTTTTTTCCGCTAAACGTGGGTTTTCTAAAGAATGTGGTTTTTTTAATTTTTTCCACTATGCGTGGATTTTTCAACGAATGGATTTTGGATGGATTTTTGATATAATATATTTTTTTAATTTTTCCAATAAGCACGGATCTTTTAAAAAATATTTTTTTATTTTCTTTTTCCAAAAATCGTAGATTTTTAAAGAATATTTTTTTTTATTATTCCACTAAGAATAGTTTATTTTTAGTTTTGTCGGGTAAGAGTGGATTTTGTTTTAGAATATTTTTTAATTTTTCCGGTAAGCGTTGATTTTTAAAGAATATTTCTTTAATTTTTCCACTAAGCGTAGATTTTTTAAAAATAATTTTTTCAAGTTCTGAATTTTTTACAAAAATATGCTGGCAATTTTCAACTATACCTGTATATTTTACAAATACATCTTTTAAATTTTTCAACTTAACGTGGAGTTTTAAAGGAATATTTTTCTCGGAGCCGCATTTGTTGTTTTTTAATTTTTTTTTCCACTATACGTGAATTTTTCAACGAATGTTTTTTTTTTCAATTTTATCCAATAAGCATGGATTTTTTAAAAAATATATATTTTTTAATTTTATTATTATTTTTTAATTTTTAAAGAATTTTTCCAAAAAGCGTAGATTTTTTAATTTTTTTTTTATTTTTCCACTAAGAATAGTTTTTTTAGTTTTGTCCGATAAGCGTGGATTTTGTTTAAGAATATTTTTTTAATTTTTCCGCTAAGCATGGATTTTTTAAAAATGGTTTTTTCAAGTTATGAATTTTTTACAAAAAATATAGTGGCAATTTTTTAACTATATCTTTTCAATTTTTCAACTTAACGTGGAGTTTTTAAGGAATATTTTTCTCGCAGCCACATTTCTTTCATTCCACCCTTATATTAAACTACTAGTTTGCTTGTAACAATATCGAAATGTGCAAAACCCATTACACATCAACACAAATTGAAAAACTTTACCACATTTCTTATGAAAGTTAAAAAATTTGGTATGGATTTCAACAAAAACAGTGCTACAACACACTAACATATTTTTGTTTTAACAAATAACTAATTTATCCATAGAAAATTTAAATTCAAACCAACCTACACACGTTCGTACGTACATGGACCAATAGACATCATACTCAGCTACGCATTTGAAATAATAAATTTTTCTTGCCACAGGCTGACAACTCAAAAAAGGTTTAAAATTAAAATAAAATTACAAATACGGTAGTTACAAAAAAGGCTGTAGATAAAGAGCAAGCGTGGGAGAAAATAAAAGAGTTTCAAAAAATTAATGTTGATTTTTTTAATTTAGTAAGGGAGATACAAGAAGAAATTGCCCGAGGCCTTTACGAAACTTGATTAATTACTAGTATTATTTAATCATAAAAGACTATCTTTACCCGTTTGCTACACTATCTTTACCTGTTTGGTACAGCATTTAATACATTTTAGCACTTGTTGTACCCTTCCCGTACAAATTTTCAAAACCCTAGTCTTATCTCACCCCTCCACATCACATTCCAAACCCATATGGCGTCACTTTACTATCGCAAAGCTTTTTATACCCTACACCACTATGTGGAAAGGGTTTTGGGAAAAATTCATGTAACACCGCGAAATATTCGTCGGAGACCCCCAATGTGGTATACCAATCTTCATATCTCGGCGAGATAAAGCGATTTTGAGATGTGTGTCCGTCCGTCCGTCCGTGTGTCCGTCTGTCCATTATAAATTGTAATCAAACTCCAGGCCGCAATTTTGCACCGATCGTCACGAAATTTGGTATGGAGGCCGGTTTCACATCAGAATAGATCGCTATTTTAATTGGTGATGATCGTAAAATATTTAGCGGGTGAAATGGACCAAAAACATAATTTTTATCCGATTTTGTAGCTGCTCTGTAGGTCGCAATAATAGTCCGATCGCCTCGAAATTTTAAATAAGGTAAGAGTATATGACAAAGAAGAAGTTTGCAATTTGAGATGGCGATCAGATAATATTTAGAGGGTTAAATGGACCACAACTTTTGTGTGAAAATTGTGAAAATTTTTAATAAACAGCTTATATCTTTGTTCCTGAAAGACACATTCCCCACTAGTGAGTTATATCTGGAAGACGATCTCTTGACCTTTCAATTGATGTCAATTATATTGATGTACGTGATCAGATAGCAGAGTTACAGCCTAATATATCCAGTTTTTTGTTTGCAGTGTAATCAGAAACCCGCTAGAGGTCGCAATTATAGCTCAATAGTCACGAAATTTTGCACGAGGTAAGAGTTTAGGTTAAAGAAAATGCCTATAATTTTGCATGATGATCTGATATTATTTAGCGGTTGACATAGACCATTACTTTTGTATGAAAAATATACAAATTTTATTTTTGGTCCATATTTTCATTCCTGGAGGGCATGTACCGACAAAGTAGCCTACATATGGAATAATAACTACTGACCTTTCCCCTGATGCAAATTGCAATAATGTGTCTGCTAGATAACGCACCTACTGCCTGATATATAATGTGTTTTGTGCAGAGAACCACAATTTCCTCCCATGCTACAAATTGCCTCTTTCATGACAGAGAAATTTTCAGTTCAGTTGTCAAATTGGAATTTTATACAAATATTGCAACATGGGGTCGCCTCGGCACCTATTTTATACCTCAGGATTTACCCTAATTACAAACAAAATACGACCAAATATGTGTCTCATCGAAATATTGGTTTTAGACCCAAGTATATTTGGACGAAATTCGTTTCAGACAATTTGGAGTCTATTTAGCGCTGTCCGTTCATCTGTCTCTCTTAATGTCTAACTGGCTGGTGCGCACAATAACTCTCGAACATATCTACCGATTAGAACCAAATTTTATACAACGTAATATTTTGCCCAAACTTTGTTTAAGTTCGAATGTAGGCTATGTCGGTCCACACCTCCCCCAAATAAGTTCAAAATTGTTTTCGAAAAATTGTGTGAACGATAACTGGCGAACTGAGTAATCGATTTGCTCCAAACTTTCCATATATTATTATTCCTTCGAGATATAGATCGGATAAGACTATATCGGTCCTTAGGGTAGCTCCCACACAAAATTCGGAAAAGGGAAATTTAAGAGTCCTCTCGAATTGTTTTGAATTTTCTTCAGCAGATTGTACTTGCGCCGCAAATCCGCAAGTTAACTCTCAAGGGGATTTTCTGATTGGTCGAAACTTTGCACATCGTATTATTTCATCCAGTCATGTGTCAGGTCAGAATATGGACTATATCGGTCCGTCCTTCGAGGATCTCCCACACAAAATTTGGGAAAAGTGCAGTTTGAGGACCCGTATCGGATCTATTTGATCATTATTTTCTTTTTTTTTTTGAAGAAGAAGAAGAATGTTCTTTTTACTGTCCCTATTCTGGTCCCTTTCCCGGGGTAAGTCATACTTCCTGAGATTATAGTCCAGAAGTTCCAAAATCCCCTGCCGGCTCCAACTAAAAATACAAATCTAAAAAAGGAATTCTCAAACTTTTCCAAAACTCAGAAGTTAGCTTACTAAAATTGATTTGGTATAGCCCCATATTACGATACCTACAGATTCCACGTATTTTGAAGCAAACTCGTGTTACATCTTCTATCTTCTTTACTGTATAATTGAACATGAATAATTTTGGGATTTATAAATTTGTTTGCATGCATGTTTATTAATTTCTATTCATTGTTATTTATTTATACCGGTATAAAATATATTTTTGATATCACAGTATATTATTTTCGAATATTTTTTAGAAATGTAAAATTTATATATTTTTCCACAAACATCCCAGTAAAGACAAGGGAGGCTTATCTTATACCAATGGATTCATGTTATGTCATTAATATGTGACGTATTTTTTATCGCCGAGTCCGAACGGCGTGTCCTAAGTTGCCACTTGTAGAGACGTTTTTCATGGCTGAAATACTCAGGAAATATCTCCAACATTACTAAGGGGAATTGTGTAACCGTATACAATTTGATGGGAATCGAACCCGGACATCCAGAGTGCAAGGCGGTTGCACATAGCTAATTCCTACAGGTTGTGGTGTAGGGTATCACATGGTCGGCCCCGTCCGACTATAGCCTTTGCTTACTTGTTTTAAATATTGAGATATGTATTTCAAAATTTTTCTTCCTTCACACTAGCAGTGTCCGCCAATACCAAATTTTGAAGTGGTACCAAATTCCTACTAAATTTCCTTTTCGTATCATTAAAATATAAAATCCATAACATCATTTAAATCTTACCCTGCAGACCAAGAATGATCTTCACATCAAATTTAAACGTTCTCGGTACTACCAATTGATCAATCTCAGGTTGTATAGAGTTTGTGTTGATTTCGTGCTATTAAAATATTGCATTTATCCTTCGCAAAGAATTTTGAAAGACCTTCTGGTTTATAAATCAATTTTCAAGAAAATCAAAATCCACGAATATGCCTATTTTAAAAATAACTTTGTTCAATAACATTGTCTCGAATGGCCTCATTGGAAATGCAAGCCAATATTACTAAAGATTGTGCCACAGTAGCAACAGTTATCATGTACATGAACATTTTACGATACCAGCACTTTCTTTCAAGTCGTGGTCATGATGACGTGGCATCTTTCTTACAGCAATAAGAAGGATGTTCCATATCATGGAGATCAGAATAGAATTGGGCTTTTATATTTGTATACGACTCATGTTTACCCCTTCCTTTTTAGAATGCCTGATATACACTAAGGTTATGACCTTTTTGCAACCTCATATCCCTGTATCATAACGTGATGAATTTCTACATAAGATTACATAAAATCTTAATTATGAAGTGATTCGAATAAAAAACGCTTCCGCACAAAAAACTTTTAAAGTTTTTATTTTTCTGAACTATTGACCATTTTTTGAAGTCACTATAAGCATATATTTAACTGAAAACAAGGTATAGGGGCACATGACATAACCGAAATGACATAACCGTTGGTTGCTCACTTTTTTATCGTCGTATTATTACATATATATAATTTTATACTATATATAATATAATTTCATATATCATAATAATTAAAAGTAGTTTTTGTGGGACGTTTTTCAATATTTATGTTAAACTAGCTTAACCCGGTGCGCTTCGCTACCCCGACTAAGTGAAAAATAAATGCATGAGTCCTATGTAGGTCACATTTACAAATTGTATATACTCTAACACTCCTGAGTCCACTCTCTCCTTTAAAGAAGATAATTAAATTAGGACAACACTAAAATTGAGTACATTACGTTTGAGGATACTTGCATGGTTTAATAAGAAAGGTTAGCCAAAGCTTTATGTCTATTTAATTTTTTTCATTCGAGTATGCCTAAAACTTCAAAACAATATAAACAAACTGTGTATGTGTGTGTGGTGTTTGAATAATATGCCAAACAATTTTAAAAACAATCGAATTCAATGATTTTTAAAATTGTTTTTAGACCATTTGTATGGAAGAAATTGTTGAGATTTGCATGGAAACAATCAGTTTATCATATTCACAACTCGATTATGTGGAGAAAACTTAACGCTTCATTCATTTTTCGCGTTTTTTATAAAATGCTCAAAATATGCATTGTAAACAAACCCACTTGTTGCTTTTATTTTGAAGTTTTAGGAATTCAAGAAAAACAAGGGTTCTATAGATTTTTTTCATTTAAATCTACCTCTTTACTTATACCATGGATACTTGTAATTTATTCAGCCTATTGGGACATCTTAAATTACTCTTAGGATAACTGCTTCTGTTATTGATAATTTTTACTCCAATATTGATATAGATATGTCAATAATGATACAAATTTCATTGAAATGGGACGTATATATCAAATCAAATACATGAAATCTGGCGAAAATATACATGGGAGCTATATCTAAATCCGAACCGATTTCGGAGTATTTTGGTACAATTATTTCTAGGCCAAATTCCGTCGCACATTACGAATGTCATTGAAATCGGACATATACAGCGTGATTGGTGCATCAAATAAATGAAATTGGCCGAAAATATATGTGGGCGCTATATCCAAATCTGAACCGATTTCGATATAATTTTGAAAATCTATTTCCAGGCCAATATTCGTCATAAATTTCAAATGTCATTGAAATCGTACATATACAGCGTTTTTGGGGCATTAAGTTCATCAAATCGGACGAAAATATATATGGGAGCTATACCTAAATCTAAACCGATTTCGATATCTATTTGGCACATATATTTCTAGGCTAAATCCGTCACACTTAAAAATTTCATTGAAATCAGACAAATATAGCGTGTTTGGAGCATCAAATACATGAAATCGGCCGAAACTATATATGAGCGCTATATCCAAATCTGAACCGATTTCGATATAACTTGGAACACCTATTTCTAGGCCAATATCCATCACATATTCCAAATTTCAACGAAATTGGACATAATAGCGTGTTTATATATATATATATATATATATATATATATATATATATATATATATATATATATATATATATATATATATATATATATATATATATATATATATATATGGGAGCTATCTTCAAATCTGAACCGATCTCGATATAATTTGTCACATTTATGTCTAGACCAAACCCCGTTACGCATTCCAAATTTCAGCGAAATTGGACATATATAGCGAGTTTGGTGCATAAAATACAGGAAAACGGCCGAAAATATATAAAAGAGCTATATCCAAATCTGAACCGATTTCGATACAATTTGGCACATTTATTTCTAGACCAGGTTCTGTAACACATTCCAAATTTCAGCGAAATTGGACATATATAGCGTGTTTGGTGCATCAAATGTGGAAAATCGGTCAAAAATATATATTGGAGCTATATTCAAATCTGAACCGATTTCGATATAATTCCGCACAATTATGTCTAGACAAAATTCCGTTACACATTCCAAATTTCAGCGAAATTGGACATATGTATATAGCGTGTTTGGTGCATCAAATGCGGAAAATCGGCTGAAAATATATATGGAAGCTATATCCATATCTGAACCGATTTCGATATAATTTGGCAGATTTATTTCTAGACCAAGTTCTGCAACACACTCCAAATTTGTGCGAATTTGGACATATATAGCGTGTTTGGTGCATCAAATGCGGAAAATCGCCCGAAAATATATATGGGAGCTACATGCAAATCTGAACCGATTTCGATATAATTTGGCACATGTATTTCTAGACCAAGTTCAGTCACACATTCCAAATTTTATTGAAATTGGATATAAATAGCGTGTTTGATGCCTCAAATACATGAAATTGGTAGAAAATATATATAGGAGCTATATCCAAATTCGAACCGATTTCTATATAAATTGGCACATATATTTCAAGGCCAATATCCATCACACATTCTAAACTTCAGCGAAATTAGACATATATAGCGTGTTTGGTGCATAAAATAAAGAAATCGGCCGAAAATGTATGTATATGGGAGCTATATCCAAATCTGAACCAAAATCGATATAATTTGGCACATTTATTTCTAAAACAAATTTCGCCACAGACCCTCTAAATTTCAGCGAAATTGGACATATATAGCATGTTTGGTGCATGAAATGTGGAAAATCGGCCGAAAATATATATTGGAGCTATATTCAAATCTGAACCGATTTCGATATAATTCCGCAAAATTATGTCTAGACAAAATTCCGTTACACATTCCAAATTTCAGCGAAATTGGACATATGTATATAGCGTGTTTGGTGCATCAAATGCGGAAAATCGGCTGAAAATATATATGGGAGCTATATCCAAATCTGAACCAAACTTGATATAATTTGGCACATTTATTTCTGAAACAAATTCCGCCTAACATTCCAAATTTCATTGAAATTGGACATAAATAGCATGTTTGGTACATAAAATAAAGAAATCGGCCGAAAATATATATAGGAGCAATATCCAAATCTGAACCGATTTCGATATAATTTGGCACATGTATTTCTAGACAAAGTTCAGTCACACTTTCGAAATTTTATTGAAATTGGATATAAATACCGTATTTGGTGCCTCAAATACATGAAGTCGGCTGAAAATATATATAGGAGCTATATCCAAATCTGAACCGATTTCGATATAAATTGGCACATATATTTCTAGGCCAATATCCATCACACATTTAAAATTTCAGCGCAATTGGATATATATAGCGTGCTTGGTGCATAAAATACAGGAAATCGGCCGAGAATATATATGGGAGCTATATTCAAATCTGAACCGATCTCGATATAATTTTGCACATTTATTTCTAGAACAAATTCCGTGAGACCCTCTAAATTTCAGCGAAATTGGACATATATAGCAAGTTTAGTGCATCAAATGTGGAAAATCGGCCGAAAATATATTTTGGAGCTATATCCAAATCTGGACCGATTTCGATATAGTTCGGCACATTTATGTCTATACCAAATTCCGTCACACATTTCAAATTTCAGCGAAATTGGACATATATAGCGTGTTTGGTGCATCAAATGCGGAAAATCTGCCGAAAATATATATGGGAGCTATATCCAAATCTGAACCGATTTCAATATAATTTGGCACATTTATTTCTAGACCAAGTTCTGTAACACATTCCAAATTTCAGTGAATTTGGACATATATAGTGTGTTTGGTGCATCAAATACATGAAATCGGCAGAAAATATATATAGGAGCTATATCCACATCTGAACCGATTTCAAAATAAATTGGCACATATATTTCTAGGCCAATATCCATCACACGTTTTAAATTTCAGCGAAATTGGACATATATAGCATGTTTGGTGCATAAAATAAGGAAATCGGCCGAAAATATATGTAGATGGGAGCTATATCCAAATCTGAACCAAACTCGATATAATTTGGCACATTTATTTCTAAAACAAATTCCGCCACGCATTCCAAATTTCATTGAAATTGGACATACATAGCGTGTTTGGTGCACAAAATAAGGAAATCGGCCGAAAACATATGTATGTGGGAGCCATATCGAAATCTGAACCGATTTGAATATAATTTGGTAAATTTATTTCTACATCGAATTCCGTCACACATACAAAATTTGGAGATTGTATCTGTAATTGTTCTAAAGATATTTGGATACAAAATGTAAATTTTTTGGAGGTAACTCCGGTTTTCATGCTATATCTCCAGATCAACGCGAAATTTCAAAAAATGATATAGCCTATTTTCATTCCAGGCCATGTAGCAATGTACCCTAAAAATTTCAGTAAGATCTGTTCAGCGGTTTTCGAGTCTATAAGGCACAAACAAACAAACAAACAGACAAACAAATTTCAATTTTATATATGAAGAATAGACAAAATTTTTTAGTTTTTCATAAAAAAAAAATTAAAAAAAATTTTTTAAGCTACATGAAAGATTTTTGGTACATAGATTGGGAAAAAAATCCCATTCTTAAATCTGTTCGAGATACTAATTTTGGTTGTTGCGCGCAAAAGTTATGGCGGTTTCAATTCTGATAAAAAGAAAAAAATCTTTAAAAGGCTCTAATCATTATGTTGAGAAACTCTCTTAATTAGGGGCTCCATACGTAATATATTATTACTGAGGCCCCATAACATTAGTGAAAAAGTTTTAAGTTTTCGCGGAAATTGAGAAAGAGTTAAAAAATTGGTACTTTGCAACTTGTTTTAATAAAATTCAAGCTGTTTACGCATCCTAAAAATATTTAAGAAAATATGTACGTAATCTAAACATCGCGATGATTCAAATGAAACCAAAACTATACAAATCCGTTTAATGGCTTGCATATTATAGCAAAAACAAAAAGATATATTGAGGAAATTTATAAAATTTTTGTAAGAGAAAATATTTATTAAAATTTATTTTGTGAGTTAGTTGAAAAAAATGTAGGAAAAATTTGTCGGAGTTATTCTTCTATTTTAGAGAAATTTCACGCAAAAAATCGAATTTTTTATTCTAATCACTTCTCGAATACACACTAACATCTAGCGGAAGATATGGGTATCGTTCAAATAAATGTTAGGTTCCTTTAAATGGGGTATAATCTTGTAATAAAAGTGTATCGGGTAATGTTCATTTTGAAATGCGTGTAAATAGCAAAATCCTCAAAATCGCTTTATGCGCATGCGGTTTACCAATACAGCGAATTCATCTCTTTTAATTTGTACACATTTACCAGGATTGACTTTGGCCGCTAAGATGTAGCATCGTCTATAGTTTAGTGTACAAAAAACTGTATAACGCAAATAATTTGCACAAAGTGCATACACTTTTTATGCGCATCCGATTTCACTATCATCCATGAAAAAATACATCGATCTAAACCTATTTGAATAAAATCCATGAAGAACCGTGGATGTAGCATCACACACTATTTTTGGGATAAATCGGATAAATCTCCCATGGCACTAAATTTTTTAAACCACTGTTTTCGAAAAAACTCGAGTGATGTGTCAGTTTCTTCATTGAAAATGAAACGATCCACAGAAAACGCGATTTAATCCGCGATATTTTCAAAAACATTTTTCGCAAATTTTTCAATTTTTGCAGTAGCCATTTCCGCCGTTCTAGTAGATGGATTTTTACGATCTGTGATTCATATGATCCGGATCGTCGAAAAACTAAAATATCGCGGGGTACCAGCACACTCAAAACGATATTGTAAATACTGTACCCAAAAAATAGGTTTTTTAGAAAAAATATCGCACTAAATTTTGGCCTTTGGCAGTAGATTACTCTGCTGCTGTGTGGGCTACATACTCAATATACATATCAGATTATGCGAAATCGCGAGTTCTTTAATCCTATAATTGGTTTTTCGAAATATCCGAATGCGCGTCCCAGTTACATAAAAAATACAAAAAACACCTGAAATCCGGCTTCAAAATGTCAGCATCCATAAAAGGTGGATGCAGTGGAAATTTTGGAAAGTGATACATTAGAAGTGTAATCTTCATTTTGTATTCTCCTACTTTTACTTTGGACAGATGTCCGTCATTTGAATGGTTTAATCAGAAATCGAATAGCAATGTAAAAAACCTGTTTAGCTTCAACGTGTTTTTACCTATGTTTTTTCCTTTGCGCGGTCGTAACTACCACGTAAATTAAATTTTATTGCTAAATGTTTGAGCTTTGTACAAAAACATCTAAATTAATCCAGCAATAGTCATAGTTACTGGTAAACTACAATGGTTCGCGTATTATAATAGTGCAAACCTTGGCTTCATGGAAACTAAAAAATTTTGACTTTTCCTCATATATAGATAAAAGTTTTTTCAGTCATTAATAGACAAAAGGTCATTCATTCGCGAAATATTCGTCGGAGACCCCCAATGTGGTATACCAATCTTCATATCTCGACGAGATAAAGCGATTTTGAGATGTGTGTCCGTCCATCAGTCCGTCTGTCCATTATAAATTGTAATCAAACTCCAGGCCGCAATTATGGACCGATCATCACGAAATTTTGTATGGAGGTCGGGTTCAGACCAGAATATTTCGCCAACTTTTGATCGATTCCCCGACCAGGTAACTTCAAACGGTGGGAAAATACCCGTCAGTAATGTTGGCGACAATTATTATATTATCATTTAAGCTTGATGTGATAAGGTTGCAGAATCCACAAAGTTATTTTTTACAATAAGTTTATGTGTTCCAAAAATGAATTTTAATTTGCTGAAAGCTAATTTCCAGGGGTAGTGGTGTAGGGTATCACATGATCGGCCCTGTCCGACTATAGTCTTGGCTTACTAGTTTTATAATAAAATGGAATGAATGTTATTTTAGGCATTTCTAGGCAAAAGTTGATTCTTTCTCACTACAGGAAATCAATTTAGAAAAAAAATTTTAAAAATGCATAACCCTACATACACACGTACCTATGTATGAATACGTGAGTAGGGCCTTCGTTATATAGTATTTCTATTTCAATATAATTATCTCACAAACGTAAATACCTATGTCTGTAAGTGTATTTCTCACTCACAAACATAGTTCATTTTTACAATAGATTAAATTAAGTAATTCTTTGCATAACAAATGGCATATGACAAATAAACGTATAAAAATAGAATAAAATACATAAATATGCAAAACTTTATTTATGGCAATTCATTCATTTGTTGGCAAACATAATGGATTATTTTTTCTCATCTACAAAAATTGCAAAGCTATGGTAAAAATTATTTCCGACTACCAGTAATGGCTTGGCTATGTTTTTGTGTGTGCTTATGTTTAAATTTTGTCAACATTAAATGACAACTGGATTAAGTTTGGAAACATACCCAGCAAAAATCCTCATTACAAACCTCCTTTCATACCCATTATTTTAACAAGGGCATGTCGCGCGAAGTATCTGGTTATTTTGTAACCACTGAAGTAGTAAGTATGTAACCACTGAAATAATTAGATACTGAGCAGATTCTGACTACTTATTTCAGTGGTTACAAAATAACCAGATATTTCGCGCGACATGCCCTTGTTTAAATAATGGGTATGAAAGGAGGTTTGTAATGAGGATTTTTGCTGGGATAACGTCACATTCATTATGTTGACCCATGAGAGAAAAATCTTGTCAATGACAAAAAAAAATATAATGTATCCTTTGTGTACTTTGTCGAGATTTGCATGTTTGTCATTAAAAGGTCAAATGTCATTGGTAAGACAAAAAAATATCCACATAGAAAATTTAAATGACTATATAAATATTTGTTTATATATTCAATAATAATTTCATAAGCTTTAGTCACAGAGAACGGTATAACATTACAGCGTCTATCGTAGCTCAGCACAACAAGACAAAAACTAAAACATTTACAAATGGCATAATTAAAACACTTTTTTCGATGAGATGCAAAAAAAAAATATGTAAATGAATGTTTTGATTTCCGATACCAAAGAAAAAATATAGGATGTTTAATAAAGTCTAATTACGTGTGAATAACATTTTTATTATATTTTTTATATTGATTAATTCTGATAATAAATTTAATAAACAATGGAGAACATTGAGGTATGTGCTATCAATATGTCTGTGCCACAGAAGCCACGATTTAAAATGAACAAAACATGTAAATAAATGGAATAATTTAAAAAAATATTGGTACACAATTATAAATCAATTACCAAGGAAACCTTAGCCATGAATATTTATATTTGTTTGCGTTTTTTTTTGTTCTGAAAATATATTCAGAGAATATATAGGGTGTATGACCGCTGCCAGTACTTATACGCTACAAAATTATTGAAATAATTTTGCCATAAAATTATAAAAAATTTCAAGAGTAAACCATGACATGAATAATTTATATACACTCTTTTTAAAGTATTCTTTTGTTTATATGAGGTTGCTTACTTTTAGGAACAAAAATCCGTTACCTGCCTAATATAATTTTATGTACCGATGGTTTACAATAATGGGTTTCACTCTTGCAGCTTTATTTTCCGGGAACTTTTCAATTGGATTCCATATTCCCCATCTTTGATCTTTCAGTTTATTTTATTTCTATTGCTTTTGGTTTGATTTTCCTTTAAATCCATCAAACAAACAAAAAACACACTTAGTAATCACTTGCACACTTTATTTGACACAGCTTTTAATTCCGTTTTAGCTTTGCAGCATTCTTTTCACTACATAACAAAATACCCTCTTTTATTTTCAACAAAATGCTATTTGAAAGGAGTCTAAAAATACATGCTATTAAAATTTTAAATTAAAGACTAGTTGAAAATGATTCTTCTGGGAAATCATGTCATTAGGTTAACTAGAATTTTTGTGTAGGAAAATCACCAGTCAACAGATAATTTGTCAGTTATAACATTTAGGCTCTATGTCTTCTTTATTACCTAATAACAAAAATGTTTTTAATCAATTTCTCGCTAAAATCAAGCTTAATGACAAATGATTTTTGCAAGTGAAAAAGGAAAGCCGAAGATTCGAACCCACACAACCACCACTATGTGACTTGTTTCGCCTTTGGTAGAGGTTCGTCAGATATATCGGCTTCGCTATCATCGAATATTGGTCACTAAGCTCGATAATAACGAGAAATTAATTAAAAATTAGTATTAACATGTACAAACGGAGTTAAGTTCCGCCGCACAGAGGGGAAACTTGTGTTAAAAGTAGATCAAAAGCCCTAGAAAGGTCATTTATAGTCAGATTGATATAAAATTTTGCACAAAGCATATCTTCTGTACAAGGATTAATCCTATAGAAAATAATGAAAATCGGTCCAGATTTGGATGCAGCTTCCATATATATTCGCATCTTATATGAGATAAAAATGCACCAAAATCACTGAAATTTTACACATGCAACCTGAACTAGCCTAAAAAACATTGAGCCAATTTTCAAACAAATCGGTACAGATGTATATATAGTCCCATATACATATATTTCATTCCAAATTTTATTTTTTGAAACTTACTTAAATTAAATTTTTCGCAATTCACATGAGAAAAGCCGTGAATGTTTCTGAATAATGCAAACATATTTTATAGGTGTTGATTTTGTCTGATAAATAAGAGTCCCGGTTATAAGGCGGAACAAAATTTAGTGTGAGTAAACCTTGCAATTCCATAGAAATATATTTCATATTTTAGTTGAGAAAAATGAGATTTTTTCGGAATTGCGCAAATATGCGCAATTTTTTATGATTGAATCTGATATTTGAGACTCAAGCGCATAAAACATTAGAAGAAACTATAGTCGGGAAATGACGGGGAGTCTATTTTCGCTATTGAAATTGTAGTAATCTTAAAAATTATCATAAAAATTTTTCATAAAGAGGATATGTATCACCATTATTAAAGAGCAAAAAAGTAAAATCAATCTGAAAAATTTAAATGCTAATCTTGTTCGGAGACTGTACAAAAACAATAAATCTTGAAAAATATAAATTTTCGCTAAAATAACGTAATTTTAATGTTCACCTAATTTCTTAGTTTTCGAAAATTTTATTTTTGTTTTCAGTATGGCTGAGTTCGATCGACTGCTGCATTGGATTGGTTTATCTTGCAAAGTCGAGGATGGTTATAGCAAATGTAGAAAAAAATCTGGTTGCCGTTTATCAACATTTTTTCATAAAAAAAAACTACTTTCATATTTTGAGTTTTGAGCAACTTTAGGCCTATGTTTCCCCTCTGTGCGCCGGGCCGAGCTTTTTATACGCTCCACCACGAATTGTATTGAATTGAATGGAACAATTAGGTTAATTTCGTTTATTAAAGTACTAAACTCTTCCTTTTATTGCAGGAGTAGTACATACATATATCGCAACTGATAATACTTCCTTCAAAACAGCTCATATGGGCCGTCATCGTTGTCCTTTCCAAAATATGGGCAATATTTACAATTTTCCGAATTGAACAACATACATAAAATTGGGCAATACCGAATAGACCAAAATCTGCATATTCTGGATTTGGATAGTTAACGAACATCGAGAGCACCGTTCTATGGAGGCTGTATGAGGAAAGTTTTGTAACTCCAGCGAAGACAAAATACCAACTTTCAGTTATTCCACTTAAATAATGTGGATAAAACTTACAGTATACCGAAAATTGGAACGGATCTTTATATGGGGCTATAAGAAAAGACATGGAACAATGCTAACAAATTTCAGTTGGGAAGTTTAATGCAGCAACGGAGACTAAATATTAAAGTTCAGCCGTTTCGGGGGCTATTTGAAGACATAGACGTACACTGAGAACTCCCTTCTGCTATATTTTATACCTCCATGGTAGTCTAAATACCAAATGCCATTCATATCGGTTGTATATTGAGTCCACAACTTTTAAAATACCAAAAACCAATAGGTACGGTTCAGTGGGGGCTATGTGAGGCAACAACTTTCAAAATACCGAAAATCGGAAGGTACCGTTCCATGGCGGCTATCTGAGAACGTCGACCTATACCGACAAATTTCAGGTGGAAAGTTGTAAACCCCAAACTTTAATAATCTACCAAATTTCAGCCATTTTGGTGGGATGTTGAAGCAAAAACTTTCACAATACCGAAAGTCGGGAGGTACCGTTCTCAGATGGCAATATGAAAGCATGGACCTACACCGACAATTTTCAGGTCGAATGTTTCAAACCACTATCAAAGACTTAATACCAAATATCAACCATTTCGTTGGAGAATTGAGGCCCCAAACTTTCAAAATACCGAAAATCGGGAGGAACCTTCTTAGGGCTCTATGAAGTCGTGGACCTATATCGACAAATTTCAGGTGAAAGCTTCATACTATCAAAGCTTCATACTCAGTGGGATATTGAGACCACAACCTTCAAACTACCGAAAATCTAGAGGTACCGTTCTACGGCGGCTATATGAAGTCGTAGACCTACACCGACAAATTTCAGGTGGAAAGTTTTATACTTTTAACGAAGCCATTTCGGTGTGATAATGGGCTTTAAATCTTCAAAATACAGAAAATCGCGAGATACTGTTCTCTAAAGGCTATAAGAAGGCGTGGACCTAAACTGACAAATTTAAAGTCATTTCGGTGGGATATTCAGGACACAACTTTCAACATATCGAAAATCGGGAGGTACCGTTCTATCGGGGCTATATGAAGACGTGGAACTATGCCCACAAATTTCAGGTGGAAAATTTTGCACCCCAACTAATACTAAATACCAAATTTCAGCCATTTCGGGGGGATATTGAGGACAAGACCTTCGCAATACCGAAAATCGGGAGGTACTGTTCTGTGAAGACGTTCTATATGAAGAGTTGGGCCTATACCGACAAATTTCAGGTGGAAAGTTTTGTTGCCCCGAAAAGACTAAATACCAAATTTTGGTGTTATAATACTTCGAAATACCGAATATGAGGTGGTATCGTTCTATGGGGGCTATATCAAAACGTGTATCGATATAGACAAATTTCTGGTAGAAAGTTTTGTAGCCCCGAAAAAGACTAAATACCAAGTCTAAAACCTTCGAAATACCGAAAATCGCGATGTACCGTTCTATGGGAGGTATATTAAAACGTGGACCTATAGCGACAAATTTCTGAGGAAATGGTTTGTAGCACCGAGAAAGACTAAATACTAAATTTCAGCCGCTTCGGTGAAATAATGAGGCTGAAACCTTCAAAATACCAAAAATCGGGAGGTACCTATCTATGGAGCTATATCAAAACATTGATCTGTGATGACAAATTTGGGAGAAAGTTTTATAGCCCAAAGGAGGATTAATTAACATATTTCTGCCATTTTGGTAGGATAATATAGATGAAACCTTCAAAATCGGGACATACCGTCCTATGGGGCTATATCAAAACGTGGACCTATATAAACATTTTGGATAGAAATGTTCTTAACCTCTGGAAACACAAAATATCAAATTACAACCTATTCTGGGGTCAAATGGGACTAATACATGCAAAATATCTTAAAGTGACGCGTCCTATATATGGGGCGTTATATGGGGGCTATACCAAATCTTGGACCTACATAAACAATTTTTGGTAGAAATGTTTTTTAGGCTCTGGAGACACAAAATACCACATTACAACTAATTCAATGGGACAAATATCTTAAAAATTTCTTAAAACGATGACGATGAGTCATGCGTCACTTTGTAGCCCGTTTTCAATACCAAAAGTCCTACAATACCACCCACTTCAATCCGTTCGGACGCTAGAGTGATTTCCACAGACGGACAGACGGACGGACATGGCTATATCGATATAGAAATGCACGCTGATCACGAATATGTTTGTGGGGTGTAAAATTATTATTTCAAGTAGTTACAAACGGAATGACAAACTTAATATACCCCCTTTACATGTTGGAGGGTATAAAAATGGTAATTTCCGTAATATCAAAATTTTCAAATAAACAAATTTTTTTAAGATTTTATTATACTTTCTGCCTTTCAGAAAATATAAATAATAGGAATTTAAGGGAAGCTAAACACTAATAAGAAAACACGTACTGGGAGACAGAAGATTCCAGGATCCCTGCGTACCTTCTTGCTTATAACGTCTATATGTTTTTTTTTTAATTTTGGGCCAATTTCCCAAGAGGAATGGACTTTGACCCCGCAAAAATTGTACCGTCGTAACAAGTGCCACAGAGACGAAAACAAATGCAAAAAAATTGAAACAATCCGAGACGAGTCCTCAAATGGCTCTCTTTCCCAAATTTGTGTCGGAGGCACCTGAAGGAGTGTTCCGATGTAGTCTATATTCGGACGTAATCCAAGTCTCTAAGAAATAATACGATGTTCAAAATTAAAACCAAATCGGTTTCTCCCTTCGTGGGTTATCTTACGCACTAGTTAGTTTAGTTGGCGTCGTCTCAGGAAGTATCGACTTGCCCAAAAAAAACCTTGCACCGTCGTAAAAGGGGCCGCAAGGCGAACATGTTTCAAACAAATTCAAAACGGTTCGAGAAGAGCTGTTAAACTATACTGTTCCCAAAGGAGTGGGCCGATATAGTCCAGATTCGAACCTGATATATGCATGGAAGTAATATTTCCACATCACTAGTTTGGAAAAATTCCGTTAGTCCCTTCTGAAACTATCGTGCGAATAATCTTAGCCAAAAATGTTGAACTTTGGGGGTAATTAACGAAAGGGGTAGACCGATAACTAAGTTTGGACAAAATGTACGAGACCTTAAATTTAAACCAAATAGGTTGATTCTTTGAGAGCTATCGTGCGCACTAGCAAACCAGACAGACGGACGGACAAGGGTAAATCGACTCCAAATTGTCTGAAATGGATTTCGTCCAAACGTACTTGGGGTCTAAAATCATTATTTCGATAATCTCGTTGTCC
This sequence comes from Musca autumnalis, assembly GCF_047663935.1. Taxonomy (NCBI): domain Eukaryota; kingdom Metazoa; phylum Arthropoda; class Insecta; order Diptera; family Muscidae; genus Musca; species Musca autumnalis. Next base: position 37,642,817 of record NW_027411644.1, read on the forward strand.
TAAATGTTGAGGGTGTAAACAAATATTAAAAGAATTTTAGAAATAGTTGTCGGTGATTTTTATCGAATCTATCAATAAAAAGACCAATATTTAGAGGTACTATTACATTACTTTTTACCAAAGGTATCACATAAACTTCAAGACCCCGTACAGCATTGTAATTTGTAACAATTTAAAAACCTGGGAATCCTTCTTTTATGATATGATAACTTTCCTATCATGATTGCGACATTTTGTAACATAGAATTCAATGCAAGAAAATCACAACAATAAAAAACACTAGTATGCATGGCACTTGTTCACTTATCTAACGCTATATTCATGTTGGTTTTCAAGCATACTTTCGTATATTGCCGAAATATGTGTCCTAGGAATAGTACATAGACCAAAAATTGCATTTGGATATTTTTCCCAGAAAAGTTCACCCGCTAAGAACTATCCGGTCACTATCCAAAATTGTTGGCATCTTCCTTGACCAAAATTCTTACCTCGTGTAAAAATGTGTCAGTACTATATTGCGAACTCCAGCGTGGTTATTGTTACTATACACACAATTAAAACTGTGAAATTTCTGTTATACTAGGCTAAAACTCTGTTATCTGAGCACGTACATCAACGTGCTCGGAATGTGTGGAATAAAGATACTAGATACATTAATTATTTTTTACAATTTTCACACAAAAGTTTCGGTCCATTTCACCCGCTAAAACTATCTGATCATCATTTCAAATTGCAAGCTTTTTTCTGTCATAAGCTCACAACTTATTTAAAATTTCGCGCTGATCGGACTATGATTGCGACCTACAGAGCAGATACAAATTCGGATAAAAATTTTGATTTTGGTCCATTTCACCCCCTAAATATTTCACGATCATCACCCATAACAATAGCGATATATTCTGATGTGAAACCGACCTCCATATTAAATTTCGTGACCATCGGTCCATAATTTCGGCCTGGAGTTCGATTACAATTTATAATGGACAGACGGACACACAATGCTATATCGCTTTATCTCGTCGAAATATGAAAAATGGTTTATAACATTGGGGGTCTACGACGAATATTTCGCGGAGTTACATGAATTTTTAGCAAAACAAACTTCCCCCCTTCCCATATTGTTGAGTAGGGTATAAATATATTTGGTAGTATTTCTTACGCATCATTTTCTTATCGACATATATAAACATGCTGTAAGACTTGTTTGAAAAAAAGGGATATTCCTCATCCAAATAGTTGTTTTAGTTCAATATTATGTTAAAACGAAATCGGTTTCAGATAATTCGTAGATAATATATCTATGTCAATAGGTGGTATATGATATCGCTAGTTTTACGCCACATGGTTTCTCACGTATACTAATTCTTCAGTGCATTAAAACCATTAGTTTATTTTGTATTCACTATCTATACATTAATACCAAAACAAACCGAATTGAATCTATATTTAGATCATCCATATACCGAATCTAGTCACATAACTTTTCTTTCAGTGCATAAAAACCACAAAAATCTCGCTAATATTCCTTCCTCCAGTTACATGTAGATACTTTATTTAAAAGTGACACTCTCTGCCATGAATTCATTAGTATTAAAAGTCCTCACTAAGCACGCCTATGGAGTTAAATATTGCTAAGAAAATGTTCTTACAAGAAACCACGCCTGTGATGCTCACTAAGCACGCCTATGGAGTTAAATATTGCTAAGAAAATGTTCTTAAAAGAAACCACGCCTGTGATGCTCACGAACCACACCTATGGAGTTGAATATTGCTAAACAAATTTTCTTAAAAGAAACCACGCCTGTGATGCTCACGAACCACGCCTATGGAGTTGAATATTGCTAAAGAAAATTTCTTAAAAGAAACCACGCCTGTGATGCTCACGAACCAGGCCTATGGAGTTAAATATTGCTAAGAAAATGTTCTTACAAGAAACCACGCCTGTGATGCTCACTAAGCACGCCTATGGAGTTAAATATTGCTAAGAAAATGTTCTTAAAAGAAACCACGCCTGCGATGCTCACTAAGCACGCCTATGGAGTTAAATATTGCTAAGAAAATGTTCTTACAAGAAACCACGCCTGTGATGCTCACTAAGCACGCCTATGGATTTGAATATTGCTAAAAAATTTCTTAAAAGAAACCACGCCTGTGATGCTCACGAAACACGCCTATGGAGTTGAATATTGTTAAAAAATTTTCATAAAAGAAACCACGCCTTTGAAGCTCACGAACTACGCCCATGGAGTTGAATATTGCTAAGACGATTTTTTAAAAGAAACCACGCCTATGGAGTGGAATATTGCTAAGACAATTTTCTTAAAAGAAACTAAGCTTGTGAAGCTCACAAACCACGCCTATAGAGTTGAATATTGCTAAGAAAAATTTCTTTAAGAAACCACGCTTGTGGAACTCCCGAACCACTCCTATGGAGTTGAATATTGCTAAGAAAAATTTCTTTAAGAAACCACGCTTGTGGAACTCCCGAACCACTCCTATGGAGTTGAATATTGCTAAGAAAATTTTCTTAAAAGGAACCACGCTTGTGAAGCTCACCAACCACGCATGTGGAGTTGAATATTGCTAAGAAAATTTTCTTAAAAGAAACCACGATTGTGATGCTCACGATCCACGCTTATGGAACTGAATATTGCTAAGAACATTTTTTGAAAAGAAACCACGCCTGTGATGCTCACTACCCACGCCTATGCAGTTGAATATTGCTAAGAAAATGTTCTAAAAGAAACCACGCCTGTGAAGCTCACAAACCATGGCTACGGAGTTCAATATTGCAGAGAAAATTGTCTTAAAAGAAACCACACCTGTGAAGCTCACGAATCACGGCTATGTGAAGCTCACAAAACAACACCCAGCAGCATGTATGACCTTACACAGTTAAGGTCATTCGGAAACAACACCAAAAGAAAAATAGTCTCAAAACAACCAGTCACCAATACAGCAAACCTAACCAACAAACCAGTAATCCTAATAAAATTTAGTTTCTGGCAAAAAAAAAAAACAAGCTTTCCCCCTTCCCGTAACTACCGTAACTACATACCTTGTCCGATTGCCGCATCTACATATTTTATTATTGTTACAACGACTCTGGCACAGCATTATAATTTACGACCTTATGAAGCAGAAAAATAACAAACAAACATAAAGACCTAATGCTCCATTATATTGCTAAATAATACGATGCGTAGGCAGCACCAAGCACAAACCAGTAAACAGAAGAACCAACCAACCAGGCGACTCAACTAGGAATGGTATAATGGGAACTTTTAGTTTACGACAGACTTGTGAAAATTTCAAACTTAACTTCATTAAATTTTGTTTTCTTTTCAGTTCGTTTTATTTCTTCGCCTTCGTTTTGAATCCAAAGCAAAAGTTATCTCAAGAAAAGATCTAAGGGATTTTATGCATTCTCTTGCAGATTATTGATAGAAGTTAATAATTAGATGTTGTTGCAAAACTATGGATGGTCGTCTTAGTTAAGGTCATAAAAGTTTAAAACAAGTTTAACAATCGCCTGAATAAGAAGTGGTGATGTTATCAGCCATAACGATGTTACACGTTTAAGAGACCATAAATTTATGGTTAATAAAAATTTATTTTTAAACAATCGCTAAAAATATGTCGAGTAGCAACTCGTAAACTTCTTATTCCTGATATGTTTGGAAATAAAAGCAGGGATTAGCTGGTAAGAAAATATCAGTCACAACAGTAAAATAATAAAAAAACGTATCAAACGGATTGGGCTTTAGGATAAAAAAGTTTCAATACTTCAGAAGTAGGCTATAACTCACAACTAGAGTATATTAGTATCATTCAATTCATAAGTATATAAGTATCATTTAATGATCAAAAGAAAGAGAATACAATCGGATATAGACATATCTAAGTGGTCAGAATATGGTAAATTTTCCATGACCCAAAAAATTACACACTGTATAATTATGGTTTCCACACGAGACCCTGTTAATACCGGAATTTGAGTGCGAACACGTGGGTTTGTTAATGGCCAGCTCTGGAGCCGAATCATTGGTATGTTAATAGGCAACTTCTACCTTCAAATTCCGGTCCTGTTTATATTAATATTCAGGCTTTCAGGAGTAATAGACAAAAACCAATTTTCAATGATAAATGTTGGCGCCTAAAAGTTGGACTTTTCGTTATTATTTTCATCAAGAAATCAATTGTAGATATGTTGTTGCCCATATTTTTGGTCCTGGTTGTCATCGTAATGAAATTTTGGTGCCCAACCGTGGATTTCATCATAAAGAATTCCAGAAGGGCAATAGTGATTTTGTTGATAGAGAACTAATCCTGAGCAATAGCGAGTGTACCCGTCGCGAAATTCTGGCGCCCAATTGTCGTCTTGTTAATGACAAATTCTATCGCCTATTCCTATCGTGAATCTTCTCATAAATTGTTCAAAAGCAAGCAAAACTCTGGCAACCAGTCTTGAATTTTTTCTAAAATGAAATTCTGGTGCCCAATAATGTCTATACATGTACACAAAAACTCTTAAGAATTCTTCTCTTTAAAAATCCATGAACTCAATTTTCCATTTAGGTTAATGAGGGTATTTACAAACTTTCATACGACCAAAATGTGTCTCATCGAAATAATGGCTTTAGGCCTCAAGAATGCTTGGAAGAAAGAAATCCTATTCAAAAATTTGAAATAGATTTAGGGATGTCCGTCTGCCAAGAGAGCACAATAACTCTCTAACGGATCAACGGATTCGGTCCGACATTTGGCCTTCATAATATTTTGTCCAAATATAGATCAAGCTTAATGTAGAGAAGGTTTTCAGTCCACTCCACTCGGAAAAGTTCAGTTTAAGACCTGCTCTCGAAATATTTTGATTTTGCAACAGGTTCCCTATGATAAATCTATTGACGAATTATACTCACACGTGATTTTGACATTACATTTCATCGAAATTCGATATGATCGATCAAAATTATCTAATGGAAGAACAACATGGTCTCTCATACAATGCGAATAGGTCATTTCCTAGAACAACAGAAGGTCAAGTACGTTTTCCTACAGAAGTCCACTTGGTCTTCTCTTATAAACACTGTAAACTTGTACAAGGAACCCGCATAGAAATTCAGCAAGAAAACCAGTAGGTATCCTCATAGGAGATCAATATCACTTTTATAAAAGACAACTAAAGAAAATTGTTTTTTGTCCAATAGATATTTCAGCATATATAGTGCAAACCTATTTGAAGTAAAGCAAATTTGTAGCAAGACACCAGTTATCTTAACAGACATCTCTGCAGGTGAAACAGAAATTATATCATGAAGAATGATTGATATAGTTTTTTTTTGTGCAAATTTTAAATAAAATAAAGAATTTGTAATTGTTACGATATTCAAAATTGTTAATTACAAATTGATAAATAAAGTTTTTATTTGAGCTTGAGGTCATAAGTTTATTTTTATTTGTTCTTTATTCCAATATTTCGCAATTATAAAATTGCATCTTCAGGGAAGATCTACAAAAACAATAACAATGTTTGTTACTTAATAGATTATATCACAGCATATTGTAAATATAAACACAAAAACATACACATGAGTTCGCTTACAATTTACGTAAAAATATTTAAGTCAAGTTTTACTTAGAACTAATGTAGTTTCACTACCATTGTCGAATGTAAATATTGCACTAAATGTTTCTACGATTGCACGATCTCTTTTGTGTCAAATGACGGTAGCAATATGCTGCATTGTCAGTATCGCTCTTGTAGTTTATCTTCTTGTTGGCTGGTAAGCTGTTAATATGTAACATTTCTAATGTTAATCTCCTGTTATAATTACTCTCTGATTGAAGTATGTGAACACTCTCAAAATTTGGCAAGTGGTTATTAGACTTGCAGTGGTCTGCAAGTGCTGTTTTTTGGATTGTGTTTCTATGTCTAAGTTTTATGTCAGCTCTATGGGCAGATAATCTAGTTTTAAGTTTGTTCTTCGTGGTACCGACATACATTTTTCCACATTTTTCTTCTTCATTACCATCGCATTCAATCCGGTATACAATATTGTGTTTATCGAGTTTTGCAACATTATTCTTAGTTTGGCTAAAAAGACGTTTTAAAGTGTTGGTTGGCTTAGATGCTACGTTGTATTTATTCTTGTCGTAAAAATCAGCATGTTGAAATCTTTCTGATATACCAGGAATGTATATCATGCTTTTGTAAGTTTTCTCAATATTCTCTTTTGGTTTTTGTATTGTAGAATTGTTAATTAAATTTTCGATTAATCTTTTGGGAAAACAATTTTTTGATAATATGTCCTTGATTTTTACGATATTGTCATTATGGAATTTCTTGTCACTTATGCTTAGAACTCTATTGATGAGGTTTCGTCCAGTGTTGATGATCATCTGCTTCGGGTGTTTCGAGAAAAAATTTATGATGCGTCCCGAAGCTGTTGGTTTTTGGTACCAATTGATTTCCAATTTGTTATTTATTCTCGTTATAATTGTGTCTAGATATGGAATGGATCCTCCTGTCTCTTCTTCCATTGTGAATTTTATATTGCGATTAAAATTGTTAAGTGTCTCCAGTGTGTGATTTATTGCATCTTCGTCCAGAATTAAAAATAAATCATCTACATACTTTGTCAATATTACAGGCTTCGTCAAAAGTTTTTCCATACAGGTGTCAAGTAGTTTCTCCATAACTATATCCGCCACGATAGGAGAAGCCGGTGAACCCATTGGTAGTCCTTTTCTTTGTTTGTATATGTTGTTCTCATATTGGAAATATCTATTGTCTTTTATGCAAAATTTAAGAATATCAAAATATATGTTCTTTGGCATATTAGTGTATTCTTGTATATGTTCCCACTTTTCTTCTATTATTGATATTCCAAGGTCCACAGGTATGCTGGGAAATAGGGAAACGACATCAAATGACACCATTCTCTCATTATCCTTAATCGTCAAGTTTTTGATCCTATCTCTAAATTGCACTGAGTCTATTACATTATATCGGGAATTCTTAGTCAAGTTCTTTAAAATATTTACTATGTATTTGCACAATTTTATAGATGGAGAGTTTACCGATGAGCATATCGGTCTCAGAGGATAGTCCTCTTTATGGATTTTCGGTAATCCATATAATCTCGGTGCTATAGCCACGTCCGTTTTTAGTGTCTTTCTTTCCATTGAAGAGATTACTTTATTTGTATATAACTCTTCCACGAGTTCATTATTTTTCTTACTTAAGCTAGTTGTAGGATCTTTATTTATTTTTTGGTATGTCATCATGTCTGATAAAATGACATCCATTCTATGTTTGTATTCGTCTTTCCTCATTGCCACTGTCACGTTACCTTTATCAGCCTTCAAAATCAAAATATCTTTATTTTGTCTTAGGAATTTTTTAGCTTGTTCCACTGTTCTGTTAACAAACTTATCTCTGTGACTCTCTTTCATTTTATTGAGATGTGTGTCCAGCATTGTTGTTAGCTTTGTTCTCAATAATTCCTGTTGTTCTTTGTCATAGTTCGTTTGTATGATGTCGTCTCCATCTGCTATGAACTTAAAGAGAGGGAAATCTGATTTACCTGTGGGCAATCCGAACTTCTCTCCTAGCGACAACAACCATTTTACGTCTTGGGGGAATTCTGTGTTGGTTTTGTTTATAAACCAATTGTCGTTGTATGTAATATTGAGTTCTTTGATTTGTTTCTCCCTAAGTTTGTCGAACTTTCTTTTTTGTACATTCTTATTTTTGTTGTGTATTCTGGTTGTGATCTTATTTTCGTTGTTATAGATGTCATTTAGTTGTTCTTGTGGTAATTCTCCTTTGAGTGTTTCACCTATCTTTTCTATTTCTTCATTGTTGTATTTAATGTGTTCATGTTTTTGTTGTATTATTAAATTAAGAATTTTGTTTTGAAATGTTTCAATATGTCGTTTTAGCAAATCAAGAATGCGATGGTTATTTGAAGTTGTGAATATTTTGTATATGTTTTTCATTGTATTTTTTATAAAATCAGGAATGATTTCATGATTACGGCAACGTATTAAGAACGTCAAAGACGTTTTTAGTTTGGTGTTCTTTACCTTCAAATTTGTATATTTGTTGATTCGTTGTCTGGAGTTATTTCTTTTTGTGTTTTTGTAGATCATTTTGGTTTGTTTTCTTTCGGCGTGCTCTCCGTATTCCAAATGATTTAGTTTTGAAGTTGTTCGACCTTTTAACGAATTGATAAATAAAGTTTTTATTTGAGCTTGAGGTCATAAGTTTATTTTTATTTGTTCTTTATTCCAATATTTTTACGTAAATTGTAAGCGAACTCATGTGTATGTTTTTGTGTTTATCTTTACAATATGCTGTGATATAATCTATTAAGTAACAAACATTGTTATTGTTTTTGTAGATCTTCCCTGAAGATGCAATTTTATAATTGCGAAATATTGGAATAAAGAACAAATAAAAATAAACTTATGACCTCAAGCTCAAATAAAAACTTTATTTATCAATTCGTTAAAAGGTCGAACAACTTCAAAACTAAATCGTTAATTACAAATAGTCAAACATTGAAATTCACAAAGATTAAACAACAATTTTATTCGAATTCTTCTTATCAAATATTGCAAAAAAATTTAAATATTGTTTTTTTTTTTTTAGATGTCAACTCTAACACAAAACTTGGACATGGTAAGTCATCAACCGTACCGCCTTATCTTGGCAGCCAATGACGTATTTTTATTTCCGCTGTCAATAACAATTGTGTGCTCCTCCAAAGGGCCACAAGGTATCTATAGACAAATTCATAACACTATAAAGCGCCATAAAGTGCTGCGGGAAATGTTTTGGGCCTCCTTAAGGTAAAAAAGTCTATATAATCGGCTGAAATCAAACTGAGGTTTTTTGGCCAGAACGAAATAACGTAGCCAGGGCCTTTGTCAAAGTGATATAATTATACTCTCATTATGTTTTTAACACATCGAAATATTCCTCGGAGACCCTATATATATTCTTGATTAGCATAAACTTTCAAGTCGATAGAACCATATCCTTCCGTCCGTCTGTAGAAATCAAGAAGCAGCTCGCAATATCTCATCATATAATCTCATGAAACGGTACCTCCCATTTTCGAAATTTTCAAAGCTTTAGACACATTATCCTACAGAAATGGGTAAAATTCGGTGTACCTATGCCCTTCCGTCTGTCTGGTTGGCTAGTGCGCACGATAAGTCTCGAAGAATCAACCTATTTGGTTAAAATTGTAGGTCTCCACAATTTTGTCCAAACTTAGTTTAAGTTCGAAGATGGACTACATTCGGTTATTTACCCCCACAAAAGTTTAAAGAATTTTCGCTAAGATAATTCGCACGATTGGGTGCCACCGTGGTGCAATGGTATGCACGCCCGCCTTGCACGCAGAAGGTCGGGGGTTCGATTCCCCGGCCAAGCAACATCAAACATTTTTCAACGGTGGCAAAATACCCCTCAGTAATGTTGGCGACATTTCCTGAGTATTTCAGCCTTGAAAAACTTCTCCACAAGTGGTGTCTTAAGACACGCCGTTCGGACTCGGCGATAAACAGTAGGTCCCATGTCATTGAGCTAAATATGAATCGGGGTGCACTCATTGATATGAGAGAAGTCTCCCTTGTCCCGTATGGGATGTTGTGGAACAATGTTTGTTTGTTTTGTAATTCGCACGATAGTTCCAGAAGGGACTAGCCGAATTGTTCCAAACTAGCGATGTGGAAATATTACTTCCATGCATATATCAGGTTCGAATATGGACTATATCGGTCCACTCCTATATCGGCCCACTCCTTTAACAACTCTTCTCAAACTGTTTTGAATTTGTTTGAAACATATTGAAATGTGAAAGGGCAATGGGGACCAGCCAGTTTGGGTTTAAAGATGGGATGGGAACCCGCGAAGCTCTATTCGCTTTACAAGCGTTAGTTCAAAAATGCCGAAATTCACAGAAAGACGTGTTCCTATGCTTTCTTGATTATGAAAAAGCATTTGACACGGTCCAACATGACAAAATGATCGAGATTTTATTGTCCATTGGAGTAGAAGAGAAGGAGGTTGAATGCATAAAAAGCTTGTACTGGCACCAAACAGCGCAAGTCAACGTCAATGGCGAACTGACAGAAAATATTAATATTTCCAGAGGTGTTAGACAAGGTTGTGTCCTGTCCCCTCTATTATTCAACATATACGCTGAACGAATATTCCAAGAATCAATAAATGGTGTCCGGAAAGGAATATATGTAAATGGAACGTTTATAACAACATAAGGTATGCCGATGACACCACTCTAATAGCCGATAATATGACAGCACTTCAAGAACTGGTTAACAGATTGACCACTTGCAGCGAAAAATACGGTCTTAAAATTAACACCAAAAAACGAAATACATGGTCATCAGTAAACATCATTCATATGCTAATACGGCCCCATTAAGAATTAATGAAATAAATGTGGAAAGAGTCCAAAGCTTTAAATATCTTGGAGCGATAATCAACGACGAATGGGACATTTCTAAAGAAATAGCCTGCAGGATTGAAATGGCCAGAGACACATTCTTTAAATATAAAAAAGTTTTCACAAGCCATAATGTAAACTTAAAAACCAAAATAAGATATATGAAAACATATGTACGGTCTGTCCTATTGTATGGCATGGAAACATGGACCTTAAAATCGGTAGATATGAAAAAACTGGAAGCATTTGAGATGTGGACATATCGTCGCATCTTAAAGATATCATGGACACATTTCATAATAAATAATGAGGTTCTAAGAAGATTTAATAAAGAAAAAGAACTGCTGAACAACATAAAGAGACGGAAAACGGCATACTTGGGCCACATTATGAGAAATCCGAAATACAAACTGCTGCAAAGTATTATCCGTGTAAACATTGAAGGAAGGCCTACTAGAGGGAGGAAACAACTAATATGGATCAACAACATCCAAGAATGGACCGGCATACGTGATGTCATAAATCTGCTAAGCGAAGCCAGAAACAGCGATATTATAAACAATATTTAATAATTTAAGTATGATAATATAAAACTATTGTAATAATATTCTTATATTTGCATTTTGGCCAACATTCGAAAATCGAATACGCAAATAAAGAAGAAGAAGAAACATGTTGGCCCTGCGGCCCCTTTTACGACGGTGCATTTTTTTGGGGCAAGACCATACTTCCTGAGACGACGCCAACTAAACTGACTAGTGCCTAAGATAACCCTCGAAGGGAGAAACCGATTTGGTCTTAATTTTGTACATCGTATACATCGGGGAACGTATTCTTGTAATATATGAAGAATTACGGATTTTATCCTGGTAGACTTGCTAGGCAATCGTATGGTCGGGCCCGTTCTACCTGAAGGCTTAGATTACTTTGTTTTATTTGAAAAATTTTCTTAGGCTATTTTTAAATTTTTTACCCAAGCTAGTCCATAAAAAATTGGTCATTCACCTTTACACATCGTTATTGTCTTACATAAATTATCCCAGACATTTGCCTATTCCATCTCTCTCACACGTCCTACCCACCAAAAAAAATTTTGTTCATGTTTTACGTTCATGAAACATTTAATTTATGAATAGAGTACAGCACCATTTATAGTTTATTTCGACCCTCTTACTTTTTTGGGATTCTTTCATGAAATCCCGGTCATGGTAGTCTAGAATTGTTTGTGTTCGTACTTGTACGAGTATTCTATTCCTCTTCTTTATCTGCTCTTGTAGTTTGTAGTTGTTACTGATGTTCTGCGTTTATTGTTTGCTTCTTCGTGCATTGTACTAAGCGAAAACGTTCACATGAAATAAGAGGGAAACATGACAAAAGAGGAATAACACTTGTTTGTGTTCGACAATAAAAGGAGAAAAAAAAGCAACCTACACAACTGGAAAACAATTGTTGGCATTAAAACCTTAAAAAGAGGAAGTCGACGACTGACAGTTCAATGTTGAAACTTATAACTACTATTAGTTAGCTAAGTACTTGTTACACTAATCGTAGATATTTGCCACACACACAAACACACCCATCCAACCATATTGTAATACTAAGATTTTCACGCTTCCACATTAAAAAGTAGCTGAAAGTGGAGCAGTACTCCATCCTCTCCTCATGTAACAACAAATGACATATAAAACACTTATAACTGTCGCCAAAGTGTGAAAATGTCGTGGGAGGGAAGGGCGTATGGTGCGGAATTGTGAAATTATAACTTTGGTGTTAATATGCCACATGTATGAACAATCACGCATAGAAAACAAACAGAGGCATATGCACGTACACACACAACGCTATTGCTATTCAACTAAATTCCTCTTACGATTTGTTAAAGCTCAAAGTTAAACAAACAATTATTGTAATTTTTACAGCCTGTTAAACGAAAACGTAAATCATTGTAGATTTGTGCTATTTTTGGCTCTTTTTGCTCGGTGCCTTAACCAGAACTATGATACTTTTACGGCCTGCAGCGGAGGTACTTGCAAAACAAAGGGCAACAAAATTAACTTCGCAGAGAATTGGATGTAGAGTTGTCGTTGGAAAGTAAAGAGACATTTCATATAAAGATCAATATAGAATATTTGTGATGTCAAAGCTTTAGTTACATTGAAAGACTGATGATAGTCGGCTAAAAAAAAGAAATTCTTTAAACAGCTCTTTAGTGGATGTAGATCCACATTTGGGTATAGCCCCCATATAAAGGTATCGCACGATTTTTTAACCCTGACGAACATAGGCAATTTTTCCCAATCGATTTGGCTGTAATTTTACATTTTGAGTTTTGAGGGAACAAAATAGGTCCTTGCAAAAAATTTTCAATATAGATGCAAGTTTAGGTATAGCTCCCATATAAACGTACTTCCCGACATTCGGTATTTGACGATTTTAGCCAAATTTTTAAACCGATTTGGTTGTAGTTTTGCATTCTGAGTTCTGAGGGAACAACATAACTCCTTGCAAAAGCAATTAATTTTAGGTCCACGTTTAGCTATAGCTCCCATATAAACGTACTTCCCAATTTTGGGAATTTTTGGCGATTTTACAGGCGTGGGTGGTATAAAGGGGATAACTTACCGGGTGGGGGGCAGCTTGATTTTCTTATCGTAAACTAGAGACTTTCCCCTGCATTCTACAAAAGATATCGAGTTGCCCAAATGGGATCAACATTAGTAAAACTCAACATAAATAATAGTAATAATATTAAAACAACTAAGAAAAGTCTATAGTCGGACGGAGCCGACCATGGGATACCCTATACCACTATCCCTGGACAATCGCTATCCACGGAACTTCCTTTCAATGTAGCAGGAAAGGAAAATTAGTTCACACAAACTAAAATGCAATGAAACCCACTTATGTAGTACTACTACTTCCGTTGTTTAACCGCTACGTTATTGAAATGTTTACCAATTTCACACAAAAGTTTCAGTCCATTTAACCCGCTAAGTATTATCTGATCTTCACGTTGGTTTGTACGCTTCTTCTTCACCATAAACTCAAACTTTTTTTAAAAATTTTGCGGGTTATCATTTTGACCTCCATCACCTGAACATTTCACGATCATCACCAAAAACTAATCATTTCTATTCTGGCCCGAACCCAACCTCCTTAAAAAATTCGTTACAATCGGTCCACAATTGCGGCCTTAAGCTTGTTTACAATTTTTAATGGACGTACACACATCGCTAAATCGCTTTATCTCGTCGAGATATGAATTTTGGCATACCAAATAAGGGGTCTAGGACGAATATTTCGTGGTGTTACATAAACTTTTGGAGAGACAATACGTAGCATGGGATAAAAATGTGGTTCTCTATACAGAACCCATTATGTATTATGCAGTAGGCCCGTTATCTAGCAAACGCTTTATTTCAATTTACATCAGAAGAAAGGTCAGTAGTTTTTTCCATATGTAGGCTACTTTGCGAAATATATATGTCCTCAAGGAATTAAAATATCGACCAAAAATAAACTTTTTATATTTTTCATACAAAAGTAATGGTCCATGTCACCCGCTAAAGAATATCAGATCATCATTTAAAAATTGTAGGCATCTTTTTCGACTTATACTCTTACCCGGGTATAAGTGTTTATTATTACACTGCAAACAAATAACGGAATATATTAGGCTGTAACTCTGTTATCTGATCACGCACGCCAACATAATTGGCATCAATTGAAAGGTCAAGCGTTCCACTTTCAAGTATATCTCACTTGTCCGGAATGTCACTTCCAGGAATTAAGATATAAGCTGTATATTAAAAATTTTCACAATTTTCACACAAAAGTTTTGGTCCATTTAACCCTTTAAATATTATCCGATCGCCATCTCAAATTGCAAGCTTCTCCTTTGTGATATACTCTTACATTATTTAAAATTACACGTTGATCGGACTATTATTGAGACCTACAGAGCCGCTAGAAAATTGGATAAATATTATGTTTTTGGTCCATTTCACCCGCTAAATATTTCACGATAATCACCAGTAAGAATAGGGATCTATTCTGATCTGAACCCGACCTCCATACAAAATTTCGTGACGATCGGTCCAAAATTGCGGCCTGGAGCGTGTTTACAATTTATAATGGACAGACGGACGAAAGGACGGACGGACACACATCTCAAAATCGCTTTATCTCGTCGAGATATGAATATTGGTATACCACATTGGGGGTCTCCGACGAATATTTCGCGGTGTTACATGAATTTTTACCAAAACAAACTTATAATACCCTTTTCCACATTGTGGAATAGGGTATAAATACCAGGAAAAAGTCATTTAGAAAGAATTCATTATACCCTACACCACTATGTAGAAAGGGTATTATAAGTTTGTTTTGGAAAAAAATTCATGTAACACCGCGAAATATTCATCGGAGACCCCCAATGTGGTATACCAATCTTCATATCTCACCGAGATAAAGCGATTTTGAGATGTGTGTCCGTCCGTCCGTGTGTCCGTCTGTCCATTATAAATTGTAATCAAACTCCAGGCCGCAATTATGGACCGATCATCACGAAATTTTGTATGGAGGTCGGGTTCAGATCAGAATAGATCCCTATTCTTATTAATGATGATCGTGAAATATTTAGCGGGTGAAATGGACCAAAAACATAAT
The DNA here is from genome assembly GCF_047663935.1 of Musca autumnalis. Classification (NCBI taxonomy): domain Eukaryota; kingdom Metazoa; phylum Arthropoda; class Insecta; order Diptera; family Muscidae; genus Musca; species Musca autumnalis. Next base: position 37,657,969 of record NW_027411644.1, read on the forward strand.
ACTTATCCAATTTTCTAGCGGCTCTGTAGGTCGCAATAATAGTCCTATCGCCTCGAAATTTTAAATAAGGCAAGAGAATATGATAAAGAAGAAGCTTGCAATTTGAGATGGCCATCAGATAATATTTAGAGGGTTAAATGGACCAAAACTTTTGTGTGAAATTTGTGAAAACTTTTAATATACAGCTTATATCTTTATTCCTGGAAGAGACATTCCAGGCAAGTAAGCTAAACTTGGAAGACGATCTATTGACCTTTCCATTGATGCCAATTATGTTGATTTACGCGGCCAGATAACAGAGTTACAGCCCAATATATCCAGTTTTTTTGCTTGTAGTGTAATCATAAGCACAATAGAGGCCGCAATTATAGCTCAATAGTCACGAAATTTTGCACGAGGTAAGAAGATGCCTACAATTTTGGAATATGATTCGATATTATTTAGCGGGCGAAATGGACCATTACTTTTGTATAGAAATTTTATTTTCGGTCCATATTTTTATTCATGGGTGGCATATACCGGCAAAGTAGCCTACATATGGAAAATTAAATACTGATATTTCCACTGATGCAAATTGCAAAAATGAGTTTGGTAGATAACGGGTCTACTGCCATAATTTCCTCTCATACTACAAATTGTCTCAATCATGACAGAGAAATTTTCAGTTCAGTTGTCCAATTGAATTTTTATACAAATATTGCAGCATGGGGACGCTTCGCCAACTATTTTATAACCCTCAGCCTTTAGGTTAATACAAAATATACAAAATACGACCAAAGATGTGCCGATCGAAAAATGGTTTTAGACCCCAAGTATGTTTGGACGAAATTCGTTTCAAACGATATGGAGTCGATTTAGCCCTGTCCGTTCATCTGTCTCTCTTGCTGTCTTGCTGGCTGGTGCGCACGATAACTCCCGAACGGATCTACCGAATATGGGCTATATCGACTCACTTCTTCGGGCACCTCCCCCACAAAAGTTCAACATTTTTTCTGAAAAATTACGTGAACTATAACTGTCGAAGTGCGAAATTGATTTGGTACAAACTTTCCATATATTATTATTCCTTCCAGATATAGATCGGGTAAGACTATATCGGTCCACACCTTCGAGTACCTCCCATACAAAATTTGGAAAAGTGTAATTTAGGAGTCTGGCAAGTCCATACCTCCAGAGTTTATGGCCGAGAAGGTCCAAGAAACCCTGAAACAAACAAGAAACCTAACTAAAATGGCAAATCCGCAAGATAACTCTCAATGTAATTTTCTGATTGGTCCAAACTTTGCACATCCTATTATTTCATCCAGTAATCAGGTTGGAGTATGGACTATATCGGTCCCGTCCTTCGAGTACCTCCTATACAAAATTTGGGAAAAGTGCAGTTTGAGAACGTTCTTATCACGGTACCTATTGCAATGGTATAATTTTTCCGGAGTCTATACTTCCTGAGATAATGGTCCAAAATTTCCAAAAAATAATTCTCAAACTTTTTCAAAAATCAGAAGTTAGCTTACTACAATTGATTTGGTATAGCCTTATATTACGATACCTACAAAAAAACAAAATATATGTTTTTTATACGGCATAATTATTGTGTTTGTTTCTTTTTTGGTCATCTGATATATGACGTTTACTATCTTACTTGGTGTGTAATTGAATATGAATAATTTTGGGATTTATAAATTTGTGTGCATCCAAATTATTTGAATTTCTATTCATTATTAGTTATTTCTATCGGTATAAAATATGTATATAACCACAATGAACTATTTTCGAAATGCCCTGAAAATCACCAAGCATATATGAGGGCGATAGATTATCAATAAAGCCACAATCAATGTGAATTTTCCAATTTTGGCATATTGTTTAGAAATGTATAATTTATATAATTGTTCCACAAATATCCCAGTAGGGACAAGGGAGGCTTATCTTATACCAATGGATTAATGTTATGTCATTGATATGTGACGCATCTTTTATCGCCGAATCCGAAAGGTGTGTCCTAAGTTGCCACTTGTAGAGAAGTTTTTCATGGCTGTAATACTCAGGAAATGTCGGCAGCATTACAAAGGGGTATTAGGCCACCGTTGAAAATTTGATGTGGCCAAGCCTGGGAATCATACCCGGACATTCAACGTGCAAAGTGGTTGCACATAGCTAATTCCTAGAGGTTGTGGTGTAGGGTATCACATGGTCGGCCCCGTCCGACTATAATTTTAGCTACAGTTTTTAACCGAAATAGCTGTAATTTGACATTTGAAGTTCTCAGTGGTCATAAAACATCTCCAACGAAACATCGTCAATATAGGTCCATGTTTTGGTATATCCCCCCCCCCTCGATTTTCGGGAATTTTCAGTGGTCACGAAATTTCTTCACTAAAATTCGTCAATATGGGTCCATTTTTGAGGGTCTACATTGTTTTGATGAAACTACCCTCAATTTGACTCTTGAAGTTACCTGCAGCTATAAAACTTTTCCGCCAAAAAAATTTAAAGATAGGTTGACTCTTTGATATAGCCCCGTTGGTGGTACCTTTCACCTAGCTGAACACATTTTTTTAGATTAGATTTGATAACACTGTGCAACAAAATTGAGGTGAAAGTCTGGGGCACGGAAAATTCCTCTTGGGGAAGAAAGGCCTTGGTGAGTATAGTATGAACCCCGAAGGACAGATACGCCGTGAGTCGAACTTCCGCGTTATGGCGTGATAAAATTATTGATAGAGACCCTGTGGGCCATCAGAAATTAGCGTTATATCTTTGTTCACTGTTGCTTAAGTGCTCTACAAAAACAACAAACAAAGGTATAATGCTAATTCATGAGGGCTTACAGGGTCTCTTGAAAAACTTCATCACACCATAACGCGGAATTTCGACTCACGCCGGATCTGTCCTTCGGGGTTTTTAATGTACACACACCAAGGGCTTTCATTTCCAAAAGGAATTATCCCTGCCCCAACATTTGTGTTCACAGTGTAATTTAAGCAATAGTGGGAGGCAGTAGGAATTTATCCATTGTCGAAAAGTTGTTCCACCTAAAATTGTGAAAGGACCCTACTATTCCAATCGTAGTATTTAACAAAAAACAGAAACATGTACTAGAATTAAATATATTAACAAATACTTTGTCTTTATAATTGCTGTAAGACTTTCGCTTGGTGCTAAAATTCATAGTATTTTAGATGTTTTAATTTTATAACAATGTAAACGGGTTGATTATTTTATTATATCGTGTTTCTAAATTGTCGACTAAATGCACTATAAAGCTGTGTAAATTCTTTCTTCATATCCCTTTTTGTGTCGGAGATAAAAGTCAATTCAAAAAATTTCATTAGGTGTACGACTTTCGCTTGGAGCCACTGTATATTGTTAATCAACGTGCAATTCTACATCGATATAGCCATAACCGTCCGTCTCCTGAAATCGCCCTAGCGTCCGAACGGATTGAAGTAGGTTGATGAAATTTTGGTAAAATCTATTGTATGTACGTAGGACTTTTGGTATTGAATGCGGGCTATGTCGGTCAACGTTTTTGTGTAGCCCCCATACAAAGTGACTCGTGACGTGTCGTCGTTTTAAGGAATTTTTAAGATATTTGTACCATTTGACCCATTTATAGTAGGCGTCATTTAGGGATATTTTGAATGTATTAGTCACATTTGAACACTGAACCGGTTGCAATTTGGTATTTTGTGTTTCCAGAGGCTAAGAAACATTTTTATTAAAAAATGTTTATATACATATGTCCACATTTTGATATAGCCCCCACAGGACGGTATTTCCCAATTTTCGGTATTTTGAAAATTGCTGAAATCTGGTATTTAGTCCTTCTTTGGGCTACAAAACTTTCTCCCAAAAATTGTTCGGTATCGGTCAACGTTTTGATATACCCCCCACAGAACGTTGCCCTCCCCCCGATTTTCGATATTTGTATGGTTTTACCCTCATTATCATACCGAAATGGCTGAAATTTGGTATTTAGTCTTCTGTGGGACCCCTAAATTTTCTCCCAGTATTTTCGGTACTTTTAAGGTTTTAGCCTCATTATCACACCGAAGTGGTTGAAAATTGGTATTTAGTCCTCCTTTGTGCTACAAAACTATCTCACGGAAATCTGTCGGTATCGGTTCACGTTTTTGGTATGAAGTCTTCGTTGAAGACATACAATTTTCACCTTAAATTTGTTTGAATTAGTTAAACTTTCCACCCTAAAATTGTCGGTATAAATTAACGTCTTCATATAGCCCCCATAGAACGGTACCTACCGATTTTCGGTATTTTCAAGGTTTTAGCCTCAATATACCACTGAAATGGCTGGAATTTGGTATAAAGTCTTCGATGGGAATAAAAAAATGTCCACCTGAAATTTGTCGGTATAGGTCAACATCTTAATATAGCCCACAAAGAACGGTACCTCCCAATTTTCGGTATTTTGAGGGATTTAGCCTCAATATCCCACCAAAATGGCTGAAATTTCGAATTTAGTCTTCGTTAGGAGTATAAAACTTTTCACCTGAAATTTTCGGTATAAGTTAACGTCTTCATAAGCCCTCATAGAACGGTACCTCCCGATTTTCTTTATTTTCAAGGTTTTAGCCTCAATACACCACTGAAATGGCTGGAATTTGCTATCAAGTCTTCGATGGGAATAAAAAAAATTCCACCTGAAATTTTTCGGTATAGGTCCACGTCTTGATATAGCTCTCATAGAACGGTACTTCTCGATTTTCGATATTTTGAAGATGGTTGCTTCAATATACCACTGGAATTGGTCCGTACATATCTTTATATAGTCCCCTATAACGGAACCCACAAATTTTCGAAATTTTAAAAGCTTTAAAAACATTATAAAAGGTACAAAACTTTCCTTGCTAAAAATCAGACAGCATACGTCCACGTTTTGCCAAAGGCCCCATGTAAGGGTACCAGCCAATCTAAGATTTTTTTGATGATTTTCCTATCGTATTGGTTGTTAATTGGAATTTTGTGTTCCCAGAAGATAGAAAACTTTCTAGCAAAAAACTACCCATTCACTTATATGTAGGATTAATCTAACCTTCATGGATCGGCTTTGCCCAATTTTATGTATATCGAGGACTTCTGTCAAATTTTCAAACAAAGATTACTGTAATTTGTTATTGTGTTTAGTTTAGAGGAAAGAAAGAACAACGATTAGCTCTTTTAATAAGTGTTGCTACATTTTCCATCTTAAGTGGAGGTAACATGTTTTTTTGGAATTTCATTGTGTAGAAAACCCCGACACAGAATATTATCTGTATTAAGTGACTATCATCAGTTAAGTTATTATTCTCCTCCAAACAATTATACTTAACCCTGCGTTTACATATGCCAGTATTGGCAAGAAAATAGCAAAAATACAAACCTTTTTCACAAATACATTTATAAATTTTTAAATATGTATAGAGAAATGTATTGGTGAATATGGTTTGTAACTTTGCTATTGTCTTGCCAATACTGTCTGTGTGTAAACGCCTAGTAAAGTAGAGAAAGAGCTTAGTAGTTACTAGTTGTTTATATTTACTTCAATACAGTGGTGGTGGAGGGAATAAAAAGTTCGGCACGCTCGAACTTAACGCTTTTCCTTTGAAACAAAAAAATTAATTTTTGAACAGAGTATAACCTCTGTCATAATAGTGCTGAGTTGTTCTTTCAGTTTTGTTTTTGGTTAACATAATTTTATAGTTTTGTAAACAAACATTTTAAGTATATCTTTCTAAAGCCGTGTTACATACATATGTCACCTTATTATGGAAATTCATCAGATATTGTCAAACTTAATGAAGCTTTATAATAACAAGTAAAAAAGTGTCAATCGGCTTTGCCGACAGATATATACACTCAGCCAATGTGAAGTGAAACTTTCACCTACGGACAGATCGAATGTATTTAAGGTCTCTTCAGAATTTTGTGGCCCTTTTTGGAAATTTGAACTTGCCGACAAGTATGGATTAGGAATTAACTGCACTAAGACAGAAATGTTGAACAGTTGTGGGGGAGGTACCCTTGGGGAGGACCGATATGGGTCATTTTAGAAGTTAAACTAAATTTTGACAAAATGTTAAGACATCCAAAGTTTGGACCAAATTGGTTGCCCCATTCAAGTGATATCGTCTTAGCATTTTAGTGACATTTTTTAAATATTGGGGAGAAGTACCGGACGTTGTGGACCGGTATTGCCCCATGTAACTAAGTTTGGATATAATATGACGAAGACCAAATGTTGGACCAAACCGGTTGAACAGTTCGAGAGTTATCGTACTCTCCAACATCCACATATGGTTACATAGAGATTTTTTACACCATTCGGGCTGTTTTCCTAAGAAATATGGACATGCCCCTGAAAAAACTTTTACCGTCGTAATGGAGGTATCGGATGCAAATCGCTTCAACAAAAATTAAAGTGATTCGAGAGCAGGTCTTAAAGTGAACTTTTCCGAAATTGTGTGTGAGAGGTACCAGAAGGAGAAAACACAAATAGTTTATATTCGAACCTGATCTATATCTGGTAGATATATTAGGATGTGCAAAGTATGGATTACATCGGTCACTCCTTTCAAGAGTTATCGTGCGCACAATTTTTCCGAACATTTTTGAGCTTTTGTGGGGGAGGTACCTGAAGGAGTGGACCGATATGGCTTATCTTCGAATTTAAACTATGTTTGGACAAAATATTACGAAGGCCAAATTTTGGACTGAATCGGCAGATCTGTTCGAGAGTTGTCTTGCGCTCCATCCACTACACACGGTTTTATAGGGTTTTTTTGCATCTTTCAGGCTATTTTCTCAGGAAGTATGGACTTGCCCCTGATGAAGCTTGTACCGTCGTATGGAGGGCAATGAATACAGTTGCTGCAACAAAACTCAAAGCGATTCGAAAGCAGGTCCTAATCTGAACTTATCCGAAATTTTGTGTGGGAGGTACCCGAAGGAGTGGACCGATTGAGTCCATTTTGGAGCCTCATCTTAGTTTAGTAGAAATTTCACGATGTGCAAAGTATGGGTCAAATCGGTTACTTCCTTCATGAGTTATCGTGCACACAAATTTTCCGAACATTTTCGAACTTTTGCGGGGGAGGTACCGGAAGGAGTGGACCGATATAGCCCATCTTCGAACTTAAACTAAGTTTGGATAAAATATTACGAAAGCCAAATTTTGGATCGAATCGGTTTATCCGTTCGAGAGTTATTGTGCGCTCCATTGCTCAATCGACTCCAAATTGTCTGAAACACATTCCGTCCAAACGTACTTGGGGTCTAAAACCATTATTTCGATGAGGCACATTTTGCCCGTATGAAAGTGTATATACCCTCATTAGCATAAATGCTGAGGGTATAAAAACGCGAATTTACAAAATTATATATCAACTACAAAACGGATAGACTTTTTTGTGTGAAATATATCTCTCTTCCTACAATTAAACTCTTTGAAATACTTACCTTGATGAAAACAAAACACACAAAGCAATAACTATTACACTGTGCAACACTGAAAATGCAAACAACTTTTAGTATGCATTTTTTGAAAGTACATATTTAGACTACAAAAGCCCTAGTAGGGTTTTGTCCTGTCAGATCCAGTTCAGATTTTATGGCCTCATCTAAACCGGGCTAAATCTACACTTTTTTGCATTTATCAGGCCTTTATCTCAGAAACAAATAGGAATTTGGCCTGGCTGTCTTTAGCAATATTGTAGCCCTAAACTAGTAGAACTTATCTTTTGAAAAAACCACATAATAAAAACTCCATCTAGGACATCAAAATCTATAAAATATAGAAAATTTTACATAATTGCTGAAATTCTGGTCTGTATCGGCTAAACTATTGGAAGTTGAACCAAGTAACCTTTTGCAAAAATCTTCCAAATAAAGTTCTCAACAATTCTTTAGAATATTCTGCAACTCTAAAATGCTTACTTCATGTTGTGTAATCGGTATTTTGCATCATATTAGGTACAACACGTGTTTCAAACACAGTTCACACCAACAGTTTATTCTCGCATTTCGGATTTCACTACATTATTGACATTTTTATTAAATCGTCGTTGAGAAATGTACTGAAAACAACGGCATAGAGGCATTTTACAACAATGACATGTTCTGAAGAGTTGTGTACTACATTCCAGAGAATATTTTTCCAAAAGAAAATATTCAGAAAAAATTAACGGGGTTGGAGATACGGTGCGAGATGTATAAAAATTGTGTAATTTTTGCATATATTTTAAAATTTGAGGCAATAAATGTAGTTTTTCGAGTTCATTATTTCTCCAAATATTTTACACCTGTCCTTATCTACAAAATTGCATAAGATGTCAGAAGAAGATTCGCATTGGTTTCAGAGATAAAGCCCTGAATTTCTTTAAAAACTCAATATTTAACCATGTTTAGATGGGGCCATAAAATCCGAGCTGGATTTGACATAACAAAACCCAACTAGGGTTTTTGTCCTTTGGGTCTGTACTTTCAAAAAATCCTCAATTCGAATTGTTTGCACCTTCACCTTAAAAATGTTGCACAGTGTTATCAGCTGAGTGTATAAATAAACGGGCGTTCCACGGAATGTTGATTATTATCCATTATTGTCACATTCCTGTTGATTTCCTATGTTTCTATGTTACCTTTAAAAAAGTGTAAAAATGCTTTTATTTGCCCAATAAAAAGTAAAGAGTTAAAGTTATGACGATTGTAAATGTTTAGCTTTATAGGCCGTTTCTTGTTAAGAAAAGCAATCGGAGAAGGACAAAGAACAAGAGGAACCCAATTTCCAAAAAAAAAAAAAACTACATGACAAACAACTCCTTCCTTAATAAAATGTATTTTTATTTCCAAGATATTTATAGTATAGGATCGAATGTTACAAAACAAAAACAAATAAAATATATGGACAGAATACCAGTAGGAGGACAGAATAACAGTAGGAGGAGAGTAAATCCAACTAAGTGTCCATGAAAATGTCAGTGTATACGAGTAATATAAATAATCATAAATAGGCGACATATTATTGTTATGATTAAATGGTACAGTCGTAAAAGACTTACATACGTCTTCTTCGTCTTCACAGGGACATAGGGAAGTGCTTACAAGGTTTTATATGACATTTATGCAGGAATATTTTTCAACAGGATTTGTCATGACTATTATAATAATGATAATGGTTAAGCACTGGTATTGTTAGAAAAAAGGAAATGAAATATTTGAATCCCAGGAAGTAGAGGTAATGGACATTGGTGAGTTATTGCTGTCACTAAGGGGAGGAGTAATTCCTTTTCCACTTTTCATACGATTATGGCCCTGCGAACACCAACGAAAATGACCAACGAAAATGACCGAGGAGTACTATATGTTACGTATTGAGGGTCCGATTTGCTCGAAACTTTACACGTCGTCAAATTTGTTTCAAACATACATAAAGATCCAAGTACTTAACCACTATCATTATTATAAAAGTAATAGTCCGGTCAAAATAGACATTGAAATAGCAAAAATTCCCACAAAGCTGAATTTTGGTGGAGAGCTAGGGTTGGCCATTAGAAGCAACGTCCTAAAAGTCCCCATCGATCCCATGTGTGCAAAAAAAGTTATTCGGGGTCAAAGGTCAAATTTTGGGACTTTTTTTGGTTTTTTGGTCATAACTCAGAGACTATATGTTTCTCCATTTCGATGCAAAGAGGAGATTTGTAGACTACAAAATTTTCTATGAAAATGATCTTTGAACCATCGACCTACGACCTACGGTTCTTGAGATATGAGTTACGCAATATAGAAACTTTAAGTAATTTTACGGCACCTGTGCGTTAGTTGAACTGTCGCGATTATTTTACACTTATTTCGAAAACGGTAGAACCTACCAAAAAGTGTTTAAAGAAAAAGTTTTTTATTACAATATTTCCTATAAGTTTGCTCCTCACTATGTCCGCATATGAGTCACCGTTCCTAAGATACAAGCCAATCAATACACAATATGCACACATTACTACGGCACCTAAGGGGAAATTGACATGAGTCAGTTGTTTTTCATTTGCTTCGAAAACGCTTACAGGGGTAAATGTCAAAAATGACTATAAAAACGCGACAAAATCGATTAGTTGCTAATAACAGCCATACCTAAAATTTTCTGAGCGACATTTTTGCAGAATATTTCGAAGCTGAAAAACGTCATCTTGTGGTATTTTTATAGCGGCTCTTAGAATAAAGAACGAAAAGGACATTGAAGGAAGCCAGTTAGAAGGTCGAAGTGCTTTACGAAAATAATCCTCATTGGATTTGACTGTCATCTCAAAAATAAGCTAAATCAACAGTGAACAAAGATATAACGCTAATTCCTGATGCCTTATATCGTCTCTAGCAAAAACTTCATCACGCCATAACGCGGAAGTTCGACTCACGGCGGATCTGTCCTTCGGGGTTCTTAATATACTCGCCAAGGGCTTTCATAACCAAAAGGAATTATCTCTTCCCCAGACGTTCACCTCCATTTTGTTGCACAGTGTTATAAACCTCCAAGAGGAAGAAGAAATAGAAGAAGAGTTTATCGTAGAAGGATATAATTAGAACTAAAATATATATACTAAACTTTAAAATTGTCACAAAAGATAGTGGAGTAGGCCTATAGGGGAAACCACATTAAAAAAACGCGCCGAGTGCACTACCTCACAGGTGGTGTGGAAATGTGTGCAAATCATGATTTGATTGACTCGTATCTCAAGAATAATAGATTTTATGTAGAATCTATAAGGACCATAATTGTAGAGAATTTTCTATTCTACAACTTTTTCTTTACTCACTTTTTAATCGAACTAAGCGTTTTCGAAGCAAATGAAAAACAACTGACTCATGTCAATTTCCCCTTAGGTGCCGTAGTAATGTGTGCATATTGTGTATTGATTGGATTGTATCTTAGGAACGGTGACTCATATGCGGACATAGTGAGGAGCAAACTTATAGGAAATATTGTAATAAAAAACTTTTTCTTTAAACACTTTTTGGTAGGTTCTACCGTTTTCGAAATCAGTGTAAAATAATCGCGACAGGTCAACTAACGCACAGGTGCCGTAAAATTACTTAAAGTTTCTATATTGCGTAACTCATATCTCAAAAACCGTAGGTCCTAGGTCAATAGTTCAAAGATCATTTTCATAGAAAATTTTGTAGTCTACAAATCTCTTCTTTGAAATGAAAAAACATATAGTCTCTGAGTTATGACCAAAAAACCAAAAAAAGTCCCAAAATTTGACCTTTGACCCCGAATAACTTTTTTTGCACACATGGGATCGATGGGGACTTTTAGGACGTTGCTTCTAATGGCCAACCCTAGCTCTCCACCAAAATTCAGCTTTGTGGGAATTTTTGCTATTTCCCCCTTATACGCATGTCTATTTTGACCGGACTATAATGACAAATCCTGTTGAAGCATATTCCTGCATAAATGTCAGACAAGACTTTGTAAGCACTTCCCTATGTCCCTATGAAAACGAAGAAGGCGTAAGTCTTTTACGACTGTGCCATTTAATCATAACAATAATATGTGGCCTATTTATGATTATTTATATTACTCATATACACTGACATTTTCATGGACACTTAGTTGGGTTTAATTTCCCCCCACTGTCATTCTGTACATATATTCATTTTTATTTTATTTGTGTTTGTTTTGTAACATTCGATCCTATACTATAAATACCTTGGAAATAAAAAAATACATTTTATTAAAAAAGGAGTTGTTTGTTGTGAATTTTTTTATCTGAAAATGGGGTTCCTCTTGTTTTTTGCCCTTCCCCGATTCCTTTTCTTAACAAGACACGGCAGATAAAAGCTAAACATTTACAATCGTCATAAAACTTTACCTCTTTACCTTTTATTGGGCAAATAAAAGCATTTTTACATTTTTTTTCTTTTGTTATCACATATGTTGAATTAAGTGTGTTAAATGTAACATAGAAAATCAACAGCAACAATATCACAAATGTAACAATAATAAATAATAACCAACATTCCGTGGAACACCCGTTTATTTATACCCTCAGCTAAGAATAGTTATTGCTTTGTGTGTTTTATTTTCTTCGAAGTAAATATTTCAACAGGTTTTATTGTAGGAAGAGAGAGAGATATATTCCACGCAAAAAAGTCTATCCGCTTTGTAGTTGATAATTTAATAATATTTAATAGTTTTGTAAATTCGCGTTTTTATTATAAGGCTTAATACCCAGGATGTCATTAAGCTTGACAATAACTCCTTCCATAATAAGTTGACGTATTTATTTGGTAATGTAATGTATGTAACACGGCTTTAGAAAGATATAGTTAAAATTTTTGTTTATAAAAATGGCAATTTACGTTACGCATTACTTAGCATTATTATGACAGAGATTATACTCTGTCCAAAAATTAGTTTTTTTTTCAAAATTAAAGAAAATATTTGAAACAGAATTAGTAGGCTTTGTCGGCAAATAAATATGACGATCATTTTTAGACTTAAGGCTATTGAGAGTATATAGAATTTGATTCAGCGGGATTAGAAAATATCGGATATAAAATTGGAGTGATGCAAAAATGACGGAATATATATAGGGACTGTGTCTAAATCTGAATTGATTTGTATTATTCATTCGTAAAGAATAACTAATTATTATAAAGATGGCATTCCAGGCGACAGCGACCAATAATCACTTCAGATGAAAGAGATTTATTGTTATCTGTCATCCCCTGCACCATAGCATCGTCAATGTCGCTTTTCTGAAATATAACATGGTTTTACATATTCCAATTATATATTTACATGTCTGTTGACTTTCTCTCATTCCCTCCATTCTACCCACAAAATAAGTTCAAATTTGATTTTATTCTAGTGAAACAAAAATTATGTTCAAACTATTTCTGTCAATTACATTTGAAATTCGTTTTATTTTTAGGGTTAATTAATTTGAATTTGATCTCTAAACAATTATTAATTTTAACGATGTCAACAAAAACAATATTAACTTCAAAACTTGATACATGACATTTTCTATTAGCCAACTATTTACACGAAATTGGTTCCAATTATTTTCTTCGTTTGTTAGTTTTTTTCTTTATAGTAAATCATTAAATATTTTTTTTCAATTTGGTTTCAAACTAAACTTTCAAATGACCACTTAATATGATTGTCGCCTGGTCTATGGTCATTAAAAAGGAGAAGAAGAAGTATCAACAACAGAACAAACGAATAAGAACAGAACACACCCATTTTTCATGCATAATTATAATATCGGACTATGCCGGGAAAATATTTTGGTTCGATCTGTTCATAGTCGAAAATTCACACAGGCTGAGGGCACATATCTTTCGGAAAAGACGACAGATACTTTTTTACTTATTTATTTTATTTTTTTTTTTTATTTATTATTCATACATTGTAATGACAATAAGTCAAATAGACCCAAGGTAGCATCACCATTAATACAATAATTAAGCCTATACACATGACCAGATAATAAAATCATTCACTATTCCGTATAATTCAAATAATTTAACAACAACCTATATACCTATGAATGTTTTGGCTTTCCAGCCAATAAAAATCAAATAAATTAAAAAGTTAAACCCATAGCAATATTGACAACTATACCCTCTACTGTGACAATCAAAATGTTACTAAGATAACGTTGCTTGAAAGTATGAGGCGAATAAGCAAATTTACGCAGGCTAATCGGAAGACTATTCCACAACCTAGCTACTGGAACAACAAATGAACGATCATAAAGCGACCCAAAACGTGGAAACGTGATTTGGGGGTTACGCATTGATCGAAAGAAAGAGAATTTTGCACAAAGCATTTCCGGAATTCCATTTCTTATAACTTTGTAAAAACATGTAATAACTCGAGCATTTACAAATGATTGGAAGGGTGCACCCAAAAACTCTTCCACATAGCTCGATACGTGATCACGATAATTCAACCGATAAACAAAACGAACTACCATGTTAACAATTCGTAAAATCTTATCTAAACACTGTTGACTAGTGCCAGATATAACTTCGATGCCATATGCAATAGTAGACATCAATACCGTATGCGCGAGCTGCCTCCTCACAAAAAATGGTAAATAAAATATAGAGATAACTTTGGGGAACAAAGCATCAATATGAGCACTAAACTCATGCTTGTGATCAATGTATACACCCAAGCATTTAACCTTATCCACTACTTCAACAACATTGCCATTCATATACATTGTAAATAGATGGCTACTCTGCCGAATAGAACCAAATAACAGTGATTTTGTCTTGCTAACGTTAACAATGAAATTATTCTGCTCGATCCTATCACCTACTGCATTTAAAGTTGAATTTATAACAGGTAGTAAATACGCGGCGTTATGAGAGTGGAAAAACAGGTGGATATCATCAGCGTATATAAATGAAGAACATACATTAATATCAATAGAGACATTGACATCATTGATGTACAAGATAAAAAGCAAAGGACCAAGAACGTATCCTTGCGGAACTCCACTGCTAAGAGGACGTACACTAGAAATTAATCCATTATAGTCTACGAACTGAGAGCGACCATTCAAAAAGGAGAATGAGAGTAGCATAGTCTACTCTGTCAAACGCTTTAGACAAATCAAGTGAAACCAATACGCCATTATTACCCATATCTACAGCCTCTCTAATTGTCTCAGTAAGATGCAAAAGGTGAGACACGGTACTGTGACCACGTCTAAATCCATATTGAAACGGATTTAGCAGTTTTAGATTATCAATGAAGTTTAACATCTGCTTCTTCATAAGATGTTCACAAATTTTTGAAAGTGAAGGTAGAATACATATTGGACGCAAATTGTCCACCGAGGATAAACCTTTTGCTTTGGGTATAGGAACTACTCTGGCAACCTTCCATGCTGCTGGAAAAACGGAAGTCGTAAATATTGTTTTATAGAAATGAAGTAAATAATTCGATATATAGGGATATATAACTTTAATAAAAGCAATTTGAATACCATCCGTACCCAATGCCTGGGATTTAATATAATTCAAAGCATTAAAAATGTCTTCCTCAAAGACACAATCAAAGGAAAAAGAAGGATGCTCACATAAGTAACCAGATAAATCCATCCTATCAACAACTGGGACATATACAGACTGAACAAATGAGTCGTTTATCTCATCAACATTAAACTGACCACCAACATTCCCCGAATGGTCACCAACTAAACCGCCAGATCGCAACCTACTTCAAATCTGAGAGGAATTCATACCTCTAAAAAATTCAGCAAAGTACTTCCGGCGTTCGGTTTCTGTACAACCGAAAAATGTTCCAATTTTCCGGCGTAGGTTCACGCATGTACTCCTTATATGCTAGATCCCTTAAAGATCTAGACAACAAAATGGACTGTGATTTAAGCCAAGCATCATTTGCATAAGATAACCTCTTTTTAACAATAGGCACACATGAATGCAAATTAGATATAACAGAATTCAGAAAGGCAAGTTGCTCATTGACATCGGATGTTAATGAAAATACATCATTGTTAATATTTGATATGTATTGGAAAAATTCTTCCCACCGAATATGCTTATAATCACGATATTCAATAAAAACTTCGTGCGACCATACGTTAGCCTTTAACAAGCCATAAATGAATGCATGGTGGGAAATAGAAGGGCTTTGCACCTGACCGGAGTGCTCCTGCAAATCTATGCGGCTCAACAACAAAAAAAATCAATTAAGGATGTAGATGAGTGCGATACGTCATAATGAGTAGGCAAAGAGTTGTGGACTACCGAAAGTCCCAATCGCGAGCAAACTGATCTCATACGATCAGACCGGCTAATTTCAAATAGATTTAAATTAAAATCCCCAACAACACCGACATGGAGTTCACTTGTAACTGTCATGATAGACAGACGTACTGCGGAGAAAAAATATTCTTGCTTCACCAACAATTTATTTTGTTCACGCGTATAACATTCGCGTATTTCATTAAATTAAATTGTAAACGCAAAAAAGAGATAATAGACTCTAAAAAAACTAATAATAGAAATGAGTGAGCCTAAGGCTCAAAACTCAAATTTCGACAGTGACAATAATAAATTAAAAAATTCTTCAAAAGGAAATGTTCAACAAGTAGCAATAAAACGAAGATCTGAGAACTTCGAAAATACAATGGCAAAACAACAAAAAAGTAATAATTATTATGCTCTATTAGACACTCTCGATGAGAATGATTGCAATCGTGAGTGCTTAGAGAATTTCGTAAAACATGTTCATAAAGAACATGAAAAACCAACAACATCAAAAAACTCAATTAACAACGGGACAGATAAAAATGTAAATAACTCAACTGAAACTGAGAGTAAAAATTATAATCAGAATAAAACAAATGAAAACAAAAATAAAAAAATACCACCCATCAACATATTTGATGTTAGTTCTAATGAACTTGTCAAATTTATTGAAGATGGTCTCAAAATAAATGACTTTAAAATAAAACAAAATAATAAGATTAAAAAACAATCACTTATTTTGAAATCAATCGATGATTACAACAAAGTTGTAACATATTTAGAAAAAACTGAAACAAAATTCTTCACGTTTACTCCTAAATATATTAAAACAAAAACGTTTTTGTTAAAAAATCTAAGCGCTGACACAAAAACTGATGTAATTTTCAAAGAATTATGTGCATTTCAAAATGATCATTTGAAAATAATAAAAGTTAGTCAATTTAAAACACCTAAGTCAATAAATGAAGGTCGTGATTTACCTATTTTCCTTGTACAAATAAGCGGGGAAAGTAAAGTTAGCGAACTAAAAAAGATTAATGAACTAATGCATTTGGACATCCGTTGGGAAGCTTTAAGGAAACCTGAAATAACGCAATGTAGAAGGTGTCAAAGTTTTTTTCATAGCGCATTGAACTGTCACTTACCCAGACGATGCGTAAAATGTAATGAAGATCATGACATAGGCAAATGTAAATTGAACAATGTTCCAAAAGAAGAACGTGATAAACTCTACTGTGTCCTTTGTGAAAAATATGGTCATCCCGCATCCTTTAAAGGATGTGAAAAATATAAAGAAGTTCAGGAAAAACTTCGAAAGAAAAAAGAACATTTAGCTCAAAACAGAATGCGTAATCCATATGCGAACATTAACTCCAATGTGAGCTATGCTAACATCACCAGAATAATTCGATAGTTAACCTATCAAATCAAATGATAAATCTACATAAACAATTACAAATACAAACGTCTAGAATAGATACTATTTTCTCTTTGTTAGAAATATAAATAATGGATCAAAATGTAACGAATAATCTCAAAATAATTGAAATTAATGTAAATTCTATTATTACAAATAATAGACGAGATGATTTATGCAATTTTTTAGATAAATATAACCCGGATTTGGCATTACTAAATGAAACAAAATTAAATTCAAGACACAAAATCAGTTTTAAAAACTATTTTGCAATTAGAAGAGATAGGCCCAACTCCTTGAGAGGCGGTGGAACGGCAATACTCGTAAGAAAACATATCAAATACTCAAATTACTCAAATAAGACAATTAAATTGTTCAAACATTTAGAAGTATGCATAATTAAAATACCTTTAATAACAAATAAAAACTTTTTTGTTATATCAGCGTACTATCCTTCTGGGAATAATGATAATTTTCTTCAGACTGAACTCAATTTGCTCTTTAAGTCATTAAATTTACAAAATCCTAATAATTACTACTTACTCGCAGGAGATTTAAATTGCAAACACTCGAATTGGGGTAATATCCATGGCAACACTAAAGGAAATATATTAAAAGGCTGGATGGAAGCAAATGAAATTGAATTTCGTTGTAATTTATATTTTTCAGTTTATCCCTCATATCCACGAAGTGAAGCATTCTTAGACCTTTGCATGGCAGATTCACGCCTTCTCATAAAAAGAGAAAACGATTCATTAAATTGCCTCAAAAATTTAGACTATGATAGTGACCATAGCGCAATACAGATTATAATTCTTAATGAACGAACGGTCCACCACTTGACATTCTTCAACGAAACACCAGATGTTTTGTTTAATTTCAAAATGACTGATTGGAAAAAGCTTAGAAAATGTATAACAGACGAAATAAATGCTAATGACTTAATTCCAAACGATAGAAATTTGACCAATTCTGAAATAGATTTTTATTTATTAAAACTAAATAAATATATAACTAATTCCATAGAAAAATCAGTCCCGAAATACACAAACAAGAATTCAACAAATAAATATCTTAATTCAACCATTAAATCACTACAAAAAGAGAAAAGCAGACTTCTTACAATAATAAAAAAGAACAACAGATTCGAAATTGTACTACCTATAACGGATCTTAATATGGTTAAAACTCAACTTAAATTAGTAAAAAAATTAATCAATGACAATTTTATAATATCTGTCAATACTAGCATAAGACAAAAATTGCAAAAGATGGATAACAAAGACCCAACACGCATTTTTAGAGAAGTCAAAAAACAGTTTAAAAAGGTAGTTCCGCTAGATATTCCATTTTTAGAAATACCATTCGAGAATGAAAATCTACTCAGATATGCAGGGATAAATGTTCAAGAGCTAGAGAAAGTTGACAATGAAAACAAATACATTGTTGAAGATGAAGTACAAATTCTAGATACAATAGGGTCATTCTTAGAATCTGTTTATTCATATAAAGAGATCGATAACAATAACCCAAATCATCTCAATGTTGAAAATTGTTTTTTAAGTTTTATAAGTAGGAAAACCTCCCAGCAAAATAAATTGGAAGTAGTGCAATGTGGACTAGTTCTTTCACGGCATGTTTTGATGCAGTTCAAACGGAGTCGTGAAAAAGGCACTCCAGTCCTCACATTTTAACCGCATTTGGATGCAATCCAAAGAATCACATCCAATTGTCACATTTTAACAACATCCGGATGCAGTTCAACGGAGTCGTGAAAAAGGCACTCCAATTCCTCACAATTTAACAGCATCCGGATGCAGTCCAAACGGAGTCGTGAAAAAGGCACTCCGTTCGCTACATTTTATTAGCAGTTGTGAGAGATCCCTACACGTTCATAAATCAATGTATACATCTCTACAGTCAGCGGCATACATTTTATAAAAAGAAATAAGCGTGTTAAAATTTCCAAAAATTTGATAATACAAACTACAAAATATTTAATTTGTGAACATTTTTCCGGTAACTCACGAGAAGAAAATTTCCCAATGGAGTGCTGTTGGAGACAATATCAAACCCAAATAGCAGATGAAGCATAAACAATTCAGCTTGAATTAAATAGAGAGTGGAGGAAACACGCATGTTTGCGATTGAATTCAATGGAGAATTTTCATAATTTGTGTTAATGTAATAAAGTTCTTAATATTTTTGTTCTCCACAAATAATAAATGCATTTTATTTGTTCTGGGATATTTTGTAATGGTTTGCACAAAAACACGTGCTTTGGACTGCATCCTATTCTACCCCAAAGGGTTAGTTAAAATGCAATGCCAAAGGGTCAGTTAAAATGCAGTGCCAAAGGGTGCCATAGGGTCAGTTAAAATGCAGTGCAATGGAGTGCCTCTTTCAGTAGTCACGCTCTTGTAAAAATCATGAGTGAAAATGCATAATTTGATGCACTTCCAGATCACTTGTACATATCATTTAACTGCCTCTTTGGAGGCAAACTTTTTGCTGGGCTATTATGAACACAATAACACTGTTGTTACGTTCTTTAATGCAAATAATAAAGCAAACGAGGTAATTAATAACACATCCGATGGTCTATTCGTTGATATAAACTCATTGACATATATATTTAAAAATCTTAAAGGGAAATTGTCTTCAGAATTAGACGGAATTCCTAATATAATTTTAAAAAATATCCCAGAAAGGATGATTTCTGATTATTGCATTATTTTTAATAATATTTTAAATAATGCATATTTCCCTGTAGCATGGAAGACAGCTAAGGTAGTTATCTTGCCTAAAAAGGACAAAAATATAAAAAATCCAAAAAATTTACGTGCCATAAGTATGTTACCTATCATTAGCAAAGTTTTTGAAGTTTTGGTAAATAACTTTCTAATTAAATTTTCTGAAAAAGAAGGACTGTTAAGCAATAAACAATTTGGATTTAAATTTAAACATTCAACTATTCATGCAATAAATGTACTTGTTTCAAATATTAATTGGAATCTCAACAAATCATTTTGTACTGGTGCTTGTCTAATTGATTTCGAAAAAGCATTTGATAATGTCTGGATCCCGGGTTTAATATATAAACTACAACAATATAAAATTCCTATACATATAATTGTACTTATTCACAATATGATCAACAACAAATCTTTTATAGTATGCAATAAAAAATTAAAAAGTAAAAGAAAATATTTAGTTGTAAATGGGTTACAGCAAGGTACTGTGAATTCACCAATTTTATTTAACATTTTTATATTTGATTTGCTATCAAAAATAGAAAACATTATTAGTTTTGGAGATGATATCATTGTTTATCACTCTGACGATAAAATTGATAAAATCAATACAAATATCCAAAACTACTTTAACGTCGTAGAAAACTATGCTAATGACTGGCAAATGGTGATTAATATCAATAAATGTGAAACAATACTTTTTCGCCCACCTGTTGGGAAATGCAATAATAATATTCGAAAAAATTGGAAAGATTTTGGTATAAAATCTTCGAGAAATGAGAAGATACCTAATAAACAGATAGTAAAATATCTAGGGGTTCATTTGGACAAATTTCTTTATTTCCATGATCATATAAATGAACAAATAAAGAAAGCAAGAAATGCATTTTTTATGTATAAACGTCTATTTTTTTCACAATATATTAAACAAAACGTTAAAGTAATTTTGTATAAAAGTCTAATTAGACCAATTTTAATATACGGATGCCCAATATGGTATAACATATCACCTTCCTATATGGAAAAACTTAGAGTTTTCGAAAGAAAATGTCTTAGAGCATGTACTTCCTTGTACCGAAGTCAAAATAGTGATTATTTAAAATATATATCGAACAAAAAATTATATGATACAGCCAAAATCGGTAGAATAGACAATTACATAATTCATATAATTAGAAATCATATACTTAAATCATTTGAATGCGAAGAAAACAATTTAATTTTGGCTCCGTACTATGCAAGTGAAATGTATATAAAAAACACTTTAGAAAACGGGTTTGTACCACCAGAAGCATTTCTGTATTTAGATAAAAACGGATTTATCCAAAATGAAAGTGGCATCCCTATATTATACCACATATACAGAAGGTGCAACATTAAAGCGATATCCTGCAATCAGTTGACAGTTGATAACACAAGATTTGATACAAGTATATATATTGGAGATAAGAATATGATTCCTAATATAAACCTTAATAAATATTGGTGGCTCACTGAATAACTTGTATGTATACCATACACCTTTCATTTTAAAATTAGACAACTTCTTTTACTTTTGCTTATTAAAAAATCTTTAGGTTTTTCATTGTTTTTCCTAGAGAAGTGTTATAATTATGTACACTATTAGTATAGTAAAATATATGTTCATAAAAAAAAATAAGTAATAATAACAAATGTTTTTGAGAAACCAATATTGGTCTGTAAACTTAAGTCCCAATTTACATTGGGCGAGTTTACTTGCGGCAATTGTCATTTTGTCGGAGAGAGAGGTGAGGCATATGGTAACCCTTTGCCTCTCAGCACCCTCTCTCACCTACAAACTGACAATTGCCGCAAGTAAACTCGCCTAATGTAAATTGGGACTAAGTATAATAATAAGACTGTTTGTTTATTTTTAGTGTTATATAATACAAATAATTCAATAAAATAAACATAAAAAAAAAACAACACCGACATGAGAGTATCTGGCAAATAGGTAACAGTGAAACTCTTCGAAGTTGGTACCTACAATTTTGAGGTAGTTAAAGACTTCGTCTACCTCGGCACTGCCATAAACACAACAAACAACATCAGTTGTGAAATAAGAAGAAGAATTGTATTGGCCAACAGATGCTACTATGGTCTAAGTAAGCAATTTAAAAACAAAGCCACATCTCGTCAAACAAAAATAACACTATACAAAACGCTGATACTACCCGTGCTAATGTATGGCTCCGAAGCATGGGTACTTGCGCAAGCAGATAAGGCAGTGCTTGGTGTGTTTGATAGGAAAATTCTTCGAAAGATCTACGGGCCGATTTGCGTTGACGGTGAATATCGACGTCGTATGAACCACGAGCTATATAAACTATACAAAGACATGCATATAGTTAAACGTATCGACATGCAACGATTGCGTTGGCTAGGCCATATCATGAGAATGAGCGATGATGAACCCGCTAAAAAGGCATATGAATACATGCCACATGGCGGTGCACGCAGAATCGGCAGGCCTAAGCTTCGATGGAGCATACAAGTGGATGAAGAAATGAAAAGGCGCGGTATTCCAAAAAGTCAAGCGAAAAACACAGAGGAATGGAGATCTTTTCTTAGTTCGGTCTATGGAACAAATGTTCTGTAATGGGCCAACTAAGTAAGTAAGTAAGAAACTCTTCGAAGACATTTACCTGCCCCTGAGGCAAATAAACTACCCCAAATTTCCAGAAATTAAACTTCGCAATTTCTTAGTTCGTTTCCAACCGTTTACAAGTGGTCAATCGGCAAGGGTGGATTCCTTGTTGCTTAATTTGCTTATTATTAACAATTGTTCCGCAAACATACCATACAGGACAAGGGAGACTTCTCTCATAACAATGAGTGCACCCCAACTCATATCAGCTCAATGATATGGGACCTACTGTTTATCGCCGAGCCCGAACGGCGTGTCTTAAGACACCACTGGTGGATAATTTTTACATGTTTGAAATACTCTGGAAATTTCGCCAACATTACTGAGGAGTATTTTGTCACCTTTGAAAATTTGATGTTGAGTGGCCGAGGAATCGCACCCACGACCTTCAGGCTGGTGTGCATAACATTGCACCACGGTGGCACCCAATTATTAGAGATTAATTATGTGGGGTCAATATGGATCGATTGTTATTTGTCAAAACTACGTAACATTTGAGGCAATACATTTAATTTAGGGAATATTTAAATTCTAATTCAAATAAGTTGCAAGAACTGGGCCCAGCAAAGTGTTTAATGTCGTATAGTCCAAAAACTTCTACTCGTACAATAAGGAAAAATTATAACGCTTTTAAAAGTAGAGAATACAATCATTGAATTGTTCCGACTTATAGGATTTTGTTAGGATATAGATAAGTGTTTGTCGATTGGATTCTGAGCTAGACCATTTTTTGGCAAAGCCCAAACATGAGATTTGCAATCTCAAACAAAACTGCAAAAAGGATTCGGAATCTACGAGTCGTAGTGCGTATCGCCCGATTTTTAATATCTGAAGTTTTTAATTGGCTGGAACAGGCTCTATCGTTTCTGGTAAAGAAGTACAGTTTTAGCATTTTTATGACATAATAGAATATTATATTCTTAGGTTATCGACACACTAGCCTGATATAGAAGTCCTATCAACACTCGCGGATTCGAATATTCTCTTTTTGAAGTTATTTAATTCATAGAAGTCGAGTAATATTTGGGTCGAACTGTACCCTCTAACACATTAAACCCCTTTATAACTCTACACCTACTCTACGGATAGAGTTTTATAGGGATTGGATTAAAACGTGGTTATATATTAAGCACTTTCTGCATAGAGGTTCTCCAAGTAAAAGGAATCCCAAAGACTGTATTACATCCGATAGTCTTAAAGATTAGGCTAAGATCTTCGAAATACTAAAATCTGCTATAGCAAAAACAATGACAATTCTTAGTAGCTGCAAAATTCTGCGATATACCATAACATGGACATATATGATTAAATACTTAAAAATACTGAAAAGGGGGCGTACATTTTACATGGCGACTATACCGAACGTGGCCCGATATTGTCAGTTTTCAATCCAAATATCCTACTCTGTAAACATTAAAACTTATATCCTAAACATTGTGAACTCTCTCTATTGAATTTATATACTTTGTTTGATCGGTTTATTCGTATTCGAACCACAGTGGGCACCGCAAATTGCTTTAGTACAAACAGTGTTTTGTAGGGGGCCATTTGTCAAAAAAGATTTTTTGCAATATTTTTACACAGAAAAAAATTTGGTAGATTTCTTAAAAAAATGCATGAAAAATGTCTTTTTTGCTCAATAAGTGACCATGAACACCTTAAAATAGCTTTACGTAACGCTACACAACATTTTCAATTTTCATGATATTTGGTCAAGGTGGGTGTTTTCCAGTTGGCCAACATCAACATGGATTTCGGAAAATGCATAGAACTACAACAGCATTAGACGCCATATCCACACATATGGACAGGCTTCCCCCACCCAGCACATCAAGAGAGATCGTCATGATCTAGAGAGAGAGGTCCAACGCTATAAAAGACCAACCAGCCTATCAGGCAGGCTTGTATAGCATTCGCACTGACATGGTTGCACTGGCAGTACCGAGATACAGTGTGAATGCCGACCACCCCTCATCCATCGCAGCAGAAGAACACCAGCTATCAAGGCAAACACGAGTGGTGTTAGACCAGTTAAGATCGGGATGATGCAGCCGCCTCAATTCGTATTGGGCCCGAATTGATGCCACGATACCCAACACATGCCGGCATGTGGATTGGGACTACACGACACACTGTATTTGTTTAGCTACCCAGCTAACCTAACTCACCTGTCTAGTGATTCTTTATTGACGCAACCAATCTAGGTTGCAGAATTCTGGAGTCTGGATAGAGAGGAACCTAAACATATATGCGTTGCTACAACAACAACATCTAGCCCCACCATTATCAACAAGATATGAGTCTCTCACACTTTTCTCTGAAAGCAATAGCTTTTATTCCTAAAAGTGGCAGCAACAAACAGTAACATGGGGACAATCAAAACCTATTTGAATATGTCGGTATATGAAAGGATCGTCGTCGTTCCACATAAAATTTCATTGAAAAGTTTTTGTAACACCAGCAACGGCAAAGAAAAGTACAGCTAACCCCACTAACCTGTCTCCAGATTCTTTATGGGCGCAACCAGTTCAGGTTGCATAATTCTCGAGTCTGGATACAAAGGAACCAGAACCTGATAACTGAAATTATACACCAACGAACATATGTATATGTTTTGCTACAGCAACAACAACTAGCCCCACCATTATCAACAAAATATGAATCTCTCACACTTTTCTTTGAAAGCAATAGCCTTTTTTCCTAAAAGTGGCAGCAACAAACAGTAACAGGGTCGGGGAGATTTTTATGGAAGGAAAAAATGTTGGCAGGCGCCTGGAGTTTCTGATTCTTGGTCTACTAGTCTACTAGACCATATGTCGAATGTGAAAATCGAGACCTCGGATTTTGACTTGAAGTTTTTTATCCTGGGTTTTTGGATATTTTTGCATATAACAGCCAAGCCAATGAGATTTTCGACCCAAAACACAGACAAAAATTGTAGCCAAGATAATAATCAAGAACTCTCTAGTACATCTCAGAAGTATTGGAATGATCCTTCAGGCAGTTTTGGCCTTAAGAAAGTGGAAATTTTTCGGAAAATATCGATAAATGACACTGTGCTACAAAATGGAACTCAAAGTCAGTGAGTGAAAACTTCCTTTGGAGATCAAAGCCCTTGGTGAGTGTACTAAGAACCCAAAAGGAATTTTTCGCCATAGGTCAAGTTTCTGACATATCGCGTGATTAATGGATCAATTTTGGGCCCTTTATTTCTGAGAAAATAGCTTTATATCTTTGTTGTCTAGGCTACAATTGTTGTTTCCGTTTTGGATAGAAAATCTCAATGGTTTTGCTGTTATATGCGAAAATATGCAAAAAACCCGGATAAAAAACTTCAAGTCAAAATCCGGGGGCTCGATTTTCATTTTCGACATACGGTCTAGTAGACTCTTTTGTTTATTACAATCCCGATAATCAGAAACTCCAGGCTAATCGACCCACCCTAATGAATATGCCAACAGGATCGTCGTCGTTCCACATAAAATTTCAATGGAAAATTTTTGTAACATCAGCAACGGTAAAGAGAAGGACACATACCGACAATACCAAAGAATAACGAACAACGAGGCGAACGAACACTGGCGTGACATGTTGTTGTTGGTGCTGTTTCATTTCATTTTAGTTTCTTGTTGCTGTTGTTGTTGTTCAATACAATGCTGTTATGTAGATATTTGATTAAATGGATGGGAGTAAATTTGTATGAGTGAGTATCTTACAAATGTATATACATATTTACACATATTATACATATCTACATATACATGTATGTGATACAAATATTTTTCAGCGTATACTCTTAATGGAATATACATATCAATAGACATACCTACATACCCACAAAGCACATTATTCCATCTCAACCATCTGAAAATGGCATTGTAGCGTTGTGTTGCCGTTATTGTTGTTGCTGCTACTGGCTGTTATCTGTTCAATAATAGGTTATGTACACGGAAGGTTTTACAAATACCACTGACGCAGTTAAAATACAATACATGCTGCAAACTATACTACTTCCTCTAGAGTTTTTTCTTCCTTTCCTTTTTGTAGTTGTAGTTTTTGTTGAATTGCTGCTACACAATGATGCATTCAAATATGTTCGATGTTTTTATACCCTACACCACTATGTGGAAAGGGTATTATAAGTTTGTTTTGGGAAAAATTCATGTAACACCGCGAAATATTCGTCGGAGACCCCCAATGTGGTATACCAATCTTCATATCTCGGCGAGATAAAGCGATTTTGAGATGTGTGTCCGTCCGTCCGTCCGTGTGTCCGTCTGTCCATTATAAATTGTAATCAAACTCCAGGCCGCAATTGTGGACCGATCGTCACGAAATTTGGTATGGAGGTCGGTTTCACATAAGAATAGATCGCTATTTTAATTGGTGATGATCGTGAAATATTTAGTGGGTGAAATGGACCAAAAACATAATTTTTATCCGATTTTGTAGCTGCTCTGTTGGTCGCAATAATAATCCGATCGCCTCGAAATTTTAAATAAGGTAAGAGTATATGACAAAGAAGAAGCATGCAATTTGAGATGGCGATCATATAGTATTTAGAGGGTTGAATGGACCACAACTTTTGTGTGAAAGTTGTGAAAATTTTTAAAAAAACAGTGTATATCTTTATTCCTGAAAGACACATTCCCCACTCGTGAGTTATATTTGGAAGACGATTTCTTGGCCTTTCAATTGATGTAAATTATGTTTATGTACGTGATCAGATAACAGAGTTACAGCCTAATATATCCAGTTTTTTGTTTGTAGTGTAATCATAAACCCGCTAGAGGTCGTAATATAGCTCAATAGTCACGAAATTTTGCACGAGGTAAGAGTTTAGGTTGAAGAAAATGCCTATAATTTTGCATGATGATCTGATATTATTTAGCGGGTGAAATGGACCATTACATTTGTATAAAAATTACAAAAAAATATTTTTGGTCTATATTTTTTTCCTGGAGGGCATATGCCGGCAAAGATCAAAATAGAACTACTGATCTTCCCCCCGATGATAATTGCAATAAAGTGTCTGCTAGATAACGGGACTACTGCTAAATATATAATGGGTTATGTGTAGAGAACCACATTTTCCCATTCCCAGTTGTTGCATATTACATGGTGCCCTAACGTTTTAATTGTCCAGTTGGATTTTATACATACATTGCAGCATGATTCGCTTTGCCACCCTCTTTCACAACGATTCCCCAGCCAGGCAAAATCAAATTTAAAAACGGTTTTAATACGCGACGAGTTAATACATATACATATGTAGTGGTGTAGGGTATCACATGGTCGGCCCGTCCGACTATAGCCCTCTCTTACTTGTTTTTTCTAATTCAATGCAATACAAAAGCGATTTTGTGCGATTTATTGTGCGTATTTAATCCTGTAGGATTTTCGTTTGTATGTTGACTCAAAAGTGTAGACCAAACGCACACAACCGCACATATTTGTACAGTTTTAAATGCCAGAATTGAATTTTGAATTGAAATTCGATTTCTGTGTTTAGGAAACAAGAAATTTGATAAATTCGCAAGCAAATAAGACCATAGTTTGAAACAGCGATTTGTTATTTGATATATTTTTTCTACAGCGAAAATATTTTTGTAAAAAATCGCGCTATTTTCTTAACAAATATTTTCACAATTAGAGAAAATACAAACATTTTGAAAAAAATATGCAAATACATTAAAAATCGCTTTATTAAAAAAATGTTTTTTCTTACTACTCCGAATTAAGAAAAAAATATATTTACCTGTCTATATTGAATAATTTAAATAATGTTCATGTATGCAATATATCTTCGTCGAATACCGTAGTATGGTAAAACTTCTCCGAACTGCTACTGACATAATTTCGGGCATAATTTTGTTTTTAAATAATTTTATTAATCCAGGAGGATTATGTGGATACTGCGGCAATGGTTGGCACTTAGGCCTTCTCAAATGTATAATTTCGCTTGCATTCTAACTTCTGCTATAAAATTTATAAAAAATTTTATAATTATAAATTTCAAAATTAAGCATAGAAATAATTTTGAAATTAAGAAGAAATCGTTGGGAGTTATGTCAGCGATTTTTTTTGGGAGTTATGTCCGAAAAAGTTCGGCAACATAGTCCTTGTAATCCCTGCACTTTAGGCATGTAGTGTCCTCCGCAATATTACTGCTAAGACTCCGTGGAATGATAAACTGAGTGTTTTGCATTATTACGATCTTCGAATGCCTGGTCCATGATAAACATTTGATCTCTATAGCTGTCTATTGTCTGGTGCAGCTTTCTTCTGCCTTCTCAGTTTTATTTACTGGACTTTCAGGGGACTTTCTTTTGTCTCTTCTTACAGCTTTCTTCGCTGGTTTTGCTAGTTTTTGATAATCTTATCTTTGGCACTGTTGTTGTTCAATTGCAACTTAAGTTCACCTTTTAAGAATTATGATCCTAAGTGTTGTCTGATATCCACATTGTTCTGCTCAAGCGTTTGTGATCTATCTGGCTGTAAGAACTGCCGCTCATTTAGCGGAAATATGGAGCCACCAATGACCAGCTGGAATGCTTGACCCTGTTCTATAAGTCACTATATAAGGAAAACCTCCTAAAGGGCTTTCCTCCGAAAAACCATAGTAGAGTCTTCTATAGAAAGAAGACCACCTATGAAATGATCGATATATAAAAGACCTCGTAAATGAGTATTCTATAGATAGAAGACCACCTTAAAGAGTCATATATAAATAGAAGGCCTCCTAAGCGGGTCTGCTGTAGATAGAAGACTTCCTAAAAAGGTGTTTTGCAGTTTGAAGATTTCCCATAGGTGTCTTCTATGGATATAAAACCTCCCAAAAGTGTATTTTAAGTCCTCCTAAATGAGTCTTCTACAGATAGAAGACCTACCAAAGGAGTCTTCCCTAGAATGAAAACCTCCCGAAGGCGTCTTCTACATTTGGAATACCTCTTATAATTATGTTTTATAGATAGAGGATATGCGTGCCTTCGATTTTATTAATATTACTATTAACAATATAATTTTTAAATCTATATATTAAAATTAATTTTATTTTTTAGTTTTTTTCAGAAACATTTACAATGCTGAAACTGCTGAACTAAATTCTACTAAACCTGGAATGAAAGGTAAGTAGCAAAATTTTAGATAACACTGTGCAACATTTTTGAGCCAATCGCGTGCAAACAACTTCTGTCTAGAATTTCATGAAAGTAGAGGACCAATAGGCAAAAACCATATTTGGGTTTTGTTTTCTTAGATCGGGTTCGGTTTTTATGGCCTCATCTAAACATGGTTAAAGATCGAATTTTTAAAACAAATCGGGGCTGTATCTCTGAAACCAATACGAATCTTGTTTTGACATCTGCAGCAAACTTGTAGATAAGAGTACGAAGAAAATATTTGGAGGTATAGTGAACTCGAAAAACTGCATTTATTGCCTCAAATTTTATAATATATCTAAAAATTATATAATTTGTGTATATTTCGCAGCGTATCTCCCAAAATGTTAAATTCTTCTTAATTTGGCCCTTTGGGAAAATATTCTCTGGAATGTAATACACAACTCTTCAGAACATTATATTGTTGTAAAATGCTTCTATCGCCTTGTATATAGAAAAATTTTCAACAACAATTTGGTAAATATTTCAATAATTTATTGAAATCCAGAAATCCAAATAAACAGCCTGTGTGAACATTGTTTGAAATAAGTTTTGTAAAAGGTATGTTATGATATACCCCTTAAACAACGTGAAATAACTATTTTAGAGTTTCAGGATGTTCTAAAGAATTGTTTAAACGCCCAACAGTTTAGTTGTTACTGACCAGAATTTCAGAAATTATGTAAACCTTTCTATATTTTAACGAGTTTGATGCGATAGATGCAGCTTTTCCTAGTTCATCTGTTTGACACATAAGTTCTACTACTTTAAGGCTACAATATTGCTGAAGACAGCTAAGAAAAATTCTTATTAGTTTCGGAGATAAAGGTCCGATCACTGGAAAAAAGGCTCATTTTAGGCCGGTTTAGATGAGGCCATAACATCTAAACCCGATCTAAGAACACAAAACCCAATTAAGGTTTTTGTAGTCTCAACATGTACTTTCAGAAAATGCCCATTAGAAGTTGTTTGCATTTCCAGTGTTGCACAGTGTAATCAGATTAGATTCCGGTAACATTTCTCATCTGAAATGATCAATGCTGAGGAAATATTGATAAATTACATTATATTAAATGATCTTGTATGTTCATTTTGGGTGAATGTAATTTTATTTATAAATCTTGAATGAATACTAACCTGTTTCCGCAACTCATCATTATGCCTGTCCGTGTACTCGACACTGTAATAATTACACTGTGATACAAAAGTGGACAAAATTTTTTTGCAGGATTTCTGATGCACAAATTCGGTTTTGTGGGAGTCCATAGAAGACGAAAATACCTTTGGTTTCTTTGGGTCACTTCGGGTTTTGATTTTATAACGGTAAATGTAGTGTAAAATGGGTTTTCTTGGATTTTCAAATTTAAACGGACATTAATTCTTTTTTCCAGAACCGATTTGCACACACTATTTATAATTTTAAAGAGGAGAGTAATGCCTTTCGAACAAGCCATAGAGTTTTAAAATCGGTTAACAAATGGCTAAGTAATAGTGGTTTAAGTGTGACAAAAACGCATTAAAAAACAGTAAAATGTTTTTCCTTGTGCTCTAGGCTGCGTAAACGACACCTAACAGTACAATTATTTACTGTTAACAAGTAAGAAATTTAGTTGGCTTTCCAACATGGGAAAATCCAACGAAATCGGTTGAAAAATGAATGCGTTATGACATTTTTTGTGTTTCAACTTTTTGGTTTTTTTCATATTTTCGTTAAGACCTAAAAAAAAAAAATTGTGAATTTTGATCGCGATTTATTTAAAAATCCCTCCGGCGATTTTTGCTGTTTTTTTTTTATCTGTTTTTTCTTATCTGTGAACATTGCTGTTTCAGAATCCGCGAAATCTTCCCATGTGTAAGCGGTTTTCATCAAAAGTTAGTTAAGGCGCACTGAGCATGATATTGTTTTATAAGGAGGCGATACAGTCAGTTCATTGTCTCAATTTGAACTTATATATCTCAAAAACGGTAAAACCTACGAAAATATCATAAAGGTCAATCTTGTGGAGAATTTTCACAGCTACAACATTTTTAGGCCCATTTAAATAGGACTCGCGGTTTCAAAGCAAAATCGTTAAAACTTAAATCGCGATTTATTTGAAAATCCCTCCGGCGATTTTTTTGTTTATTTGTTTTCGTAGTATTCGTCGTAGACCCCCTCTCTTTGCCACTTTTTTCATATCTTGACTAGATAAAGCGATCTAGCTATGTGTGTCCGTCCATCCATTAACAATTGTAATAAAACTCCAGGCCTCAATTTTGTACCGATCGTCACGAAATTTTGTAGAGAGGTCGGGAACCGAACAGAAGTGACCCCATTAGATGTTGGTTATGATCGAAAGGTGTGAAATGGACCAAACCCACAATTTTTACCCGACTTTGTAGCTGTCCTGTAGAAGGCAGTAATATTCCAATCGGAGCGAAATTTTAAGAATGATTTGAGTTTCAGACAAAGAATAAGCCTGAAATTTGACATGGTGATGAGATAATTATTAGCGGGGTTAATGGACCAAAACTTTTGTGTGAAATCTTATATATAAAAGACAATGTGTGTATGTTCCGCATAGACTCAAACACGGCTGAACCGATTTTTTTGAAAATTTCAGAGAATATACAAGGAACAACCGAGGTGAAAATAGGCTTTATATTTTTAGAATTTCGTAGGGGGCGGGGGTTGGCCCTATTTTTTAAAAAAAGCTTTTTTGCAAAAGTTATGAAAGTATCGATCAGAAAATTAATTTGCGAGGCAACGGTTGCTGAATCTCCCACCCTAAGTACTTATTCCCTTGGTGGAAGTAGGCTATATATTTTGTTGAATTTCGGAGGATGGGTTACAACTCTGCCCTATTTTTTTAAATGCGCTATATATAAAACTTACGAACGATTTCGTTTCCCCAATCCTGGGTACATATTTTAGCAATAAGACCCGACCAGAGTAAAATTCTAAGTCGGTATAACCGTCTTTTGAAATTAAGATACAGCTCGCAATTTTTAAGATAGATCTTCGTGATTTGGTATAGAAGTTTCTATTACTTCTAGTTTTGACGTCTTCATATAGCCCCCATAGAACGGTACCTCCCGATTTCCGGTATTTTGAAGGTGTGGCCCCAATATTCCTCCAAACTGGCTGAAATTTGGTATTTATTCCTCGTTTCGGGTATAAAACTTTCTCCCATAAATTTGTCTATATAGGTCCCCGCCTTCATATAGCCCCATATAACAAGTTCGGCCTGGCCGAATTTAACGACGTTTTTACTTGTTATTGATATTCACTTGCGAATCCCAACTAATTTGCGATGCAAAAAAATTTAATTGACATAAGAAAAGGTAACATAAACTGTTTCAAGGGCCAAAAACGTGGACCGGTTCGGATAATATTTAATATAAAACATGACACGTTGTACTTACGACCTTGCATTTCTGCCTTACGACGTTTTCCTTCAATTAAATTTCATGATTAATTCCGTTAATGTACGTGGTTTCTTAGCTACATTGTAATCCCAAATAGTGTCCTTTTTTGTCTTCCCAAGTTATTCTGCCACAACTCACTGCATCTTTTGTTTTTGTCTGCAAACCATGTAGAATCTTCAGCATGTAATGTCTTCCTGCGTTTAGGAAGTTTAGCATCAGAGCTTTCAGAATCACCGTGAAAACCATAGATAACTAGACCCATGACACCATCGTCTAATTCCATTCCAAATTCACACTGCTCTTTGTTAGCAAAAACCACGATGTCTTCTTAGTTTAATAACATTTCAATCAATTATTATTTTAGAATCATTTACCCCTCCGTTAGAAGGTATTACTTTATTGAATTCACAATACAAACTAATCTCGTTATGTGAACAAATGTCCCTAGAGAAACCACAAATTACCAGTTGATAAAGTTAAGTAAGATATACGACAGTAAAAACAGTAAAAATTTTGATTTTTTTTTAAAAATTTTCAATATATGAGGTATTTGAACACAAACAGTATCCCAATTTGTATCAATGAAAAGGCCAGAAGTCCATCTTTCATAATCAGTTCGCTTATAGGGGAAAATAGATTTCAAATGTAAATTTTCGTTGCAATGCACTATAGGTAATTTGCCCAGTTTTTGAGGCAAAAAGTCGATTTTGCAACTTTTAATATGTAATAATAATTTTTTAGTTGGCATTGAAAAAAGAACATTTCAAAATTTATTAATATGAATGATATTTTTCAAAATAGCGCCGTTATCGCGGTTTAAATTGCCGTCAAAGTGAGAATTTCGAAGGTAACCTAAAAAATATATATTGTAAGGCATATTTCAATGTATTTAAAACCGCGGAAAATAAACCAAATATAAATATATGTAAAATGGAATATATTGGCAATTGCGGGAGGAATTTATTTAATATATAATATAGCTTAAACATTTTGGGTAGCGACCAAAAAACACAAAAAGTCAGAAATAAATATTTTATTTTTCTTAAACTCACTTCATATAGACTTATACTAAATTGGCCGTGTTTGGTCGTGATTTTGCCACCTAGAACACATTACTGAAAGTCTTCTGTATTGGTATTACTAGGTTTCAAAACCCGATTTTGCCCGTTTTTCGATTTTTATTGTATAAGGTTACTTCTCAAGAAAATGTCTTAAAATTGTGTAAGTTTGGTTTGAGGAAATAAATAATGAATATAAAAACAAGTAAGAAAAGTCTATAGTCGGACGGAGCCGACCATGGGATACCCTATACCACTATCCCTGGACAATCGCTCTCCACGGAACTTCTTTTCAATGATTGTGAAAAATTAATTATCAAATATCAGAGATGTAATGTATAATATTTATGACCAAAACCAAAAAGTTATCTAGCATGACAAAGACATTTTTGTAGCAGAAAAGGAAAATTTAGCTCACACAAACTAAAATGTGTAAAATGAAACCCACTTATGTAGTACTACTACTTCCGTTGTTTAACCGCAACGTTATTGAAATTTTTACCAATTTCACACAAAAGTTTAAGTCCATTTAACCCGCTAAGTATTATCTGATCTTCACGTTGGTTTGTACGCTTCTTCTTTATCATAAACTCAAACGTTGTTTAAAATTTTGCGGGTTATTATTTTGACCTACAGAGCCGCTACAAAATTGGTTAAAATTTTGTTTTTGGTCCATTTCATCCCCTGAACATTTCACGATCATCAACAAAATCTAATAATTTCTATTCTGGCCCGAACCCAACCTCCTTAAAAAATTCGTTACAATCGGTCCATAATTGCGGCCTTAAGCTTGTTTACAATTTTTAATGGACGGACACACATCGCTAAATCGCTTTATCTCGTCGAGATATGAATTTTGGCATACCAAATAAGGGGTCTAGGACGAATATTTCGTGGTGTTACATAAACTTTTGGAGAGACAATAAGTAGCAAGGGATAAAAATGTGGTTCTCTACACAGAACCCATTATATATTAGGCAGTAGGCCCGTTATCTGGCAAACACTTTATTGCAATTTACATCAGAGGAAAGGTCAGTAGTTTTTTTCATATGTAGGCTACTTTGCGAAATATATATGTCCTCAAGGAATTAAAATATCGACCAAAAATAAATTTTTATATTTTTCATACAAAAGTAATGGTCCATTTCACCCGCTAAAGAATATCAGATCATCATTCAAAATTGTAGGCATCTTTTTCGACCTATACTCTTACCCGGTGCAAAATTTCGTGACTATTGAAGTATAATTGCGACTTCTAGCGAGTTTATTATTACACTACAAACAAGTAACGGGATATATTAGGCTGTAACTCTGTTATCTGATCATGCACACCAACATAATTGGCATCAATTGAAAGGTCAAGCGTTCCACTTTCAAGTATATCTCACTTGTCCGGAATGTCACTTCCAGGAATTAAGATATAAGCTGTATATTAAAAATTTTCACAATTTTCACACAAAAGTTTTGGTCCATTTAACCCTCTAAATATTATCCGATCGCCATCTCAAATTGCAAGCTTCTCCTTTGTGATATACTCTTACCTTATTAAAAATTACGCGTTGATCGGACTATTATTAAGACTATTATTAAGACAGAGCCGCTAGAAAATTGGATAAATATTATGTTTTTGGTCCATTTCACCCTCTAAATATTTCACGATCATCACCAATAAGAATAGGGATCTATTCTGATCTGAACCCGACCTCCATACAAAATTTCGTGACGATCGGTCCATAATTGCGGCCTGGAGCGTGTTTACAATTTATAATGGACAGACGGACGGACGGACGGACACACATCTCAAAATCGCTTTATCTCGTCGAGATATGAAGATTGGTATACCACATTGGGGGTCTCCGACGAATATTTCGCGGTGTTACATGAATTTTTACCAAAACAAACTTATAATACCCTTTTCCACATTGTGGTATAGGGTATAAATATTGTTGTTTACAATTTCATTGCAAGCAAAATAAGTAATGGCGACAATTTGTTCGTAGTAGTAAGCTTTATTTTATCTCTCTTTTTCATATTAATCATTGATGCGGTTTAAATGAGTACTAAATTCGTCTTTATTAACGTATGTCCAAAAATATACAAAATATTAATAACAATTCGTTTGAAAATCTACTCGCGGGGACAAAATTTTTGTTACTTACTACCGTGATCGTTTTTAACAGTTTGTTGTGTATAAGAAAACTATTGAAAATGGCATTGGAAGAAATAGCATTGTTCGTTATATACGTAGTTGCTTATAACCGTTGTCCGTTATATCCGAATTTGTCTGTAGAAATCTTTGTTTTATCTCACTTTTACACATAAATAATTTAAAAAGTAAAAAAAATTCTTTAATTCCGCTGTTATTCATTTTTGCCTCAAAAACAGGGCAAATTACCTATAGTGCAATGTATAAATTATCACATTTTTGTTCAAAAGTTAGTACACAGGCTCCGCCAAATATCATCCGATTATCATCCAAAGGTGTAGGCTAGTTCTTTACATTGTACCCCAACCATGGATTACGTTAAACATTATATCTGAACTACATTAGCTGTAGTATTCTTTTACAGTATACATTTTCCTGTAGACTTACGACCTTTTCGTACTCAAATTTGTACGTTTTGTGGACTTACGACCTTTTCCGACAAGGGCAAAACATATAGATAAACGCGACATACTACCATTTTCTCTGTATCATACGACGTGTTTTGACTTGTACTATCATCCTGTAACAAAAACGCGATTTCCAAAAAAAGTGGACTTACGACCTTTTCCGACGGAGCAGACGATATATTATTTTTGACAACGACAAGAGCATGTGTTTAAAGTAAACAAAACATATACAGCTGAAAGAAATGTATACGTGCCCCAAACACAAAAGAAAAAAAAAACGGTCTTGTTAATCAATAAATGAATCATAAAATATGTCATGAACAAAAACATCATGTGAACGAAAATGCTTTCACTTATATTAAAAAGCCATAAAATTTCACTTTAAAATATTGCAACTTGTAGAACATAAAGAAGAAGTAGAAAACCAAACACAAAATTACAGATGATCGATGACTACTCAAAT
This sequence comes from Musca autumnalis, assembly GCF_047663935.1. Lineage (NCBI taxonomy): Eukaryota > Metazoa > Arthropoda > Insecta > Diptera > Muscidae > Musca > Musca autumnalis. The sequence goes on from NW_027411644.1 coordinate 37,695,295, forward strand.
CATCCTCTCGCAAACACAATATTAGTCGTAAACTTTTTATTTTGTTTTTGAACCTATTCTAATGCTGCAGATTAATGTTGCCAAGCAGAAATTGTGGAAATGTTTTCTGGTTTTTTATGACAAAATAAAAACTTTATATTCTTCTTCAGCAGAGGTTTCAGTAGTTTTTCTCGTTGTTGCCGTTGCTGCTACCCTTTTAATTCATTTCGGAGGTAATCGAAAAATAAAATCAACGTCCTTTTGCTAAGTTAGCAAATAATAAATATAAAGAGCAGAAATGGGAAAATAACAACAACAAAAACATCAAAAACCAGCAAGCATCACCATAAGGGAATAATGTATATGCAATTGTATCTGCTGTATCCGCGTCCATAATATGTGGGGACTGTAGTTGTGATACATGGTCATTAGGTCATTGTGTCTATTTTTGCCAAAATAAAAGAAATAAAAACAAGCTGCAGATATACAAATGTAAGCATGACACTCCTTTCTATTTGAGAGATTTTATGGATAATGTGATGTTATGGATTATGTAAGGTATTCTCGGTTAATCATTCTATTTGTTAGATCGATCCAAGGATCCTTAGACTACCAAACTTGGATTTTTAAAGAATAGTTTTTCAAGAATTCACAGGCCACAGAACGGGGATTTTAAAATTTTTTTTTTTAACTATACACAGACCAAAAAACATAGATCCCAAAGAATATTGTTTCCAGGATACACAGACCAAAAAACATAGATTTTAAAAGATATTTTTTCCAGGATTGGCAGGCCAAAAACGTTGATTTTTAAAAAATATTTGTTCAAGGACACATAGACCACAGATACACAAATTTTTTATTGATTAATTTTATAGTGTGTTACAATTTCGTAGTTGTCAAATGTTTCCTTTGTTTTTACGTCTCCTGCAAATGATAAATGAGCACAAACTTATGTATGTTCTGATCCTAAATCACAAATGTATTTTTGTCCATTCTTAAATGCGGTCGAGAGGTAGTTGTAGCCGGGTACAGAACAACAAGAATGGCAACTGCAAAACTAGCGATACAAACAAATGGCAAACCTGAAGAATGCCAGAGGTTTGTAATGTTGACTTGTTTTTCGCAGGAAACCGGAAACTGTTCAATGGCAACTTTTGCCAGCATTATAATATTTAACAAATTATACTAAATACATATATATATAGACACATCTATACATAAACATATATACAAATAAAAGTACACAGATACAAGTATACAAAACGTATAAAAGCATTCCCTGCCAGCAATTGGAAGTGAGTTTCGCACTCCCTCGCCTAAGAGGCCATTCCGGAGACACGCTAAGGAAGATCGTTGGTGAATTACACAAACAATTTCTATAGCCTTATTGTGATTACGTTTTATCGCGTATGCCGACACTTTGGAGTGACTTCTAAATGACTTCCAAGGCCAATGTTTACATTTATTTAATGATTCAACACATTTGAACATATATAGAACATTTTCTATCTGATGACTATATGAGGCGGTGGTGCAGTGGTAAGCATACCCGCTTTGCGCTCTGAAGGTCCTGGTTCGCTTCCCAAGTCAGGCAACAAAACAGCACATTTTTAAAATGACAAAATTAATGTAGGCGGAAATTGCAAAACACGATTTCTCTAAAAGAAAAGAAAAATAAAAAATAAATACAAGTAAAACTTAAATAAATATAAAAAATTTAAATAAAAATAAATAGGAAAAAAATATATTTTTATACCCTCCACCATAGTATGGAGGGTATATTAAGTTTGTCATTCCGTTTGTAACACATCGAACTAATCATTTGCGACCCTATAAAGTATATATATTCTTGATCAGGATAAAATTCTAAGACGATCTAGCCATGTCCGTCTGTCCGTCCGTCTGTCCGTCTGTTGTAATCACTCTAGCGTCCGCAATAATTGAGATAGAGTGCTGAAATTTTGCACCCGAGGGTCTTTTTTCCATAGGCAGGTCAAGTTCGAAGATGGGCTATGTCGGTCTTCAATTTTGTATAGCCCCAATATAACGGTACCTCCGGATTTGGGGTATTTTGACGTTCTTCGCCACATTTGCAGACCGAATTAACTATAATTTGGCCCTTGGGTTCCTAGTGATCAGCAAACTTATATCCCAAAGGATATGGACATAGGTCCATGTTTTGGTATAGTCCCCATATAACGATACCTCCCGATTTTCGGTATTTTGAGAATTTTAGCCACAATTTGTAACCGAACTATCTGCAATTTGACATTGGAGGTTCTCAGGGGTCATGAAACATCTCCACGAAACATCTCTAATATAGGTCCATGTTTTGGTATAGCCCCCATGTTTCGGTACCTCCCGATTTTCGGTATTTTGAGAATTTTAGCTACATTTTTTAACCGAACTAGCTGTAATTTGTCATTTGAGGTTCTCAGTGGTCATGAAATATCTCCACCAAACACCGTCAACATAGGTCCATGTTTTGGTATAGCCCCCATATAACGGTACCTCCCGATTTTCGGTATTTTGAGAATTTCAGACAAAATTTATAACCGCACCATCTGCAATTTGACATTTGAGGTTCTCAGTGGTCATGAAACATCTCCACGAAACATCGTCAATATAGGTCCATGTTTTGGTATAGCCCCAATATATCGGTACCTCCCGATTTTCGGTATTTTGAGAATTTTAGCCACAAATTTTAACCGAACTAGCTGTAATTTGCCATTTGAGGTTCTCAGTGGTCATGAAATATCTCCACCCAACATCGTCAAGATAGGTCCATGTTTTGGTATAGCCCCCATATATCGGTACCTCCCGATTTTCGGTATTTTGATAATTTTAGCTACAATTTTTAACCGAAATAGCTGAAATTTGACATTTGAAGTTCTCAGTGGTCATAAAACATCTCCAACGAAACATCGTCAACATAGGTATATGTTTTAGTATAGCCCCCATATAACGGTATCTTCCGATTTTCGGTATTTTGAGAATTTTAGCTGCAATTTTTAACCGAACTAGCTGTAATGATCGGTATTTTGAGAATTTTAGCTACAATTTTGTCTATTCAAAAATAATCGTCAATATAGGTCCATGTTTTGGTATATCCCCCCATATAACTGTACCTCCCGATTTTCGGGAATTTTCAGTGGTCACGAAATTTCTTCACTAAAATTCGTCAATATGGGTCCATTTTTGAGGGTCTACATTGTTTTGATGAAACTGCCCTCAATTTGACTCTTGAAGTTCCCTGCAGCTATAAAACTTTTCCGCCAAAAAAATTTAAAGATAGGTTGACCCTTTGATATAGCCCCGTTGGTGGTACCTTTCACCTAGCTGAACACATTTTTTTAGATTAGATTAGATATCACTGTGCAACAAAATTGAGGTGAAAGTCCGGGGCACGGAAAATTCCTCTTGGGGAAGAAAGGCCTTGGTGAGTATATTATGAACCCCGAAGGACAGATCCGCCGTGAGTCGAACTTCCGCGTTATGGCGTGATAAAATTTTTGATAGAGACCCTGTGGGCCATCAGAAATTAGCGTTATATCTTTGTTCACTGTTGCTTAAGTGCTCTACAAAAACAACAAACAAAGGTATAATGCTAATTCATGAGGGCTTACAGGGTCTCTTGAAAAACTTCATCACACCATAACGCGGAAGTTCGACTCACGCCGGATCTGTCCTTCGGGGTTCTTAATGTACACACACCAAGGGCTTTCATTTCCAAAAGGAATTATCCCTGCCCCAACATTTGTGTTCACAGTGTAATTTAAGCAATAGTGGGAGGCAGTAGGAATTTATTCATTGTCGAAAAGTTCTTCCACCTAAAATTGTGAAAGGACCCTACTATTCCATTTTAATTAAGACTATTTTATGGTGGAGGGTATACAAAGTTTGGCCCGGCCGGACTTAACGACTTTTTACTTGTTTTTAATTTCTAGAACTATCGCGGACATGATCTTGTAGAAGTGTCGCGGGAGTGATTTCCAAGACGACACGCCGGCGTGGTTCATTTCTTCACAACGGAGGTCACTTCAGCGTGACTTCTGCGACTATCGCCGCGACTGTTTTCCTCGCCCTGGTCGACATGCCTAAGTCACTTCCGCGATAGTTTTTGCTTGCAGGGTTCGTCCCCATACATAAGTACCTCCTACCAAGGATGTACAAGAAAAACTATTTACAACAAAAATGTGTTTACATAAAAGTTTTTGTTTTAGTTGGTAAGGTGGTATGTACGTGGAGGAGGATGGCAGAGGGAGCGTGTGCCATAAAGAGAGTGGTTTGTTTTCATGGTATACTTTAGTGTAGCATTACCATGAGTCGCAGTATATATACTTGTGTATTGTAGTTATGACATAAATACAATTACATTTCCCCTGAAACTAAAAAAGCATAGCAAACACACTCCACTAGAATATTATGCTACACGTGGAAACTATACCAGTTGTCTCAAGGAAAATCAAAGGGGAACGAGAATAAATGATAGGAGAATAATTAGATTTATTTAATAAACTAATAATGATTAGTTTCCGTTAAGAGTAATATTTACGGAAAAACTATATTAATTAAAAAAACAGTAACACAATTAAGAAACTTCAAATATTGGAATTTGAATCCAATTAGTATTTTACTTAAAATGCTATGACAATAGAAACTTAATAATTTACCATAATTTACTCATCTTTATTTTATATTCATTAGAAACTAAAAAAAATTGTCAATAAGCAAATGAGAAAAAAAAAACTGGTGTGATGACCCATGCTTCTTTATATGAAGTTTACAAAACAAATTAAATGTAACGACTGCAGACCGGCTACTTCTATGTTTGTTTATTAACTAGCAAAACCCGGTCCGCGTTGATGGCCCGTCGTAAAGAGTTTTAATGACAACTTTTTATGGACTTTATGCTCGACAATTCAAAAAAATAGGTATATTCTACCTTACTTCTTCGGTCCATTGTCAAACCGAGGAAGATTTTAAACTTAACAACAGATTTTGCCTGTAACCTTTCTTTTTTCTCTTACCAACTGTCGGATTTTTTCGGCCATTGATTTGTTATCGTCCATGTCCCCCGCCTTTATCCTAAAGCGATCTAAATATAAAAGTTAAAAATATGGTTAAGTCAAATTCTCCTGCTTATTAAGACTTATATGTTTTAGTTTTTCATGGCTGATGGGCCGTTGAACCTCACCATTTAAGGAAATTTGTAAACAAATCGTTTTTCTTGATCGTGGCGCAACCACCGTTGTCTCGAAAATTAATTTTCAGGCCGATGCACTCATAAGTTTATCAAATATAGCGATTATAAAACAATAGACCCCCGAAATTAGTCCACAAATGTATAGCATTTTGGACCACGGGACATTCCTGAACATTTTCTGAAAATTGCAAGAAATTAGGTTCAAAAGTTTTGGAAAGATAATGTATTGAAAAGAGTGGTCGTGGTCAAAAAATTTCAAGAAATAATATATTTAAAAAAAGTGGGTGTGGTCTGGTAATTTGGCTTTAAATGTGTACCTAACCCAGCAAAATTTGTAGGAAGGGGTTCCATGCGATGACATGATTTCATGGTATCTTTTGTATTGTTTCAAACGAAGTCGTGTAAGATCCGAGCTTTTCATTAGCATTTGAACCAATGCAAAGGAAGTCGTGAAAGATCCGATCTTTTCATCAGCATTTGAACCCATGCAAAGGAAGTCGTGAAAGATCCGATCTTTTCATCGGAATTTGAACCCATTCCACCGATCCAATAGAGATGAATTTTGTGTTTTTATTGATACACACAACCAACGTTGTTAAAACTCTCGTCGTAATGATAATGTCACTGCAAAGGGTTGGTGAAAATGACATTTCAAAGCATTGGTGTAAATGACATGCTTTGGATCCAAAAATGAATAACATCTTTTGGGATCCACGCTCATATAAAATGCATCGATGAAGATGCTAAAAAGATGACATGCTAGATCACTTTCACCCATGATTGAATGGCATCTTTGGCATCGAACATTTTGCTGGGTAAGGTACACACAACCCCATTGCCTTCGAAAATTTATGCTGAAACCGATATAATCATAGGTTTGGCTTATACACATAGCGTTTAAAAGAAAGGCGAGAACAACTGCAAACATTGAGCTTTTGTTGGTCTTATGGCCCCAAAGAGGTACTACATTGTAGATTAATCCGTAAATTTTTATACCGATACATGCGTAACTTTTGCAAATATAGCGTTTTTTTTTTTAAATATCGAATAGGGGATGTACCCTGCACTCTCTGGAAATCAATAAAATATATAGCCTGTTTTCGGGGGCCACCTCTATGCATTGCCTACCAATTTCATCAAAAACGGTTCAGTAGTTTTTGCAGAAAAAATTTAAATTGATAATTGAAAAAAGTGGGCGTGGTAAAATGATCTTTCCATAAAAACCTAAGTTTAGTTATGGTAGCATTTGATTTTTATTCATAAAGATATGGCGTCTTTTAAATGTAGCAAAGGGAAGTACCACGCAACCTCCGAAATTCAACTAAATTTGTAGCCTATCTGGACAGTGGGCCATCCCTGTACATTTTCTGACAATTTCAGGATAATCGGTTCAGTAGTTTTTGTAGAACAGATTACAATTGATCAATGGCTTAATAATGGTAAAATATTCTTTAATGATGGACCATATCCACCAGTCGAGGCAGTGTGTTGCAAATAGTTAATCGCACTTATAGAAAAGTTTCACAGCAACCGAAGGACACTTAAACTACAAGACGTGGATTTTTAAAGAATAGTTTTGCGCACAAAACGTGAATTTCAAATGAAAAATTTTTCTATTACACTTAGCACGGTGCTCTTGAATCAAATTTAAATGGAAGGTGCTTACACCTGGGAAGTTTTTGCGGATTCTGAAACTACAATGTTCATAGATGAGAAAAATCAAAAAACAAAAAAAATCGCCGGAGCGCTTTTTAAATAAATCGCGATTCAAGTTGACATTTTTAGGGGTTGTATAGGTTTTCACGATTTTGCTTAGAAACCGCAAGTCCTATCAAAATGAGACTGAAGAAAATGTTGTAGCTCTACAAATTTTCTATAAAATTGACCTTTACGGTATTTTCGTAGGTTTAACCGTTTTTGAGATATTGAAGTTCAAATTGGGACAATGCACTGACTGTACCGCCCCCTTATAAAGCAATGTCATGAAGGGTGTGCCTTAACTAACTTTTAATGAAAACCGCTTACACAGGGGAAGTTTTTGTGAATTCTGAAACAGCAATGCTCATAGATGAGAAAAATCCAAAAACAAGAAAAAATCGTTGTAAGGATTTTTAAATAAATCGCGGTCAAAATTCACATTTTTAGGTGTTTTCTAGGTTTTCACGATTTTGCTTGGAAACCGCAAGTCCAATCGAAATGGAGCTCAAGAAAATGTTGTAGCTGTGAAAATTCTCTACAGGATTGACGTTTATGATTTGTTCTCAGGCTGTACCATTTTTGAGATAAAGAAGCTCAGTTTACATTTTTAGGTTTTTTTTTGTTAGGGTTTCGCGATTTTGCTTGAATACGCCAAGTCTTATCGGCATGGAACCTGAGAAAATCTTATAGCTGTGAAAATTCTCTACAAGACTGGCTTATGTAATTTTTCCTAGGTTGTACCATTTTGTTAGATATATAAGTTTAAGTTGGGAAATTGCAGTCATGACATTGTTTTATAAGGAGACGATACAGAATTGAATTGAATTTGAATTGTCCCAATTTCAACTTCTATATCTCAAAAGTTGTAAAACCTACGAAAATACCATTAAGGTCAATCTTGTAAAGAATTTTGATAGCTACAACATTTTCTGTCTTCCCATTTTGATAGGAATTGCAGTTTCCAAGCAAAATAGCAAAAACCTAAACAACCCCTAAAAATGTCAACTTGAATCGCGATTTATTTAAAAAGCGCTCCGGCGATTTTTTTTTTTGTTTTTGATTTTTCTCGTCTATGAACATTGTGGTTTCAGAATCCGCAAAAACTTCCCAGGTGTAAGCACCTTCCATTTAAATTTATTTCAAGAGCACCGTGTTAGGCCACAAAATGTGGACTATTTTAATGACTACTTCTTTAACTGATGATAATGACTCTTAGGCCACAAAAAAATTTAACGACCAAAGGCCCAAAAACTTGGATTTTTGAAGAATGTTTTTCAATATTTTTAAAGACCCTTAGGCCACGAAACTTAGTTTTTTAATGAATAGCTTTTTCAATGACCATTAAGCCTCAAAACGTGGATTTTTAAAGGTTAATTTTTCAGCGACCCTTAGGCCAAAAATCGTTGATTTTTAAAGAATATTTTTTTTCAATATTCTTAAAGATTTTTTACAGATTCTTAGGGCACAAGTCTTGGATTTATAAAGAATATTTTTTCAGGGAACCTAAGGCTACAAAAGAATATCCTTTCAAGGACCCTTAGGCCACAAGACGTGGAATTTTAATTTGTTTTCCAATATTTTTAAATAAAATTTTTTCAATCAATATTTCTAAAAATTTGTTTACGATCTTACAATCACAAATATTGGCTTTTTAAAGAATATTTTTTAAGAACCGTTAGGCCACAAAACGTGGATATTTAAAAAACAGCCCTTAGGCCACAAAATATGAATTTTTAAAGAAAAACATTTTAATGACCCTTAGGCCACACAATTTGGATATTTAAGGAACATTTTTCAATAGTTTAAAGAATTTTTTAACGACACTTAGGCCACAAATCTTGTATTTGAAAAATACTTTTGAAGGACCCTTAGGCCACAAAACGTGATTTTTTTCAGAATATTTTATTCAATATTTTTAAAGATCGTTATGACACAAATCTTGGATTTTCCAAGAATATTTTTCAAAGACGGCCTAAGAGTCTGAATTTTTAAGTAATATATTTTCAAGAACCCATTGGCCACCAATCGTGGATTTTTAAAGAATAGATTTTTCAATATTTTTGAAGATTTTTTTTAAGATATTTAGGTCACAAATCTTGGACTTTTAAAGAATATTTGTTCAAGGACCCTTAGGCCTAAAAAAGGATATTTTATTTTTTCAAGGATTCTTAGGCTACAAAATGTGGATTTTTGAAGAATATATTTTTAAAATAAAATATTTTTCAAGTACCCTTAGGCCAGAAAAATTATATTTTTAATATGTTTAAAGAATTTGTTCAAGATTCTTGGATTTATAAAAAATATTTTTCAACGACCCTTAGGCCACAAAACGTGTGAAGAATACTTTTTCAAGAACCTTTAAGCCACCAACGTGGATTTTTAAAGGATATCTTTTCAAGAACCCTTAGGCCACAATAGCTGAAAATATAAGTGCTCTCATTGATATGAGGCAAGTCTTTTCTAGCTTACACGGAAAATTTTGAGAAACAAGTTTTTAAGCCACCCTACAGTTTCTACTTCTTGTTATTTCCGTTTAATTCAGAATCCTTACCAACACATATGCATAGGAGTATGTGTATACTATCTTTCACCCCAGAGAACCCATTGATAGTAATATTTTTTAGTGGTGAGTGGCCTTGAACTAAATAACACTAGTAATAAAAATGTCCCACTTTAACACATTCACACACACATACATACATGCATAACTTTTAACAATTGTTCATTACTTCCAGTCTTAACATAAAATATGAAAATAAAGAAAAAACTAAAATTTATTTTAAACCTTAATTCGCTATTAATTTGCCAACAGCAGAACAAAAAAACAGCGACGACAAAATTCTAATAAATTTATATCCCAATGGAGGAACTGGCGCTAGCGTAGGCTTGTTTGTTGCTACTTTTGTAACATTCAAAAGCATAACATTTTACCTTTCGAGGACATTTTTGATGTGGCAGTGTAGGTTGTTGTACTTTTTGGTTTTACTACTAAGTTTGTATCATAATGTTGATGTCGATGTTGTTGTAGGGAATATACGAACAACAACAATCCATTCCTCAAAAGGCCAAGTGTTTTGCGTGTATCACTCTCATATGCTCACCCATCAACACTCACTCGCTCAGTCACTCGCTCGTTCACTTGCTACAAATACTCATCGTCATTCTAATGAAAAGTTTTTATCTTGTCGTGCAATTCGACTGCAAAATACGCTGGTGAAGAAAATATTAAAAGTTTGGAATTTTTTGTTTGTTGTTTTTAGTTCCAATGACAAGGGAAAAGTACGTAACTACGTCAAAGGTTTTCGTTCTTTTTTCTTTTTGTTTGTGTAACATATAACAAATTATACATACCATTTATACACATGTCTATGTATGAATACACATACATACAATTTGATTCATAAGATACCATTGTCTCTTATGCCAAAAATAAAAAAGAGGTTATTACTATTAGACAACGGAATTTTATGCAACCCCTATTTTTGGTCCGATTCATGTCAAATTTTGGGACTGGGCATATTTTTGGCTTCTGATTCAATTGCAATCGAAACATATTTTTGCATACGCTAAATTTATGCTTTTTACATATTTTCTTATGCAACAAATATTTCAATAACAGGTACTAAATTGTTTGTATGTACAATTTTTCTGTTTAAAATTCTTTTCAGACAAGTCAATAAAATAGAGAAATGTATAACCACAGCCTCAACCTTCAAAATACCGAAAATCGGGAGGTATAGTTCTATGGGGGCTATATGAAGGCCTGAACACAAACCGACAAATTTTAGGTGGAAAGTTGTTTACCCCCAAGGAAGACTTAATACCAAATTTCAGCCATTTTGGCGGGATATTGAAGACACAACCTTCAAAATACCGGAAATCGGGAGGTACCGCACTATGGGGGCTATATGAAGACGTGGACCTATACCGACAAATTTCAGTTGGAAAGTTTTATACCACCAAGGAAGACTTAATACCAAATTTCACCCATTTCGGAGGGATATTAAGGTCACAACCTTCTAAATACCAGAAATCCGGAGTTACGGTTCTATGGGGGCTATATGAAGATGTAGACCTATACCGACAAATTTCAGGTGGAAAGTTGTATACCTCTAAGAAGGACTAAATACCAAATTTCCAGCCCTTTCGGAGGGATATTGAGGCCACAACCTTCAAAATAACAGAAATCCGGAAATATGGGAGGCTATACGACGACGTAAACCTATACCGAGAAATTTGAGGTGGAAAGTTTTATACTCCCAACTAAGACTAAATACAAAATTTCGGTGGGATTTTGAAGCGCTATATGAAGACTTGGACCTATACTGACAAATGCAAAATGCCAGCCATTTAAGTGTGATGTTGAGGTCACAACCTTCAAAATATCGGAAATCGAGAGGTACCGTTCTATGGGGGCTATATCAAGACAAATTTCAGGTGTAAAGTTTCATACGCCTAACGAAGACTTAATACCACATTTCAGCTATTTCGGTTGGATTTTTAGACCACAAATTCTTGTATATATTTTTGCATATGCTCATTTTATGCAAATATGTAAAAATATGCAAAATATTCTGGGCCTAATTCGTTTTATTTTGTGATAAAACGAGTTTCTGTATAATCAGATTTTCTCTACGACCATCGTAACCATATATGAATTTGCATAGGATTCCGCTGTCTAATTACTATTGAGAAAACAACAGATTTATTTTAAACGTAGTAATATTTAACTTAGATTGTGCAAATGTGATTAGACGAAATTTTGAAAGAGAAATATTACTATGTTTTGAAATGTTGTACGTAATACAAGTAAATTCTTGAATTTTATCGCTACATTATGGAAATGAAACAAATACAAGATGAATGCAGATTCTATAATTGGCTGGAAACAAAAAGCACACCCTCTTATAATACTCTCAGCTTTAATGTGCGTAATCGAAATAATGGTTTCAGAGCCCACGTTTGTTTGGACGAAATCCGTTTCAGAAAATTTGGAGTCGATTTAGCAATGGCCGCACGTCTGTCTGGCTGGATGGAGCGCACGAAAACTCTCGAACGGATGAACCGTAATATTTTGTTCATACTTATTTTAAGCTCGAAAATGAGCCATATCGGTCCACTCCTTCAGGTACCCTTCCCCACATAAGTTCAATAATGTTCGGAAATTTATGCGCGCGATAACTCTTGAAGGGAGTAACCGAATTGGTCCATACTTTCCACATCGTAAAATTTCTACAAGACATAGATGAGGTTAGAATATGGACTCTGTTGGTTTACTCCTTCAGGTATCTCCCTCACAAAATTTCAGAAAAGTTCAGTTAAAGACATGTTCTCGAATCGCTTTGATTTGTGATGTAATAACTAGTATTCGCTGCGTTACAAGTTTTTTAGGGGCAAGCCCATACGTTCTGAAAAATAGCCTGACAGTTGTAAAAAAAAACCCTATGGCACCTATAGTGGCTGGAGCGCACTATAACTGATGAACCAATTTGGTCCAATATTTAGCCTTCGCATTATTTTGTCCAAACTATGTTTAAGTTCGAAGATGGACAATATTGATCCACAGCTTCCGGTACCTCCCCCCAAAAATTAAAAAAACTTCCTTTAAATGGTACACGCTATATCTGTTGAAGGGATCAACCGATTTGGTCCAAACTTTCGATCTCCTAATATTTTGACAATATCGGTCTCCTCCTTAGTGGTCCTGTTTACAGCGATATTATGTTTTTTCGTGGGAAAGTCCATGCTTCCTGATATAGTGGTGCAAACGCTCTAAGTTATACGGTGTCCAACTGAAATGACTAGTAGGAAAGTCCATGCTTCCAGACATAATGGTCCAAACCCTCTAAGATATATGGTGTGAAACTGAAGTGACTAGTAGGCTCGATATATATATAGAAAAGAAATGATTACCAAAATAAGATCCACTTCCAAATGGACTACATCGATCGATTCCATCATGTACCTCCTCCGCAACACTTTTGAGCATTAATCTTAATCTAAAAAGGAGCACAATATTCTGCAATCCTCTATAACATATTTTTTTTTCTTTTTTTGTATACGGTTTTTGAACTGTTCGATAGTTTCAGTTCACATGGGCTGAGGGTATATCTCCGTCGACTGATACTATTTTACATGTTGTTTTTAATTTGATTTAAATATAATATTTTATGCCAATCGGCAATGACCCGTGCCATCTTTATTTCCATAAAGCCAAATGTGAATTTTCACGAAATTTGTCTACAGGCCGCAGTTATTTTCCACTCGATGAGAACATTTTACCAGTTCATTGCAGTGGTTAGAAAGATTTGTAATATGACCGATCTTTTTTCCATAGTATTATCAATGTGGGCCAAAAGCGAATTTTGAAGAAATCGTTCTACAAGCCGCAATAATTGTCAATGAAAAAATGTATCAGATCGATGTAGTTTCTAAAAAACGAACATTACAATTTTTTCTTGAAAATGTTCGAACTAGATTTGAGTTTGAGAGAAATATTACTATGTTCAAACCATGAACATTTCGATGATTATCGTGTCCTTCAGCCATTTTAGGTGGTCACCTTAATAACTTTTAATTTAATTAATTTATGCGCCAATATATGAGAAAGACAAAAAAACGAAAAAATGTATCATTGCAATTAGAACTGCAAGGTGTACCTTCAGTAAATACTTCAAACCGAACCTCTAACAGAGCTTAAACCATACTTAAACGAAAGTGATTAAGGTTTGTTGTTGTTGTAACATCTCCAGGCCCAGGAATGTAGCTGCTTTGATGGATTTTAACCACAAAGCTTATGGAGTTAGTTGAATAGGTTTGACAGGTTGGCAGTAAAAAACATGCAGTTTGCTGTACTGCAAACATCTTCGCCACCTCATGCAGGTGGTCCGCTGATGACATGCCGAAGCTCCGTGTTACATTTCTCAAGGCGGCATTCTGACATGTTTGAATGTTGTTCCATTGCGTTGCTTTTATGGTCGCGGACCACACTGTCGTAGCATAGATTACCACAGGCCGACATGTCGCGTTATGTGTCAACAAGGTTTCATCGTCTGCACCCAGATGCTGCGGGTAGGGATTTGAAGACTGTCTAATGTTACCCCTAGAATAAAGCAGTACTTAGTGTTCGGAATTCGGTTATTATCGACCAGGACAATTAACTCTGTGCTCATCTTCGCAGTCCATATGATGACGAACAGAATGGTCGCAGACATAGCGTTGTACAAATGACATCAGGGGTTACTATCCCAATCATTCGCCTAGGTAACGACCCACTGCCGCCTGAAAGAGGTTGAGTACAGCAAAGGTAGTTGTTCAACATTTCCGGAGATATCACCCCAGCTTAGGGAATCCCTTGTGTCACTATACGGCTTCGACTACTTGTTCATGAATTCCACGTACGACTGGCGTCCACACACGTAATTGATTATCCAATGTTTCAAACTTTGCCCGAAGGTATTCTGCTCTGTGTCCTCAACAGCGCGGAATTCTTGAGAGACTCCAAGGCTTTTTGACGTTTTTATTTTTTTTTTTAGATGAACCGTCGACAGCCGTCGTGTATGTATGGAGATGACGTGGACTTCGGTTCTGCTTACGGAAACCATGCTGATAATCGGCAACCATATAGCTATTTCTGACTCTGAGGAGGAGTAAAGCCTCAAGTGTCTTTGTTACGGGCGGAAAAAACGAAGTCGGTCTGTATGATTCACCTTTGCTGGCATCATAACCTGGCTTGAGCGGCGGAACCAGCCTGCTTATTTTTCAGATTTCGGGTACGATGTTGGTGGCTAGCGACAGGTTGAGAATTTTGATGAGATACCCAATTCACCGCCCATTCAGCTGTTATAGCATTAACACGTAGATACCGCCAGGACCTAAGGCATTGGATAATATAGCGTTTCTAATTGCAACATTTGCAACATAATTTTTTGTTTTATTTTTTTCCTTTTTAAGGCGAATGTCGTTTATAGTAATTTGTTAAATTAGTTATCTTTCGAGTTGAGCTGTTATGACCTAAGAGGTACATTAAAATCCTTTCCTTTGTAAATTGCGTTGGTTCCTCATCGGCGGGAAGAGATCTAATAAGTCGTAATACTCTTTGCCGATTAAAATAACTTGTGCACATCTTCGTATCAATCCGCGTAACATCGCCAAACGTGACAAGGGTCCTATCTTCATTCTTCCCAGGATTTGAGAGTGACTTAACCATTATCCACAATTCCCTACATCCGACTCCAATGATGTGAAGAGTTGCATGATCTAGCCACATGTTCCGTTTGCGTTTACCGACTTACCTATTAACTTCGAGTGTCAGCTACCCAACTGTGGCGTCACTAGACTCACTCTTCACGCTCATTTACTAGTGCTACAGCCTCCACCGGGAATTACACTAGCTGGTAAATAACGAGGATCTTCTACATAAAGAAAATTCTTAAAAGAAGTCTTGCAATTTATTGAAGAAGTTCAAAAGGCATTCCATATGTAAAAGAACCTTCAACGTCAAAGTCTTCTATATTTCAAATTTCCATTGTAAAGGTCTTAAATCTATGGATATTAGAAGGTCATTGAAAGGTCTTCTATGTTTGAAAGCTCAACTGCTTTAAGAAGACCCTTGAAAGGGTTTCAATTTATAGAAAACCTATCCTAAGTCGTTTATCTTTAGGGGTCCTTTCTTCAGAATTCCATTGAAAGGATATTCGAAAGTTATTCAATCTAAATTAAGTCCTTACAAAGTCTTAGAACATTTTTAAAGGTATTCCATTTTATTCAGTCTCTTAACAGAATATAAATTTTTAGAAGTTCCTTGATAGGTCTTCTACTTATCCTAGAAGTGTCCCTAAAAGTTCTCCTATCTTTGAAAAAAACTACGAAAGGTCTTACATATTTAGAAGGCCCTTGTTATGTCCTTTAGTTTAAGAGGGCGCTCGAAAAGTTTTCTTTCTATTGAAGACCCTTGATAGGTCTTCTATCTGTAGACGATCGTTAAAGAAAACCATTGGAAAGTCCTTTGGAGGATTGTGTCAATTAACAACAGATTATGCATAGTGGTATTATGATCAGTTTCCTAGTCATAAAATCCTCGTTTAGTGCATTTACTATAACCTCCCATATACCCTAACAATGCAAACACCAGAAACCTTCACCCAATTCGAGCATATGTTTCTTACCTGGAAACATTTTGCGAATACAATGGAAAACAAGTTTATCTATATATATAAAAAAGGATGATGTTAGTTACTACGCTTATAACTCAAGAACGGCTGAACAGATTTTAACAATTCGCACCAATTCAGAATGGTCTCATGGCAGAAAAGGATAAAACCTAAAAAAATCGCGAAAATTTGCGAAAAATTTGCAAAAATATTTTTTCAATAAAGTCAATTTTTCCACAAATTTCTATCGAGCTTCGCGTTTGGAGTAAATTTTGGCACTTATTTCGACAGTTTTTGGCGAAAATTGTATTTGCACCTACTGAGAGGGTCCATTGTACGCCTTTGTCAATTTTTGAAAATTTTATAGAATTTTTTATTCACAATCAAATCGATTTTCATTTATTTTCAAGCGTCTTTTTAGGAAAGTAACAGCGAAAAATGGTTAAAAGGACTTAGTTTAGAGTTTGTAAAGATTAGTGGTGGTTTCGGTCAGATACAGATTGAAAAGACTAAGATGATAATGCCAAAAGTGGTTTCCACAGTTTTGAGGAAAAAGGTACAAATCCACAAAATTGGTGGGTTAATTGAAACATCAAGAGCTCCGAGGTAATTTCATGGGAAGTTGTGGCATATATGTATACTTTTAAACCGTAAAAACATCTTCGAAAGATAAACTTCCGATGTATGCGGTATAATATTTAAGCTGTACCAGATATATTTTGATAATGTTTAGATTCTGTAAAAAGAGTATGAATTCAATCAATTTAGTTCCCGCAGAGCTGGAAGGCAATTACAAACGGCCAAATACATACATACAAACATACATATGTACATTGGTACTGTTGGTACACTGTATGTATGTCATTCGAAAAAAGGATGATATTCAAAATTGGAAGAAACAAGAAATCGGAGGTACTGGAGTTTTTTTGGTCGAATTATCTGACAAATATTCTTTATCGGCGACATAAGTAGGTAAATACTTATAAATGTGATATTAATTTGACTATGTTATTTACGTCGAAGGGTATAAAAATGTAGGGTGACCAAGTAATCGAAAACAGTCACGTGTTAGTGTGACAAGACTTCAAGCATACGAAACACACAAAGAACGGCAACTAATGTTACCAGAGCCATTACATCTAATACCGAATTTGCAGTGCAAGTAGAATTCGGAAGATCACATTAAATAGAGAAGTCAGAAAAAATAAGTAAAAAGCATTAAGTTCGGCCGGTCCGAACTTTTTATATCCTCCACCATAAAATATTCTGAACTAAAACGAAATAATTATATTCTTTCCTGTTCACAATTTTAGACGAAGATATTTTGTGACCTCTGATACCTAAATAAGGTAAAATACATAAAAAATGTATTCAATCGATAAGGAACCTTATATGGGGCTATATCAAAGTGAAAATCGGGAGCTACAGTTATATAGGGGGCTATACCTAAACATGGACCTATGTTGACAGTTTTTGGTGGAGATATTTTGTGATTACTAGAAACCTCAACGGTCAAATTACAGGTAGTTCGATTAAAAATTTTAGCTAAAATACTCAAAATACCTAAAATCGGGAGGTACCGCTATATGGGGGCTATACCAAAACATGGACCTTGACTGTTTTTAGTGGATATAATTTGGGAACCACTGGGAACCCCAAATCTTAAATTACAGATAGTTCGGTCAAGAAATGTAATTAAAATCCACAAAATACAGAAAATCGGGAGGTACCGTTATATAGGGGTTCTACCAAAACATGGACCTATGTGGACAGTTTTTGGTGGAGATGTTTTGTGATTACTAGGAACCTCAACTGTCAAATTACAGGTAGTTCGCTTAAAATTTTAGCTAATATCCTAAAAATACCGATAATCGGGAGGTACCGTTATATGGAGGCTATACCAAAACATGGACCTATGTTGACGGTTTTTGGTGGAGATGTTTTGTGACCACTGGGAACCCCAAACGTGAAATTACAGGTAGTTCGGTCAAAAAATGTAGTTAAAATCCCCAAAATACCGAAAATCGGGAGGTAGCGTTATATGGGGGCTATACCAAAAAGTGTTCCGATATAACCCATCTTCGAACTTGACGTGCCTATGGAAAAAAAGACGCTCGGGGGAAAAATTATAGCGCTCTAGCTCAATTATTGCGAACGCTAGAGTGATTACAACAGACGGACAGACGGTGATGGCTAGATCGTCTTAGAATTTTATCCTGATCAAGAATATATGTGCAAATGATTAGTTCGATGTGTTACAAACAGAAAAAAAAAACTAAATATACCCTCCATACTATGCACGATGGGGCCAATGACAAGTTTTCGAGCAACAAATCACTGGGGCAAGCTAGACCTTCAAAATTTTGTACAGATGTTTATAATGGGCTTAGAAACTAATATGCCAAATTTGGTTCATATCGGTTCATATATACATATAGCTCCCGTATATATGTTCGCCCGATTTCAAGCAATTGATGGACCAAACACGCAAATTCTGCCCAATTTTTATGCGATTTGGAAAATACCACGGAATTAGGACTACAAATAAGTTTGCCAAGTTATATTGAAATCGGTTCAGATTTTGATATTGCTCCCATATATATTTTCGCCCGATTTTAGGTATTTGGGCACCAATCCCGCTATGTATGTCCAATCTTGATGAAATTTGAAATGTGTGACGGATTTTGGTCTAGAAACATTTTTGACAAATCATATTGAAATCGGTTTAGAATTGGATATAGCTCCCATATATATGTTCGCCCGATTTCAGGCAAATGATTGATCAAGCATGCAAATTCCATCAAATTACAATAAAATTTGGAAAATGTTACGGAATTCGGACTACAAATAAGTTTGTCAAGTTATATTGAAATCGGTTCTGATATAGAAATAGCTCCCTTATATACATATGTTCAAATTTCATGGTTTTGCCTGTGGTATGTTATAAGTTAATAAAAAAAGTTCCAAATTTAGTAAAAATCGGCTAAGATTCCGCCACAAAAGCCAAGTTTGTCTGCGATATCTTTGAAATTATATTTTATTATTATATACGTCTATTAAATTTATCCGAAATCCAATTGATAACATTAATGGGTTTCCGATTATTCTACAACCAAAACATAAAAATGTCCATATTTTTTAATTTTATTACGACATCTGAAATCAGATTTTTATGAAAAGGCGCAGCTGGGCGCAGCTAATTTTTTCACAAAATGATAGTACACATTAATACCTTTCACCACATATATATAATTTCCTAGATCTACCTAGATCTCAAAAGTTATACTCCAGAGAACACATGGATAACAAAGCAAAATACTCCAAAAAAGACATAACATCTTAACTCAAAAATCCATTTACCACACATAACATTTTTATTATTTGTTAACACTATCTTATTTTTCATACCCGTTGAAGAGCTTTCCATGTTTAAAAAATATAAAAATGTTGAAATGTTCTTTTTGGCGCCTAAAATGCTTTCACTACTTATTTATAATGAATGTCGGAAAATTATGCATAAGAAAATATGTCACCATTGCCAGATCAGTATGTCGCAATGTGATGTTACCAGATTGATTTATTTTTTTATTTTTAGTGATTCAGAGTGTCGGCAATCGAAATCCGTTATTATTTTTTTCAAATTGTTCACTTCAAAAATTGACTTTTT
The DNA here is from genome assembly GCF_047663935.1 of Musca autumnalis. Classification (NCBI taxonomy): domain Eukaryota; kingdom Metazoa; phylum Arthropoda; class Insecta; order Diptera; family Muscidae; genus Musca; species Musca autumnalis. Next base: position 37,715,000 of record NW_027411644.1, read on the forward strand.
GCCTCGAAAACCTGCTATTGGCCCCATCGTGCTATGGTGGAGGGTATAAAAACAGACGAAGGTGAAATATCGTGTTCAGTGGTGGAAACAAGAATTGCAGAAAACCATCGATTATGAAACGAGTAGGGCGTTATGATATTATTTTGCTTCAACTGCGCTACCAAATATTTTTATTTACATCGCAAAACGTGTTATTTGCTTAAAAAATATATCTTAGTCCCGATTTAGAGTTACCTAATTTTTTTCGCGGCTATTGTCAGTTTATAGAAGAGAGAGTCAAGGAAAATAGAAACACTGTGCCTCTCAGTACCTTCTCTCTTCGTCAAACTGACAATTGTCGAAAGTAAAATTGTCTAATGTGCATTTGCTTCAAAGATCGTCTAAACAGTTCAAAACAAAGAAATATTTGCCATTGAACAAGGTGATAGCAATAATAGTATTATAGGTTTGAACCAAAGCCATAAAGTTCTGTACCTAACAAACTGCGAGACGAAGTTCGCCGGGTCCCCTAGTAGTTAATAAAAAAACAAACGAGTTTGTTTAACAATATATATTTTCCTTATTGTACAATATCCTTAACACTCCTACTCAAGTAACCCCTCCGCCCATATACACACGCACAAACAGGTGCATGGATACATGGATGTTGTTATTGTTTGCTGTTCATCATCGAGAGAAGAATGGTGTAAAAGGGTTTACTTTCAATTCAAAAGTTTACATTAAAAGGTTATGTTGATTTTGTACATATTTTTTCTGCTCTGGTTGTTATTTGTATTATTGTTTTTGTTGTAATTAAAAGCACTTTTAAAGTTTATAAACATTGGTATGCCACTTCAGAAGCATCAATTAAAAACATTTTCTTGTAGTTGTGAAGATTTAATAAAAACAAATGAAAATGAAATAAAAACATCACTGATTGTCTTGAAATATTCCAGGAAGGAAGGCTTTTATCCCTAATATGACTTATACAGCCATTAGAAAGTACGAGAAAAACCACTTAATATCCAAAGGGCTGTAAAAAGAACATTGTTTAGATTATTTAATAAAATATAAAAATTTACATTTTAGCTCATAAATCCCCTAAGCTATGAATATGTAATGCAGCATCAACAGCCATAGGAGCATGATTTAATTTGAGTAAACAACTTTTTTAATCTTTATGGACTTTTTGTTTTTTTTTTGCTCTTTTTATTGTTGCTTTATGCAGCCTAAACACTCTGCAGCTGCCACTTGTTACAAATTTCTAATTCAAAAGATTGAAATATGAGTTTTTAGTTGTAAACGCTGCAATTTGTAAAACAATAAAAATACAACAAAAAGTTTCGTATGAAAGGCATTTAAAGTTATAATCTTCGAATTAGATATTCGAAATTTTGATTTATGGCACACAAGTTACACTTCAATAGATTTTAGTGTTTTATTGCAAAATACAGCACCAAATTCAACATAATTCAAGAGAATATTAAATTGGCCTAAAGTTTAACACTTCAGTAAATCTGTATTTGTAATACATAAATAATTTAGTTGTAATACATAGGTATTGTGGTTGGATTACAGTTATTAAAAACACAAAAGGGTTGCAGGTAATTTATATTTTGAAATAAAAAACGAGTATCTTTGGTAGGATGGCACGACAAGGGTCTACAAGAGATAGAAGACCTTTCGTTTTTTTATGCATAAAATACTTCATTATGCTATAAATAGAAGACCATTTCAAGGCCTTTTATTGCAGATAGAGGACTTGTGAATACCCGTATATATATCGTAAACTCGCCAAGAGTCTTTTATAAACGGAATTGATAATCACGCTCTTCTTTAAATAAAGGCTTTTATCATATATAAAGAAGACCTTCTAATAAGAGAGAATTTTCGAGGGTCTTTTATAGATGGACGACCTCAGGAAGCCTTTTCTGGATTGTAGATCCACAGACCGCTTCTCTCTATCCAAAAGCTCAAAAGATCTATTGAAAACCTCAAGAAGCCTTCTGCCTATACAAGACCTCAAGATGATTTCAATATATAGCACAACTTAAAGGGTCTTCTGGTGAAGAGGTCTTCTTCTTTGTCTACCGAAGAACTAACGAGATATTCCGTCTAACGAAGACCTCAGTAATTCTCCGTTTATCGAAGGCCTCATTTGATTTTATCTCTACCGAAGATCTCAAGTGGTCTTTTGTCTGTGGAAAAACTCATAAAGGTCTTCTATCTATCTTTTATATAAGATAGATAGGAGATCTCTTGGATATCACTATAAAGAAGACCTAGGTCAAGAGGTCTTCTGTCTATGAAATATCTGCAGAGGTCTTCTGTCTATAGCAAACCTCAAGAAGTCTTCCCCCTAAAGAAGGCCTCAAGAGGCCCTTTGTCTATAGAATACCTCAAGAGGTATTCTGTCTATAGAAGACCTGAAGAAGTTTTTGATGGACAGAAGATTTCTCGAGATATTCTATAGACAAAAGGGAGATCTTCTATAGAAGACAAAAAAATGAGTCTTCGATAAAAAAGGCCTTTGAGGTCTACAGAAGAGAGACTTTTTATCGAAGACTTCAAGAGGTCTTTTTTCAAAGAACTCAAAGGGTTTTATGGCTTCTATAGAGGAAGTCAAGAGATCTTTTGTATATAAACAAATCGAGAAATCGTTGGTTTATCAAGAAGTCTTCTGTCTATAGAAGACTTTTTATAGAATACCTCAAAATGGTATCCTATTTTATAGAAGACTAGCTGAACCCGGTGTGCTTCGCTACCCCGACTAAGATAATATACGAAGGAATGACTATACTTTTATTAACATTTAATGTTACCAATTTTTTAATATTTTAAATTATTTTATTCATGGTAATATTCCTTCTATGGTATTGATTAGTTTTACTTCAATAATGATTTAGATATGCCATAATGAAAATATATGCTTTGTTCCACTACTATTTTTTAAGATAACATTATAGTCATCGGAAAAAATATTACAAATTAGTAGACTCTTGCAGTTTTGGAACAGACCAACAGTTTATGTTTCCTATTCACCCATTCACCTAATTACTTCGATGACAATGTATTCGGGTTATTGCCTGTAGCATTGGTTATGTCATTCCCAAATATAATTGCACGCTTATTATAATTACGATTTCTATTGACTTCGAAGTTTTTACCTTTAATAATGCAATTGCTAAAAGGACAACTTCGAATGATTCCTCAGAAATAGTGATCAACAAATACAATATTGAAGATTATTGTCCTCTCGCGGTACCTACTACTGCAACTTCCGCTTTGCCTATAAAATACTGCATTTAATATTTGCGTTCTTTGAGAGTCATTGCTTCCCCCGAATCTGCCCGTCCAATTTTTTCGTGGCTATATACATATATCAATATAACATTTCTCTAACCAACATTGACATTTCTCACTCTTATATTGAGTCACCTTCGCCATATGATAAACCGCTTACCATACCCGGTAAGCGAAGTACTACGCACCCAACTATATATATGCTACGATTGATTCGCTGGTGGGTTAGTTCAGCTCATCAGGCATCTCGATGTGAACTGCTAGAAGACAAATGCGGAGTTCGATAACTTGTTATTATACGCATATTATTGCAAATTTGCAGAAATGAAGTATTTTTGAAGCCTTTTTATTCAGTGTCCTTCTAGAATCATTTCTCAATACCAGTATCAGTTCATTGTTGTGTTGAAATGACAATTTTATCAAATTTTTTCATAATTAATTTTTTTAGCCACAGAAAAGAATGATGATAATCATATCAATAGTAACGGTTAGTCATTTTGAATCAATGCTCTTCATCCGTTATATTTTAAAATGTTGTATACAAAATGACGTGACTCTTGATTCCCCAAAAATTACTATGATTCCGGCAGCATATCCGGTCGCTCCTTTAGCGTCTTCATATTAGATTTTCCAAAACCATGCTGAAAATAAAAGCAGCAAATCGAAGCTAATAATAATAACTTACAATTTAGACCAATCTCACGTTTTTTAAACTATTTTTCGCATAAGTTTCCATACAAATTGTTTGAATAAAATGGAAACTAAAATCTATTAAAATATAAATTGACATAGACATAAATGAAAAAGTCAATCGCAGCTGGTGCGTATAGAATGTTCGTTGACACTACATAATGCAAACACCAAAGCGCGGTAGAAATATAGTTTCTACAAATTGATTTTGCATATTTTTCGCGGATTTTTTGCCATGAAATTGTCTCGTAAACTAAATTTCAAACCGATACGTTCTTATTTTTTGCAAATATTAAGTTTTTAAAAAACAACATCTCTTCACCCCGCCTCTCCGAAATTCAAAGAAATCTGTAACCTATTTTCACCATTCGCCATCCCCGCATATTCCTTGAAAATTTCAGGATGATCGTTTTTGTCGTTTTTGAGTCTATACAGAACATGACCGTGATACGGAACAAATATTGATTTTTACGTATACCAAGAAAAATGTGAATATCATCTAAAATTTAACTGTTTCAAAAAAAAAAATATGTCTAATCCTTCCTTGGATTAATACAAACATTTTAAAACAAACGCGAGGCAAATCAGTAGTAGATTGTTCGAGTTTTTGATTCAAGTACGCCATTTGAGTTTTATATAATAGGAGAAGATTTCATCACACATTCTAAATTTAAAAAAAAAATAGGGAGCTCTATTCAAATCTGAACCGATTTCAATATAACTTGCCATGCTTCCTTCTATACCAAATTTCGTCAAACATTCAAAATTTTAATGATATTGGACATATATTGCGTGTTTGACAGCTATATACAAATCTGAATCGATTTCAATATATTTTGATATGTTAAATTTCAAATTTCTTTTGCAATTCCATTGGAAGAAATGTTAAAAAAATTTTGCGAGCACATCCGCTATTTTTGGCACATAGATTAAGAAAAGAAGTGGTGGTTTCAAATCTGTTCGCGTTCACAAAATGGGATGCTGCGCTCCAAAGTTATGGGGGTTTTATTACCTTATAAAGAAAAAATATTTAAAAAATCCATTTTTGTTGTAATGAGAAAATGTATATATAAAGCGTTAACAGCATTTAATATCTATCCGTAGATGCCTAAATATTTACTAAATGTATTTCTATTTTCGGAAAATCAAGAAATACTGAAAAAATCGTGGAGTATATTTAATTTATTCTAATTTTAGAGTCCAAATAAAACCCGAAAAAATAAATTAAAAATACATACAGATTCTAGAATATGAGACCAAAATTTTAAAGATAGGATTTAGAACAGCCATAATACAGCAACAACAAAACACGAAAACTTATTTTTGGAATATTATTTCAAAAATATATTTTTTGTTTAATACGAAAAATAGAAAAAAACATTTTTGGCAGTTATTCTACTATTTCGCTAAATTTCGATGTAAGGACTGACGGACTTTGTTGAAACTTCTTCAGGGAAAAATTCGATGACAAACCCGAAAGTGTATTTGCTTACTTTGATAAACAATAGGATTATGAAATATGTAGAAAGTAATATTGATATTACAACCAAAGAAAAAACATAAAAGTTATAAAACGTATAATTCGCGAATTCGTTAAAATCAGTTAAGGCGCATGCACTTTTCAGATACAGCGAGTGCATCTCTATCAATACCTAGCGATTTTTCCACTTTTCACTCAGCGGCCAAAGTGTGCCTTCAGCTGCATCTTACTGTTGAAAAAACATTTATGTGGGAAAAATTGCGCGATGTACATACGATTATAAGGCGCATCCGATTTCAGTGATGCCAAAATATAATTTTGCAGAATATAATTTTCCGGGGTTCAAAGGTATCTGAGTCACAGTTGTAAATGTTGAAGCAAAAATAGGTTTTTAAAGAAAATTTACGCACCAAAATTTCGACTAAGAAGCTGTATGAAGCACACTCATGAGATATACATAAAACGACGTGGAATCACGAGTTCTAGAATCCAATATAGTTTAGGTTATTATCTAATTGCGCCCTCCAATTATAAGAAAAATTCAAAAAACCCAGATTTCAACACTTCGAAATGTCAGCATCGATTTAAGGGGGATACAGTGTATATATCGAAAAGTCATACAGTAGAGTCATGTTGCCCAAGGGGTATTATCCAAATCTTTCTTTGAGTTCAGGTCTGAATTTTCCGTGGTTTGACCAGAAATCAAGAAAGAACACAAAAAACTTGTAAACTTCAACACATTTTTACCCTTTTTTTAATATTACCACCAACACAGCTTCCACACAAATTATTTGTTATGGTTCATTTTATGCGACCCCGGCTAAAACACTTCAATTAATATAAATATATTCATATTGTATAAAATATATTGACAGTTCGCGACTTATTAAATGGTGAACCTCAACTTCAACGATTGTAAAACATTTTTGAATATTACCATATACTTCTTTCATATCCAAATACCTCACACATTCCAAATTTCATTGAAATTGGATATACATAGCATGTTTGATGCATCAAATACATGAAATCGGCCGAAAATATTTATGGGAGCTATGTTAGCATACTTACGTCTAAATCATTTTCCGCTACACATCCACATTTTAGAGACTAAATCTATTACCGTTCTATAGATATCCGCATACAACTTTTAAATTTTTTTGGAGATACCTCCGATCCCGATGCTATAACTCCAGATCAACGCGGAATTTCAATGATTTATATATCCAATGTTACTTTCAGGCGAAGCAGCATTATTCTCTAAAAATCCTTCTTCAAAAAATGTTTTTGCAAATTTTCGCGGATTTTTCGCGATATCTCAAAAATAAAATACGTCAGATCCTTCCTTGAATAAATACGAACATTTTGAGACAATTTTGTATGAAAATCTTTCTTTAAAATATATTTATGCAAATTCTCGCGAATTTTTCATGATATCTCAAAAATAAAATACATCAGATCTTTCCTTGGATAAATACGAATATTTTGAGACAATATTCTCTGACAATCTTTCTTCAAAATATATTTTTGCAAATTTTCGCGATATCTCAAAAATAAAATACGTCAGATCCTTCCTTGTATAAATACGAACATTTTAAGACAAACGCGAAACAAATCGGTTGTAAATTGGTCGAGTTTTTGATTCACGTACGAACGTCATTTGAGTTTTATATAATAGAAGATACCGGTAGAAATAACTAACAATGAATAGAAATTCAAAAATTTGGCATGCAAACAAATTTATAAGTCCAAAAATTATTCAAATTCAATTATACAGCAAAGAAGATAGCATAAGTCAGCTGCGCTTACGGTGACATACCTTCAGCCTCTATAAATATATTTATTTTGTAACATGAGTTTGCTTTAAAATACGTGGAATCTGTGTTTCAGAAATATTTGAGAATTATTTTTTTCAGATTTGCAATTTTAGTTGGAGCCGGCAGGGGTTTTTGGAACATCTGGACTGTTATCTCAGGAAGTATGACTTACCCCGGGAAAGGGACCAGAATAGGGAACGTAAAAAGGACGTTCTTCAAAAAAAAAAAAAAAAAAAAAAATTATGAAATATATCCGATACTGGTCCTCAAACTGCACTTTTCCCAAATTTTGTGTGGGAGGTACTCGAAGGACGGACCGATATAGTCCATATTCCGACCCGACACATAACTGGATGAAATACTACGATGTGTAAAGTTTCGACCAATCAGAAAATTCCCTTGAGAATTAACTTGAGGATTTGCAGCGCAAGTACAATCTGCTGAAAAAAATTCAAAACGATTCGAGAGGACTCTTAAATTTCCCTTTTCCGAATTTTGTGTGGTAGGTACCCTAAGGACAGATATAGTCTTATCCGATCTATATCTGGAAGGAATAATATATGGAAAGTTTGGAGCAAATCGATTGCTCACTTCGCCAGTTATCGTTCACACAATATTTCGAAAACAATTTTGAACTTTTTTGGGGGAGGTGTGAATTGACATAGCCTACATTCGAACTTAAACAAAGTTTGGGCAAAATATTACGATGTATAAAATTTGGTTCTAATCGGTAGATCCATTCGAGAGTTATCGTGCGCACCAGCAAGGTAGACACTAAGAGAGACGGATGAACGGACAGGGCTAAAGAGACTCCGAATTGTCTGAAACGAATTTCGTCCAAACATAAATGGGGTCTAAAACCAATATTTCGATGAGACACATCCTTGTTCGTATTTTGTTTGTATCCCCTTTACCCTAAATCCTGAGGTATAAAATATGTGGCGAGGCGACCCCATGCTGCAATATTTGTATAAAAATCCAATTTGACAACTGAACTGAAAAATTCTCTGTCATGATAGAGACAATTTGTAGCATGGGAGGAAATTGTGGTTCTCTACACAAAACACATTATATATCAGGCAGAAGGTGCGTTATCTAGCAGACACATTATTGCAATTTGCATCAGGGGAAGATCATTAGTCATTTTTCCATATGTAGGCTACTTTGCCAGTATATGTCCTCCACGAATGAAAATATGGACCAAAACTAAAATTTGTATATTTTTTATACAAAAGTAATGGTCTATGTCAACCGCGAAATAATATCAGATCATCATGCAAAACTATAGGCATTTTATTCAACCTAAACTCTTACCTCGTGCAAACTTTCGTAACTATTGAACTATAATTGCGACCTCTATCGGGTTCATGATTACACTACGAATAAAAAACTGGATATATTAGGCGGTAACTCTGTTATCTGATCACGTACATCAACATTATTGACATCAATTGAAAGGTCAAGAGATCGTTTTCAAATATAACTCCCGAGTGGGGAATGTGTCTCTCATAAACAAAGATATAAGCTGTTCATTAAAAATTTTCACAATTTTCACACAAAAGTTGTGGTCCATATAACCCTCTAAATATTTTCTGATCGCCATCTCAAATTGCAAGCTTCTTCTTTGTCATATACTCTTACTCTTACCTTATTTAAAATTTGGAGGCGATCCGACTATTATTGCGACCTACAAAGCAGCTACAAAATCGGATAAAAATTATGTTTTTGGTCCATTTCACACGCTAAATATTTCACGATCATCACCAATTAAAATAGCGATCTATTCTGATGTGAAACCGACCTCCATACCAAATTTCGTAACGATCAGTCCATAATTGCGGCCTGGAGTTTGATTACAATTTATAATGGACAGACGGACACACGGACGGACGGACGGACACACATCTCAAAATCGCTTTATCTCGCCGAGATATGAAGATTGGTATACCACATTGGGGGTCTCCGACGAATATTTCGCGGTGTTACATGAATTTTTCCACATAGTGGTCTAGGGTATAAAAATTTTGGAAATCTTAACACGCTTATCTCTTTTTGGAAAATGTATGCCGCTGCCTGTACAGATGTACAAATTGACTTATGTACTTTAGGGATCTCCAACAACTGCTAATAAAAAGTAGCGAACGGAGAACCTTTTTCACGACTCCGTTTGGACTGCATCCGGATGCTGTTAAATTGTGAGGAATTGGAGTGCCTTTTTCACGACTCCGTTGAACTGCATCCCGATGTTGTTAAAATGTGACAAGTGGATGTGATTCTTTGGATTGCATCCAAATGCAGTTAAAATGTGAGAAATGAAGTGCCTTTTTCACGATTCCGTTTGAACTGCATCAAAACATGCCGTAAAAGAACTTGACCATATTGCACTCCATCCAATTTATTTTGCTGGGATTTCTATATTATTTCGCGAGGAAAACAAACAATTGTTCTTCAACTGACCGGCTTTAAAATTAATATTATTAGAAAGAAGCAATTTTCAAGCTAAAAATTTAATACAATTTAATTTAATACTATTAGAAATTGTATGGAACTGAGATTACCAATTGTTATTTTTTCGGATGAGGTCTTATTTCAAAACTGATATTGTTTGGCATTCATTTGCGGCATTGAAAGTCTCATATTTAACAAAATGTCATTGGAAAATTATGTTTTCCCTTTTGCTTTGTCTAGAGTGGTACATTTTGAGATCAATAACTCATACTTTTAATCAATAAAAAGTATGCTGCACAAAAATATTGTTTTGTGAAAAAATCCCTGTTTTATGGTCCCTGCCTACCTAATACCGTTACCTATCGATATGTCATTTCAGTTTTATCTCATATTTATTTTCCACGAACTCAATCAAGATTCAAAATTCTATGAATTCCATTCCAACAATATTATCTCATATTTCCTCTTTCTGGAACTGCCAACATGTGCAATGTCGAGCCTATTTCACTCTTCCGTTACATTTCATTTAATAAATATACAAACATAAAATCCTTGACAACATAAACCACAGGGCCATATTACTTGGCTGGTGTTATCTGCTGATTCTGCGGAAACAGCCGTAGATGGTGGAAACATGTTTCTCCCTTGGCGCGTATGATTCTCTGTCTGTGTTTTAATATTTATGGACCAAGTTAATTTGAAATGTTTCGCAGCGGATGCTTAGTCCTCCGTATATACACTCTGTATTAGTTAATTACTTGAATGTTGGTCGCTTTGTGGATTCCACAAATTACTGAAGGTAGAAAAGATTTCCGCATGTACATTTTCCTTTTTCGTTTATGGGACACGTATTTGCGGCAAGAGATAATTGTGATTTGACAACTGTGTTAAGTATTCGTTTTATTTTTATATGAATTCGTTGGCGTTTGTGTGTCTATGATGGTGGCTGTGATGGTAGCAAGAGTAAGGAGGCATGCTGTTCAGTATACCAACTGTCACATGTTACAACTACAGACTGGCATTTAGGAAGGCAAAAACGACAGCATGTCAAATTCATACACCTGACCAATACCGCTGGGACAAGTGTAAAAGGTATTGAAATGAAATGTGTTATTGTCCCTGAATTCTTCCGCAATAGATTTCTTCAATTTGATTTGGCTTTCCAACGAGTTGCCTGCAAATATATTGTCATCTCTTGAGAAGGCAAGTTAAATAATACCACACAAAGCGTTGGACAAGTGATGGCTGGTTAAATGCCAAGCAGGAGGTTGGGTTTAGGCGGTCAAATTGCTTTTCATAAATTGGTAGCGCCACACAGTGTTGCCACTTTCACACAAAAGTGGACAAAAGTAGAAGGAGTTGACCTAGCTTTATGATATTTTGCAGAAGTACTAGGCATAGGAATGAAAAATTTCATATTTGGTCCATTTCGGTGCAGATGTGGATATAGCGCAAAAGTAATCTTCCGAAGTTTTTTTGGCTGTAATTTAAAAAAAAATTAAAAACTTTGATTTATCTTGTGGATTATTTTTATTTGGTCTTTTAATTTTTTTTACATGAAGTCCAGAATATGATTTCAGATAAATGGCCGCCGCCACAGTTTATTGTCTTTTGAGCCCTTTTTATGCCATTTTCCATCACTTTGGCCAAAACTTCGGGCGATAGGTCCTCACATTCTTGTCGGATATTGTCTTTAAGAGCTGAAAGAGTCTGAGGCTTGTTGACATAAACCGGCGACTTCAAAAAGCCCCACAAAAAAAAAGTCTGGAGCGCCTCATCACTCAGGATTATTTTTAATGAAAAATCATCTTCCTGTTGGTGGTGATTAAGGATGGCTTGATCGTATGTTAGACGCGATTGGCGGTCAGCATCTAACAGCTGATGCACCGTCTGGACTTTGTACGGAAACATCTTCAAATCTTGTTCCAAAATTCGCTGTAAAGACCGTCAACTGATACCCATTTGCGTGGCACGTCGTCTAGCCTATGTCGACGGCGCTTCCATGACATCCTCGGCTACAGCAGCAATATTCTGTGCAGAACGGATACTCCGGGGTCTGCCATGCATGGCAGCATCACCTGTTGTGCCAGTCTCTTCGAGGCGAGCGGCTAAACATCTGCGACGAAATTCACGTTGTGCCAAAGTCACCGACCGATTATTGGCCAAATAAATAGTTACCAATATTCCGCGTTTTGGAGCAGTGTAGCCTAACATTGTTTATTAACGTGTATTTTACATGTGTTTACTACACAAATGTCAAAACAGAACTGACATTAGGGGCCAATCGCAAAAATTTTAGCATTTTCTTATAGGAGGATTACTTTTGCGCCACCTTGTATATCTTTCCCTGATTTTGCTATAACTCGGTCAAAACCTGAGTGGCTTTATTGATTTTAACAAAAAATCGGTTTAGATTTGGATATATCCCTCGTATATATCTTCCCCGATTTTTGTAATACTCGGTCAATATTAATCGAATAGCCTTCATATTAAATATGTGGCATTTTCTTAGGCCCAGTTTACGGAAACCAAGAGCCAAGATGGCAAGAGGTGCCAATCACAAGATCTGCTCTACGAAATATTACGAATTTATATTTTTATCAAATGTAAATTTTTAATTCTTGATAAAGTACCGTTATCAATGTCTAATGTCAAATCGCCATCCAAAACGTTTAATATTATCAAAAAAATTTTCAGAAAATGTTATCTTAAAGGCTGTCTAATTTTCCTATGATTAACGTTTTAGATTATCATGGAAATATTTTTCATATTTATAGAGCTATAACTTCATTCTTTAACACCAAAAAGTGTTAGAACTGGAAGCAAATTTTAAGAAAGAGAGCGAGAACAAATATTGCTTTCTTTTCTACCACAAAACTGGAAGCAATTTTTAAGATAGAGAGAGAACAAAAATTGCTTTCTTTTCCTCCACATGCCAAAGAATTAACAAAAACAAAAGAAAAAACAGTGAAATAAAATAAGAAAATTTTTATTTTTTTGTTTTTTTTTTTTTTTTTTTGACATTGCTACCAGATCTATAATTTGTTCGTTGCTTTACTTTTTTGTAAAACTTGCCATAAGAGTTGACAGTCCCCTATTTTGCCACTTTTATCATTAAAAAGGTAAAGGAACAAAGCTTATATAATGTAGTAATGATGATTACGTTAATACCTCCACGTCGTATGCGTCATTTAGTCTAGTTGTGTGGTATGTGAGTGACATTCATACGTCATTATAACTCGAGAGTATTTTGTAAGCAATCAATGAAAATTGTACCACGCATCTGAAATTGAATAATGAAGAGGACGAACAGCAACAACAACAAACAAACGAAGGTTAGAAAATCATTTTGTGAATCTGCACATGACGATTTTGAAAATTGCTTGAAGCGCGCGCAAGTAATTTATTTTCTTTCGGGACAAATTATGTTTATTCAAATCTATTGGAATTTAAGGTAGTGATTTAAAGAAGAAAAGAGGGATATATACCACAGACTATCACTGCAATTAACTTTGATTTTTGATAATGTATTTTTTCTAGGACTATCAGACCAAATGGTTTCAATCAGTTAAAGGTCCTCTACGTGAATTAAAGAGAAAACTGTTTTGGAGGATTAAAATGCCACTAACGGGGACTAGCAAAGAATATCTTTTTTCAAACACCAACAGCCCACAACGATTTGGTTTTGAAGGAATATTTTTTAAGCATAAAAACACACCAAGCACTGATTCTTTTCGACAAGCAGCAAGCAGCCCCTTGACAATATTTTTTCAAAATAAATGGTTTCAGTATGGATATTGAAAAAATACTTTTAAAAAATTAAAAAATATATATAAATAAAAAATATATTGCTCAAGTATAGATTTAAAAAAAAAAACTTTACATAGTCGATTTTTAAAAATCAATTTTTTATCGACCGTTTTTAAACAATAATTTTTCTGTTGTTAATTTTTTTAAAATTATGTTTTCAGCCGTAGATTAAAAAAAAAAATATTTTTTCCATTCCATCAAATATTTTTAACACATTTTTAAGGGTGAACTTTTAAAAAATATTTTTCAATTTTTGTAAAGAACATTTTTCAGAATGTTTAAAGCATGGATTAAAAACAAATATATTTTTAAGCGAGTATTTATAAAAAATATTTTTTGTGTAAAAAAATTTTTCCAGTGATGATTAATAAAAATACATTTTGTATACTTTTCAATTGATGATTTTTAAAAATAGTTCCTCAATCGTGGATTAAAAAAAAATCAACAGTGATTTTTTAAACATATATTATCAAGCGTGGATTTTTCAGAAAAAAAAAACTTTTTCAATCGCGAATTTTTCAGAAATATTTTTCTATTGTGAATTTTTTATTTTATTTTTCATGCGTGCATTAAAAAAAATAGTTTTTCAACATCCAGCTTCCAGCGAAATATTTTTTCAAAATTTTTCAAACGAGGAATTTTAAAAAATATTTTCATGCTTGGATTTTTGCAAAAAAAATATTTTTCCATATTTATCAAGCCTTAATTTTTTAAAAAAAAAATATTGTTTTATATTTGTTTGTGAATTTAAAAAAAGAAGCATCAATATGGATTTGCAGATTTGTAAACATATTTTTTCAATATTTTTTCAAGTGTAGATTTTTAAAGAATATTTTTGTCAATAAGTTTTCAAGCGTACTTACTTACTTAGTTGGCCCATTACAGAACATTTGTTCCATAGACCGAACTAAGAAAAGATCTCCATTCCTCCCTGTTTTTCGCTTGACTTTTTGGAATACCGCGCCTTTCCATTTCTTCATCCACTTGTTTGCTCCATCGAAGCTTAGGCCTGCCGATTCTGCGTGCACCGCCATGGGGCATGTATTCATACGCCTTTTTAGCGGGTTCATCATCGCTCATTCTCATGATATGGCCTAGCCAACGCAATCCTTGCATCTCGATACGTTTAACTATATTCATGTCTTTGTAAAGCTTATATAGCTCGTGGTTCATACGACGTCGATATTCACCGTCAACGCAAATCGGCCCGTAGATCTTTCGAAGAATTTTCCTCTCAAACACACCAAGCACTGCCCTATCTGCTTGCGCAAGTACCCATGCTTCGGAGCCATACATTAGCACGGGTAGTATCAGCGTTTTGTATAGTGTTATTTTTGTTTGACGAGATGTGGCTTTGTTTTTAAACTGCTTACTTAAACCGAAGTAGCATCTGTTAGCCAATACAATTCTTTTTTATTTCACAACTGATGTCGTTTGTTGTGTTTACGGAGGTGCAGAGGTAGACAAAGTCTATTACTACCTCAATATTATAGGAACCAACTTCCACAGTCGGTCCGAGCTCAATGGACGCATTGCGCGTCGACACCATCAACTTGGTCTTCTCACCGTTTACCGCCAGACCCACTTTAGCAGATTCTCCTTCGACCTTTATAAAGGTATCAGTTACTTCTTTTACTGATCGGCCCATGATGTCTATATCATCAGCATAAGCAAGTAACATGTGACTATTGGTGTAGATTGTGCCACTTCTTTTGACGTTTGCCTCTCGTATAACCTTTTCCAGCAGGATGTTGAAGAGATCACACGACAGGCTGTCTCCTTGTCTGAAACCTCTTTTGCTACCAAACTCTTCGGAGAGGTTCTTTCCTATTTTAACTGAGGACCTCGTGTCAGTCAAAGTCATTTTACAAAGCCGGATGAGCTTTGCGGGGATACCAAATTCAGACATGGCTTGGAATACCTTTGAACGCAGCGGGCTGTCGAAGGCTACTTTATAATCGACAAAGAGGTGGTAGGTGTCGATCTGCATCTCTTGGGTCTTCTCCAGGATTTGCCGCAGGGTGGACTTGGTGGTGGACTTGCCAGGTCTAAAGCCGCATTGGTATGGTCCAATTATCTCGTTGACCACAGGTTTTAGTCGTTCGCACAATATCCCTGACACGATCTTGTAGGCAATAGGGAGTAGACTTATGCCCCTATAGTTAGAGCATACAGTCTTATCTCCCTTCTTGTGGACGGGGCACAGGATACTCAGGTTCCAATCGTTGGGTACTCGTTCTTCCTGCCAGATGGTACTAACAAGCTGATGAATACACCTTATCAGCGTGTCGCCTCCGGTTTTGAACAGCTCGGCTGGTAAGCCATCGGCCCCTGCTGCCTTATTATTCTTCAGCCGATTTATTGCTGTCCTTACCTCATCTTGGCTGGGCGGTATACATTCAATACCATCTTCTGGGATTGGGACTGTGGTATCTTCGTCGTCTTCGCTGCTATTGAATACCAACAGATTTCAAAAATGTTCTTTCCATATCCTGAGTACACTATCTGTATCAGTTACCCTGCTGGTCTCTACAGGAGGATGTGCCTGTACCAAAGCCATCAGTTTGATGCTTGACTCTTTGGTAGAATTTTCGGACTTCATTGTGGCTCCTGTACATCTCGATTTTTTCACACTCCCGCTTTTCCGTCTCTCTCTTTTTCCTGCGGAAAAGACGTTTCTGTATCTCTCTCGTGCGCTACGCGTTGCTACGGATTGTAAAGTAGCCCTATATGCCGCATTTTTCTCTTCGGTGGCAGCACGACACTCCTGATCATACCATGGATTCCTTGGTGGAGGTCTCTGGTATCCAAGTATGGATTTTGCGGCTGTTTGCATGGAGTGGGCAATGCTTTGCCATTGCGCTGATATGTTATCGGGATGAGGAGTGCTTTGATTAAGCAATATTGAGGCCACAACCTTCAAAATACCGAAAATCGGAAGATACCGTTCCAACGAAGATTAGGTACCAATTTTCAGTCATTTCGGTGTCATAATGAAGCTAAAACCTTACCATTATATGGGGGCTATATCAAAACGTGGATCGATATACCCCATTTGCAATACCAAATATCCTAGGAGTAATAGAAACTTTTGTACCAAATTACAAAGCTCTATCTTAAAAATTGCGAGCTGCATCTTGATTTCAGCAGACGGACGGGCGGACAGACGGACATTGTTATATCGACTTAGAATTTTACCCTGATCAAGAATATATTTACTTTATAGGGTCTCCGATGAATATTTCGATGTGTTACAAACGGAATGACAAATTTAATTATACCCTCCATATTATGGTGGAGGGTATAAAAGCCAACGTTGACAAAACAACATTAAAAACAGTGAAATAAAAAAATATATATTTTTGAAATTTTGCCTGTTAGGGCGAAAATCATTTTTAATGATTTTTTATTAATTTTATCGTTTAGAGTTAAGCTTGATAATTGAAAATTTTTTGCAAGAGAAAAAGGAATGCCAAGGGCTCGAACCCACACAGTCGTCAAATTACGTGACCTGGTTTCGCTGTTAGTTGAGCAGCTCTTCAGAGCCATCCCACAGTCGGCTGGCTTCTTTGTCCTAGAATTTTTGGTTTTTCAAATGCAAATGTGTTTTTATACATTCTCGGCGAGATAAAGCGATTTTGAGATGTGTGTCCGTCCGTCCGTGTATCCGTCTGTTCATTATAAATTGTAATCAAACCCCGTCCTACTATAGCTTTGGCTTACTTGTTAAAGAATATTTTTGTCAATAACTTTTCAAGAGTGGACTGTTAAAAAATATTGTTTTCAATATGTTTAAAAAAATAACTTAATTCCGTGTAGACGATATTTTTTTCCCCGATACGATTTGTACCAAATAAAACGAGGGTTCCTTTAAGATTACGATTCTACAACGACTTATTGACGTTATTCACGTAAGACTTTATTTACTACGAAGCACAAAGCTTATCTCTAGTATGCACACAGCTTTACTCAAGGCTTATTTATATAAGGTAGAAGTGACAATCAGCTGTATTCTTACTTTTTTTGTAAATTTAGTTTTCAACATGTAATAGGGTCTACTCATGAAATTTGAAACTTCGAAATACTGCTACCATAAAATACTGCTTTTCATCCTAAACGTGTAATAACAATGACCTACGATAGTTCTGAATGCTTTATATTTACATTTTGATTCAAATTTTGTTCTATTTTAGAGAATTTTCAAAATGTGTTCATGTTTTTCCTGAAAACAATTTTGGAACGACCCTATTGTTCAATATTTTCTTTGACAATTGATTTTCAATAACAACAATGTCGTTTGTGTATTTGTAATTGTAATTCAATTGTACTTGTAATTCAGTTGTAAATTTGCCTTGGCTTTACTCTATTCAGGTTACTACAGTGCCTGGCAGAATTATTTCGACATGTTTGAAAAAGAGGATTTGTTTGGTTTTTTGCCGGATTAGTCTTCTACAAAAATATGAAAAAATATTCTGGCTAATACTTTACTAGAGTTATTAATATAAGTAATAAATTTTATCAATTCAAATATACGCTTGCACTTTTGTAATGAAAATAAAATTTCACTGTGTGGCATAAGTATTTTGACAACATTTTTCTTTTGATGTTTAGACCAAAACAATTAAAAATGTTTTTTATATATTTTACTAGCTGACCCGGTCCGCGTTGCTGGCCCGTTGTTTGGGTTCTCCGTGTAAACTTTAGTTATCTATACAGTATTGATACACCCATAATTAGGCATCCCTCTAGAAACTTCATAATATAAATCAATGTTTTGACATAAATTCCATGTAATGGTATCCCCCAAATTTAAGATATAAAATCTCTTTTATTATACCCTTCACCATAAATGGACAGTTTAAAGCACTTTGTGACCCACATATAATGGTCGGTGCACGTCAATTAACATTGCTATATATTGGATTGTTGGTCTCGGTTGGGGTCGTAATTATTACTGCAGAGAATTGTTAGTATAGGTCCAAGTTTTGATATAGTTCCCATTGAACGGTACCGGCTGATTTTCGCTATTTTTGAGGTTTTTACATCAATATCATACCGAAATGGCTGAAATCTGGTTTTAATATATTTTAAAGAGGAGAGCATAAATATTCGGATCGACCGAAAGACACGCCTTTTTATTTGCGCTCGGTATGTAACAGTTATAGGTTCACGTTTTGATATAGCTCCCATAAAACAGTACCTCCAGATTTTCAATAGTTCAGAGATATAGCCACTGTTGGGGGTCGTAAGCAGTCTTGCATAGAATTTTCAGTATACGTCCTCGTTTTGATATAGCTCCCATAGAACGGTGGCGCCTGATTTTCGCTATTTTTGTGGATTTAACCTCATTCAGCCCGATCGAACGTAACGCCTTTTTTCTTCGCGCTCTATATGCAATAGTGGTAAAATACCCCTCAGCGAAATGTATGTTGCTTCGGGATATGTATGGCAACATTTATATAATTCATAAAAAAATTACTTCTATAAATTGTAGTCGTTATTATCGAGATGTTGCTGTATTTAAAAAATATATCTTTATCTAGCTATTCCAAGGATTGAAATCAATGTTCCTGAAGTTTCACTTCCCACATTTTGAGATTTTATCCGTAATTAGAATATTTTCAAAAATCGAACACAATCGCGGTATTCTGATTCCAATGATGATATTGTATTGTATATCAATAACTTTGTCTGATTTCCAATCGATCTTTCTGGAATTTCGATCTTGTGACATCTCAAGTTATCGGGATTTTACTGTATTCCAAAATGTGGAGTTGATCGCGCTATCCAGCGTTCAGCGTTTATAGCGTTTTTTAGGCACGCTTACAAAATTATATATATTATCTGAAATAATAAATGTTTGCAAATTTTGTGATGACCGAAAAGTGAAATTCGCGATATTTCACTTCCGCGAAGACCATTCAGGGTCAAGACAGTAATTACAGTAGTATTGCAAACAATCTTTAAACAATACGTTCAAAAATATAATGGACTTCAGATTAAAAAAAAAATTTAAGGAGTACCTCCGGTCACTACACTTAGCCGTATTAAAATAGCTCACGACCGCGCTATCCCACTTGTTCATGCTAGTGTTTATATCACTTTTGTGTCACGCTTACTAAAATTATGTATATTAATTGAAATATTACATTTTTGAAAACTTTGTGATGACCGCGATCATTCAGGGAAAACAATCTGTAAACAATACGTTCAAAAATATCAAAGATTTCAGATTTTCTTAAAAACATTGTGGGGGAGCACCACCGGTCACTACTCTTAGCCGTATAAAAACAGCTTACGACAGTTCTAATTAATTGAAATAATACATTTTTGAAAATTTTGGGATGACCGCGATATTTCACTTCCGCGACGACCAATCAGGGTCAAGACTGTAAGTACCATAGCATTGCAAACAATTTGTAAACAATATATTAAAACGTATTTTGAATTTCGCGGTTTTCTTACCACCGGCCACTACACTTAGCGGGATAAAAAAAAATAGATTACGACCTACTCTCAGACCTAAAAACTTCACATACAAAATTTCATAAGATTTCCCAATCGATTTTTCGGAATTTCTATATAGTGACATCTCAAGTTATCGGGATTTTACTGTATTCCAGAATATGGCGTTGACCGCGTTATCCCACATATTGAAGCCAGTGTTATAGCGGTTTTGTAGTCACGCTTACTAAAATTAGGTATTGTTTAGGTTTGATACATTCCAACTCAACTTCCCGAGCTCAGTCGATCACGGATGCTGATTGACATCATCGTGCATCACCTCAGCAAGTTCCCTCTGCGGAGACCGTAGAGTGTTGATGCTAACGAGCGGTGGTTGTTGAGTTTTCTCTCATTGGAATATGTAAATGTAGTAGTATAAATCGACTCAGATCCTCTGCGATCGCTGCAATCCTCTGCGATTGCAAGAACCTCTGCGTTCACTGGTCGATCAACCGTTGAATAGTTAACTTCGCGTATTAACCAACCGTCTCGCGTTAATACTAAACGGCCTCCGTCGCCACCACAGATTACAATTGGTAATCCTAGTTGATATTAACAGGCCTCTGTCGCCACCCCAGATTACAAGGTAATCTTTGTTGTTATTTGAAAAGAATTACACCAATAAACGGCAATCATTTATTATATTTAAACTGATACGGCTTTTGTTGTTTTATTTTATTCTTTTCACCCCCACTGCTCTTCATTCCTTTACCGAGTTATCGAAGCCTATGGATTTCCCCTCCCTCACCTAAACATTGGTCCTTCGAGCCGGATAGAAGCCAGTTTTGTTGTTGTTGCCTCTCTCTTGGACGATAATTGAAGCTATTGTTGTTGCATTGCATGGAGAAACCATTGGATTAATTTGCATATTACTAACACCAGGTACGTAAACTCAGAAAGTGAGCTACCGCGAGTGTTAGTATTTTTCGTTTGAGCATTAAATAAATAAATTATTGGTCGAATTTCAATCGCCCTACGCGTGTGAATTAAATTCGTTGCCTAATTTCGCCTATTATACAGTCCACACAAATTGTTGAAATCGTTGTTGTACTGATCATCCGCAATCGCGTTGATCATACAAATCATTATTCGTGTTGTTATTCTTGTTAGATTTGCTCCTTACCATTTGGTCTCATCATAACAACGAACTCTCATTACTTCCAATCGCCCTTTATTGTTGTTAAAAAATTAAAAAGTTCATATTGGTCGACTCATATTAGCACTTCTTGTGTTAATACTAGCTGTGGCCACTACAAAACATCTTAGTTGTTGCTAAATTTGCAAATACTTTGTCGTTGTACAGAACATCCAACGTCGCGTTGATCGTACGGAGCATTCGGTGTTGTTACTTCGTAAAATACTAATTGTGGCTATTCTCATTTTAACTGAGAACTTGCAAATATATTTTGTAATATTTGCAATAACAACATCGTTAACTTCCAATAACTCATGCTCTCGAGTTGTTAAATTATTACACACATTGATCCTACATCGATCTTCTTATTTGTTGATCATTTGAAAGTTTGTTATTGTTGTTGTTATTCCCCAAGGCCTTTTCTAACAAAGCCCTTTTGTTGAGAATTTGCATTGGCAAATTTACAATAACAACACACATTGCCTACAGTCACATATTGTCGTTTGGTTTACCTTGGTTTTACGATCATCTCCCACCAAAAATTATTTGGCGTTGTTATTTCTCCTCGTTTTATTTTAAAACCCTTTGAAAATTTGCATTGGCAAATTTGCAATAACAACACTCCATCCAAATTCTCATTCCTTTGGTTTATTTGTTGTACAGATCGCCAACATCGCCAACCAAACACATTCGTTTGTTCTATTCTCCTACCTTGGTCTAATAGGTAATTCTACTAATTTGAGAAATTGCATGGTAATTCTACCAACAACTTTCCCGCCTTTTTAAGCGTCCCTTAAAAAACTCTGCTGATCCTCTGCACTCACTTGCTTGGTCGTTTGCAACGTCTGTTGTTCAGTGGGAGTTTCGCTGTTCACACACAGCCATTTCTCTGCTAGCGTCGCTTGTGTGGTTAGCACAGTGGGGTAAAATAGTACAAATTGTTTTTTTTTTAATAATTAATTTTGAAAATTATTTTTCGATTATTTTTTGAAATTTAATTAATTGGCAGTAGGGTTTTTGGAATTTTGGACGAATTCACCCTACATTCGGCACTTATTGCGCATATTTGGAGCAGGCAATATATGTGAAAAATAATTGTTTTTCGAAATTTTTATATTGTTTTTGGCAATATTTGTTAACAATTTTGGAAAATTATTTGACTCTACGTAGGGGTTTCAGTATTTTTGGACAAATACACCCTACTTTTGGCATACTTTGCACCAACTTGTCAACCGAACAATATATATTTCAAACAAATTAGTTGATTTGCGTTGAGTTTCTGGTGCAAATATTAGTGTTTTCATATTAATAACTTATTTGTCTCTGGATTTTGGACAACTACACCCTACAATTGGCTTATCTCACCTTATCAAACACCCTACACTTGGTAGCACCATATACATTCTTGTATAATTGAAACTTTTTTGCATTTTTTGGCCAAATTAAAGTAGTTTTTGATCGCCCTGAGGAAGTTTCTTCAAATTTTCTCTTATTTCGTCCTACTATAATTTCAAATATTATCACCCGTTGCTATTATTCTTTTGCATTTGTACAATTCTGGAGGTTTTTGTGGAAATTTCTTATTTCCTTTGAGCTATAGCAATTTGTGCTTCAACTGAATCTCCTCTTTTCACCATTTCTCGTAGTTTGTTGCAAATTAAATTGTAGATTTTCGGTGATTTTTGTGCATTAAAACTTAAAAATGTCAGTCACCCCACTCACTCGTTTTGTTAGAGCTTCAGACATATTTTTGAAATTTGTAGCATCCTTTGAACGGATTAATGAGTCCACATATAATGTCTATAATCTCGAAATTCGCAGTTCAGAATTTCAAAAATTGTGGCACAAAGTCAAGTGCGCTTATGACGAGTGCAAAAACTACCTCTCGACATCCGAGACTGCACAGGCTGGTGTTATTGATGTCGTTGAGGAAAAATATGGTACATCCTACATTGCTTTTCTCCGGTGTTTGTCTACAATTGACAGGCATCTTAAACGCCTTAAATCTTCAGGCACTGAAACTCCTTCACCTGCTATAGCTCCTCCAATATCACCACCTCCACAAGATGAATTGTTGAACGTTTCAAAAGAAACGCAATCTCCAGGTTTGCTTTCGAGTAAATCTTTAGAAATCTCCCCACCTCCCAAATACTCGTTGAATCTTGCTGAAGTAGCAACTCCACCCAATATATCATTGGACGAATCCGTCCCGTCGGTTCCTGTGCAGTCTGCTTCCTCCTCCGTACCCGCTCCACCAGAACCTTCTTCCAACACCACAACATCCTCTAGTGGCCCTGTTGATAACTCCACATCACCTGTCGGTACCCACAGCTTTCTGTTGCCACCCCTTGACATCGAAGTTTTTGGTGGAGACTTCGTGTCTTGGCCCACCTTTAGGGATTTATTCACCACCATATTTGTCCATAATTCGCAGCTCTCGAATATTGAACGTCTGTACTACTTAGTGCAGAAAACCACCGGTGAGGCACGCGAAATCGTTTCTAGATTTCCACTCACCGATTGTAGTTTCCCTTTAGCGTGGAAAGCCTTGTCGGATGCGTACGACAATAAGCGTATACTGGTGAATAGCCACATAAATCAATTGTTCAATCTCCCCTTTTTCGATAAAGAAAGTGTATCGGGTTTGAAAACCATCCAGCGTGGGATTAATAGTTGCCTTGCTGCAATGGCCGTCTATGACGTCATTACGGATCATTGGGATCCAATAGTTGTTTATATTTGTTTGCAAAGGTTGCCAAGGTTAACTTTGACTCTGTGGGAGCAAAGTATCAAAAACAAGTCGTCTTTGCCTTCTTGGAAAGTCTTAGATGCTTTCCTCACAGAGAGGATACAAACACTGATGTGTATCCAAAGCGTGTATGGAAATCAGGTCGCAAAATCATCAGCCACAAATGTGGTTTCATCCAACTCCTCCAAAAAATTGTTGTCGGTACATAAATCTTACGATGTATCACCCCCTCGATCCACAAATTTGTTGACAAACAATTGCCCCATTTGTCCTAATCAGAGACATGTTCTGCGTCTCTGCCCTGAGTTTACTAAACTATCATTTGAGGACAAATTCTTGATCGTAAAAAAGCACAACTGTTGTATAAATTGCTTATCTCGTGGTCATGCTGTTAAAAACTGTAGCAGCAAACATTGTTGCAATCCCTGCAAACAAAGGCATCACAGCCTTCTTCACCGGCCACAAAATAGAAAAGTTGTTGCTTGGCCAACTTCGAAAACCTCTCCGCCTTTTCCTGCTGTCAAAAGTAAAGAGATTAATTCCAGTTTGTCACAACCAAGCTTCGTTCCGGCTTTTAAACCTGTCAAAAGTCGAGCTTATGGTTGTAAGTCGTCATCAAATACCGCTCCGGCTTTTACAATGGTCAAAAGTCGAGTATTTTCATCTTCTTTGTCACGTCCATGCTCCTCTCCGGCTTTTCCAAATGTAAGAAGTCGAGAAGTTTCTGACAAAAGCAAACTAAACCCGGTTCCTATCCCTTCAATAGATAATAATGGGCTCCTTGGAACCGCGAGAGTGAATGTTGTTTATAATGGTAAATTGTACACTGCACGCGCAATTGTTGACCCTTCGTCTAAGGTAACAATTTTATCTAAAAAACTTAAAAATTCAATCGGAATTTTGTCACTTCCTGTAACTAAGAACGCTAAATCTGCTACACCAAGGGAAGTTTGTGCTTTGAAACTGTCATCCCCTAAACATTCGTCTAGAATTGTCGAAACTAAAGCATTAGTCTTACCTAATGTCAAGGGGAAACTGTTCACGCCCCCACCCATGTCTGACTTGAAATCTCAAATTCCTAATCTGGAATTAGCAGATACGTTTGATAGCAGCCCAATAGACTTGCTACTTGGTGCTGACCTCTATCCTAAGATTCTGGAAGCTGAGCCGCCAAAAATCGTTTTGGATTCGTTGCTTGCCCAAAAATCTATTTTCGGGTATCTCCTTACTGGATCTGTTCCTCTCGCCTCTGGCACATAATCTCGCAACGGATAGTGTATTGAAATCGACCACTAACTAATTGTTGAAACCAATTGCTCCTACCATATCTTGAAAATTAATAACTCATCTACATATTGCTTTGAATCGGTAGTAAATCGGATTCAATAATTTCAATTATAGCTCACTTAGGAATCTGAATTTACGTTCTTTCCTAACATTTAAATGACTTATATTCCAATTTTGTATAAAATGCTAGACAATTGGTCTAGCATGGGAGGCGGAATGTTTAGGTTTGATACATTCCAACTCAACTTCCCGAGCTCAGTCGATCACGGATGCTGATTGACATCATCGTGCATCACCTCAGCAAGTTCCCTCTGCGGAGACCGTAGAGTGTTGATGCTAACGAGCGGTGCTTGTTGAGTTTTCTCTCATTGGAATATGTAAATGTAGTAGTATAAATCGACTCAGATCCTCTGCGATCGCTGCAATCCTCTGCGATTGCAAGAACCTCTGCGTTCACTGGTCGATCAACCGTTGAATAGTTAACTTCGCGTATTAACCAACCGTCTCGCGTTAATACTAAACGGCCTCCGTCGCCACCACAGATTACAATTGGTAATCCTAGTTGATATTAACAGGCCTCTGTCGCCACCCCAGATTACAAGGTAATCTTTGTTGTTATTTGAAAAGAATTACACCAATAAACGGCAATCATTTATTATATTTAAACTGATACGGCTTTTGTTGTTTTATTTTATTCTTTTCACCCCCACTGCTCTTCATTCCTTTACCGAGTTATCGAAGCCTATGGATTTCCCCTCCCTCACCTAAACAGGTATATTATTTGAAATAATACATTTTTGAATAATTTGGGATGACCGCGATATTTCACTTCCGCGACGACCATTCAAAAAAATATATAGCCTATTTTCACCACCGGTGTTCCCAGTACATTATCTGAAATTTTCAAGAAAATCTATTCAGCCGTTTTTGAGTCTATTTGGAACATACAAACATACTAACATACACACATTGCCTTTTATATATTAGAAGATTATTATCAGTTAGGGTATAAATAATGTATTTCACACACGTCTGTACCATTATGGACCAATTTACGGGTCGATATTTCAAGGATATAGGGATATTCAAGAGATTTATCATTAAACAATATTTTCTATGGTTTTCTCCCATTATCTCGGAATATTTTGCGGATTTTGATTTTTTATGAGAATAGGAACATATTTTATCTTTGAAGGAAATAACTTTAAGTTTGAACCCGAAACACGCTATAAACGTGATCCACAAAATGCAGCCTTACCTTTGTAGCAGTGTTCTGCAAATGAATACATAACACTTCGATCAGTTTACTACCATCTTGCTATGAAATATTGTTTAAAGTGCCAAAATATTCATTATGGTCCACATCATTAACGATAAAAATTAAATATCGCAGTATTTTAAATGGTAGATTAGACTATTATGATGCCTGGGAGCATTTAGGCATGAAAATATCATCAGAAGGACATTTATTTCACAAAGATACCCAACTTTTTGGCGGTTTTTGACTCAAGCTTACTGAAAAGTGTATTTTAAAATGAATTATGTTCAAATATATTTTTATCAGTTCACAATATAATCTGCCATAATGATTATGGGTGGTAAATGATTTATATTGAAAATCTAATTGACAATTTTTGTAGCTATGCTTTATCAACCGAGTGGAATAGCAAAATATGACTTCAAATTATTTTTTTCTAATATCTAGAGATTATAGTCTTAATAGAGAAATTGTTTTGACATGGAAATTGCTCAGAAGATGAGGATTGGTGTGCATAAGTAGGATTGGATTTGTAATTTTGCACTATTTACCTGAGAGCAACTTCTGTAATTTCACATTTTCTGCCTAGATCGTGCATATTTACAGCGTTTTCCATAGTTTGATATTTATTCGTTACGAAATAAATAGATAACTGCAGCAATTTCTTATTATTAGCTGCATAGTTCACCGAAACTCTCATTTTAAATTTCGTTACAACTTTTGACACCAACATTCCCTATTTTAATTAAAATCTATGAGTGTCAAGTAGAATTTTCCTTTAAATGTTAATAATTTAGCTAAAGCAATTAATCTTGGTACCAAAAGGTACGATTAAGTACCAAAAGTAACGCAATTATGATGTGTCAAAATACTTATGCCGTTTTGCTTTTGCCTCCCTTTTTAAACATTCGCCTACCTAATCACAAATTAAGCTGGAATTTCTTTGATCCATTAATTTTTATTTAGCTGAGAGGTCAAAGAAAACCCCTAAATTGTTAACCGTTTTATGAATGCTGACAATAATTATATGCCTTTTAAGACAAATGTAGATTTTGTCAAAATAATTATGCCAGGGACTGTATTAAAGTCTTTATCTAATAAACGGCTCAAATGTTCAAACCAGATCCAGATGCACATATAAACATACGCGTATTTAACCAGACGAATTAATGTAAACAACTATTGTGACAGTGGCATTAAATATGAGGGAGTAGGAGGAGTTACAATGAATGACGTCACAATGTATAAGCCTATCTGAATAGTCAAAATAAATAAGAGAGAGGGGAGAGAAAGAGAGAATGCAATAAAACAATATGACCAAGGAAACAGAGTAAATTAAGACTAAACAATAATTTCATGATTGCAGCAAACTCCAAACAATAGTTGTTGTAAATCTATATATATAAAAATGGTGTAAAAAATGTATAGTAATTCATAAAATGAGAACGGCTAGGCCGATTTCTGTAAATTTTTTTGTCAGTTATTCGTATTTTCGAGGAGAAGGTCTTTACGGAAGAAAATTTTGGAAAATCTCTCTGGAAAAGTCGGAAAATTGGAAAAATCGAAAATTGAGTTTTTGTATGAAATTTTATTCCTTAATAGCGAGACGAAGTTCGCCGGGTCCGCTAGTGCTTAATAAAAATTTACGTTACTATTGAAATTCATAAATTAATAGAAACTCATGTAAAATAACTCAAATACACCAACTACTTTCGTAACAATATGATTGCTTAAGTGTTGAGTATTCCCTCATTGGCTTAACTTTAAAGTAATTGAGTAATGTTTACAAAACGAAGAAGAAGTTTGGCTACTAAAAATTTTTGGTATATCACTGTGCAACATTTTTAAGGTGATCTTGTGCAAACAATTCGAATTGAGGATTTTTTGAAAGTACAGACCTAAACGACAAGAACCCCTAGTTGGGTTTTGTTGTGTCAGATCCAGCTCGGATTTTATGGCCCCATCTAAACATGGTTAAATATTGACTTTTTAAAGAAATTCGGGGCTATATCTCTGAAACTAATGCGAATCTTCTTCTGACGTCTGAAGCAAATTTGTAGATAAGGACAAGAATACAATATTTGGAGAAATAATGAACACGAAAAACTACATTTATTGCCGCAAATTTCAAAATATATGCAAAAATACCACAATTTTTATACATTTCGCACAGTATCTCCAAAACCGATAATTTTTTCTGAATATTTTCTTCTGGAAAAATATTCCCTGGAATGTAATACACAACACTTACGAAAATGTCATTGTTGTAAAATGCCCCTATCCCGTTGTTTTCAGTACATTTTCAACGACGATTTAATAAAAATGTCAATAATGTAGTGAAATCCGAAATGCGAGAATAAACTGTTGGTGTGAACTGTGTTTGAAATACGTGTTGTAAAAGATATGATGCAAAATACCGCTGAAACAACATGAAGTAAGCATTTTAGAGTTTCAGAATGTTCTAAAGAATTGTTGAGAACTTTATTTGGAAGATTTTTCCAACAGGTTACTTGGTTCAACTCCCAATAGTTTAGCTGATACTGACCAGAATTTCAGCAATTAATCAAAATTTCCTATATTTTATAGATTTTTATGCCCTAGGTGGAGTTTTTCTTCTGTGGTTTCTTCAAAAGATAAGTTCTACTAGTTTAGGTCTACAATATTGCTAAAGACACCAAGGCCAAATTCCTATTCCTTTCTGAGATAAAGGCCTGATATATGCAAAAAAGTGTAGAGTTAGCCCGGTTTAGATGAGGCCATAATATCCGAACTGGATCTGACAGGACAAAACCCAACTATGGTTTTTGTAGTCTAAATATGTACTTTCAAAAAATCCATACTAGAAGTTGTTTGCATTTTCAGTGTTGCATAGTGTATGTCAAGGATTTGGTATAGCCCCACATTACAGTACCTACAGATTTAAAAGCAAACTCGTGATACAAAATTAATATATTTTGCACAGTTAATTGATACATTCTTACTTGTTTTTTAAAATTCCTATAATTTCTTAAGCTCTAGTTATACCACACAATCCCTTATGATTAACTAAATTCCATATGGCGTATGAGAAATCCCAAATCGATTAAAGCAAAATCAAACACAACATATATATTCAGTGGTAACAGATGTGTTTTGGTCATCACATTTCGTTAGAAGCATTCAGCTACAAAATGTGGATTTCTGTGCGAAAATATGACAATTTCTATTGATCCTTAACCTTTGTTCCCTCCTTTGGCAATAAACATTTTGGGTTTGATGGCATGTTTGGTTTAAGTCCATCCTAAGGAAGGAGACTTAAAATATGAAGGATTCCTTTGAGGGATGCTTTATAATAAATAAGATTTTTACATTTCAAATGTAACCACATATTTGGACAAAAAATAAATCCCAATACATTTATAAATTCACAAACACACATTCATTCACTTTTATTTCTATTTATATAGTGGCATTTATTGGAAATTTGTGTTAAGAAGGGAATCGAATACAAAAGTTATTTTGGTAGTAACTGTAATCTTTTTGGTATTTGTTTTCTGTGATCCGCACGTGTCACACAAAATTCCTCGAATGTATTTAAGGTCTCTTGAGAATTTTGTGGCCTCTTTTGGACATTTGAACTTGACGACAAAAATGTGGATTAGGAATTAACTGCACTATGACACAAATGTTGAACTTTTGTAGGGCAGGTACCCTTAGGGAGGACCGATATTTTAGAAGTTAAACTAAATTTTGATAAAATATTAGTAGATACAAAGTTTGGACCAAATTAGTTGCCCTATTCAAGTGATATCGTCCTAGCATTTTAGTGAAATTTTTTAAATATTGGGGAGAAGTACTGAAAGTTGTGGACCGGTATTGCCCATGACACTAAGTTTGGATATAATATGACGAAAACCAAATTCTGGACCAA
This sequence comes from Musca autumnalis, assembly GCF_047663935.1. Taxonomy (NCBI): domain Eukaryota; kingdom Metazoa; phylum Arthropoda; class Insecta; order Diptera; family Muscidae; genus Musca; species Musca autumnalis. The sequence goes on from NW_027411644.1 coordinate 37,745,370, forward strand.
ATCGGTTGAACAGTTCGAGAGTTATCGTGCTCTTCGACCGCCACATATGGTGACATAGGGGTTTTTACATCTTTCGGGCTGTTTTCCCAAGAAATATGAACTTGCCCCTGAAAAAACTTTTACCGTCGTAATGGAGGTAGCGAATGCAAATCACATCAACAAAAATCAAAGTGATTCGAGAGCATGCCTTAAAGTAACTTATCCGAAATTTTGTGTGAGAGGTACCAGAAGGAGTAGCAAAATATAGTCCATATTCGAACCTGATCTATATCTGGTAGATATATTAGAATGTGCAAAGTATAGATTACATCGGTCACTCCCTAAAAGAGTTTTCGTGCGCAAAAATTTTCCGAACATTTTTGAAGTTTTGTGGGGGAGGTACCTGAAGGAGTGGACCGATATAGCCCACCTTCGAATTTAAACTATGTTTTGATCAAATATTACAAAGGCCAAATTTTGGACCGAATCGACAGATCCGTTCGAGAGTTATCTTGCGCTCCAACCACTACACAAGGTGTCATAGGGGCTTTTTGCACATTTCCGGCCATTTTCTCAGGAAGTATGGACTTGCCCTTGATGAAACTTGTACCGTCGTATGGGGGGAAGTGAATACAAGTTGCTGCAACAAAAATAAAAGCCATTCGAGAGCAGGTCCTAAACTGAACTTATCCGAAATTTTATGTGGGAGGTACCCGAAGGAGTGAACCGATTAAGTCCATATTGGAACCTCATCTAAGTCTGGTAGAAACTTCGCGATGTGCAAAGTATGAACTAAATCGGTTACTGCCTTCAAGAGTTATCGTGCCCACAAATTTTCCGAACATTTTGGAACTTTTGTGGGGGAGGTACCGGAAGGAGTGGACCGATATAGCTCATCTTCGAACTTAAACTAAGTTTGGACAAAATATTACGAAAGCTAAAATTTGAACCTAATCGGTTCATCCGTTCGAGAGTTATCGTGCGCACCAGCCAGCCAGACAGACGGACAGACAGACAGACGGACGGACATTGCTAAATCAACTCCAAATTGTCTGAAACACATTCCGTCCAAACATACTTGGGGTCTAAAACCATTATTTCGATGAGGCACATTTTGCCCGTATGAAAGTGTATATCAGCAAAAATGTCTAAAATCGTCTATTTAATTTCAAAAAAAAATTTAATACTACATCTATGATTTTTGGTACATAGATTAAGAAGAAAATCGTCATTCCAAATCTGTTTTCGTTACCAACTTTGATAGTTGCGCGCAAAAGATATGACCGTTTTAATTATGCTAATTAGAAAAAATTCTAAAAAAATCGCGGCTTAATATAGTAAGCTGTTATATCCAATTGTCGTTAACTGAATTCGCACCCTTTGAGAATATGCAAAAAAAATTCAAAAAGTTTCAATGGATTCGCGAAAAATTAAATTTGTTAAATAATTTCACGTATTTGCAAACATATTTTTGAAACAATAGCGCTTATACTTACAAAAAAATATATAAAAAAATTATAGCAGTATCCAGACATTGTGAGGAATAAAATGAAACCTAAGTCGTGAAGTTTGGAGCTATAGTATTCGTGTTATTTGCAAAAATACAATGAAAATGTGACGAAAAAAATAAAAATTATGTTATTCTAATTTTATTTTTTTATGGTTTTATAGGAAATGTTGAAGAAAAAATGATTGAGTTCTTCGTCATTTTCGTCCAAATTTCACGCAATAATGAAGATATTCCGTTGCAACAACTTTTTCACTTATAGTTTTCCTATTGGCGAATATTTTTAGAACATTATATTAAATCACAAGGAATTCCAATTGTGGCATAACATTAAAATAATGTTATACCACGATGTAGCATCAGTTGCATGTTAGGGTGCAAAAAACAGTAAAATGCCCATAATTTCCACGAAGTACATTTGCATTTTATGCGCATCCGATTTCAATGATCACCATTAAAAAATACATCACCCTATGTCATTTCAATGCGACCCATCAAGAACCGTGGATGTAGCATCGCACTCAGTTTTTAGAAAAAATCTATTATATCTCCGGATTCGCGAACGTTTTTCAATATCTGTTTTCGCACATTTTAAATATGCGCTTTGCTCTATTTATCTAAGTAGGAATAACACATCTAAAACGCGTCTAAATACGCAATATTTTCAAAAATATTTTTTGCATATTTTCGAAATTTGAGGGGTATCATATCCGCCGATCTAGTGGATGGATTTAGACGCGCAAAGGCTTGTTAGATTCTGAACGTAAAAAAACTAAATTCACGCGGGTTTCCACTGAAATCGAAAGGCATTTGTAACTTTTGAATCCAAAAAACTGGTTTTTTAAAAAAAATAACGCACAAAAATTTCGACTTTAAGCTGAGATTGTTGTGAACCTTTGAGTTATACATCAAAAAATGCGTAATCGCGAGTACTACAATCTCATAATCAGTTTTTAAACGAGTACAGTTGCGCGTTCCGATTAGAGCAAAAATTCAAAAAACCCAATTTTTCAGTCTTCAAAATGTCAACATCCGTTTGAGATTGATGCGGTGGTTATATTAAAAAATCATACATTAGAAACTTCATCTCTGAAGTGTATTCTTTAACTTCTTCCTTGAACATTATACTTTGCATTGTATTGTAAAGCCACTAATTGAAAATTTTCTTAAAAAAAACTCGTTTCCTTCAACGATTTTTTTCTATTTTTTTACATTAATATGACCACAGCTTCCGCTCAAATTATAATTTTAAGAAATCCATCGGTGAATCGAGCTGAAACAGTTTATTTTACCTAAATGCGTTCAAAAGTTATGGTATATTACAACAATTCGCGAGATACAATACCCCATACCTCAGTTTCAACAGAAGTAAATTTTCTACAAAAAGGCCGATATACCCTTTCTAGCCTAAAGGCTGAGGGTATAAAATTCAAATGTCGTTCGTTGGTAATGGCATCAGTTGAGAACGCCTGGACCGATTTGGATAATTCTTTTTTTGAAATGTTCGTTATAACCCAACTTAGGTTTGTTATGCCAAGAAAAATTGACCACGCCTTTTTACCACCTTTTTATACCCTACACCACTATGTGGAAAGGGTATTATAAGTTTGTTTTGGTAAAAATTCATGTAACACAGCGAAATATTCGTCGGAGACCCCCAATGTGGTTTACCAATCTTCATATCTCGACGAGATAAAGCGATTTTGAGATGTGTGTCCATCCGTCCGTCCGTGTGTCCGTCTGTCCATTATAAATTGTAATCAAACTCCAGGCTGCAATTATGGACCGATCGTCACGAAATTTGATATGGAGGTCGGTTTCACATCAGAATAGATCGCTATTTTAATTGAAATATTTAGCGGTTGAAATGGACCAAAAACAAAATTTTTATCCGATTTTGTAGCTGTTCTGTAGGTCGCAATAATAGTCCGATCGCCTCGAAATTTTAAATAAAGTAAGAGTAAATGACAGAGTAGAAGCTTGCAATTTGAGATGGCGATCTGATAATATTTAGAGGGTTAAATGGACCAAAACTTTTGTGTGAAATTTGTGAAAAATTTTAATATACAGCTTATATCTTTATTCCTGGAAGAGACATTCCGGGCAAGTAAGCTACACTTGAAAGACGATCTCTTGACGTTTCCATAGAAGCCAATTATGTTGATTTACGTGCTCAGATAACAGAGTTTCAGCTTAATATATCCAGTTATTTGTTTGTAATGTAATCAGAATCACGCTAGAGATCGCAATTATAGCTTAATAGTCACGTAATTTGGCACGATGTAGGAGTTTAGGTCTAAGAACATGCCTACAATTTTGAATGATCCTCTCATATTATCTAGTGGGTTAAATGGACCATTACTTTTTTATGTATATAATATAAGAATGTTATTTTTGATATATATTTTAATTCATGGATGGCATATACCGGCAAAGTAGCCTACATATGGAAAAATAACTACTGACCTTTCCCCCTGATGCAAATTGCAATAACGTGTCTGCTAGATAATGGGCCTACTAATATAAAATGGGTTTTGTGTAGAGTACCACAATTTCCTCCCATACTACAAATTGTCTCTATCATGATAGATAAATTTTCAGTTCAGTTGTCCAATTATATGTTTTATACAAATACTAGCTGACCCGGTCCGCGTTGCTGGCCCGTTGTTTGGGTTCTCCGTGTAAACTTTAGTTATCTATCCAGTATTGATACAGCCATAATTACGCATCCCTATAGAAACTTTATAATATAAATCAATGTTTTGACATAAATTCCATGTAATGGTATCCCCCAAATTTAAGATATAAAATCTCTTTTATTATACCCTTCACCATAAATCGACAGTTTAAAGCACTTTGTGACCCACATATAATGGTCGGTGCACGTCAATTAAATTGCTATATATTGGATTGTTGGTCTCGGTTGGTCTAGGTCCACGTATAGGTATAGGTAGGTATAGGTCCACGTTTAGATATAGCTCTCACAGAACGGTACCGGCTGATTTTCGCTATTTTTGAGGATTTAACATCATTATCACACCGAAATAGCTGAAATCTGGTTTTAATATATTTTAAAGAGGAGAGCATAAATATTCGGATCGACCGAAAGACACGCCTTTTCATTTGCGCTCGGTATGTAACAGTTATAGGTTCACGTTTTGATATAGCTCCCATAAAACAGTACCTCCCGATTTTCGATAGTTCAGAGATATAGCCACTGTTGGGGGTCGTAAACAGTCTTGCAGAGAATTTTCAGTATACGTCCTCGTTTTGATATAGCTCCCATAGAACGGTGGCGCCTGATTTTCGTTATTTTTGGTGGATTTAACCTCATTCAGCCCGATCGAACGTAACGCCTTTTTTCTTCGCGCTCTATATGCAATAGTGGTAAAATACCCCTCAGCGAAATCTATGTTCCCTCGGGATATGTATGGCAACATTTATATAATTCATAAAAAATTACTTCTATAAATTCTAGTTGTTATTATCGAGATTTTGTTGTATTTAAAAAATGTATCTTTATCTAGCTATTCCAAGGATTGAAATCAATGCTTATGAAGTTTCACTTCCCACATTTTGAGATTTTATCCGTAATTATAATATTTTCAAAAATCGAACACGATCGCGGTATTCTGATTCCAATGAGGATATTGTATTGTATATCAATAACTTTGTCTGATTTCCAATCGATCTTTCTGGAATTTCGATCTAGTGACATGTCAAGTTATCGGGATTTTACTGTATTCCAAAATGTGGAGTTTATCGTTCTATCCCACTTATTGTTTAGTGTTCAGCGTTTATAGCGTTTTATAGGCACGCTTACAAAATTATGTATATTATATGATATAATAAATGTTTGCAAATTTTGTGATGGTCGCGATATTTCACTTGTCGCGATATTTCATTTCCGCGAAGACCATTCAGGGTCAAGACAGTAATTACAGTAGTATTGCAAACAATCTGTAAACAATACGTTCAAAAATATCAGGGACTTCAGATTTAAAAAAAAAAAAAATTGAAGGAGAACCTCCGGTCACTACACTTAGCCGTATTAAAATAGCTCACGACCGCGATATCCCACTTGTTCAAGCTAGTGTTTATATCATTTTTGTGTCACGCTTACTAAAATTATGTATATTAATTGAAATAATACATTTTTGAAAACTTTGTGATGACCGCGATCATTCAGGGAAAACAATCTGTAAACAATACGTTCAAAAATATCAAAGATTTCAGATTTTCTTAAAAACATTGTGGGGGAGGACCACTGATCTCTACTCTTAGCCGTATAAAAACAGCTTTTGAAATTTTTGGGATGACCGCGATATTTCACTTCCGCGACGACCATTCAGGGTCAAGACTGTAATTACCATAGCATTGCAAACAATTCGTAAGCAATATATTAAAACGTATCTTGAATTTCGCGGTTTTCTTAAAAAAATTGTGGGGAGGACCAACGGTCACTACACTTAGCGAGATAAAATATAGATTACGACCTTTTCTCAGACCTAAAAATTCCACATAAAAAAATTTCATAAGATTTCCCAATCGATTTTTCGGAATTTCTATATAGTGACATTTCAAGTTATCGGAATTTTACTGTACTCCAAAATATGGCGTTGACCGCGTTATCCCACATATTGAAGCCAGTGTTTTAGCGGTTTTGTAGTCACGCTTACTAAAATTAGGTATATTATCTGAAATAATACATTTTTGAATAATTTGGGATGACCACGACATTTCACTTCCGCGACGACCATTCAAAAAATATATAGCCTATTTTCACCGCCGGTGTTCCCAGTACATTATCTGAAATTTTCAAGAAAATCTATTCAGCCGTTTTTGATTCTATTCGGAACATACAAACATACAAACATACAAACAAACAAACATACTAACATACACACATTGCCTTTTATATATTAGATTGCAGCATGGGGTCTCCTCGCCACCTATTCTATTCTAGGATTTAGGGTAAAGGGGATACATACAAAATACGACAAAAGATATTTCTCATAGAAATAATGGTTTTGGGCCCCAAGTATATTTGGACCAAATTCTTTGGAGTCGATTTAGCCCTGCCCGTTCATCTGTCTCAATTCAAACCAAAGATAATTTTTTTTTTTCGAAAAATTGTGTGAACGATATCTGGCGAAGTGAGGAATTGATTTGGTCCAAACTTTCCATTCATTATTATTCGGGTACATCCCACACAAAATTCGGAGAACTCAAATTTGAAAGTCCTATCGAATCGTTTTGAATTTTTTTTCTGCAGATCGTTCTTGCGTCCCCTTTACGATGGTACAATTGCAATGACAAGTCCATACTTCCTGAGATTATGCCCGGAAAGCTCCAAGAAACCCTGAAAAACAAACAAGAAACTCTCAAGGGGATTTTCTGATTGGTCCAAACTTTGCACATCGTATTATTTCATCCAGTCACACAAAATTTGGGAAAAGTGCAGTTTGAGGACTCGTATCGGATTTATTTGAAGGTTTTCTCACGGTCCCTATTGCAACGGTACAATGTTTCTGGGGAAAGTCCATACTTTCTGAGATAATGGTCCAAAAGTTCCAAAAACCCCTGCCGGCTCAAACTAAAGTACAAATTCAAAAAATTATTTCAAACTTTTTCACTATACATACATATTCCACGTATTTTGAAGCAAACTCGTGATGCAAAATCAATATGTTTTTATACGGCATAATAATTGTGTTTGTTTCTTTTTTTGGTCAAAGACTGAGGGTATATCGCCGTTAGCGCAGCTGACTTATACTATCTTTGGTGTGTAATTGAATATGAAAAATGTTGGGATTTATAAATTTGTTTGCATGCAAATTATTTGAATTTCTAATCGTTATTAGTAGTTATTTCTACCGGTATAAAATATATTTTTGCTATCACAACATATATTCACAATGAACTATTTTCGAAATACCCTGAAAAGCACCAAATTACGTGAATTATCAAACATATGTGAGGTGCAAACAAGTGCAATGTCTGAAATAATAAGGAAATATCGCCGACATTACTAAGGGTTATTTTGCCACCATTGAAAATTTGATGTGACCAATTCTTAGAGGTTGTGGTGTAGGGTATCACATGGTCGGCCCCGTCCGACTATAGCCTTTGCTTACTTGTTTTAATTTGCAATTTTAACCTTTACTACAAAAACTCTGATCTGATTTTACTGAAATTGTCAGAGAATGTACAGGGATGGCCCCAGGTGAAAATAGGCTACATAGTCTTCCTTGCCCTTATGGGATGTTTGTGGAACAATTATTATTATCGGTTTGGAAATTAATTAGCGAGACAGTTGTGGTTGTGTCTCCACCTTACGTACTTATTTGGGACCCAAAGACTTCACAACGCAGACAAAATTTGTTGATATATTTTAAATACTCAATGAATAACTCGGTTTGACAATAGACCCGAAGAAATGAGGTAGAAAATACAATGTCATTAAGACTCAATACGACAGGCCAGCAACGCGGACCCAGGTCTGCTAGTTACAAATATTTAGCAATATTTTGTGAAAATCTAAAACTGAATTTGGCCACAAAGTAATGGATATTGTTTGGAAATTATTGCTTAATTGGCTATCCAACTGACACAGAGCGACATAGCAGTATTGATTTAAACCATCATCAACAATAACAACAACTACAACAATTGTCATTGATGAAAATGCTTGGTTGGTTGGAGGGTTGCTTGGTCGGTTGGCTATTTCATTGCCAGCGATTTAGTTGGATTGGAAATCTGTGGATTTTTTGGTTTGGATTTTAGAGTATCATAGAAATGATTGTAAATATACATACATGTGTATGTATATGTGATTTTGCCTTGTAACATTCCTAGTAACATTGTGGTCCTCATCATATGTGTTAGATGTTGTTAAATGTCATGAATGAAACATTCATTAACAACAATTACAATTTTTTTCTTATAACATGGTTAGGGAAACCAACAAACATTGTAGAGCTGTTACAAACCAAACTAGTAACAACGGCGTTGAGCTTTACACCCTCCACCATCCACTGAAATTGAGATTTATACGTGTAAAATCTTCAAAATACGTTAAATAGAGAGGAGGCGTCATATGGGTATATGGGCAATATTATTGAAAATTTACACATCGTTGAAGCCAAGGTTTACCCCTTTATAACACGCGAATAGTGGTTGTCTATTGTACAATTTAAATGGGTTGAAGCCAACGTGACTTTTTTGGTTTTCTCTCGATTTGTGACTAAACCACATTTTTCCCGATTTTCCTGTCAAAGTGAAAGTAGAAGCCAACTAAATAAGGATCATCCCACCAATGTATAACTTTTCAAAATTTGATCTGCGTCTACCATTAAATGATGCTGACATTTTGAAGCCAGATTTTAAGTGTTTTTTGAAATTTTGTTATAATTTCGTTCCGCAAACAGGTTTTTCAAAAAATCATATATAGGAATGAAGAACTCACGATTCTGATTTATTTGATATATGTGTCGTGAATGTAGCCTACACAGCTTCAGAGAAATCTGTATCCAAATACCCAAAATTTTGTGCGAACAAATTTTTAAAAATCATATATTTCGGGTCTAATTTGTACAATTGGCATTCGATTTACTCGTGCATGATTACAAATTTTTGTATTTTTACGTTGCGGATCTAATAAATCATTATTCGTTGAAATCCATCTACTAAAACGCGAGATAGGAGAAATTCCAAGGTAGGAAAAAAACCTAATATTGTTTTTGAAAATATCGCGCATTTTATCGCGTATTCTGTCGGAAGCTTGCACTGCTATTAAAAAACTAGTGCAGCATCTTCCTTTTTGCGGAAACAGAGATTTAAAAACTTCACTGATAAGGGAACTACATTTATTTTATCCCAAAAATAGTGTGTGATGCTACATAAACGGTTCTTGACTGATTGCCTTAAAATAGATATATATCGATGCAGATTTTCATGGTGACACTAAAACCGGATGCGGAACGAAATTGTATGAACTTTGCCCAAATTAGCGATGTTTTATAGGTTTTTTAATGCTAAGATGCAGCCGATGCTAAATCTTAGCGTCCAAATTATATTTCGAAAAATATATACAAATTAAAAGATATGGTCTTGCTGTACATGAAAATCACATGCGGACAAAATTTTGATAATTACGCGATTTACACATATTTTAATAATGCATATAAGTTAAAGCGGTTTATTTGAACTGTATTTCCGTTTAAGAAGTCTAATGATTAATTTCAACAACCCGATAACTTTCCTCAATGGGAAACCTTCTATGTGAATGTAGATACAGCAAAATCCGCCCATTTTCTTGGGAGTTTCACGAAAAATAAAAGAGGTACTCCTATAGAATTTTTCCAATATTTTCAACTCTAGAATGCATGTGAAAACTATTTTTCCAAACCAAAAATTTGTTTTTTGTAACACAAATATGTGCTTATTTTGGCTATAATATCCTAACTACTATCCCGATGATTATAAGTTTGGTCTCATTCGATTCCCCGTGAAGCCTTTCTTTAAAACTGTTACTTTTTTGTAATTTTTGACGGGTAAATTGACCTATATTTTCAAAAAATTCGGATTTCATTTAAAATTTTGTCAATTTTTTCCACGAATGCTGAGTAACATTTTACAAATATTATGCAAACTACTTAATGACGTCACTTCGTGATAACTTTTTAGTGGCAATTGTGCTCAATAAAATAATTAGCGTTTTTATAATAATTTTTTCTTAAAAGCAGAAGTAAAACCGCGATAACATTTGTCCGCAACAACCAAAAATTTGCTCGCGAACGGATTTGTACTGGGAAAGTTTTTCGTAACCTATGTACCAAAAATCATTAATGTAGCGCAAAAAGGAAAAAAATCAATTTTTTTGGAAATGGAATATGAAATAATTGGCAACATTTCCCATATACCAACACTTTTATACCCCTACCGAAGACTAACTAATAAATATAAGCTAGTTCGGATCCAAAATGCATTAAAATCGTAAAAAAATGCGGAAACCCAGTCGACACAGTTCTATTGGGGCAATGTCCTCATAGAAATACTAGTTTTATACCCGTAGAATGCGAAATCCGTTTCCTAAAGTTTAAAGTCCTTTAGTTTGTCTACCTGTTTTACTGGCTGCTGGCACAGATCTATATCAACCGATCTTAAGATCTAGATCAACCGATTTCATCCAAACTTTGCACCCCCCAACAATTAGCTCAAATTTAAATCAAGCTTGAATATAGGCCATATCAATCCATTCCTTCGGGTACCTTCCCCATAAAAATTATTTTTTTTTCGCTAATATATTTCATTCATTCAGGCAGATCAAGTTCGAATATTGACTATTGCCTGGCTCCAGGGACGTACGCAGGATTTAATTTGGGGGGGGGGGCCCAACTTGACCAAAAATTATGAAATTAAAAAAATGTTGTGTAGCATTACGTAAAGCTATTTTAAAGGGGTTTTAGTTGATTTTATATGAAATATTGATACAAAGTATATAATTTCAATTGAGAGAGTTTACAATATTTTAGATATAACTTTGAAATTTGGAACAGAGTATAATAAATTAGTCTTTGGATGTTTAGAATTGAAATTAACCATATCAGAACATGTTCAGTATAGTCCCCATACACAAATTCCGCCTGGTATTTTTAAGATTTTAACCAAATTCTCCAACGCAATTGACGCAATAACTAAAAAATCTTTCAAATGAACATTACCCATATAGATTTACGTTTTAATGTATTCTAGAATTTTTAACCCCAGTAGCTCTTATTTGACATTTTTCTATTTCAAAGGGATATCCATATATCCCACATTAACTTCAGTCCCATTAAAAAGTTTTGTCTTTTGCTTTGCCTTATTAGTTATCAATTGGACACATTTTCACCACGAGGACTGATTCTGACAAGAAGATCTATCTAAAAACCTACTATTGTTATTTGTATACCATTAATTAATTGAAATCAATATCTCCAAAAAAGAATAAATCGAATCCGCGAGTGCAGATTGGGCTCGTACCGAACTATTGTTAGAAAATAATATTCTTTTATGTCATAAAAACAACAAAACTTTACTATTTTACCAGAAGCAAGCCAACTAAAAAATTCAGAAAATTACATTTATGGTCTTTTCCAGTACTGCAAGAATCTACTAATTTTTAGTAGCAAAAATGTGTAGATTCCTGAAGGTTCTGGAACAGGAATTTAGAAAAAAGAGAAAACATTTTTATCAGGGGTCGGGCGATACCAACTACGACTCATAGACTCCGAATTCTACTCGCAGTACTGTTTGAGACTACGAAATCCACATTCTGTCTCGGCAAAATTTTAACTAAGTCCTGACAAAATAGGTTGAGTCGAAAAACTCCATCAGTAGTGCGATTGTCTAACACATTTTTTGAGTTACCGACAAAAATCGGTAAAATTTAAACCCAAAATTATATATGAAAAGTTCAATAAAAATTGAAAACAGTTTTACTACCGGCATAACTTTACACTGCTTTTTATTCGTCGCTAACTTACCGAAAAAATCGGTAATTACCGAAATTATAAGTATTTTAATTTTACCGACAATTGTAGGTAACTCAAAAATTGAGTTAGAGAATCGCTCTACTGATGGTTGTTGTTCCGCCTTATTTCTATCTTAATTGTAGGATTAGATGTTTATGAACTCGATGACATTTAAAACCTTCTAAGGACTATAACTTTTGTCGGCACAGCGGAGGTAAACTTATGAAAATTCATAACTTTTGTTTTCTCGAAAACAAGTAAAAAATATCAGTCGGGTTTACCGACAGCCTGTGTAAGTTGAGACTTTTATCTATAGACAGATCGAATACGGGCTTCATAACCAAAATATTTGTCCTATAAATTGTGTAGTCAGGGAGTTTCAGAATTTCGTGGCTTTTTGGGCGTATAAACTTTCCGACAAAAATATCGAAACATTTGGGTATAAAACCTCAAGATTGTGGGTGTTGCGACTAAATGCTTATGCTGAGCTCATAAGTTTGACTTGGATAAGAGCGCAAAAGTTTTGCACTTTTGTGGAGAAGATACCTGAAAGGATGGTCCATTTTGGAAGTGGACCTAATTTTGGAAGTCATTCCTTTTGATAGTTATGGTGTCAAGCCGTTATTTTAGTTGATCATGGTAAGATTTAGAGCTTTTGAACCGTTATGTCATGAAGCATGGACTTACCACGAAAAATAGAATATCGCTGTATCCAAGACCGCAAGCAGTAGCATTGGTCAAAATGTCCAAAGGATTCTCGAACAGGCCATAAATTGCATTTATGTTGAAATTTTGTGAGGGAGGTATCCGAAGATGTTGTCGCATATAGACCCTCTTGGTACTTGATATACATATCGCTCAATTACTCAAAGAGTTGCATAACTCAAAAAATGCACTTTCTGAGTTAGCAATTTCTATTTTTTCTACGACTTCTACTTTATCTTGTGTCAAATTTTCATGCTGATATCTCTAAAACTCGACGAGTTACAGCTGGTTTACTACGAGTTTCGCATAGTTCAAAACAAAAGTTTTTGGAGTTTATGAAGCAATAAAACACTTCAAATCATGCTTGATCTTGCACAGAAATTTAACACTGATATCTGGCTAGGTGTTTGAAAAATATGGTCTAAAACGCATTTTTCTCGAAACTCGATGTTTTTATATGTGGCACTCTTTGAGTAAATGATCGATATGTACGTCCGGAAGTAATTTTAGGATGTTCAAAGTTTCGGTGAAATCGGATATTGAAATTTTGTGTGCGATGTACCTGAAGGAGTGAACCGATATAATCCACATTCGAACCTAATCTATGTTTCGAAGAAATCGATTTGGACCTTCGAGAGTTATTGTGCGCACCATTTTAGCGAAATATTTTGTATATTTTTGCTAAATCGACGCCAAATTATTTGAAGCGGCTTTTGTCGAAAGATATGAGAAGTCAAAGGTCATTATTTCGATGAGGTACATTTTTACCGTTAGCCTAAAGGCCGAAATTACAGCAGATTTTAATACCATTTATCCAATGTTTGAGCATTAATTTCGTTTACGGTTGTTTTCAGCTACAACTTTGTTAATGGTAGGAAAAAAATTCTGGTGGGTATGCTACTTATAGCAGATATTAGCACTTTATGGCGCACAACAATAAATTTTCTCCATTAAATAAATAATAAAAAATCAAGGTAGTAAAACAATTTTCTAATTGGTTTTAGAGATATACTCCACGGAAAACACTTGACATATCGTACATTTTGTCCAGTAAACATGTCATTTCATGCACTTCCAATCCGCACAATAATAAACTCGTCATTTTTTGAATACAGAATGAGTTTAAAGCCGCAAGACCTTTATATTCATTATAGAATTCCTCGATCCTTTATTATTTGATAATGAAATTACATGAGATAAAGAAGTAATTCAGATTTTACTGGAAGTTTTTCTCGAAAAGAGTATTCAAACAAAAAATTGTTTAAATATTTCTTAGACAACTTGTTCATACAGTACATTTTTAGTACATAACATTCAGAACAATCTAACTTTTCTTTTCAAAATTCCAAAAATAAAAATTATTTTAGAGAAAAACGTAATAGTTTGTTAAAGTAGCTCAAAAATTTGTAGTCGACCAAATCATTTCATTACGTCCCTGCCTGGCTCCCTCTGCTATCGCATACTGAAAATCTTAAACATATTCGCAAAAATTCTGTTTTAGGGCATGTTTTGGATAGTTTTTTCATTTGCAGTAGGAGTTCCTAGCGACCCCCATTAAGAAGGTATATTTTTTCGGCGATAAGTCCATACATGCTGAAATAATTCCCAAAAGCTCTCAAATCCCGGCTGGCACCACATAAAATCATTCATGAGCCCAATAGCTTACGAATTGAGTACCCGATTATTCCGAAAAGTTGCACATTGTAAAATTTCTTCCAAACATGCATCAAGTTGCAAGAAGGTCTATGAAACAGAAGACCATTTAATTGCCCTTTTATGAGGCAGAAGACTACTTCACTGTCCTATTTGAGGCAGAAGACTACTTGACTTGCCTTCTATGAGACAGAAAGAAGACCAATTCAGAGAACTTTATCAGGTATGAGACTATTTCAATATATGGCTTTATTGGCCTTTTTTTGAGACAGAAAACTACAGTGTCTTTCTATAATACAGAAAACCAATTCAGAGGTCTTCCGTGATTAAGAAGACAACTTCAGTGGCCTTCGATAAAGCAGAAGACTGCGTCAATGGCCTTCTTTGAGGCAAGAAACCAATTCAAGTGACTTCTTTGAGGTAGAAGACTACTTCGGTCTTCTATGAGGCAGAAGACCACTTCAGTGTCCTTCTATAAAACAGAAGACCAATTCAGGACAACTTCAGTGACCTTCTTTAAAGCAGAAGTGATCATGGAAGTGACCACTTATGAGCAAAAGATCGCTTCAATGGTGTTCTATGAGGCCGCAAGCAATTTCAATGGGGGCTGGAGACCAACCAAATGTCCTTTTTTGAGGCAGAATGCCACTTCAGAGGCACCCTATGTGGCAAATGACTACTTTAATGGCCTTCTATGAGACAAAAACAAATTCACAGACCTTCTTTGAGGCATAATGAGCAATGACTTTCTATAAGGCCTGACCTTCTATGAGACAGAATACTACTTCAATTCCCTTCTTTAAAGCAAAAGCCTAAATCATTGCCTTTCTATGAGGCAAGAAACCAGTTCAATGGCATTCTATGAGACCAGAAACCACTTAATGGTATTCTTTGAGGCATAAGACTACTTCACTGGCCTTCTATGAGTCAGACGACCAATTCAGAGGTATTCTATGAGTCTGAGGACCACTTCAATGGCCTTCTTTAAGACAAGAACCCACTTTCTTTAAGTCTAGAAACCACTTTAATGACTTTCTTTGAGGCAGAGGTCTCCTTTAGTGGCCTTATATGAGACAGAAGAAGACTTCAGTTGCCTTCTATGAGGCATAACACCAATTCAGAGGCCTTCGGTTGCCCTCTTTTAGGCAAAAGCGTACTTCTGTAGTCTCCTAAGAGGCAGAAGAAAACTTCAGTGGCCTACTTTGATCTTCTTTGGGGCAGAAGACTACTTCAGTGGCCTTCTATGAGACAGAAGACCATTCAGAGGCATTCTATGAATCAGAAGACCACTTCAATTGCTTTATTTAAAGCTGGAGACTACGCAATGCCCTTATATGAGGCAGAAATCACTTCAGTGGCCTTTCATGAGAGAGATTACCATTTCAATAGCTTTGTTCCAGGCCGAAGAACACTTCAATAGGAAAGGACTTTAGTGACTTTTTTGTGAGGCAGATGATCACCACTTCGAACCACTTCAGTGATATTTTATGAGGCAGAATACAATCTCAATGGCTTCTATGTTACTAAAGATCCCTTTTCCTTGGGACAGAAGACCACCTCTATGAGCCCAAAGACTAAACCCCTTTCAATGACTTTCTTTGAGACAGCAGATGCTGATGTGGCGGAAATATCTCTGACAATGAGGATATCAGTTGCGCTGTGTTAATCTCCTGTTATCCAATTAGAGCGTCTTCGTTCATTGTGCAAAATGTAGAGCTATAAGTTTGCTCAGCTAGCGCTGTACGTCTCTTGGCATTGTCAAGGACGGAATGCCAAAGCTCGTTATGTGGTATATGCACATTAAACACCTTTATCTTGGCAACCCCAGACTTTCCTGCTACCTCATATATGGGTCACTAGAATCATGCTCCAATGATAAAGGTCTTGTATCGGCCAGACTGGTTTATAAGACAAGCAACTTCTCCTAGTCTGCTTCTTGCACAATCCTTCTGCAAACTGTTGTAACCACCGCAAAGTTGCAAGCTAAAGGTAAGCTTTGTTTCCTCGTCGACGGACCATGATATTTATCCGAAACATAAAGTCTATTGTTTCGCTGAAGTTGTTGCCGAGAGCCTTGCAATTGAATTGCAAGGAATGTTGCATTTTCGGGTGGTGCTTCGTGTTCCGACGTCGACAAATTTGGTGATGTTCTGACGCAGGAACATGACCTGTAGGCGGCTACGAGCAGAGCGGCAGCACCCATTCCTTACATCATCCTAAAAATAGACACTTTCGACATCTACGTTTGTAGTCCAATTTAGAGTCTCCCAAAAATGATTTAAAAATCAACATTCTACTCTTCGAATGATCTTCAAAATTTCCCGTATTATTTAAAATCGTCCCAATCCACAAGAAACAAAATGCTGCTGCGGGTCTTCCTATGCACATACATGTTGTCCAGACTTAATAGTTCCAACAGCAACAACAACAATATTAACAATAGTCAAAAAACTAAAGTGGCACTTATATCTATTGGCCATAACAAAACAAATATCATTTTGGAGGAAATTGGAGAAAAAATAAGTGAGCTTTAGGACACAAAAACAACAGGAATATGAAATGGAGCAATAGAAAACCCAGACGACCCAGATTTTTTATCAGTGATGGCTGTTACACTTCATAAGGACTGGACTCATTTATTTACAACAACTTAAGCAACAAAAAAAGGACAGAAATCAGGCAATACAAACAAACGCTAACATTAAATTGGTACTCATATTCTCTAGATGGAATATCTAACTTGTCTATGGGTCCATGAGTGTATGTGTGTTAGGAGTGTGTGGTCAATTTGTGTCTTTTTGTATAACCCATAAGCAGCTTGCCTAGCTGACTAGGCCTTTTAGAAATGTGATTATTTGTAGCCAACGAAAACGAAATGCTAGGAAATGAAACGTTATAAAGGCCCGACGAAGTAGAAGTAACTGAATATGGATAAAAGGACACACAGACCAGGACAGACACATTTGGTCATTTAAAAACACCAGCAACTTAAACATTTTGCACAATAATAATAATAGCTGCAGCAACAACGACAACAAGTACCATATAGAAAATAAGGATTAATATACCCGGGTACATGAACATACACACCACACTTTTTCTTCAAACAATCAAAAGCAACGGCGATCAGTTTTGACTGTCATCTGTGCTCAAATAATCGGTTGCTTGCCAGTGTGGCCGCTAATTTTTGTCAGTCATCAGGCATCCACAAAATATTTTGATGTTGCTGGACAGTTTGACATTTATCGATATTTCCGAAAAATCTACAGTCAAAACTGATAGTGTGCGTATCCTGCTTAAGAGGAGAATCTGCAGCAGCAACAACAAATAAGAAATGAAGCAAAGCAACAGCAAAAAAAAAACTGCATTTTATAAACAAGGAAGGAATTTTACACAAACACAGAAAAAAATCTTCAATAAAAAAACAAGAAAATATGGAAGCAAAAATCATTACGTAAAGTGGAAAGGAGGATGGAGGGGGAAGAAAAAAGCAAAAATGAACAACAATACTAGATAGCTACCTTCGCTGTTGCTTGCTGCCATACTTTGCCATAAAAATGTGTAAATATAAAAAATCCTTTCAATGAACTTGTTGTCCCTTTTTATGGTGATTTCATGTTCTACCTCCCCACCCATCTCCCATCACCTTTACAATTATTTCTTGGCTTTTTTACTCCTTACCGCAAGTTCTTGTCAAGGGTTTTATAACTAAGTGCGTAACCATGTTTGTATGCTCAACGTCGTGTCTGTTTGTTGGTGTGGAGTATATGCTTTACCCGCATCGATCACAATTCCTTATAGTTTGAAGTGGTTGGAGTTCGTAGTTCAATGCGGCGTCGTCGCTATAATCATCATCAACGTCGTCCATTGTTATGCAAATGTGTATTCCACTTTACCTTAACATAAAACAAAACATTAAAGAAATATTTTTGTTTAAATTTTCCTTTTTCTTTGTTCTCTTTTTTCGATGGGGGGTTTCCACTCCTCGTTACACTCTGCAAATATTGAGTGAAGATTCTTAGAATACATTTTGATTATTGCTTGCCATAACCTCAAAGGTAAATTTTATGAGTTGTGGAATTTTATTTGCTGGTTGAGTTTCCTCTATCGACAATACGGAGTACAACAAATTTTAAGCATTGAAGACTTTAAAAAAGGTACATATTTTAAATGTTTCTAGGAGCAACTAAAGATTACTATAAAAGTGTTTATTTAGAAGCAATGGAATAGAACAATAAAATCTAAGTTTTTAAAGATTTTTATATAGAAAATATTATCCGGAAAATATTGTTATCGACAATAGTTCTGTCAAAAGTATTATTATCGAAAATATTTTCTCTAGAGAAATCTGTTACCGACACCATTTTCTCTAGAAAATATTGTAATCGACAATATATTTCTAGAAAATATTGTAACCGACAAAATTTTTTTTAGAAAATATTGTTATCGACATAATCTTCATAAGAAAATGTTGTTACCGACATAATTTTCTCTAGAAAATATTGCTATCGACAACATTTTCTCTGAAAAATATTGTTATCAACAAAATTTTTTCTAGAAAATGTTATCGCAAAAATTTTCTCTAGAAATTATTCTTGTCGAAAATATTTTTTTTTTTCAAAATAGTCTGGCTTAATCCCATTGTTGTTGTTTTAATATTTTAAAACAACTAGTTTATTAGTGGAAAAGATTTGGCATTGTTCGCCAAGGGGTAAGGCAATAACTTCTTCAACAAAAAACTTGTTATACCCAAACATCGTCAGCTCGAAGTATAAAGGTAAGCAAAGAAAAAAGTTCAATGAGAAGTTTTTCCTTGGCAACCTCACACAACTCCGACGAAAGTGTCTGCGAATACAATTCAAACCTTTTCCTGTTTTCGAAGAACGTATAGCAGTGGGAAAGATTTGGTTTTGTTTGCAAGTGAAGTTGCTCGAGTCTAGGTAGTGCCAAAGAAACTCTTGATCAGAGTGTTTCATTGCTCAC
The DNA here is from genome assembly GCF_047663935.1 of Musca autumnalis. Lineage (NCBI taxonomy): Eukaryota > Metazoa > Arthropoda > Insecta > Diptera > Muscidae > Musca > Musca autumnalis. The sequence goes on from NW_027411644.1 coordinate 37,764,714, forward strand.
GTATCTATTTGAGCAATTGACACTTGGGTATAAAAAGTTTCTTGTTGAAAAACAAGAAACGAGGGAACTGATGAAGATCAGTGGCGAGATCTGAATCTATAGTCTTCCCTGTCTTACCCCTTGGTAAACATCGCCAATTTTTCCCCAAGGCTTCGGATTCGAGCCATTTTTGGGAAGACTCCGACTCCGATCCATTTTTTTTTTTCTCGACTCCGACTCCAACTCCTGAGTCGACTCCGAAAATAGATAAAATAAAATACACAAATTACAGTCATTTCAGTTTGAACTTTCAAGATACATTACATTAGGAGGATACCAAAACATAGTTGTTCGTTTTTTCGTTGACAATACAGAATACAAAGTAACAAGCACTTCAGTATACTTCACACTTCAGAACATGTAGCAAACCCCTTCAAAGCAACTGCAATCGGACGGCATCGTTACAAGGTTTCTCTACCTAAACACCAACATACGAGTATATTTACAATTTTCCGAATTTGACTTATGTACCCAATGAGACTCGAAATATCAAATTACCATAATTACGGTCCGGTAACACTCTTTGTAATTTTTTGAGTTATCGAAAATTAACGATATTTTAACACAGCATCGTGATAGAAGACCAAAATAGCCTATTTCCCTTTAACATACACTTTCGTGGTTAAGGTTACTTGAAGTTCACATTTTTAGGGTTTTTTTATGTGTTCACGATTTTGCTTGAAAACGGTAAGTCCTCTCGAAATAGGGCTAAAGAAAATATTGATTCTGCAAAAATTCACTAGAGGATTGACATTTACAATTTCGTAGGTTTTACCATTTTTGAGATATAGAAGTTTAGGTCACATTTTTAGGTTTTTATTATTAGGTTTTCGCCATTTTGCTTGGGAACGGCAAGTCTTATCGAAATGGGACTGGAGAAAATCATATAGCTGTGGAAATTCACTACAATACTGACTTTTGCAATAATTTCCTAGGTTCTACTATTTTTGAGATATATAAGTTTAAGTTGGTAAATTGTAGTCATGACATAGTTTTATAAAGAGGCGATACAGTCAGTGCAGAGAAAATTTTCATTTCCTTTACATCATTTCCATAGGACTTGCGGCTTTCAAGCAAAATCGTGAAAATTTAAAAAACTTCTATAAGTGTGAAGTTTGACCGCGATTTATTTAAAAAGCCCTCCGGCTATTGCAGTTTCAGAATCCGCGAAAACTTCTCAGGTGTAAACTCCTTCCATTTAAATTTGGTTAAGGGGCACCGTGGTAAGTCTTTCGTATGATTTCCTTAAAGTACTACAATGTCTTTCATAGAAGTCCAACAGGTTCTTTTACAGCAGACATATATGACTTCTAATAAAAAACAAGAGAAGACCAGTGAGTCTTCCTTAAAATGACCTGTAAATCTTCTAAAAGATCTTACCCAAGTATATTTGGAGCATGCAAACATTATTCCAATCAATTGACCCAAAAATGCTTCCGATATGCATTTTGTAGTCAAAATAGAGATTAAGAGTTTTTTTAAACTATGATCATTTAAATAAATTAAATTGATTTGACAAATTTTGATATATGTAGAACAGATTGTTGCCCGGAGTCAGAGTCGAGCTTTTTTCACGACTCCGGCTCCGACTCCAGCAAAATTTGCTAGACTCCGACTCCAACTCGACTCCGAAGCCCTGTTTTTCCCACTAATAAATTAAAGTTGTTTTAATAAAGTATTAACACAACGACTATGGGATTAAGCCTGACTATTTTGAAAAATAAAATATTTTGTTTATTTGAGAATTTTTGCCTTTTTAGGCGAAGATCATTTTTTTAAGATTAATTTTTTAATTTTTTTAATCGAGCTTTATGATCTATTATGCAAGTTAAAAAGGAAAGCCGACGATTCGAACCCACACACCCACCACTATGTGACATGCATGTTTCGTCTTCGGTAAAGACTCTTCAGGGGTTTGAACCCACGTCCTTGAAAAACACAGGAAAAAAGTGTTGTCACGGCGTGTTAGCGTTCAGAGCCAAACTCATAACTTTCAAAGGCAGCGCTAAGCGTTTGTCATGAAAGCACAACTAAATGGGAAAATCCTCATTGTTGTTGTAAAATACAAAACAAAAATGCATTTGAAAGAAGAAAAAGTTCGAGGACATCGAAGCCGCTCCACATCCGATATGTCTGAAGAGTCTTTACCGAAGACGAAACATGCATGTCACATAGTGGTGGGTGTGTGGGTTCGAATTGTCGGCTTTCCTTTTTCACTTGCATAATAGATCATAAAGCTCGATTACAAAAATTAAAAAATATTTTGTTATCAACAACATTTTCTCTAAAAAGTATTGTCATCAAAAATATTTTTTTAGAAAATATTTTAATAGAACATATTTTCTTTAGAACAGAATGTTTTCGACGATATTTTTACTATTAAATATTGTTATCGCAATATTTTCTGTAGAAAATATTGTTATCTAAAATATTTTCCTTAACAAATTTTGTTATCGACAATATTTTCTTTAAAAAATATTATTATCAAAAATATTTTGTCTAAAAAATATTTATATCGGAAATATTTTCCCTAGAAAATATTTTTATCGAAAAAATAATAATATATTTTTTGATAGAAAATATTTTCTGTAGAACATAATAGCCGTGTTCCTTTACTTACCTGAGGTTACCATTTGTTAGCATTTTTAACCTGCAAAGCGTTCCTTAACCCCAAAAAGTGGTAAAACTGGCAGCAATTTTTAAGAGAGTGAGAGAGGAGAGAGAGCGCGAATGCCTTTCTCTTCTACCACAGACAAATTTCTACAGGTAAAAAATGGTAGAACTGATTTTTCGACATACGTTTTGAAGATTATTTCACAATGAAGAAAAAAACAAGTAAAAAAATATCAGTCAGCTTTGCTGACAGAGATATACCCGATATACCCTCAGCCTGTGTATATTAAAACAAATTTTTCCCAAAAAAGTTTGTATTTAGGGGGTTTTAAAATTTTGGATGTATGAACCGACAAAAATATTTATTAGAATTAAAGATCAAAAGTTTTGCGGAAGATATACTTAAAGGAATGGAACGAAAATTGACCATTATGGAAGTGGATCTCCAGCCATTACATATGGTGCCATAGGCGGTTTTTACACCCTTCGGGCTGATTGCTCAAGAAGTGTGGACTTGCCCCTGAACAAAATTTACCATCGTAATTTAGGCAGAGAATGTAAGTTGCTTCAACAAAAATTAAAGCCACTCCCTTCAAGAGTTACCGTACGAACAATTTTTCCGAACATTTTTGAACTTTTGTTGGGAGGTACCTGAAGGAGTGGACCGATATGGTTTATCTTCGAACTTAAACTATGTTTGGACAAAATATTACTAAGGCCAAATTTTGGACCGAATCGGTAGATCCGTTCGAGAGTTATCTTGCGCTCCAACCACCTCACACGGTTTCATAGAGTTTTTTTGCAACTTTCAGGCTATTTTCCCAGGAAGTGTGGACTTGCCCCTGATGAAACTTGTACCGTCGTATGGGGGGCAGTAAATACAAGTTTCTAAAACAAAATTCAAAGCGATTCGAGAGCAGTTCCGAAACTGAACTTATCCCAAATTTTGTGTGGGAGGTGCCCGAAGGAGTGAACCGATTGAGTCCGTAGTGGAAACTCATCTAAGTCTGGTAGACATTTCACGATTTGCAAAGTATGGATCAAATCAGTTGCTCCCTTCAAGAGTTATCGTACGTACAAATATTCTGAACATTTTCGAACTTTTTCGAACCCGTCTTCGAACTTAAACTAAGTTTGGACAAAATATTACGAAAGCGAAATTTTGGATCGAATCGATTGATCCGTTTGAGAGTTATCATGACTCCAGCCAGGCAGACAGACAGACAGACGGACGGACATTGCTCAATCGACTCCAAATTGTCTGAAACACATTTCGGCCAAACATACTTGGGGTCTAAAACCATTATTTCGATGAGGCACATTTTGCCCGTATGAAAGTGTATATACCCTCGTTAGCATAAATGCTGAGGGTATAATTATGGGAAATAAAAACTTTGTTGTAACCTCAATCGACTTATTTGCTCACACTTGTGTGTGTGTCTAAAACGTTTCTTTCATACATTTCCTTTTTTCTCATCTTTCTGTCACCCACAGGACGTTAGCAGAACCACAATTTATGTTCCAGATATAGATAAGAAAAAAAGGCAGCAAAAACAAAATCATAAAAAGGGAAAGTAACTTGAAAATAAAGCAGAACAATACTCTCTAATAGACGTTTAGAATGGGAAGCCAATTATTGTAAATGATTGTCAATTTAAATATGCAAAATATCATCATCATCAGGAGCAGCAGTATCACCAGCAGCATCAACTTCATACCGTCAACGTCCAGCAACGACTATTAGAAACATAAAAAAACAAAACACGGAAGCACGAAGCATTGTCACAACAAGAACACAATCACAAACAAGTGTCCAAGCAGAATAGCAAGCAATAAAATCGTTCAAAGACAAACAAAAAATCAAAAGGAAAAACAATACGAACAGGCGGTCTGCCTATTAATAACGGGCATTGTCATCATCATCACCACCAACAGAATCATCCTCCTTTTCCTACAAAGTAGCCTTCATAACAAAGACAGCAGTGTTAGTGAGAGATGTTATTTGCTAACCTACATTTTCATTGGATTGGATGTTTGATTAATATGCAGTTAATCTTTCTCATATTTTGGGGTAAGTTAAGAGAAGAAGAAGGCGAAGAACAATATGTGAATAATAAAATATAGGAAATTTCTTATAGGAGCGATTCTAAAATAAAAGTTATACAAGAGAAAATGTTGCTATCTACAATATTTCCTTTAGAAAATATATCCCTCCAAAACATTTTCATAGTTGTAAACAATATGCCTGTTCCAGAACCTGTAAGAATCTAGAAATTTTTACTACGATAACAAATTTTCCTTTACGTTATCGAAAAAAGTACAAATTAGTAGATTCTTGGAGTTCTGGGACAGACCAAATATTTCGTAGATAATATGGTCTTTTCCAAAACCTGCAAAAAGCTACTATTTTTTACTACGCAAAATTTTTTTTCCTTTATGGTATCGGAAAAATAGTAATAGTAATAGTAGTAGTAAATAGTAAATTCTTGCAGTTCTGGAACAGACCAAAAAATTTCTGTAGAAAATTGTCATAGAAAACATTTTGTACAGAAAATATTGTCGATGACGATATTTTGTGCAGAAAATGTAGTTTATAACAATACTTCCTGTAGAAAATGTTGTCGCTAAGAATATTTTCTCTAGAAAATGTTGTCGATAGGAATATTTTGTATAGAAAATTTTGTCGATAACAATATTTTGTATAGAAACTGTTGTCGATAGCAACACTTTCCTATAGAAAATGATGTCGATGACAATATTTTGTATAGAAAATCTTGTCGATTGCAATGTTTTTCTATAGAAAATGATGTCTATGACAATATTTTGTATAGAAAATGTTGTTGATAACAATGTTCTCTATGCAAAATAGTGCCGATAACAATAGTCGACAAAAAAAATTTCTATAGAACATTTTGTCAATAACAAAAATGTCTATAGAAAATATTATCGATAACAATAATTTCGTTAGCAAATGTTGCCCATACCAAAAGTTTCTTTAGAAAATTTTGTCGACGAACGACAACAATTTTTAAGTAAATTTTTGTTATCGACCACTTTGCAATCGGAATTTTAATTATCGCCAAAATCTTCTATAGAATTTTTTTTTTTTTATCGACAAAATTTTAAAAATTTTGTAATCGACAAAAGTCTCTATAAAGAAATTGTTGTTATCGACAATATTTGATATTGAAATTTTTATTAACAACATTTTCTATAGAAATTTGTGTTGTAGCCAGCATTCTCTATAGATTTTTATACCCAACACCACTATGTGGAAAGGGTATTATAAGTTTGTTTTGGGAAGAATTCATGTAACACCGCGAAATATTCGTCGGAGACCCCCAATGTGGTATACCAATCTTCATATCTCGACGAGATAAAGCGATTTTGAGATGTGTGTCCGTCCGTCCGTCCGTGTGTCCGATCGCCTCGAAATTTTAAATAAGTTAAGAGTATATGACAAAGATGAAGCTTGCAATTTGAGATGGCTATCAGATAATATTTAGAGGGTTAAATGGACCACAACTTTTGTGTGAAAATTGTGAACATTTTCAATAAACAGCTTATATCTTTGTTCCTGAAAGACACATTCCCCACTCGTGAGTTATATTTGGAAGACGATCTCTTGAACTTTCAATTGATGTTAATTATGTTGACGTACGTGATCAGATAACTGAGTTACAGCCTAATATATCCAGTTTTTTTTTTGTAGTGTAATCATAAACCCGCTAGAGGTCGCAATTATAGCTCAATAGTCACGAAATTTTGCACGAGGTAAGAGTTTAGGTAGAAGAAAATGCCTATAATTTTGCACGATGATCTGAAATTATTTAGCGGTTGACATAGATCATTACGTTTGTATGAGAAAAATATAAAAAATATTTTTGGTCTATATTTTCATTCCTGGAGGGCATATACCGGCAAAGTAGCCTACATATGGAAAAATAACTACTGATCATTCCCCTGATGCAAATTGCAAAAACATGTCTGCTAGTTAACGCGCCTACTGCCTTATATATAATGTGTTTTGTGTAGAGAATCACAATTTCCTCCCATGCTACAAATTGTCTCTATCATGACAGAGAAATTTTCAGTTCAGTTGTCAAATTGGATTTTTATACAAATATTGCAACATCGGGTCGCCTGGCCACCTACTTCATACCTCAGGATTTAGGGTAAAGGGGATACAAACAAAATACGACCAAAGATGTGTCTCATCGAAATATTGGTTTTAGACCCCAAGTATATTTGGACGAAATTCTTTTCAGACAATTTGGAGTCTATTTAGCGCTGTCCGTTAATCTCTCTCTTAATGTCTAGCTGGCTGGTGCGCACGATACCTCTCGAACGGATCTACCGATTAGAACCAAATTTCCTACAAACTTTGTTTAAGTTAGAATGTAGGCTATGTCGGTCCACACCTCCCCCAAAAAAGTTCAAAATTGTTGTCGAAAAATTGTGTGAACGATAACTGGCGAAGTGAGCAATCGATTTGCTCCAAACTTTCCATATATTATTATTCCTTCCAGATAAAGATCGGATAAGACTATGTCGATCCTTAGCTAATTCCTACAGGTTGTGGTGTAGGGTATCACATGGTCAGCCCCGTCCGACTATAGCCTTTGCTTACTTGTTTTATCTAAACAATTTTCTATAGAAATGTTTGTTATCAGAAAAATTTTCTGTAGAAATGTGTGTTATCGACAAAATTTTGTATAGACATTTTTGTTATCGAGACTATTTTCTATAGAAAATATTGTAATCGACAATAGTATTATCGACTGAATTTTCTACATAATATATGGTTATCAACAACATTTGTTTAGCAAATGTTGTCGATTACCTAATCTAATATGTAAAAGGCAATGTGTGTATGTTAGTATGTTTGTTTGTTTGTATGTTTGTATGTTCCGAATAGACTCAAAAACGGCTGAATAGATTTTCTTGAAAATTTCAGATAATGTACTGGGAACACCGGTGGTGAAAATAGGCTATATATTTTTTTGAATGGTCGTCGCGGAAGTGAGATATCGCGGTCATCCCAAATTTTTCAAAAATGTATTATTTCAGATAATATACCTTATTTTAGTAAGCGTGACTACAAAACCGCTAAAACACTGGCTTCAATATGTGGGATAACGCGTTCAACGCCATATTTTGGAATACAGTAAAATCCCGATGACTTGAGATGTCACTATATAGAAATTCCGATAAATCGATTGGGAAATCTTATGAAATTTTGTATGTGGAGTTTTTAGGTCTGAGAATAGGTCGTAATCTATTTTTTTATCACGCTAAGTGTAGTGACCGGTGGTCCTCCCCATAATTTTTTTAAGAAAACCGCGAAATTCAGGATACGTTTTAATATATTGTTTACAAATTGTTTGCAATGCTATGGTAATTACAGTCTTGACCCTGAATGGTCGTCGCGGAAGTGAAAATCGCGGTCATCCCAAAATTTTCAAAAATGTATTATTTCAATTAATTAGAACTGTCGTAAGCTGTTTTTATACGGCTAGGAGTAGTCCCCCACAATGTTTTTAAGAAAATCTGAAATCTTTGATATTTTTGAACGTATTGTTTACAGATTGTTTTCCCTGAATGATCGCGGTCATCACAAAGTTTTCAAAAATGTATTATTTCAATTAATATACATAATTTTAGTAAGCGTGACACAAAAATGATATAAACACTAGCTTGAACAAGTGGGATAGCGCGGTCGTGAGATATTTTAATACGGCTAAGTGTAGTGACCGGAGGTTCTCCTTCAAATTTTTTTTTTTTTTTATATCTGAAGTCCATGATATTTTAGAACGTATTGTTTACAGATTGCTTGCAATGCTACTGTAATTACTGTCTTGACCCTGAATGGTCTTCGCGGAAGTGAAATATCGCGAAAAGTGAAATATCGCGGTCATTACAAAATTTGCAAACATTTATTATTTCAGATAATATACATAATTTTGTAAGCGTGCCTAAAAAACGCTATAAACGCTGAACACTAAACAATAAGTGGGACAGCGCGATCAACTCCACATTTTAGAATACAGTAAAATCCGGATAACTTGAGATGTCACAAGATCGAAATTCTAGAAAGATCCATTGGAAATCAGACAAAGTTATTGATATAAAATACAATATCATCATTGGAATCAGAATACCGCGATCGTGTTCGATTTTTGAAAATATTATAATTACGGATAAAATCTCAAAATGTGGGAAGTGAAACTTCATGAGCATTGATTTCAGTCCTTGGAATAGCTAGGTAAAGATACATTTTTTAAATACAGCAAAATCTCGATAATAACAACTACATTTTATAGAAGTAATTTTTTTATGAATTATATAAATGTTGCCATACATATCCCGAAGGAACATACATTTCGCTGAGGGGTATTTTACCACTATTGCATATAGAGCGCGAAGAAATAAAGCGTTATGTTCGATCGGTTAAATCCACCAAAAATAGCGAAAATCAGGCGCCACCGTTCTATGGGAGCTATATCAAAACGAGGACGTATACTGAACAGTGGCTATATCTCTGAACTATCGAAAATCGGGAGGTACTGTTTTATGGGAGCTATATCAAAACGTGAACCTATTACTGTTACATACCGAGCACAAATAAAAAGGCGTGTCTTTCGGTCGATACGAATATTTATGCTCTCCTCTTTAAAATATATTAAAACCAGATTTCAGCCATTTCGGTGTGATAATGATGTTAAATCCTCAAAAATAGCGAAAATCAGCCGGTACCGTTCTATGGGAGCTATATCAAAACGTGGACCTATACCAACAATTCTTTGCAGTAATAATTACGACCCCAACCGAGACCAACAATCCAATATATAGCATTGACGTGCACCGACCATTATATGTGGGTCACAAAGTGCTTTAAACTGTCGATTTATGGTGAAGGGTATAATAAAAGAGATTTTATATCTTAAATTTGGGGGATACCATTATATGGAATTTATGTCAAAACATTGATTTATATTATGAAGTTTCTAGAGGGATGCCTAATTATGGGTGTATCAATACTGGATAGATAACTAAAGTTTACACGGAGAACCCAAAAAACGGGCCAGCAACGCGGACCGGGTCAGCTAGTAATATACAAAAGCAATAAAAAAATTATAATGATGCCCAAAAACATGCATTTAATAGTGAAATTCAGTACAAGGTCCATACGGACCTATTCACACGTCCGCGTACTATTCTCACTAAAACCTCAATAACTCCTAAAGTACTGTTCCGATCGCACAGTGGATCCACCCTTTGGCTAAAAATAAAAAAATTAATGTCAAAATTTTGCTACAACATCTGGCAACTCTGACAGCTATGACATGGACCTTTTTAAACATATATTAGCTTTTGTTTCATTCGAACGCGATCTTCTTAAGAATTACTTCAAAATTCGGAACATTTGACTAATATTTTTTGTTGTGAGTACAACCTTTATTTTAAGTGCAAGTAAATATATTCAAAATATTGCGAAACTAATACGTATAGGAAAATATTGTAGTGGATTTTGAAGGAGGAGGTAATAGTTTAATTTTTATTAAAAAATAGTGTTTTAGTGTGTTGTGGAATTCTAGTTAGCTGCATATTTTCTTAGTGTATTTTGTAATGCCAATTCGATCATATCCTTAAATTTGACCTAAGGTTTTAGTCATGATGCCCACCAGTGCCCACCTCGGGAATAATTTTCCAAAGTAGGTCATAGGTTTAAGTTTTTTTCCGTATTAAAATCAGCTGCCATCTAGTGCCAGTCAATTAATGGTGGGTTGCTGACTAAAGCTGCCCTAGAATAGGGTTTCTATGGATATATTAGCGTATAACTCTGTTATCTGACCACGTACATTAACATAATTGGCATCAGTGGCAAAATGAAGAAATCTTCTTCCAAATTTGTCCTACGTTGGCGGTAGGTGCCTTTCAGGAAAAAAAAAATTTACCAATTTTCATACAAAAATTTTAATTTTTAATCCGCTAAATTGGTTGGATTTTATTTTGTTTTGGAGATTGTTTTGTTTCCCCAAGCCTATTTTTACATCATTAGATAATCGAGACCTTTGTTCATGTCATTTTGTATTAACAGCATAAAACAATTCTTACCGTATACTCCCTCCAGAGGGGAAAAGGGGGAGAATGTTACGCTCGTGGTTTCTTAAAACACTCTTCGCAGCAGCACAAAGCTGTAACCGGCGCATTGGCTTGATTTTTACACTCTAAATATTTTTGGCCACTTTCTCCATGTAAGTGGATCCACTGTGGATCGGCTTGATTTTTTTTTCCAAAAGATGCGCAACAAACTACTCTTGGAATACAGAGTAACTTTGAGGGGGGTTGTAGTGGTCGAAGTAGGAGTAATTTCAGTTTGAAACTTCCCCTAGGGACCTTCTAACTCATCGGAGGGTTAAAGGGTCTCCACAAATCGGGAGGCATCGTTCCATGGGGGGCTATATTAAGGCGTAGACCTGTACCGACAAATTTCTGGGTGAAAGTTGAGAACCCCCAACGAAGACTAAATACCACATTTCAGCCACTTCGATGGATTCTTGTGGCCATAACCTTCAAAATACCGAAAATCGGGATGTACCGTTCTATGAGAGCTATATTAAGACGTGGACCTGTACCAACAAATTTCTGGGGGAAAGTTTTATACCCCCAGCAACGACTAAATACCAAATATCAGTCATTTCGGTTAAAAGTGTTATACCCCCAGCAAAAACTAAATACCAAATTTCAGCCATTTCGGTTGAATATTGACGCCACAACCCTCAAAATACCGAAAATCGGGAGGTACCGTTCTATGGGGGCTATATGAAGTTGAAAAGTTGAAAACCTCCAACGAAGACTAAGTACCAAATATCATCCATTTCGATGGATTATTGTGGCTATAACCTTAAAAATACCGAAAATAGGGAGGTACCGATCTATGAGAGCTATATTAAGACGTGGATCTGTACCGACAAATTTCTGGGGGAAACTTTTCTACCCCCAACGAAGACTAAGTACCCAATTTCAGTCATTTCGGTGTGATAATGAAACTAAAACCCTCAAAATACCGAAAATCGGGTGGTACCGTTCTATGGGGGCTATGCCAAAACGTTTACCGATATAGCTCATTTCCAATACAAATCATCCTAGAAGTGCTAGAAACTAATATACCAAATCACAAAGCTCTATATTTAAAATTGCGAGCTGTATTTTGATTTCAACAGACGGACGGACGGACGGACAGACGGTCAGATGGACATGGTTATATCGACTTAGAATTTTACCCTGATCAAGAATACATATACTTTATAGGCTCTCCGACGAATATTTTTATGTGTTACAAACGGAATGACAAATTTAATTATACCATCCATATTATGGTGGAGGGGATAAAAAGAATAATTCGAATTTCATATGGAATAATTCGAATTACAAACGGATATATTCCAATTACAAATGGAATAATTCGAATCAGATTTTAAATGTTTCCAATTACAACTAAAATAATTCGAATTGCATTTGAAAATGTTGTAGACAGAAGACCTTCCAAAGGTATTCTATTGACAGAGGACCTATTCAAGGTTTTCTAAGTGAAGAAGACCTCCTAAAGACCTCTATGGGCATAAGATCTCTAAGGGTATTCCATTGGGAGAATGCATCTTAACGGACGTTCTTAACAGAGAAGATTTTCCTATGGTATTTTTTGAATAGAAAACATTTTAAAAAGAAGGATGAAGATCTTCTATGGACAAAACCCCTTCTTAAAGTTGTTCATGGATAGGAAACTTCCTAAAGGTGTTCCACAGTAGAAGATCTTCTCGAGGTTTTTAATGGACAGAAGAAGTTCTAAATGTCTTCTATGGACAACAAGGTTTTTTTAATGTATATATATATATATAAACAGAATACCTTCCAAAGAAGAACATCTGCTAAAGAAGATCTTTTAAAGTTCTCCCGTAGGGTCTTCTATAGATCATTAAAAATTCTTCTATGTGGAACTGAGGATCTGTTTTCTAAAAACCTGTATATTCCCTTTATATTTCAGAATACCGTTTAAATGTCTTTTATAGGTGTAAGACCTTCTAATGTTCTGCTATTGTAGGTCGAAAAAAAAATGTTTAAAGTATATTGTTTAAAAATCCAACCTGCTAAAAGGTATATATTTTGAAAATACCGTTTAAAGGTATTTTGTAGGTATAAGACCTTCTAATGTTCTGCTATTGTAGGTCGAAAAAAATTTTTAAAGTATATTGTTTAAAAATCCATGCTTAGTGGCCGAATGTGGGTTGAAAGCAAATTGTTTAAAACTCTACGCTTAGTGGTCCGAAGTTGTTGGAAAAAATATTGTTTTAAAAATCCACACTTAGTGTTCATTGCGTGCTTGACATATATATTGTTTATACGTTTATTGCTCTGTTGTTTACGCTTATAGATGAGTTGTGCTTAAGAAATTATATGCTATACAAATTATCCTTTTTTGTTTTTTTTTCTCCATTCGCATTGCTATCAGCAAAAAAGCATTCGAAATTCCATTATACTGTAAATGACATTAAATTAAATATCCAATGGGTTGTGTTTACTTTCAAAAAGAAGCACCTGGTTATCGAGTGCAAACCCTAATCCTATTGAAACTAATGAATCCCTTTTCCTGTTTGCCTTTATTCGCTGAAAAACAAGGAATAATTTATTGCTGAATATCTTACATTCCTTGTTTCAAGATAAAGGTAGTTTTTTGGTGGGTAATGTAATTGGTTTATACATAAAATATTAAATTTTTACTTTGTGATATTGGATAGAGAAGAAGAATGGAAATTCAAAGGAGAAAGTGGTGAAATGGTGCTAAGGTTAAAATAAAAAAATGCTTTCGTAAAGGTGTGAACCATCATAACAATTTAATGTATTGGTGGATAGATAAAAGAATTGTTTTTAATGATAAGGGTGGATGATAGATGGGGGAGGGAAAAATGAGTTTAACCAATGGGTTTGACCCTTTTAAAATCATGGTAAAGGGAGGAAGTGTTACCTACCTATACTATGTATCAACAGCTATCATCTTTGCACACTTTCGCCTTCGGAACATACATTGAAAATATCATTGTCATTGTAGTTATGAATGCTCATGTCCATGTGCATCCTTAACTTCAACCACTTAAGTGTCATGCATCCACAACTTTTTCCTCGAAGCAGGAAAAAATTATTAATGGAGTGAAGCATTTTTCAGATTCAACTGTACCTGCATTCCCAACTATTTTTAAATATCCCACACACATACCGGACTGCAGAAACGTTATTTGTTTCGTCAACAACAAATTTATAATTTAGATGATTTTATTATGAAACAAGAATCCACTGAGAGGCAATAGAAATTAAAAAAGCATCAACGGCAATAACAACAACAACAACAACCACACAAATACCCTTGTATCTGTCAATAACAACATTTCAAACCAAGTTGCCCAGTGGCCTAGTTTAATTATAAAATTTTTGCCGTTTGCCCGAAACAATTTTTTAATTAATGTATGCAAACACACCAAAGACTTAGTAAGTGAATGACTGACTGACTGGCTGCCCGGCTCGACTAACTAACTGCCTAACTGAGCGACGAACTGACAAACAGTACCGGATGTCAACGTATGGCATGAGTATTTACAAAAATTCCAATTCGAGAAAGGCGAACAAAACAAGTCATAAATTATATAAACTGAAATTGATGGTTTTAAATTGGACTTAACGTCCACTAATAACTAAAAAAATAATATTTCAGCCTATGGAAGTCAGGATAGGAAATATGCTTTATTGAAATATTATGTGAAAATAAATGAACAGCAGTAGGGTAAACGTTAGAGATGTCAAACATGGCATTACCATAGCACAGATTACAATGTGAGTGAAGAAAATTTACAACAATTAAATGTTTTGTTTCTTTAGAAAATATTTGTTCAAGGATCCTTAGAACACAAAACGTGGACTTTTTCCAGAGATCTTTCCAGAGATCCTTAGAACATAAAACGTGGATTTTTAAATAAATTTTTTCAATGATCTTTAGAACAAAGTCGTTGATTTTTTAAGAATATTTTTCCAAAGAACAAAGAACTTGGATTCTAAAGAACATTTTTTTAAGGATCCTCATATCAAATCCGTTTCAGTAAATTTTTAATCCATGTCATTAGGGAGCGTGTAGATGATGTCGTCAATCTCCTGCCTCATAAGGAGGCTCCTGAAGTGGTATTTTGCCTCACAGAGAGTCACTGAAATGGTCTTCGGCCAGTGATGTTGTTTTTTGCCCCATAGAGGGCCATGTGGAGGGTCATTGAAGTGGTCTTCTGTTTCATAGGTGACCCTTAAAATAGTTTTCTACTTCATAGAAGACCACTGAATTTGTCTTCCTTCAGTAAAGTGATCGTGTTCAACACAGAAGCCCACTGGACTGGAGCCACAGAAGGCCAATGGAGTTTCCCTCATAGAGGGCCACTGAATAAGTTTTCGGTCAGTGATATTGTATTCCGCCCCATAGAAACCCACTGAACTAGCCATTGAAGTGGTGTTCTGAATCATAGAAGACCACTGAATTGGTCTCCTACCTGTGAAGTATTTTTCTATAAAACAGAATAACACTTTAATAATCTTCTGCGAGGCCTCAGATCAGTTCAGTTACCTTCTAAGATCATTGAAGTGTAAAAAAGGCTAATAAAATGGTATTCGATTTCATTTAAGTTGTCCTCAGGCTCAAGGATGGGCACTGATTGTATGTATATAAATATTTCTTTGTCACATCATAGAGCTATAGAATGTCTACTGACATATTTTTGGTCCTCTATATAGCCGTTAATTGTGTAGAATTAAGTTTGCGCCATAAGGCTGAATGGCATGGGTTTTTCTTGAAAAAAAATATATTTTGTCATGACCCTAGGTAGAGCCATAATTGAATATAAAAAAACTCTCTCTCTTGGTAGGCTCATCGAAGAGAGGAATACATCGCACAAAGGGGTCAAATTAAAAAAAGGGCTTAATTGAAAAATCAAAATATATTTATACCCTACACAACTATGTGGAAAGGGTATTATAAGTTTAGTTTTGTAAAAATTCATGTAACACCGCGTAATATTAGTCGGAGACCCCCAATGTGGTATACCGATCTTCATATCTCAACGAGATAAAGCGATTTTAAGATGTGTGTCCGTCCGTTCACGCTAAAGGCAGCAATTAAAGATCAATAATCACCAAATGTTGCACGGTGTAAGAGATTAGGTAGAAGAAGATGCCTACAATTTTGGATGATGATCCGATATTATTTGGTGGGTGAAATGGGTCATTACTTTTGTATGAAAAAAAAAATATTTTTGGTCTATATTTTATTTCCTGGCTAGCACCGCCAAAGTAGCCTACATATGGAAAAAACCTACTGACCTTTCCCCTGATGCAAATTGCAATAACGTGTCTGCTAGATAACGGGCCTACTGTCTAATATATAATGGGTTTTGTGTAGAGAACCACATATTCCTATTATTCTACAAATTGTCTCTATCATGCAAATTACGTGGAGTCTTAGCGTATTAATTGTCCAATTGGATTTTTTATAAATATTTTGCAGCAAGGGGTACCTTCATCACTTTTTTTTTAAATGAACACGGTGTCCTTATGTCGGGTTTATATATTTATTTGTATTAGGTGTATTCCCAAAAGAAACCTTCAACTATCGATATTGTTTAAATTTCTTTTGTTTTTTGTAACAAATACAAAACAAACAAATGAAATTGTTTTAAAATAAACAATGAGTGAAGTTGTTAAGAAGTTAAAGAAATGGTCCCCTGATATTCAAAGAAAATGTAAATATCTAGCAGAATGGGCTAAACAATGTCAATTTTCCAATTTAGGAATATTTGCCACTGTTGAAAATTTGATGTGGCCTGACCTCGATTTTCTACACATCAAATTTTCAACGGTGGCAAAATACCCCTCAGAAATTTTTTCGATACTTAATGAGTATATTAGCCATGTAAAACTTCTCTACAGGTGGTGTCTTACGGCACGCCCTTCGGACCCGGCGATATACAGTAGGCCCCATATCATTGTGGTGATATGAATCGGGGTGCACTATTTATCCTTTTGTAGAACAGAATACACAAGTATTAATTGGCAGAATTCACAAAGTTATTTCTTACAATTACAATAAGTTTATTTGTTCCAAATAGAATTTTGATTTGCTGAAAGCTAATTCCAGGGGTAGTGGTGTAGGGTATCACATGGTCGGCCCCGTCCGACTATAGCCTTAGCTTACTTGTTTTCTCATAATATGTCTTGATAGAGTTAAAGGGTACAAAATTCTACCTCAGTATCCAAAATAGCAATGTCGTATGTTGTTTACTTTTCTTGTTGCACTGTGTTAAAGTTGAGAAATTGTTCAAGTTTTTGTCAGCATGTAAAAAGACATAAATTTGGGTGGTTTTGAACCGTGATATCCGTGCGGAATTGTTTTTGTTCACTTTTTTTCTCCTATCGGACGCATCCCCAGGTGGTGGATAGGGGAATGCTCACTGAAGGGTACCGCAAAAATAAAATATGCGGGGCGAACCAAAAAAAAAAGGGGAAAAATCAGTGTCTGTTCCCACATTGGGCGACTGCAAACAGCATCTGTACTCCAGTGGAGCGGCTGAATAAGGAGACGGTAAACTCCAAACCCTTTAGAAGGCAACGGGAAACCACTAAAGTAATATCCCCTGAAAATCATACAATGACAATGGAAACACAAAATAACAATCGGCTCTTAGTCTCCGGCCAAAAGTGCTAAGAATCCCCGGAGGTAAAACAAAACTTAACATCGGAACATGGAATGTTCGAAGTCTTTATGAGCTTGGAAAATTGGATAACACCATAAGCGAGATGAAACGGCTGCAAATACATATATTGGGTATAAGTGAGACATGGTGGACTGAAAGCTCAGAGTTCTTCTCTGAAAATACAAAGGTTTATCACTCAGGCAATGTTGACGGAATCCACAGAAAGGGCGTTGCCATCTTAGTTAAACGTTACATTGCACCCAGTGTGACAGGATACTTCCCGATTTCGGATAGGGTGATGATGATCAAAATATCCGGAAAACCGGTTAACTTGAACGTAATACAAGTGTATGCACCCACATGTGATGGCGACAATCACGAGGTAGAACAATTTTACAGTGATTTGGAAAAAGTGTTGATAATGACGAAACCTCATGATATCACAATTATACAGGGGGATTTTAATGCGAAAGTTGGAAAGGAAGAAACAACTGATGTTACAGGTAAATTTGGGTTAGGCCAACGTAACGAAAGAGGAGAAAGGCAAATTCAATTTTGCCAAGAACACAAGTTTAAAATTAGTAACACTATGTTCAATCTCCATCCGAGACGATTATATACTTGGAAGTCGCCACAAGACAGCAATAATAATATAGTCAGAAACCAAATCGACTACATAATTATAAATAAGCGATATTCTTCCTGTGTGAGTAGATGCGCCACATATCCCGGTGCTGACGTTCCATCAGATCACACCCTCCTACTTTGTAAAATTGATATAAAATTGGCTATCACCCGCAGGAGAAACCCCCGGAAGAAAATAGATTTCGAAAGGCTTAGCGACCCCTTTACGAAACAGACAATGAAAGATCAAATAAACGCCAAACTATCCTTCGTTGGGGACAACAATGAACAGCAATGGAATAGTTTAAAAGAATTCATAAACAACGTGTCGAAAGATGTATTAGGTACAACTACAACTAGACGGAAGAAGAACAACTGGATAACAGAAGAAATACGTGCATTTCGGGAAGAACGCAGCAAATACAGAAATATCAACTATGAAAAATATTGGGAATTGAATCAAGAAATTTAAACCGAAATTCGTGCCGCGAAAAATGCACAAATAAACAAAGAATGTCAGGAAATTGAAAGATTACAACTTCTCCATGACGATTTCAATCTCCACAAAATTGAAATAGGCATCCGGTATATATACAAAAAGAACGTCCGCGTTTATTTGCGATGATAATAATGTAGCTCACTACGAAAGTGAGGATAAGAGTAAACTATGGGAAAGATATTCAGAAATTTATTTACTGACGAGAGTCGAAACCAGTTCCTAACCAATACACACCAAATCGGTATTCCAGGAAGACTAATCAATGAGGAAGAATTGGAATCGGCAATAAAATCTCTGAAAGACAAAAAGGCACCGGGGCCAGATGATATCCCTGTCGAAGTACTCAAATTAATAGAAGGGAACAATAAACAACTATTATTAGGATTGTTTAACCAAATTTATATTACAGGGGAATATCCGCAAGATTGGCTCCAATCAACATTTATACCTATACCCAAGAAAAATAATGCGAATACGTGTGGTGACTTCAGGTTAATTAGTTTAATGAGCCATGCCCTGAAAATATTTCTAAAAATAATACACAGAAGAATATACCCACTATGTGAGGCACACATGGGGCAGAAGCAATTTGGATTCAATGAAGGTATGGGAACGCGAGAAGCACTACTTGGACTTAACGTATTAATACAAAAATGTCGAGAAGTTCAAAAAGACGTATTTATTTGCTTCGCGGATTATGAGGAAGCATTTGATACGGTGAAACATGATAAACTGATGAATATCTTGACTTCTATTGGGCGAGACGAATGGGATATAAGATGCATTAAAAATTTATACTGGAATCAGGTAGCAAATATTAATGTAGATGGTGAATTAACAGACAATGTTCAAATTTCAAAGGGTGTAAGACAAGGATGTAGTATTGCTATAAACAATATATATATATAATTGTTCCACAACATCCCATAGGGACAAGGGAGACTTCTCTCATATCAATGAGTGCACCCCGATTCATATTAGCTCAATGATATGGGACCTACAGTTTATCGCCGAGTCCGAACGGCGTGTCTAAGACACCACTTTTGTAGAGAAGTTTTACATGGCTGAAATACTCAGGAAATGTCGCCAACATTACTGAGGGGTATTTTGCCACCGTTGAAAAGTGTTTTGATGTTGCCTGGCCGGGGAATCGAACCCACGACCTTATGTGTGCAAGGCGGGTGTGCATACCATTGCACCACGGTGGCTATAAACAATACGCTAATTAATAACATCCGTTACGCCGACGATACTACGTTATTAGCAAGCAGTTTTGCGGGGCTACAACGATTATTAGATGTACTTGTGAAAACAAGCGAAATATATGGATAACGTATTAACATAAAAAAGACCAAATATATGATTGTGAGCAGGAAGTCTGTGGAAACAACTGCACCTACATATGTTAATAAGCAATACCGAAATAGAAAGAGTTAAAACGTTTAAATACCTGGGAGTCCAGATTAACGATCAGTGGGATATGTCGAAAGAAATAAAGTGCAGAATTGAAATGGCACGAAATTAATTTTTTAAATATAAAAAAACACTTACCAGTCACGATATAAGCCTAACAATAAAAATGCGCTCTGTTAAATGTTACATATGACCAGTACTACTATACTCATCCGAAACCTGGACGGTAAAAGTAACAGATCAGAAAAGATTAAACTCGTTTGAAATGTGGATATACCGCCGCATTTTGAAAATTCGTTGGACTGAACGTATCTCAAATGAAGAAGTGCTTAGACGCATGAATACCGAACTTCATGATACGCGTATGATAAAAACCAGAAACACTGCCTATTTGGGCCATTTAATGAGGAATGAAAAATATAAGCTGCTCCAAGCCATTATACAGACCAATATCGAAGGAAAAAGACCCAGAGGAAGAAAAGAAACAACATGGATAAGTAACATTAAAGAATGGACGGGTGTGCAAAACGAACGAATTCTTTTAAATGCCGCCAGAAACCGAAGCCTTTCGATAATTGAATAGAACATATCATTTAATTGTACTATAATATTAACAATTAGTTAAGTTAAATTATGTAACACTAAATTATAATTGTATGATCGCTAACATCCGAACAAGGATTGGCAAATAAAGAAGAAAAAGAAGGAGAACCGTGATACCATAGATTTTATTAAATAAAATTGCAATTTTTAGTATGGATATATCAAATAGATGTAGTTGTCAATATTGTTGTTGATTTAGTAAAAGTGTTATAGAAATTCGTTAAAACAAGTAAAAAAGTATCAGTCGGCTTTGCCGACAGAGATATGGCCTCAGCCTGTGTGGATTGAAATTCTTTTTTTTTCCCAAAAAAAAAACTTATGTTCAAAATGTTGGGCGTATGCACTGACAAAAGAATGGATAGGATTAAAGCTCAAAAATTTGCGTGCATAACGATAGATAGGGCGTTTTTTATCACACTAGCCTACGAAAAACATAATATCGCTGTAAACAGGATCCTCCAAGGATCCTCGAACCTACCCTTAACCATACAAAAATGTTGAACTTTCTGTGGGTGGTACCACAAGAATTGGACAGATAGGGCCCAAATTTTAATATAAGCTAAGTTTCGACAATATTTAGAGATCCAAAGTTTGGACCAAATCGGTTGCTGTGTCTATGAGAAATCGCGCGTACCATTTTATCAAATATTTTCGAACTATTGTTGGGGAGGTACCGGAAGGTGTGGACCTATAAGCACCACCTTCGAATTTCATCTAATATTCGAAGAAATATTATCATATCCAAAGTGTGGACGAACGCAGTATTCGGTTCGAGCTCTCCAGCCACTACTTACATATGCTGGCATAGGGGTTTTAAAAACTTTCGGGCTGTTTTCTCAAGAAGTATGGACTTGCCCCTTAAAAAACTTTTACCGTCGCAATGAAGTCAGCGAATGCTAGTTGCTTCAACAAAAATCAAAGTGATTCGAGAGCGGGTCTTAAAATGAATTTATCCAAAATTTTGTGTGGAAGGTACCCGAAGGAGTGGACAAATATAGTCCATATTCTAACCTGATCTATATCTTGTAGAATTTTAGGATGTGTTAAGTATGGACCAAATCGGTCACTCCCATCATGAGTTATCTTGCGCACAATTTTTCCGAACATTTGCGAACTTTTGTGTGGGAGGTACCTGAATGAGTGGACCGATATGGCTTATCTTCGAACTTAAACTAAGTTTGCACAAAATATTACGAATACCAAATTGTGGACCGAATCGGCGGAGCCGTTCGAAAATTATCTTGCGCTCCAACCACTACACACGGTGTCACAGGGCTTTGTACCTCTCAGGCTATTTTCTCAGGAAGTATGGACTTGCCCCAGATTAAACTTATACCGATATATGGGGACAGTAAATACAAGTTGCTACAACAAAAATCAAAGCGATTCGTGAACAGGTCCTAAACTGAACTTTTCCGACATTTTGTGTGGGAGGTACCCGAAGGAGTGGACCGATTTAGTCCATATTCGAACCTCATCTAAGTCTGGTAGATGTGCAGTATGTACCAAATCGGTTACTTCCTTCAAAAGTTATCGTGCGCACAAATTTTCAGAACATTTCCGAACTTTTGTGGGGGAGGTGCAGGAAGGAGTGGACCGACATAACACATCTGCGAACTTAAACTAAGTTTGGACAAAATACTACGAAAGCCAAATTTTGGACCGAATCGGTTGATCTGTTCGAGAGTTATCGTGCGCTCCAACTAGACAGACAGGCAGACAAACGGACATGGCTAAATCAACTCCAAATTGACTGAAACACATTTCGTCCAAACATACTTGGGGTCTAAAACCATTATTTCGTATGAAAGTGTATATCAGCAAAAATTTCTAAAATCATCTTTTCCATTTCAAAAAAATCAAAAAAATTTTTTGATACTACATCTATGATTTTTGGTACATAGATTAAGACAAAAATCGTCATTCCAAATCTGTTTTCGTTACCAACTTTGATCGTTGCGCGCAAAAGATATGACCGTTTTAATTATGCTAATTAGAAAGAATTATAAAAAAATCGCGGCTTAATATAGTACGCTGTTATATCCTATTTTCGTTAACTGAATACGCACCATTTGCGATGATGCAAAAAAAAATCGAAAAGTTTCAATGGATTCGCGAAAAACTAAATTTGTTAAATAATTTCACGTATTTACAAACATATTTTTGAAACAATAGCGCTTATATTTACAAAAAAAAAAAATATATGAAAAAATTATAGTAGCACCCAGACATTGTGTGGAATAAAATGAAACCTAAGTCGTGAAGTTTGAAGCTATAGTATTCATGTTATTTGCAAAAATACAACGAAAATATGACGAAAAAATAAAAATCATGTTATCCTAATTTTATTTTTTTTTTTATGGTTTTATAGGAAAGGTTGAAGAAAAAATGTTTGAGTTCTTCGTCATTTTCGTCCAAATTTCACGCAATAATGAAGATATTCCGTTGCAACAAATTTTTCGCTTATAGTTTTCCCATTGGCGAATATTTTTAGAACATTATATAAAATCACAAGGATTTCCAATTGTGGCATAACATTAAAATAATGTTATATTGAATATGACAACATTTGAAACGCATATAAACCGCAAAATAGTGAAAATGACATGATGCGCATCCGATTTTCCAACACAGCGAATCAATCCCTTTTGTTTGATGTACAGTTTGTGAAATTCTATTTGACGGCCACGATGTAGTATCTGTTGCATATTAGGATGCAAAAAACAGTAAAATGCCCATAATTTCCACGAAGTACATTTGCATTTTATGCGCATCCGATTTCAATGGTCATCATTAAAAAATACACCATTCCATGTCGTTTCAGTGCGATCCATAAAGAACCGTGGATGTAGCATCACACTCAATTTTTAGAAAAAATCGGTTATATCTCCGGATTAGCGATAGTTTTGAAATATATGTTTTCGCACATTTTAAACAGGCATATAGCTCTATTTATTTCAGTAAAAATTACACTTCCAAAACGCGTTTCAATGCGCGCAATTTTCAAAAACATTTTTTGTAGATTTTCGAAATTTGAGGGGTATCATATCCACCGATCTAGTGGACGGATTTGGACGCACAAAGTCTTGTTAGATTTAGAACGTAGAAAAACTAAATTCACGCGGGTTTCCACTGAAATCGAATGACATTTGTAAATTTTGAATCCAAAAAACTGGTTTTTAAGAAAAATTTACGCACAAAAATTTCGACTTTAAGCTGAGATTGTCGTGAACCTTTGAAGGCTACACGCCCGAGTTATACATAAAAAATGCGTAATCGCGAGTACTACAATCTCAGTTTTTTAACGAGTACAGTTGCGCGTCCCGATTATAGCAAAAATTCAAAAAACCCAATTTTTCAGTCTTCAAAATGTCAGCATCCGTTTGAGATTGATGCAGTTGTTATATTAAAAAATCATACATAAGAAACTTCATCTCTGAAGTGTAATTTTTAACTTCTTCTGTGAACATTATACTCTACATTGTATTGTAAAGACACTAATTGAAAATTGACTTAAAAAAACTCGTTTTCATCAACGATTTTTTCCTATTTTTTACATTAATATGACCACAGCTTCTGCTCAAATTATAATTTTAAGAAATCCATCGGTGAATCGTGCTAAAACAGTTTATTTAACCTAAATGCGTTCAAAAGTTATGGTATATTACAACAATTCGGGAGTTACAATACCCCATACCTCAGTTTCAACATAAGTAAATTTTCTACAAAAAGGCCGATATACCGTCGTTAGCATAAATATTGAGGGTATAAAAATCGTCAAAATGTGTCCAGATTTTGCACAATTTTGAAATTCAACCAAATGCTTCCCTGAATTCATCTCCGTTTTTTGGAATTTTGCCCCAATGTGCATCGCTGTGATGTTTTTCAATACACCATGTGGTGTATGTTTGGTGACAGCACGTATACGCCACATATGGACATGACTATATCAACTACAAATTGCCTGAAACGGGTCTAGTCTTTACATACGCCAGTGGCTTCTAAGCCACCTAAATCTCAAAAATTCAAAAAAAAAGAAAGATGTCACAACAACACCTAAAGGTGACGCACTGTATTATAGCTGCCATGACACAAAGCATGAGTTTGGTTGCGGTTTTGTAGTTGGTCGGAGGTTAAAACATCTGGTCTCCAGCTTCACCCCAGTGAATGAAAGACTTGCTACAATTCGATTTAAAGCAAAATTCTTCAACATCAGCTTTATCTGCGCTCATGCCCCAACCGAAGACAAGGACGAACAGACCAAAGATATATTCTACGAGAGCTTAGAAGAAACATATGACCGTTGTCTTGCCCATGACATTAAAATTGTTCTAGGCGATTTTAATGCCAAAATTGGAAAGGAGAATATCTTTGGACAAACAGTTGGGAAATTCAGTCTACATAGTGAAACATCAGACAATGGAATGAGGCTGATAGACTTCGCAGCGGCAAAAAACATGGTAGTTAGCAGTACCAGATTTAAGCATCTCGATATTCATAAGGGCACTTGGCTGTCTCCAGACCAAAGAACAATAAATCAAATTGATCACGTTGTGATAGATGGAAGACATTCATCGAGCGTGTTGGATGTACGATCGTTCCGAGGAGCAAACATAGATTCGGACCATTACCTCGTTGCAGCAAAGGTACGTACCCGTCTAAACGTTGCAAATAAAGCACGGACAGACACAACACGAAAGTTGGACATCGCCAAGCTGCAAACACAACAGATAGCCACAGCATATTCCACTCAACTGACCCAATTGCTTAATGATAGCGCTTCTCGTCCCGATAACATATCAGCACAATGGCAAAATATTGCCCACTCCATGCAAACAGCCGCAAAATCAGTACTTGGATACCAGAGACCTCCACCAAAGAATCCGTGGTATGACCAGGAGTGCCGTGCTGCTACCGAAGAAAAAAATGCGGCATATAGGGCTACTTTACAATCAGTAGCAACGCGTAGCGGACGAGAGAGGTATCGGGAGAAAAGGAGAGAGGAGAAACGTCTTTTCCGCAGGAAAAGAGAGAAATGAAAAAGAGGGAGTGTGAGCAAATGGAGATGTACAGGAGACAGAACGAAGTCCGAAAATTCTACCAAAGAGTGAAGCATCAAACTGATGGCTTTGGTACAGGAATATCCTCCTGTAGAGATCAACAAGGTAATTTGGTAACTGATACAGATAGTGTGCTCAGGATATGGAAAGAACATTTTTCCAAACTGTTGGTATCCGATAGCAGTGAAGACGGCGAAGATACCACAGATCCAATCCCAGATGATGGTATTGAATGTATACCGCCCAGCCAAGATGAGGTAAGGACAGCAATAAACCGGCTGAAGAATAATAAGGCGGCAGGTGCAGATGGCCTACCAGCCGAGCTGTTCAAAACCGGAGGCGACACGCTGATAAGGTGTATGCATCAGCTAGTTAGCACCATCTGGCAGGAAGAACGCGTACCCGACGATTGGAACGTGAGCATCCTATGTCCAGTCCACAAGAAGGGTGATAAGACTGTGTGCTCCAATTATAGGGGCATAAGTCTGCTCCCTATTGCATATAAGATAGTATCTGGCATATTGTGTGAGAGACTAAAGCCTATGGTCAATGAAATTATTGGACCCTATCAGTGCGGCTTTAGACATGGCAAATCCACCATTGACCAGATATTTACCTTGAGACAAATCCTGGAAAAGACCCAAGAAATGCAGATCGACACCTTCCATCTTTTCGTCGATTATAAAGCAGCATTCGACAGCCCTATTCGTTCAAAGGTGTTCCAAGCCATGTCTGATTTTGGTATTCCTGCAAAGCTCATTCGACTTTGTAGAATGACATTAACTGAGACGAGATCCTCAGTTAAAATTGGAAAGAACCTCTCCGAAGAGTTTACTACCAAAAGAGGTTTCAGACAAGGAGACGGCCTGTCGTGTGATCTATTCAACATCCTGCTGGAAAAGGTCATACGAGACGCGAAGGTCAAAAGAAATGGAACGATATACACGAACAGCCATATGTTACTGGCTTATGCCGACGACATTGACATCATGGGTCGATCGGTAAAGGAAGTAACTGACACCTTTGCAAAAGTCGAAAGAGAATCTGCTAAAGTTGGTCTGGCAGTAAACGGCGTAAAAACCAAGTTGATGGTATCGACGCGTAATATGTCCATAAACACCGCACCATCTGAGAATGTTGGTACCTACAATTTTGAGGTAGTAAAGGACTTCGTCTACCTCGGCACCGCCATAAACACAACAAATAACATCAGTTGTGAAATACGAAGAAGAATAGTGTTGGCTAACAGATGCTACTTTGGGCTGAGTAAGCAGTTTAGGAATAAAGCCACCTCTCGTCAAACAAAAATAACACTGTACAAAACACTGATACTACCCGTGCTAATGTATGGTTCCGAAGCATGGGTACTTGCTCAAGCAGATAAGGCAGTACTTTGTGTGTTTGAGAGAAAAATTCTTCGAAAGATCTACGGGCCAATCTGTGTTGACGGCGAATATCGGCGTCGTATGAACATCGAGCTGTATCAACTATACAATGACATCAATATAGTTGAACGAATCGAGATACAACGATTGCGATGGCTAGGCCATGTTATAAGAATGAGTGATGATGAACCCGCTAAAAAGGCGTACAAATACGGGCCGCATGGAGGTTCTCGCAGATCTGGAAGGCCAAAGCTTCGTTGGAGCGAACAAGTGAAACGAGATATCACAAAGCTACATATCCCAGATTGGGAAAATACAGCAGCAAACAGAGAGGATTGGAGATTTTTTCTTAGTTCGGCTTATGGAACAAATGTTCTGTAAAAGGCCAGCTAAGTAAGTAAGTAAGGTGGCTTCTAAGATTTTCCTGTACGCTCTTGCTGAATTTTTACCGTTCCACGTTAAGAAAATTTGAATTTATTGTGGCAAAGATGGGAACATTTTTGTCACATTGTTCCATGTGATATACAATATTTTACATTTGTGTCATAAGTGTGGATTTGGAAAAAATCGGCCAAAATTCTATTTTTAAAAATGTCACTATAAATTTTATATTTCAACAGTTATTCTTCCAAATTTATGCAAATATATTCTATATAATATTATCAACAAGTAAAAGAGGGCTATAGTCGGACGGGGCCGACCATGTGATATCCTACACCACTTCCCCTGGGTATTAGTTTTCCGCGGATTTTTTTTTATAATTGAGAAGTCTCCCTTCTTCTTTTAGGGATGTTGTGGGAATATATGTTTTTATGTTTATATATATTATATATATTTCTTCCACATTTTTTAAATAAATCGCGGTCAAAGGTGACATTTTTAGGGTTTTTAGGTTTTCACTGTTACAACATTTTCATTAGTCCCATTTCGATAGAACTTGCGGTTGCCAATCAAAATCGTGAAAAACCTAAAAATATGAACTATGACCGCAATTGCTAGCTGGTATCTATTCGTACTTTATTCGGCTGGTGATCGACCACTTCGGTGATTAAAACCAGAACACATATTCGGGTAGTCACACGAAGTGAATGAGAATTATTATTGACTGATGTTGTCGTTGACTGTATTGAACCTCACATATGCTATACGATGAGTAGACAATATTATGTATGGGGTAAACATACAAGTGTGATACTGACGGTATTAAAGAAACCTCAAGGTAAGATGCATATTAATGCGGGTAGATAGTACCGTAAAGATTGTATGAAACGGTCACGTTACAAGTTCGTCGAGACTTTGGGAAACTAATGTTTATTTCTTCTTATTTTACATTTTCTATTCCAAATCATATTCATTGCTTTTAATAACCACGAAGTATTCATAGCTCGTTACCACACCTAAAGCAATTTTCAATATCCACTTCTAATAGTTCTGTTAACAAACGAATCAATTAAATTCTCATATATCAAAGAAATTTCCAACTCGCTCTCGCTTTCATTGCCTTCCACAAAATTCTTGCTTTAATTATAAACTGTCTGTAATCAATATGACCTTTTCGACAATTGTGAAATATGAATTTTGTTGTAGCATCACGATGACCGGGGTTAATTGAAGTGCAAGAAACATCTGACAATTTGTTAATAAATCAACAGATTTGGAGAAATACCATGGCATATTTTGCAGCGTTTTCTGTTTTGACACCCCATCTCTCTCGCTCTCTCTCTCTCTCTTTGTCACATCGATACCTTTCGTTTAATCTGTATCACGTCGCTTTTTGTGTTTTTTTAATGACTTAGGCTTTGGTTTCCATTCGGTTCTGTCCTGTTGTGAACGTAGGCTAAATCTCTTCATTGCAAAACAAAAATACAAATATAATTTCCAATTAAAATGTTCCATTCAATTTCATTGAGTCTCTCATTAATCTCACTGCTATTGCTTTTAGTGTGTGTATAATTCAGTGTCTCTCTGTGTGTGCGTGAATAATTATAGTTCATAATTATTCTTAATAACGGCCTTACGGCAAATAATATCTCACCAAAAATCAATCAAAATTATAGGTCGCTTAAAATTGTGATACTGTCTTTGGGCGAGTGAGAGTGAGTATTTCGATATTTCTGGGCATTATGGCAACCATGCCATACATATGCCGCACAATGGAATCGCCTTAAGTCATAACCTTAAGTACAACAGCGCATACGAACCAGCTGAGGTCGATTTTCTTAAGAAGCCAATGATTTATGGTTGTTTCAATAAATTTAACTGACAATAGAAACGTATGAATGTTTGTCGTCTGCCAATTGTGATGCTTTGAGTCGACCTTGCAACGCTCAGCTTGTTGCCGTCCATGACCTTTTCATATTTCTTTCTATGTTTTTCATTGTAATTGTAGTTCTTAAAAGGTATTTTATAAGGAATAATTATATGAAATTATGTACTTACAGAGAGAATAATACTTTCCAACATTCCTTCTGACATTCTGCTTTACAGACAAATAACACACGCACACAATAACATAACCATACCTACATAGTATATTTTCTTAATAAGTGACAAACAGAGTAGTTATTCTTTGTTAACCGATAACCCGACTTTGGTTATGGTATTTATTTTTCTTGAAATGAACCACTCCACAAGAGCATGGCATTTTCTTTCTTTCGTTTCTTTAATATTTACCCATCAAACTGTGTAAACTTTTTCAAGAGGATTTTTGAAATGATGGATGAAAACGGAAACGGAATAACGTTGGAATACCGTTGATGATGATGGCGATGTACATAGTCATGCACAAAAACAACAAAAAACAAGTAAGAAAAGTCTATAGTCGGACGGAGCCGACCATGGGATACCCTATACCACTATCCCTGGACAATCGCTCTCCACGGAACTTCTTTTCAATGATTGTGAAAATTTAATTATCAAATATCAGAGATGTAATGTATAATACTTATGACCAAAACCAAAAAGTTATCTAGCATGACAAAGACATTTTTATAGCAGGAAAGGAAAATTTAGTTCACACAAACTAAAATGTAATGAAACCCACTTATGTAGTACTACTACCTCTGTTGTTTAACCGCTACGTTATTGAAATTTTTACCAATTTCACACGAAAGTTTCAGTTCATTTAACCCGTTAAATATTATCTGATCTTCACGTTGGTTTGTACGCTTCTTCATCATAAACTCAAACTTTGTTTAAAATTTTGCGGGTTATTATTTTGACCTACAGAGCCGCTACAAAATTGGTTAAAATTTAGTTTCTTGTCCATTTCATTCCCTGAACATTTCACGATCATCAGCAAAAACTAATCATTTCTATTCTGGCCCGAACCCAACATCCTTAAAAAATTCGTTACAATCGTTTCATAATTGCGTCCTTAAGCTTGTTTACAATTTTAATGGACGGACACACATCGCTAAATCGCTTTATCTCGTCGAGATATGAATTTCGGCATACCAAATAAGGCGTCTAGGACGAATATTTCGTGGTGTTACATAAACTTTTGGAAAGACAATGTGTAGCATGGGATAAAATTGTGGTTCTCTACACAGAACCCATTATATATTAGGCAGTAGGCCCTTTATCTACCAAACACTTTATTGCAATTTACATCAGAGGAAAGGTCAGTAGTTTTTTTTCATATGTAGGCTACTTTGCGAAATATTTATATCCTCAAGGAATTAAAATATCGACCAAAAATAAAATTTTTATATTTTTCATACAAAAGTAATGGTCCATTTCACCCGCTAAAGAATATCAGATCATCATTCAAAATTGTAGGCATCTTTTTCGACCTGTACTCTTACCCGGTGCAAAATTTCGTGACTATTGATGTATAATTGCGACTTCTAGCGAGTTTATTATTACACTACAAACAAATAACGGAATATATTAGGCTGTAACTCTGTTATCTGATCATGCACACCAACATAATTGGCATCAATTGAATGGTCAAGCGTTCCACTTTCAAGTATATCTCACTTGACCAGAATGTCACTTCCAGGAATTAAGATATGAGCTGTATATTAAAAATTTGCACAATTTTCACACAAAAGTTTTGGTCCATTTAACCCTCTAAATATTATACGATCGCCATCTCAAATTGCAAGCTTCTCCTTTGGGATATACTCTTAACTTATTTAAAATTACGCATTGATCGGACTATTATTGAGACCTACAGAGCCGCTAGAAAATTGGATAAATATTATGTTTTTGGTCCATTTCACCCACTAAATATTTCACGATCATCACCAATAAGAATAGGGATCTATTCTGATCTGAACCCGACCTCCATACAAAATTTCGTGACGATCGGTCCATAATTGCGGCCAGGAGCGTGTTTACAATTTATAATGGACAGACGGACGGACTGACGGACGGACACACATCTCAAAATCGCTTTATCTCGTCGAGATATGAAGATTGGTATACCACATTGGGGGTCTCCGACGAATATTTCGCGGTGTTACATGAATTTTTACCAAAACAAACTTATAATACCCTTTTCCACATTGTGTTATAGGGTATAATAATTCATTTTAAAATTGTGTTTGCGTATATTGGGATGGGTTGATTCAAAATAAATTTATTAAAGGATTTGTTTTTCATACATTTATATATACATACATTTTTTGAACGCCCGTCGTGGGGTTCTTATACGAGGATTGGAGACGTAAAGTTTTTTTTTTCAATGACGGTATATGGGAAATGTTGTCAATTCTTTCATATTCAATTTCCAAAAAAAATTAAGTTTTTCTTTTCGCCCTACATCTATGATTTTTGGTACATAGGTTAAGAAAAAATTTCCCCAGTACAAATCCGCTCGCGAGCAAATTTTTGGTTGTTGCGGACAAAAGTCATCGCAGTTTACTTCTGTTAAAAAAGAAAAATATATTATAAAAACGCTAATTTTTTTAATGGGCACAATTGTCACTAAAAATGTATCACGAAGGGATGTCAAATTTTTAAAATGTTACTCAGTATTCGCGGAATTTACAAAATTTTAAATGTAATCCGACTTTTTTTTAAAACATGGGGCCATTTACCCGTCAACAATTAAAAAAAAAAATCTAAACTTCACGGGGAGTCAAATGAAACCAAAATTACAATGATCGGGATAATAGTTAGGATGTTATAGCCAAAATAAACATATTTTTGGGGAACAAAAAATAAATTTTGGTTTGAAAAAATAGTTTTCTCTCACATTCTAAAGTTGAAAATATTGGATAAAAAGTTATAGGGGTACTTTGTTTTTTTTTTTTTATAAAAGTCCCAAGAAAATGGGCGGATTTTGCTTAATCTACATTCACATGGAAAGTTTCCAATTGAAGAAAATTATCGGGTTGTTGAGAAAGATTATTAGGCTTGTTAAACGGAAATAGAGTTCAAATAAACCGTTTTTCTTATATGCATTATTAAAATATGCGTAAATCGTGTAATTATCAAAATCATTTTGTCCGCATGTGATTTTCATGTACATCAAGGCCATATATTTTAATTTGTATATATTTCTCGAAATATAATTTGGAGGCTAAGATGTAGCATCAGAAAAGTTATACATTTATGAGATTATCTTTCAACTTCTACTTTGACAGGAGAATCAGGAAAAATGTGGTTTAATCACAAATCGAGAGAAAACAAAAAAGACACGTCGGCTTCAACCCATTTTTGACCATTTTTTTGAAATAAAGGCAATAGTTTTTGCAAAGTCTAAAAACATGTCATTTCATCCAAAAGCATTTCATTTTTTCGATATATAACCACAATTCGCGAGTTATAAAAGGGTAAACCTTGGTTAAAACTATGTTAAATTTTCAAAAATATTGCCCATAACAATATATAATTGTTCCACAAACATCACATAAGGGACAAGGGAGACTTTTCTCATATCAATGAGTGCACCCCGATTCATATTAGTTCAATGATATGGGACCTACAGTTTATCGCTGAGTCCGAACGGCGTGTCTAAGACACCGCTTTTGTATTGCCCATATACACTTTAATATTAGAAACAAACGGGCCTCATGGAAATAAAACTTTTAGGTTTCGCACACATATATTAAATCCATTTCAGACAACTTGTAGTCAATCTAGCAATGGTAATAGGCGGCGTATACATGATGTTGCCAATCATACGCCACATTGTGTCAAAGAAGACATCAGACTGGTTACTGAAAATTTTTGGCCTTCTATGGGGCCCTAAAATTTTTCTATATGCAATATATTGCTCTATGAGGGGAGTCACAGAAAGCTGCTTAGGCGGACTTCTATGAGGCAGAAGATCGTTTCAGTGGCCTTTTATAAATCATAAAATCACTTCAATGCCTTCTACGAGGCAGAAGACCAGCACAATAGTCAGAAGCCACAATGAAACGGAAGTCACTTCAATGGCCTTCTACGAAGGCTCAGACTAGTTTACTGGTTTTCTATAGAGTAAAAGACGACAACATCACTGATCAAAGACCAATTCAGTGACCCTATATGAGGCCTTCTATAAGGCAGAATGACCTTCTATAATGTAGAAAACAACTTCCCCGAACCTCTAAAAGGCAAAACACAACATCAATGATCTTCTATAAGATGGATGGCCATGCCAGTGTCCTTCTATTTGGTAATAGACCACTTTAGTGTCAATCTATGTTCAAGAAAACTCCTTCCTTCCATTTCGTTGGACGTCTATGAAGCAGGAGACAATTTCAGAGGCTTTCTTTGCGGCAAAAGTAAACTTCAGAAACCCACTCCAACCAATTTCTATGACAGAAAACACCACATCAAAGGTCTTCTATCAGAGTGAAGACCAGTTCAGCGGTTTTCCGTGATGCAGAAGAACACTTCAACACTCTGAATGCAACTTCGGTGGGTTTCTATGACATAAAAGACAACTTCGTTAGCCTTCTATGAGACATAGGAATACCAACGACTTCTTATATGCAGAAGACTTTATAGGATGCCGAAGACCACTTCTTGCCTTCTACAAGGGTGAAGACTTCTTCAAAAACTTTCTATAATGTAGAAAACCACTTCACCGAACTTCTATGAACCAAAACACCTCGTCAATGGTCTTATATAAGACGGAAGACCACTTTTTATGAGGAAGAAGACCATATCAGAATGCTCCTGTGAGGCAGTATACCCTCCCATGACTTTCTATAAGGCAGAAGAAAACTTCCGTGGCCTTTTATGAGAATACCAACTTAATGGTCTTTCATGAAACAGAAGAATAATTCACATCACAGGCCGGAATCAATT
This sequence comes from Musca autumnalis, assembly GCF_047663935.1. Lineage (NCBI taxonomy): Eukaryota > Metazoa > Arthropoda > Insecta > Diptera > Muscidae > Musca > Musca autumnalis. Next base: position 37,798,978 of record NW_027411644.1, read on the forward strand.
TAATGGCCGTCTATGAGGAAAACGACTACTTAACCATCTATCTGGCAAGAGACCACCTCAATGGCCTTCTAAGAGGCAGAATCCCACTCAAAAAGCATTTTATGAGGCAGAAGACCACCTTCTATGAGGCAAAACACGCCACGACCTTCTGTGTGTCAGAAGACCAGTTCAATGACGAGGCCTCAGAACAGTTCAATGTTTTTCCATGAAGCAATAGTTCAATAGCCTTCTATGAAGCAAAGAACCAATTTAATGACATTCTACGAGGCTTCAGACCACGTCAGAAGCCTCCTATGGAATAAAAGACCACCTCACTGACCGTAGACCAATTCAGGGGCCTTCTATGAGGCAGAAAACCAATTCATTGGTCTCCTATCAAACAAAATACCACTTCAATAAACTTCAATTAGGCGTTTTATGGGGCAAATGATAACAATTGCTTCCTAAATATAAGGGGGAAATACAAAAATTCCCACAAAGCTGAATTTTGGTGGAGAGCTAGGGTTTACCAATAGCAGCATCGTCCTAAAAGTCCCAATCGATCCCATGTGTGCAAAAAAAGTTATACGGGGTCAAAGGTCATTTTTGGAGGCATTATTCCGTATTTCAATTTTTCTCAAAAACGGTAAGACTTATCGCGATTTAAAGGTCAAATTAAAAATTAGCCGCGTATGTACATTATGTGGCGGAACCGTTAAAATAACCACACCATGTGTTATGTATTTCCATAAGCTTTCAAACGATATCCACCTTACAGTAATCGGTTCAGTTCAGAACCGGGTCTAACCCGGTTTTTAAATCTGGTCTTTCGGGTCGAATAACCGGCGAACCGGATCCGCCGCCCATGAAAATTATATTTTTCGTAATCAGCGCAACAAAATCTAGCTTCGGACAAAACTTCAATAAAATCGGAGAGTTTTCGTTGAGGTCCTTCCCGCTGGGCTTTCGATTACACATGTGGGTTAAATGGGCTATTTTAGCATAAAATGACTCTAACATTTAATAGTAGAGTTATTCGCTCCACACGCTTGTATTCCATAGCAGTTTCCAGTTAATTGAATATGAACTTGGCGGTAAATAACGCCTGAAATGGTTAACTACTTAACAGAATGTTGTTATGATATCGTAACAACAGAGCTTAACTCCATCTATTGACAAATGTTTGCAATTGTGTTTTCCAATCTTTATGTATTTAAATCTTTACCAAACTTTACCTACAATATTTACTCTAGTCACTTTTTGATTATACCAACCGTTTTTAAAATAAAATCCAAAAACCTAAAAAATCAGTAAAATTTTACCTTTGCATACATTGGATCGATACGGACTTTTAGAACGTTGCTTCTAATGACAAACCCTAGCTCTCCACCAAAATTCCGCTTTGTTTGTTTTTGCTATTTCAATGTCTATTTTGACTGGGCTAAAAAGGCAGAATAAGACTTCAGTGGCCTTCTGTGAGGTACATTTTTGTTTTATGAGAAAGAAGACATCTTCAGTGTCCTTCTATGAGACAGTGACCTTCTGTGAGCCAGAAGACCGGTTCAGGGGCTTTCTCTGAGGCATATGACCACTTCAATTACCCTTTACGAGACAGAAAAACCTTTCAGTGGCCCTTTATAAGGCAGAAGACCACTTCAATGACCTTATACGCCTGGTTTTCTAAGAAGCAGAAGACCACTTCAGTGGTCTTTTTTGAAAGAGAAGACCAATTTAGAGGCACAAGATCACTTCAGTTATCTCCTATGAAACAGAAGACCACTTCAAGGCCTTATATCGGGGAGAAGACAGCATCTTTGGCCGAAGACCAAATAATTGACCCTCTGTGAGGCAGAGGCACGAGACCCTTCAATGGCTTTCTATGAAGCAGGATACCATTTCAATGACGTACTTTGAAACAGAAGACCAGTTCAAACCTTTTCCTTGGTCTCCTGTGAGACAGAAGCCCATTGGCTCTCTACGAGGCCTTCTATGGGGCAGAAAATCATTTCAGTAAATTTTCTTAAAACAAAGGACTAATTCAAAGACCTTTGAAGCAGAAGGCCACCTCAATGGTATTCTAGTAAACAGAACACCACTTCAAAACTTTTCTATGAGGCAGAAGACCACTTCAATGGCCAGAATAGCACATCTGGAGACTCAAAATACCATTTCAGTGACTTTCTATGGGCCAAAAAATCAGTTCATATGAAACAGAATACTATTTTAGTGGGCCTCTATGAGGCAGAAGAACAGAAGGCCACATTCTATGAGACAGAGGACCATTTCAAACACTTTCTGTGAGTAAGAAACATACTTCAATGAAATTCTATGAAGCAGAAGACCATGCCAGCGGAATTATGTGATGCTGAAAACCACTTCAAAAACATTCTATGAGACAGAGGACCCCTTCTGTGGCTTCTTGTGAGGCTGAAAAACATTTCAGATGTGTTCTCGGAAACAGCGTTCATAATATGAGCAAATCTGAACATTACAAATGAATTTTTTATTTTTGTGTACCATTCAGTTATTCTCCCTCAAAGATTGCTGAATTCGCACCACCACCCCCATTCAAAACGAATATGCACTGAATTCGATTTGCATCACTACAGGGTTTTCTGGGAACATTTATTAGTTAAAAGTGAATCAGAAATTTATAGAGTGTAAATATTCATCTCAAAAACTTGTTAGGAAAACAAATTATGCAGGTGATAAACCAAACCATGTAAGTGTAAATGAATGATGATACAAAATCTTGTGGTGTTTCCTTTTTTTGGTGGCAAAGCAAATACCGATTTTTTTTAAGTTTGTTTGTTGTTGCATTGGTTTCTTTTATTGGCAAAAAAGTGAAAATTGCTTCACCGCATATAGCATAAGGAACGACTCCCAAAATAAGATCCACTTCAAAAATGGACTATGTCGGCCAATTCCTTTAAGTAAATTCTCCACAACACTACAAGATTGACCTTTATGACTTTTTCCTAGGTTTTACCATTTTTGAGACATAGAAGTTGAAATTGAGACAATGAACTGACTGTATCACTGTACGAGGTTTTGAAGTTGATATGCTATCTTTGATTAAAGGTAATGCCTCGAAATATTGATCGCATTAATGATCGAATCGGACGAAGTCACCAAAAGCTATTTCTAAATGCGTTTGGTATTTTTTCTTTCTAATTACAAATTTTTAATTTTTTAAAGAAATATGTATGTATATGTTGCCAAAATGGTCCATCTGTCCAGTACGAAATAAAGAAAATAATTTATTAAGTGTCGCAATCATACATACAAACATATATTACCACAACATACCTGAAGGAACGAGGGAGACTTCGCAATCATATAAATAAATTCCGCGGAAAACTAGTGCCCAAGGGAAGTGGTGTAGGTTGTAGGCGGATCATGTGATAGGCCCAGTACATATAGTCGTCTACTCGTTTGGCGGTTAGTTGTTGAATTTATCACTGACATCTGTTTGTGGGTGTGTATGTTTGTAACTGTGTTGCTGTGTTAATTATCTTTTGCTGTAGTATGCTATTGTAATCTTCGAATAAAAAGCTGAACTGTTGGGTTTTAGTGGACGGTAAATTGATAAAGAGAGGGAGGTTTTTTTCATATCTTTATTGGTGACCTTCAATTGAACACGGAATGAACTCACAGCTATCAAAGAGATTTTATTACATGGGGCGGTAAGGGTAAGGATGGCGTCATGGCAATTGTACCAAAGAAGTCACTATGATATAAATCTAAGAAAAATAAATGACATTATATAAAAATACCAACACATCCATCTATAAATATTTGCACATAAGTAAGAATGTTTTGTATGCGCACACATGGTTAAGTAGACAAAATTTGTATGTACTACACAACGAATTTGTTGGTGACTACTGAAATCATATTGCAAACTCCATTTGCTTTAGTTTTAATTAGCCAAATACATTAAAACATTAATGTTTGTGTTTGAGAGTCGGTGTGCAGTTGTGTACATTTGTTTGTTTGTTGACAAAATTCGTTTTCCAATTTTCTCTCAACATTTATATTTGCAGTAAAAATTTCTATTCGAAAAATAAACAGACGATAATTTGTTTTTACTTATCGCTATAGAAAGAGAGAGACAGAAAGCACGCTAACCAAAAATGAATTTTATTCATTCAACCAAAACTAAATTATTGAAATATTTTTGTTAAATAAGTTCCCGCTAAACATTAAAAATGATGCGAAATGTATATAAATTCTTGGTAAATATTTAACATAAAAACTAATGGATAATTTAAAATAAAGTAATTAATATATCATTTATATTAAGTAAATTTTAATGTTGGCTTTATTAATTTCAAGATTCAAGTTAAAACAGAAATGAGAGTCAGTATAGGTTCTCAATTTATTGTCTTCTCCTGATACAAATAGAAAATCAAGCAAATAAATTACACCGTGGTCGGGTAGATATTCTTCGATTAAAGCGAAGAAGTTATATATCTGTTCACAATTGTGTTTTTACGTGTAATTAGACCCTGGCCGTATAAGTATAGACATCACTGATACGCCACCTATTTCAACTGCTCGACAAAACATAAAGTGTCTTCGTGCCTATATTTTGATACCGTTATTTTGTTTTCGAAATCAACAAATTTTAAAAGCACCAATGGAGTTGCGTATTAGTTTTGAGTTTAAGGGAAGTTGGAAAGTTGAGCTTAAGGAAAGTTTAATGAGAATTCTCGGATAGTTGGGAACATTTTAGTGATTCGATGGCCTCCTAATGGTATATGATCTCGTCAGTGGCCTTCTATAAGGCTCTTCGGTGGCCTTCTATGAAACAGAAGATCATTTCAGTGGTCTTTTATGAAGCAGAAGACCACTTAAGTTGTCTCCTATGAGGCAGAAGATAACTTCAGTGATCTTTTATAAGACATAAGGTCACTTAGGGCCCCTAAGGGGCAGAAGATAAATTCAGTTGTCTGTTATAAGGCAGAAGACCACTTAAGAGGCCTTCTGAACCCCTTCACAGGCTTTAAAAGCGGCATAACCCAATTTAGAGTTCTATGAGGTAAAGGACCACTTCAGAGACATTCTATGAGGCAAATGACCACTTGAGAGGCCATTTACGAGGCAGAAAAGTAGTAACGGCTTTATATTAGAGATGAGACCACTTCAGTGGCCTATATAAGAAAGAATAGCACGACAGAGCCCTTTTAAGAGTTAGAAGAAAACTTCTTTGGAGCTTTCTACGATACAAGGGGTCACTTCCGTGGCCATATATAAGGAAGCAGGTCACTTCAATGGGCTTCTATGAGGCAGAAAATCACTTCAGTTACCTTCAATGAGGTAGAAAATCACTTAAGTGGTCTTCTATGGGGTAGAAGATAACACCAATGACCTCTATAAGGCCGAAGACCACTTCAGAGCCATTCTAAGAGTTAGAATACCATTCATGTGAGGCTTTCTACGAGGTAAAGGGTTAACTTCAATGTTTTTACCTAGGCTGAAGACCACTGCAATGGACTTATATTAGCTAGAAGATCACTTCCGAGATCTTCTGTGAAGCAGACCATTTCAGACGCATTCTTCGAGGCAAAAGAGGACAAAAGCACCTTTCTATTAGGCAATAGATCACTTCAGCCACTAAAGAGGAGACTTCTGCTGTTTAAGTGATACTCAAAGGTCTTCAATGATACAGAGGGTTTCCGAGATACATAAGAACACTTCAATGGCATCCCCGGAGGCGAAAGACCACATCAGTGGCATTCTAGAATGCAGAAGATCACTAGAGTGGCCTTCTATGAGACAGGAAACCACTCGAATGGCTTTTTATGAGCCAGAAAATCAATTCAGTAGCCTTATATAGGGCAGAAGACTCCATGATTGACATTCTCCAAGGCAAAATACCACTTTAGAGACCTTATATGAGCAGAATCCACTTCAGAATTCTTCTATGAGGCAGAGGAGGCCTTCTAAAAGACTGGCGATCACTTCAAAGGTCTTCTGTGACAAAAAAAGACCACTTCACTGGACTGCAATGAGACGGAATACCACATCAGCATACTTCAATAAAGAAGGACGCCACTCCAAAGTCCTCCTATTATACAGAAGACAATTTAAGTGACCTACTATGAGGAAGAACGCTACTTCAGAGGCATACTGTTAGACGGAATACCACTTCGCAGGACTTCTTGAGGCAAAATACAACTTCAAAGACCTTTTTTGAGGCAGAATATCATTTCAATGACCTTCCATGAAACAGAACAATACCTCAGCGGCTTTCTATGAGACTGACGACCACTTCAAATACCTTGTATTAGGCAGAGTAGAATTTCAGAGGCCTTATATGAGGTAGAATAAAACTTCAGAGGCCTTCTAAGTGGCAGAACACGACACCAGATACTTTCTATGCAGCCGAGGATATCTTCAAAAGCCTTCTATGGAGCAAAATACCACATGAGGGGTATTTTATGAGGTTGGCGACCACTTCAGAATCCCTCATAGAAGGCCTCTATGATATAACACGTCTCTAGGGACTTTCTATGCAGCTGAGGATCTCTTCAAAGGCCTTCTATGAAGCAAAATACCACTTCGCTGGACTTCTATGAGGCAGAAGACATCGTCCTATATAAGTACTCGTAGAAGACAATTTCAGATGTCTTATATGAAGTAAAAGACAACTCAGAGGCCTTCTAAGTGGCAGCACACCACTCCAGAGGTTTTCTATTGGGCTCCATAAGGTCCATAGGGGTAGGAGAACACCACTTGAAAGACTTTCTATGTGGCTGGCGACCACTTCAAATGACTTATATTAGCCACTTCAGTAGTGCGATTCTCTAACTCATTTTTTGAGTTACTGACAAATATCGGTAAAATTAAAATGCTTCTAAATTCGGTAATTAACAATATTTTTCGGTAAGTTAGCGCATATAGAAAGTAGTCGTAAAGTTCTACCGATAGCAACAGTTTTGTCAACTTTTATTTGAACTTTTCATTTATAATTTTGCGTTTTAAATTTACCGACATTTGTCGCGAACTCAAAAAATGAGTTAGAGCATCGCGCTACAGATGCCTCCTATTAGACAAAATATCACTTGGCTTGTCTTCTATAAGGCAGAAGACAGTTTCAAAGGATTTTCTTGAGGCAAAATACCTTTATGAAGCAGAAGACCAATTTATTATTTTTTTATGAGGCTAACAACCACTTCAAAGGTCTTCTATGAGGTAAAGGTAAAAGGCAAATTGAAAGACCTTTTATGAGGCAGAAGACCTTCTATGATACAGAACACTACTTCATAGGCCCTATACGAAACTGACGACCACTTCAAAGGCTTTCTATGAGGCAGATGACAATTTTATGATGAAGAAAACATCTTCAGAGGCCTTCTCAGCGGCAGAACACCACTTCGAAGTCCTTCAGAGGCCTTTTAAATCGGAGAATACCATTTCATAGACCTTCTTCTATTAGGCTGGTAAACACTTCAAAGGCATTCTATGAAACCGAAGACAATTTCATAGGCTTTCCATCGGCCAAAAGTCAACTTCAAAAACCTTTTATAAGGCAGAAGACCAATTCGATGACCTTCTGTGATACAGAACACCACTTCAGAGGCCTTATATGAAGCAGATGACAATTTCAGTGGCCTTATATGAGGAAGAAGAGGCATTTTATGAGGCAGAACACCACTTCAGAAACTCTCTATGAGGTTGGCGACCATTTCAAAGGCCTTCTTTGGGACAGTCGACTAGTTCAAAAGGTCTTCTTTAAGGCAGAATACCACTTCGCTGGACTTTTATGGGGTGGAACATAGTAGCAGAGGCTATCTATGAACTATAAGACAATTTCAGAGGCTTTCCATAAAGCAGAATACCAATTCAGAGAATTTCTATGAGACAAATGGCAACTTCAGAGGCCTTATAAGCAGCAGAACACCACTTTAAAGCCTTTTTTGAGGAAAAAGTCCTTCAGAAGAGAGACCACTTCATAGACCTTCTTCTATTAGGCTGATAACCACTTCAAAGGCATTCTATGAGGTCGAAGACAATTTCAAAGGCTTTCTATGAAGCAAAAAACAACTTCAAAGACTTTTTATTATGCAGAAGACCAATTCGATTACTGTATGTGATACAGAACACCATCTCAGAGGCCTTATACGAGCCAGATGACAATTTCAGTGGCCTTATATGAGGAAGAAGAGGCATTTTATGAGGCAGGGCACCACTTCAGAGACTTTATATGGGGTTGGCGACCATTTCAAAGGCCTTCTGTTGGACGGTCGACTAATTCAAAATGTCTTCGTTAAGGCAGAATACCACTTCGCTGGACTTTTATGGAGCGCAACAAATTTATTGAGGCTTTTATGAAGTAGAAGACAACTTTAGAGGCCTCCCACAAGGCAGAATACCAATTCAGTGAATTTCTATGTGACAAAAGGCAACTTCAGAGGCCTTCTAAGCGACAGAACACCACTTCAAACTCCTTTTTTGAGGAAGAACACCTCTACTGATGTTTTCTATGAGGCAGAATATCACTTCAATGAACTTGCATGATACAGAAGATAATTTCAAGGTTTTCTATCTACAACTTCAGAGGCCTTCTAAATCGGAGAAGACCACTTCATAGACCTTTTTCTATTATGCTAATAACCACTTCAAAGGCATTCTATGAGGCCGAAGACAATTTCAAAGGCTTTCCATAGGGTAAAAGATAACTTCAAAGACCTTTTATAAGGCAGAAGACCATTTCGATGACCTTCTGTGATACAGAGTACACAGTTACAGAGGCTTTCTATGAACTAAAAGACAACTTCGGAGGCCTCCCACAAGGCGGAATACAATTCAGAAAATTTCTATGAGATAAAAAGCAACTTCAGAGGCCTTCTAAGCGGCAGAACACAGCTTCAAATGCTTTTTTGAGGAAAAAGACCTCTATAGACGTTTTATATGAGGCAGAATGCCACTTCACTGGACTTTTATGAGACAGAAGACAATTTCAAAGGTTTTCTATGAGACAACTTCGGAGGGCTTTTAAATCGGAGAAGACCACTTCATAGACCTTCTTATATTAGGCTGACAACCACTTCAAAGCCTTTCTATGAGTTAGAAGACCACTTCAGAAGTCTTCTTTGAGAATACCATTTTAGCGGACTTCTATGAGGCAGAAGACATTTTCAAGGGATTTCTATGAAGCAGAACACCACTCAAAGACCTTCTATGAGGTAAATGACAACTTCATAGGCCCTTCACTGGACTTACCTGGACTTCTATGAGCCAAAAGACAACTTCAGAAGCGATCTATGAGACAGAAGACAACTTCAGAAGTCTTCTATGAGTCAGAATACCATTTCAGAGACCTCCTATGAGGTCAAAAAAACACAAGTGCAGACAGAGGCAGAAGCCACTACAGAGTTCTTCTATGAGGCGGAGGACCACTTCGCGGACTTTCTATTAAGCAAAATATAACTTCAGATGCCTTCTACGAGACAGACGGCCACTTCTGAGGTTTTTTATGAGGCAGAAGACCATTTGTAGGCCTTTTGGGAGGAAAGATACCACTTCGGAGGTCTTCTATGAAGCAGAAACCGTTTTAGAATCGGAAAACCACTTGAATCACTTTCTTTCAGACTGAAGATTCCTTTGGCAGAAGATCACTTCAAATGTCATGAAGCATAGGACCACTTCAATGGACTTTTATGAGGCAGAAGACCCAGGGCTATCATTGATAGTTACTAACTGAAAACTTGGGTTTTGTGTCGAAATTACAATAAATTTTCACTTGAGATTATAAAAAGGAACAAAAAAGCCTGCATAGTATCATGTTAAAGCCAATCCCTTCCCTGCCTTAATATCCCTCATCCCCTACATTATGTGTTATGTTAATTAATCAATTTGTACGTCATTAAAAGTCAAGCTGTTGCATATATACATTTTTATACCCTCAGCCTTTAGGCTAAAGAGGGTATTTACACTTTGATACGACAAAAAATGTGCCTCATCGAAAAAATGGTTTTAGACCCCAAGTATGTTTGTACGATATCCGTTTCAGACAATTTTGAGTAGATCTAGCAATGTCCGTCCGTCTGTCTGTCTGTCTGTCCGTCTGTCTGTCTGGCTGGTTGGTGCGCACGATAACTCTCGAACGGATCAATCGATTCGGTTCAAATTTTGGTTATCGAAATATTTTGTCCAGATTTGATTTAAGTTCGAAGATGGGCCATATAGGCCCACTTCTTCAGGTACCTCCCCCACAAATGTTCAAAAATTGTCGCAAAATTTGTGCGCACGATAACTCTTGTAGGGAATAACCTATTTGGTCCATACTTTGCACATCGTGTAATTTCTACCAAACTTAGATGAGGTTCCAATATGGACTCAATCGGTCCACTCCTTCAGGTACCTCCCACACAAAATTTCGGAAAAGTTTAGTTTAGGACCTGGTCTCGAATCGCTTTGATTTTTGTTTACGCAAGTTGTATTCGCTGTCCTCTATACGACGCTGTAAGTTTCATTAGGGGCAAGTCCATACTTCCTGAGAAAATAGCCTGAAAGTTACAAAAAACCCTATGACACCGTGTCTAGTGGTTGTAGCGCAAGATAACTCTCGAACGGATCTGCCGATTCGGTCCAAAGTTTGGCTTTCGTAATATTTTGACCAAACTTAGTTCAAGTTCAAAGATGGATTATATCGGTCCACTCCTTCCGGTAACTCCCCCACAAAAGTTCGAAAATGTTCGGAAAATTTGTGCGTACGATAACTCTTGAAGGGAGTAACCGATTTGGTCCATACTTTGCACATTATGAAATTTCTACCAGACTTAGATGAGGTTTCAATATGGACTCAATCGGTAAACTCCTTCGAGTACCTCCCACACAAAATTTCGGGAAAGTTCAGTTTAGGACCTGCTCCCGAATAGCCTTGGTTTTTGTTGTAACATCTTGTATTCACTGTCCCCTATACGAAGGTACAAGTTTCCTCAGGGGCAAGTCCATACTTCCTGAAAAAATAGCCTAAAAGTTGAAAAACAAACCCTATGACACCATGTTTATGGGTGGAATAAGTTCACTTTAAGACCTGCTATTGAATTACTTTGATTCTTGTTGAAGCAACTTACATTCGCTGCCTTAATTACGATGGTAAAAGTTGTTTCAGGGGCAAGTCCATACTTCTTGAGAAAACAGCCCGAAGGGTGTAAAAACCCCCTATGGCACCCCTATGGTCTATGTCGGTCCATTCCTTTAAGTACCTTTTCCGCAAAATTTTTGAACTTTAATCCTAATCAACATTTTTGTCGGTTTATACGACCAACATTTTGATACCCCCTAAATACATAAGTTTTTTGTGAAAAAAGTGTTTCAATTTGCACAGGCTGAGGGTATATCTCTGTCGGTAAAGCCGACTGATACTTTTTTACTTGTTAATTAACATCCCAGCAAAAAGTTTGCCTCCAAAGAGGCAGTTAAATGATATGTACAAGTGATCTGGAAGTGCATCAAATTATGCATTTTCACACATGATTTTTACAAGAGCGTGACTACTGAAAGAGGCACTCCATTGCTCTGCATTTTAACTGACCCTTTGGCACTGCATTTTAACTGACCCTTCGGCACTGCATTTTAACTGACCCTTCGGCACTGCATTTTAACTGACCCTTGGGCATTGCATTTTAAGTAACCCTTTCGGGTTAAATAGGAGGCAGTCCAAAGCACGTGTTTTGATACAGGCATTCTGCGGAAATTGTGCAAGCCATTACAAAATATCCCAGAACAAATAAAATGCATTTATTATTTGTGTAAAACAAAAATATTGAGAACTTTATCACATTAACACAAATTATGAAAATTCTCTATTGAATTCAATCGCAAACATGCGTGTTTCCTCCGCTCTCCATTTAATCCAAGCTGAACTGTTTTTGCTTCATCTGCTAAATGGGTTTTCTTCCCATCACCAGTTAAGATTTCGACATGTACTCCAACAGCACTCCATTCGGAAATTTTCTTCTTGTGAGTTACCGGAAAAATGTTCAAAAATTAAATAATATTTAGTTTGTATTAACAAATGTTTGGAAATGTTAACACGCTTATCTCTTATTCGAAAATGTATGCCGCTGCCTGTAGAGATGTACAAACTGATTTATGTACATGTATTTACCACAATTTTTTAGGACTATTCTTTTTTAGACAAAAAAAAAAAAAAAAAAAAAAAACAAACAAATAATAATAATCCCCCTTATACACTGAAATTTTAAATGCGCATCAGTTGTGTTGTTTGTGAGCGAATGAATGTCGTTGATTATACATGACTGCGTATCTGGAAAAAACTAATTATCCGACTATTAAGCTTGACACTAATTTTAACCAACAACACGCAATGCATATGACCTTTAGACACAAAACGGCTGTGACATAGCATGGAGTAGATAGAGGCGCTCCGCCTCCAATAGAGGCGCTCCGCCAACAATGGTGAATGGATATAGGTTAATATTTGTAATAAGCGTTAAAAACCAACAAACCACCAACAGCGACAATTCTCTATTTAAAACACACACAGGGACACACAAACACAGCAACACAACAGAACGACTGCTGACAATACCCAGCCAGCATTTTTTGAAAATTATAATCAAATTCGAGTCTTTTTTGATCCGACTGCACGATTAAAAAGCTGGAATATGAGCTCATTTTCTGACCATAAATGACTCCTTTGTCGGGAGGAAAACGTAACCTCAGGCGACTCTTTTAAACAAATCACAAATGAGTCTTCCTCTGCATTATTTTCGAGTCATTTTATAATCATGTTCATAATCGTTTATGAGTCTTTAGGGAGTCATTTATGAGTCTTTTTATTAGACGAAATAAATTAAAAAAATTCTTTTTATTCTCTTTTGTTTTTTGTTTCTTCCCTTTGTTTTGTTGTCTTTTCTGCTTTGTTATTTCTTTTAATTATCCTTTATGTTGCGCGGTGGTTTGTATACTGCTTCTTCATTTCACTTGGCAAAACCTGAACATGTGTTTGTCTATACACTTAATATTATACCTTACATATATATCAAAGTTTTATAGAAAGTGTATATGAGAATTTTATTTTTTTATTTACAACCAAATAAAAATAAAACAAAGCAATCAGTTTTTAATCACCTAACTGTTCAAAATATGATCAGAAGATACATAATTATAATCACTTTTCAAACACCTGCATGGCCCTTTTTTGATTAAGCACTTTTCAATCTTCCAGATGATCAAAATGTGACAATAAATAAAAAAAAATGGTCACATTTTAAACACTTCAATGACTAATTTGTGATTGCTACACATTTATTGTTGTATTTTAAATTGAACTCTTTTTAATCACTACAGGGAGTCACTTTCGAGTCCCTTTCTGATCATACAAGCGACTTAATCAGTTTTTGATCACCAAAAGGACTCTAAAAAGACTCCTCAATGTGATTTTTGAAAAAACAGTCTTCTAAATGCTATCTGGGTAAGTGGCTTTAAGTTAATTTGTCACATACTCGATTCAATCCAATTCGTTTCAAGTCTGATCGACTCGATTCATATACGAGTAAAGGCATTCAATCGTTTAGGCGATAATGACATAGGGGTGGGAGGGGAGAAGCACTACAAAAGCCATGTTTACACTGAAATTAGCAACAATGGAATTATTGTTATTCCAGCTGCTTTGCCAATGTTTTGTCGGTTTTTGCACTAAACAATTGAGGTTTAATGACAATTGTGGTGCATGAGGGGGTATAAGTAAATAACATAATTATATACATATACACATATGTACATATGAACAATACAATGTATAGATGGAGTGAACATGACTATGAACACAATACGTAAGAGTACGGGCACTTGTTAACCCTTGCTCTTCCTCCCTATTTCATAAATACAGTTATTTTTTGGTGGAGGAACAATTGTTGCTATTGCCAACAGATCTGAACAAATATAAAATATGGTCGGGGTTAGTTTGAAATATTTAATAATACGAGTCTAATTAATGAATATGTTACAATTTGTAATTACATTCATATAACGTTTAATTATATTGTCCTATAATTGTTAGCTCAATAACAGCTGTGTTGGCAAACAAAACAAAACCGCAAAATATATTTAATTGAAATTAGTAATAAATAAAAATTAATAACGTGGTTGGAGGCGTAATTATCCTTAAGAATCAGTCCACAGAAGATCACTTCGGTACCTTCTAAAAGGACAAACATTGCTTCAACGAGACCTAAGACCACTTCCATGGCCTTCTGTGTGACAGAAGACTATTTGTATAACCTGCGATGCATCAGAAAACCACTTCAGTGGCCATACATGCGGCAAAATGCAATAACCTTGTAAGAGGCTGAAGGCCTTCTACGAAGCAGAGGTCCCTTCAACGCCCTTTTAAGAAGCAAAAGACTTATTCAAATACCTTCTTTGAAGCAGAAGACCACTTCAGATGCATCCATGAGACAGAACATCACTTTAGAGGCATTCTATGAACCAGACGACCTCTTCAGTAGCCTTCTATTAGGCAGAAGACAATTTCCACTGCCTTTCTAAGAAGCAGAAGACCACTTCACAGGCATTCCTTGAGGTTAAAAACCACCCCACTGATAGGCAGAATATCACTTCACTGGACTTCTTAGATGCAGTTCACTACTTTAGTAGCCACTTCACAAGCATTCCTTGAGACAGTGACCTCTAATCAGACAGAAGACCTCTTTAGTGAGGCTGAAAACCACTCCACTGTCGTTCGAATAGGCAGAACATCACTCCACTGGACTTCTTAGATGCAAATAACTACTTTATTAGCTTCAATGAGGCAAAATATGCCTCCAGAGGCCTACCAAGAGGCAGAATATCACTCCACTGGTCTTCAAAGAGGCAGAAGACTACTTCGATGGTCTTCTTTAAAGCGGAAACCTCTTCACTGCCCTTCTATGAGGCAAAATACCACTTCATAGACTTTCCAGAAGTAGAAGACCACTTCACAATTCTAACGGGCAGAAGACCAATCTAAAATGGGGCAGAATATCACTCCCACTTCAGTGGTATTGTAAGAGGTAGTTGGCCTATTCAATGACCACTTCGATGACCTTCAATGGAGCGGAAGACCTCTTTACTGGCCTTCTATGAAATAAAATACCACTTCAAAGCCCTTCTATCAAGCAGAAGACTACATCAGTTGCCTTCTATGAGGCAGAGGCTGAAACCCCCATCAATGCGACCGCCACCATTATCCGTCTATAAAGGAAATGACCCCTTCAGTGGACTTCTATGAGACAGAAGACCACGTTAATGGTCTTTTAAGAAACAGAAGACAACTTATATTGCCCTCTATGAAACAAAGGACAACTTCAGTGACGTTTTAAGAAGTAGAAGACCACTTCAGTGACATTCTATGAGTGAAACGACAACTCCAGTGGTCTTTTATACGGCCGACGACCACTTCAGTGATCTTATATGAAGCAGCGGAGGCAAATCTACAGATCTCCTAAGAGGCAAGAGATTCAGTGGTCTTTCTAGAGGCAGATTATCACTTCTATGTCCTTCTAAGAGGCGGAAGACATTTTCAGTGCCTTTCTATGAAGCAGGAAACTACTTCAGATACATTTTACGAATCATACTACCACAAGGCAGAAGAACAGTTCAAATGCCTTCTATGAAGTAAAAGGTCATTTCGGGTGCCTTCCATAAGGCAGAAGACCGCTTACTTTCTATGAGGCAATAGACCACTTCCATGACTTTCTGTCAAAAGAAAGACCATCTCAGAGGTCTTCCATGAGACAGAAAACTACTTCAGTAACCTTCTACATAGCAGAAGACTACTTCGGCGGCCTTCTCTGAGGCAGAAGACTTCTTCAGTTGTTTCCTATGAGGCAGAAGACCACTTCAGAGGCATTCCATGAGACAGATAACCATTCCACTAGCTTTCTATGTGACATAATATCAGTCCACTGGCTTTATATGAGGTAGAATATGACTACACTGGCTTTCTAAGGTGCAGAATACCACTTCAGAGGTCTTTTTCGGGTGACTAACACATCAGTCACCTTCTATGAGACAGAAGGCCACTTCAATGGTCTTCTATGAAGAGGAAGACCATTTCGGAGGCCTTTCATAAGACAGAAGAGCACTTCAGAGGCATTCGATGAGGTTGAAGACCACTATAGAGGCATTCTATGAGACATACGGCCATTCCTTTCGCTGACGTAGAAGATTTCTTTAATGGTTTTCTATAAAAAAAGATCACTAAGAGGCATTCTATGCGGCAGAAGACTACTTTAATAGGGGCGGAGAGCCACTTCACTGTATTTCTATGAAGCAAAACTGTATGCCTTTCGAATCGTATTCAAACCTACCAGATAGGGTGCTGATCTTTCTCTCTCTCTAGCATTGAACCACTTTCCCTAGATAATGAAGATCTTTGCTGACATGCCTGGTTGGGTGGAGGCCCTGTCCACCATTAAATGGCTTCTAGCAAACAGAAGACTTCTTCAGTAGCTTCTATGAGAATGAAGACCATTCCACTGACTTTCTATGAACTCTTCAATGGCTTTCTGTGAAGAGAAAGTTGAATTTAGTGGCTACTTCAGTTATCTTCTATGAGGATGAGGACCACTTCAGAGGTATTTTATGAGGTAGAAGACCAGTTCTGAGGCATTCAATGAGGCAGATGACCATTCCACTAAAGGACGACCACTTAAAAAGGGATTCATGAACTTTTAGAACTTACGAGTCTTGAATTTGAAAGCATAGACTTTTTCTTGTGGATCAGGATACCACAGGTAAAAAATCGAAACTATTCTAGAAGAGTCCTTAAACTGTACTCTACTTAAAATTTTGAATTGTAGCACTCGATTGATAGACCGACCTATCGCTTTGTATGTGGTCAACAAGGCTTCTTTAAATGCTGCACCCCAAGAGCTGCTTGCTAGTGACTTGAAGATCTTGTTTCTACATCTCATGGATTAGATATTGCAAGACCGTCTAAGTAGGATTTCAACCTTTTAATCATGACATGGCATTGATCGTAAAAGCAGTGTGAGTGGAATTCAGAAAAGGTAGGAGTTAATCAGTCCCGAAGATTTTATCTCACCTTGGGTAAGTATCTATTTCACTCTATAAGGTTTCGATTTCTTGTTTCTGAATCCAACGTTTCAAACTTGCTAGGAAGGAGTCTGCTCGATGTCATCAAACAATGTGGAGTGATTGACTGTATCAAATACTTTTGATAAGTCGATCTCCACCAACACTGTCCTATCCCATGTCTTGTTCTGGTTGAGTCATCGACTGATATGGATGGAGAAGACTTGCAATGTTGTTATATTACTGTGCTCCTTACGAAACCCCTGCTGTTGATATGCAAATTAATATGTATTTCTGAATCGGGGGAGGAGTAAAACCGTAAGACAATTCCCAACGGTTGAAAAAAAAACGGAAACGATCTGTACAATTCACCTTTGCTGGCCCCTTGCCTGCCTTCAGTAGCGGGTCCACCCTGCCCATTTTGCAAACTAAGGAAAACGTGTCATGCAGCAACATAATCCTTCTCACGATTCAACCCCTGACTCGCGACATCTATTGCATCTCATTGAAGCGTGATTGTGGATGATCCAAATGTGGCAAATCCAGCACATACATAGTGATCTTGGACCCACTGAGGTGGCAGCTGATGGCCGGAACACGGATGTTTTATAGTTTCTGGTCAATCCGGTGTCGAAGAACCCCCGGAGAAATTGTCTTGGAATGTGGTCTAAGTTTGAAAGAAATATTACGATTTGCAATGTTTTGCCCAGATAGGATACTCAATTTGCATGTTATCGTGTTTATCAGTCATTTTAGTCGGTGCCGGATGGGTTTTTGGAGCTTTTGCATCATTATTTTAGAAAGTAAAGACTTGCCTCCGAAATAAATTTTTGCTATATTGGCCGCAGTGGCAATATACCCTTCAGCGTAATGTTGGCGGCATTTCCTGAGTATTTCAGCCATGTAAATCTTTTCTGCATGTGGTGTTTTAAGATACTCCTTTGGGACTCTGCGATGAACGGTAAGTGCTATATTTGAGAAAGGTCTACCTTGTCCCTTCTGGGATGTTTGCGGAACAATTGCTATTATTACAGTTTGGACCAAAGCGGCTACTCCCATTGAGTGTTATCCTTAGCGGGATATTCTTTGACATTTCACCCTTTCGGTTAAATGTAACATTACTTGAACAGTTCATCTCTTTAAAAGATCTTTACAACTGGTTACCAAACTATTGATCTAAAAATATAATCAAGCTGCACTCTTTGATGTGAGGGAAGTGTCCACTTGTCTCCTCTTTTGCTGTAACAGTTGATAACGCAGTTTTGGGGAGTAATGTCGGCTCTTAATTTTTTACCTCCGCTCTGGGTGAAACATATGTATATGACATCTGTCAAAACAAGAAATTTGATGTTAACGTGTTTTAAATTGGGAAAGACTTTCTCTATCCCCAACCCCTTTTAAAGGGGTTAAGGTGTGTAAACAAAAAGCAGCAAAAAGCCATGCTGAACGAATTGTCAAATGAAGCGTTGATGGTCGTCGTCTTGACATTGATGATGACCTTAATGCCAAAACCAAGAACAACAAGTGTGTGTTAATGTTAAGGTATAAATCAATGTTGGAGAGCATTTTTGAAAATCCTGTTTGGTTTGATGGGATTTTTGTTTTCCGTTTTTTGTGTTTTTCTTCATCATGGGAAATTTATTGTTGGATGAAGTTTCCATTTCTGTGTTTTTTCGAGAGAAAATAAAAATGTGTTCCTTGAACTAACCGGTCTTAAAATTAATACCATTAGTCAAAAGCATTTTTCGATTTGAAAATCTTAAAAGAAAATTAAATAAGTTTTAAATTAATGTCATTTTAAATTGTATAGCATTTTCATTAGCTATTGTTAAATTTTGTTGAATGAGCAGTACAGAAAATCTCATATTTGACATAATGTCATTGGGGCAATTTTGTTTTGCATTTCGTTTCGTGGTCTTTGGGTGATTGGAAAAATATTCCTTAAAAATCCACTTGTTGTGGTCTTTGGGTGATTGGAAAAATATTCCTTAAAAATCCACTTGTTGTGGTCTTTGGGTGATTGGAAAAATATTCCTTAAAAATCCACTTGTTGTGGTCTTTGGGTGATTGGAAAAATATTCCTTAAAAATCCACTTGCTGTGGTCTTTGGGTGATTGGAAAAATATTCCTTAAAAATCCACTTGTTGTGGTCTTTGGGTGATTGGAAAAATATTCCTTAAAAATCCACTTGTTGTGGTCTTTGGGTGATTGGAAAAATATTCCTTAAAAATCCACTTGTTGTGGTCTTTGGGTGATTGGAAAAATATTCCTTAAAAATCCACTTGCTGTGGTCTTTGGGTGATTGGAAAAATATTCCTTAAAAATCCACTTGTTGTGGTCTTTGGGTGATTGGAAAAATATTCCTTAAAAATCCACTTGTTGTGGTCTTTGGGTGATTGGAAAAATATTCCTTAAAAATCCACTTGTTGTGGTCTTTGGGTGATTGGAAAAATATTCCTTAAAAATCCACTTGTTGTGGTCTTTGGGTGATTGGAAAAATATTCCTTAAAAATCCACGCTTTGTGGTCTTTGGGTGATTGGAAAAATATTCCTTAAAAATCCACGCTTTGTGGTCTTTGGATGATTGGAAAAATATTCCTTAAAAATCCACGCTTTGTGGTCTTTGGATGATTGGAAAAATATTCCTTAAAAATCCACGCTTTGTGGTCTTTGGATGATTGGAAAAATATTCCTTAAAAATCCACGCTTTGTGGTCTTTGGATGATTGGAAAAATATTCCTTAAAAATCCACGCTTTGTGGTCTTTGGATGATTGGAAAAATATTCCTTAAAAATCCACGCTTTGTGGTCTTTGGATGATTGGAAAAATATTCCTTAAAAATCCACGCTTTGTGGTCTTTGGATGATTGGAAAAATATTCCTTAAAAATCCACGCTTTGTGGTCTTTGGATGATTGGAAAAATATTCCTTAAAAATCCACGCTTTGTGGTCTTTGGATGATTGGAAAAATATTCCTTAAAAATCCACGCTTTGTGGTCTTTGGATGATTGGAAAAATATTCCTTAAAAACCCACGCTTTGTGGTCTTTGGATGATTGGAAAAATATTCCTTAAAAATCCACGCTTTGTGGTCTTTGGATGATTGGAAAAATATTCCTTAAAAATCCACGCTTTGTGGTCTTTGGATGATTGGAAAAATATTCCTTAAAAATCCACGCTTTGTGGTCTTTGGATGATTGGAAAAATATTCCTTAAAAATCCACGCTTTGTGGTCTTTGGATGATTGGAAAAATATTCCTTAAAAATCCACGCTTTGTGGTCTTTGGATGATTGGAAAAATATTCCTTAAAAATCCACGCTTTGTGGTCTTTGGATGATTGGAAAAATATTCCTTAAAAATCCACGCTTTGTGGTCTTTGGATGATTGGAAAAATATTCCTTAAAAATCCACGCTTTGTGGTCTTTGGATGATTGGAAAAATATTCCTTAAAAATCCACGCTTTGTGGTCTTTGGATGATTGGAAAAATATTCCTTAAAAATCCACGCTTTGTGGTCTTTGGATGATTGGAAAAATATTCCTTAAAAATCCACGCTTTGTGGTCTTTGGATGATTGGAAAAATATTCCTTAAAAATCCACGCTTTGTGGTCTTTGGATGATTGGAAAAATATTCCTTAAAAATCCACGCTTTGTGGTCTTTGGATGATTGGAAAAATATTCCTTAAAAATCCACGCTTTGTGGTCTTTGGATGATTGGAAAAATATTCCTTAAAAATCCACGCTTTGTGGTCTTTGGATGATTGGAAAAATATTCCTTAAAAATCCACGCTTTGTGGTCTTTGGATGATTGGAAAAATATTCCTTAAAAATCCACGCTTTGTGGTCTTTGGATGATTGGAAAAATATTCCTTAAAAATCCACGCTTTGTGGTCTTTGGATGATTGGAAAAATATTCCTTAAAAATCCACGCTTTGTGGTCTTTGGATGATTGGAAAAATATTCCTTAAAAATCCACGCTTTGTGGTCTTTGGATGATTGGAAAAATATTCCTTAAAAATCCACGCTTTGTGGTCTTTGGATGATTGGAAAAATATTCCTTAAAAATCCACGCTTTGTGGTCTTTGGATGATTGGAAAAATATTCCTTAAAAATCCACGCTTTGTGGTCTTTGGATGATTGGAAAAATATTCCTTAAAAATCCACGCTTTGTGGTCTTTGGATGATTGGAAAAATATTCCTTAAAAATCCACGCTTTGTGGTCTTTGGATGATTGGAAAAATATTCCTTAAAAATCCACGCTTTGTGGTCTTTGGATGATTGGAAAAATATTCCTTACGCTTTGTGGTCTTTGGATGATTGGAAAAATATTCCTTAAAAATCCACGCTTTGTGGTCTTTGGATGATTGGAAAAATATTCCTTAAAAATCCACGCTTTGTGGTCTTTGGATGATTGGAAAAATATTCCTTAAAAATCCACGCTTTGTGGTCTTTGGATGATTGGAAAAATATTCCTTAAAAATCCACGCTTTGTGGTCTTTGGATGATTGGAAAAATATTCCTTAAAAATCCACGCTTTGTGGTCTTTGGATGATTGGA
This sequence comes from Musca autumnalis, assembly GCF_047663935.1. NCBI lineage: Eukaryota > Metazoa > Arthropoda > Insecta > Diptera > Muscidae > Musca > Musca autumnalis. The sequence continues at coordinate 37,820,570 of NW_027411644.1, forward strand.
AAAATATTCCTTAAAAATCCACGCTTTGTGGTCTTTGGATGATTGGAAAAATATTCCTTAAAAATCCACGATTTGTGGTCTTTGGATGATCGGAAAAATATTCCTTAAAAATCCACGCTTTGTGGTCTTTGGATGATTGGAAAAATATTCCTTAAAAATCCACGCTTTGTGGTCTTTGGATGATCGGAAAAATATTCCTTAAAAATCCACGCTTTATGGTCTTTGGATGATTGGAAAAATATTCCTTAAAAATCCACGCTTTGTGGTCTTTGGATGATTGGAAAAATATTCCTTAAAAATCCACGCTTTGTGGTCTTTGGATGATTGGAAAAATATTCCTTAAAAATCCACGCTTTGTGGTCTTTGGATGATTGGAAAAATATTCCTTAAAAATCCACGCTTTGTGGTCTTTGGATGATTGGAAAAATATTCCTTAAAAATCCACGCTTTGTGGTCTTTGGATGATTGGAAAAATATTCCTTAAAAATCCACGCTTTGTGGTCTTTGGATGATTGGAAAAATATTCCTTAAAAATCCACGCTTTGTGGTCTTTGGATGATTGGAAAAATATTCCTTAAAAATCCACGCTTTGTGGTCTTTGGATGATTGGAAAAATATTCCTTAAAAATCCACGCTTTGTGGTCTTTGGATGATTGGAAAAATATTCCTTAAAAATCCACGCTTTGTGGTCTTTGGATGATTGGAAAAATATTCCTTAAAAATCCACGCTTTGTGGTCTTTGGATGATTGGAAAAATATTCCTTAAAAATCCACGCTTTGTGGTCTTTGGATGATTGGAAAAATATTCCTTAAAAATCCACGCTTTGTGGTCTTTGGATGATTGGAAAAATATTCCTTAAAAATCCACGCTTTGTGGTCTTTGGATGATTGGAAAAATATTCCTTAAAAATCCACGCTTTGTGGTCTTTGGATGATTGGAAAAATATTCCTTAAAAATCCACGCTTTGTGGTCTTTGGATGATTGGAAAAATATTCCTTAAAAATCCACGCTTTGTGGTCTTTGGATGATTGGAAAAATATTCCTTAAAAATCCACGCTTTGTGGTCTTTGGATGATTGGAAAAATATTCCTTAAAAATCCACGCTTTGTGGTCTTTGGATGATTGGAAAAATATTCCTTAAAAATCCACGCTTTGTGGTCTTTGGATGATTGGAAAAATATTCCTTAAAAATCCACGCTTTGTGGTCTTTGGATGATTGGAAAAATATTCCTTAAAAATCCACGCTTTGTGGTCTTTGGATGATTGGAAAAATATTCCTTAAAAATCCACGCTTTGTGGTCTTTGGATGATTGGAAAAATATTCCTTAAAAATCCACGCTTTGTGGTCTTTGGATGATTGGAAAAATATTCCTTAAAAATCCACGCTTTGTGGTCTTTGGATGATTGGAAAAATATTCCTTAAAAATCCACGCTTTGTGGTCTTTGGATGATTGGAAAAATATTCCTTAAAAATCCACGCTTTGTGGTCTTTGGATGATTGGAAAAATATTCCTTAAAAATCCACGCTTTGTGGTCTTTGGATGATTGGAAAAATATTCCTTAAAAATCCACGCTTTGTGGTCTTTGGATGATTGGAAAAATATTCCTTAAAAATCCACGCTTTGTGGTCTTTGGATGATTGGAAAAATATTCCTTAAAAATCCACGCTTTGTGGTCTTTGGATGATTGGAAAAATATTCCTTAAAAATCCACGCTTTGTGGTCTTTGGATGATTGGAAAAATATTCCTTAAAAATCCACGCTTTGTGGTCTTTGGATGATTGGAAAAATATTCCTTAAAAATCCACGCTTTGTGGTCTTTGGATGATTGGAAAAATATTCCTTAAAAATCCACGCTTTGTGGTCTTTGGATGATTGGAAAAATATTCCTTAAAAATCCACGCTTTGTGGTCTTTGGATGATTGGAAAAATATTCCTTAAAAATCCACGCTTTGTGGTCTTTGGATGATTGGAAAAATATTCCTTAAAAATCCACGCTTTGTGGTCTTTGGATGATTGGAAAAATATTCCTTAAAAATCCACGCTTTGTGGTCTTTGGATGATTGGAAAAATATTCCTTAAAAATCCACGCTTTGTGGTCTTTGGATGATTGGAAAAATATTCCTTAAAAATCCACGCTTTGTGGTCTTTGGATGATTGGAAAAATATTCCTTAAAAATCCACGCTTTGTGGTCTTTGGATGATTGGAAAAATATTCCTTAAAAATCCACGCTTTGTGGTCTTTGGATGATTGGAAAAATATTCCTTAAAAATCCACGCTTTGTGGTCTTTGGATGATTGGAAAAATATTCCTTAAAAATCCACGCTTTGTGGTCTTTGGATGATTGGAAAAATATTCCTTAAAAATCCACGCTTTGTGGTCTTTGGATGATTGGAAAAATATTCCTTAAAAATCCACGCTTTGTGGTCTTTGGATGATTGGAAAAATATTCCTTAAAAATCCACGATTTGTGGTCTTTGGATGATCGGAAAAATATTCCTTAAAAATCCACGCTTTGTGGTCTTTGGATGATTGGAAAAATATTCCTTAAAAATCCACGCTTTGTGGTCTTTGGATGATTGGAAAAATATTCCTTAAAAATCCACGCTTTATGGTCTTTGGATGATTGGAAAAATATTCCTTAAAAATCCACGCTTTGTGGTCTTTGGATGATTGGAAAAATATTCCTTAAAAATCCACGCTTTGTGGTCTTTGGATGATTGGAAAAATATTCCTTAAAAATCCACGCTTTGTGGTCTTTGGATGATTGGAAAAATATTCCTTAAAAATCCACGCTTTGTGGTCTTTGGATGATTGGAAAAATATTCCTTAAAAATCCACGCTTTGTGGTCTTTGGATGATTGGAAAAATATTCCTTAAAAATCCACGCTTTGTGGTCTTTGGATGATTGGAAAAATATTCCTTAAAAATCCACGCTTTGTGGTCTTTGGATGATTGGAAAAATATTCCTTAAAAATCCACGCTTTGTGGTCTTTGGATGATTGGAAAAATATTCCTTAAAAATCCACGCTTTGTGGTCTTTGGATGATTGGAAAAATATTCCTTAAAAATCCACGCTTTGTGGTCTTTGGATGATTGGAAAAATATTCCTTAAAAATCCACGCTTTGTGGTCTTTGGATGATTGGAAAAATATTCCTTAAAAATCCACGCTTTGTGGTCTTTGGATGATTGGAAAAATATTCCTTAAAAATCCACGCTTTGTGGTCTTTGGATGATTGGAAAAATATTCCTTAAAAATCCACGCTTTGTGGTCTTTGGATGATTGGAAAAATATTCCTTAAAAATCCACGCTTTGTGGTCTTTGGATGATTGGAAAAATATTCCTTAAAAATCCACGCTTTGTGGTCTTTGGATGATTGGAAAAATATTCCTTAAAAATCCACGCTTTGTGGTCTTTGGATGATTGGAAAAATATTCCTTAAAAATCCACGCTTTGTGGTCTTTGGATGATTGGAAAAATATTCCATAAAAACCCACGCTTTGTGGTCTTTGGATGATTGGAAAAATATTCCTTAAAAATCCACGCTTTGTGGTCTTTGGATGATTGGAAAAATATTCCTTAAAAATCCACGCTTTGTGGTCTTTGGATGATTGGAAAAATATTCCTTAAAAATCCACGCTTTGTGGTCTTTGGATGATTGGAAAAATATTCCTTAAAAATCCACGCTTTGTGGTCTTTGGATGATTGGAAAAATATTCCTTAAAAATCCACGCTTTGTGGTCTTTGGATGATTGGAAAAATATTCCTTAAAAATCCACGCTTTGTGGTCTTTGGATGATTGGAAAAATATTCCTTAAAAATCCACGCTTTGTGGTCTTTGGATGATTGGAAAAATATTCCTTAAAAATCCACGCTTTGTGGTCTTTGGATGATTGGAAAAATATTCCTTAAAAATCCACGCTTTGTGGTCTTTGGATGATTGGAAAAATATTCCTTAAAAATCCACGCTTTGTGGTCTTTGGATGATTGGAAAAATATTCCTTAAAAATCCACGCTTTGTGGTCTTTGGATGATTGGAAAAATATTCCTTAAAAATCCACGCTTTGTGGTCTTTGGATGATTGGAAAAATATTCCTTAAAAATCCACGCTTTGTGGTCTTTGGATGATTGGAAAAATATTCCTTAAAAATCCACGCTTTGTGGTCTTTGGATGATTGGAAAAATATTCCTTAAAAATCCACGCTTTGTGGTCTTTGGATGATTGGAAAAATATTCCTTAAAAATCCACGCTTTGTGGTCTTTGGATGATTGGAAAAATATTCCTTAAAAATCCACGCTTTGTGGTCTTTGGATGATTGGAAAAATATTCCTTAAAAATCCACGCTTTGTGGTCTTTGGATGATTGGAAAAATATTCCTTAAAAATCCACGCTTTGTGGTCTTTGGATGATTGGAAAAATATTCCTTAAAAATCCACGCTTTGTGGTCTTTGGATGATTGGAAAAATATTCCTTAAAAATCCACGCTTTGTGGTCTTTGGATGATTGGAAAAATATTCCTTAAAAATCCACGCTTTGTGGTCTTTGGATGATCGGAAAAATATTCCTTAAAAATCCACGCTTTGTGGTCTTTGGATGATTGGAAAAATATTCCTTAAAAATCCACGCTTTGTGGTCTTTGGATGATCGGAAAAATATTCCTTAAAAATCCACGCTTTGTGGTCTTTGGATGATTGGAAAAATATTCCTTAAAAATCCACGCTTTGTGGTCTTTGGATGATTGGAAAAATATTCCTTAAAAATCCACGCTTTGTGGTCTTTGGATGATCGGAAAAATATTCCTTAAAAATCCACGCTTTGTGGTCTTTGGATGATTGGAAAAATATTCCTTAAAAATCCACGCTTTGTGGTCTTTGGATGATTGGAAAAATATTCCTTAAAAATCCACGCTTTGTGGTCTTTGGATGATTGGAAAAATATTCCTTAAAAATCCACGCTTTATGGTCTTTGGATGATTGGAAAAATATTCCTTAAAAATCCACGCTTTGTGGTCTTTGGATGATTGGAAAAATATTCCTTAAAAATCCACGCTTTGTGGTCTTTGGATGATTGGAAAAATATTCCTTAAAAATCCACGCTTTGTGGTCTTTGGATGATTGGAAAAATATTCCTTAAAAATCCACGCTTTGTGGTCTTTGGATGATTGGAAAAATATTCCTTAAAAATCCACGCTTTGTGGTCTTTGGATGATTGGAAAAATATTCCTTAAAAATCCACGCTGAGTGGTCTTTGGATGATTGGAAAAATATTCCTTAAAAATCCACGCTTTGTGGTCTTTGGATGATTGGAAAAATATTCCTTAAAAATCCACGCTTTGTGGTCTTTGGATGATTGGAAAAATATTCCTTAAAAATCCACGCTTTGTGGTCTTTGGATGATTGGAAAAATATTCCTTAAAAATCCACGCTTTGTGGTCTTTGGATGATTGGAAAAATATTCCTTAAAAATCCACGCTTTGTGGTCTTTGGATGATTGGAAAAATATTCCTTAAAAATCCACGCTTTGTGGTCTTTGGATGATTGGAAAAATATTCCTTAAAAATCCACGCTTTGTGGTCTTTGGATGATTGGAAAAATATTCCTTAAAAATCCACGCTTTGTGGTCTTTGGATGATTGGAAAAATATTCCTTAAAAATCCACGCTTTGTGGTCTTTGGATGATTGGAAAAATATTCCTTAAAAATCCACGCTTTGTGGTCTTTGGATGATTGGAAAAATATTCCTTAAAAATCCACGCTTTGTGGTCTTTGGATGATTGGAAAAATATTCCTTAAAAATCCACGCTTTGTGGTCTTTGGATGATTGGAAAAATATTCCTTAAAAATCCACGCTTTGTGGTCTTTGGATGATTGGAAAAATATTCCTTAAAAATCCACGCTTTGTGGTCTTTGGATGATTGGAAAAATATTCCTTAAAAATCCACGCTTTGTGGTCTTTGGATGATTGGAAAAATATTCCTTAAAAATCCACGCTTTGTGGTCTTTGGATGATTGGAAAAATATTCCTTAAAAATCCACGCTTTGTGGTCTTTGGATGATTGGAAAAATATTCCTTAAAAATCCACGCTTTGTGGTCTTTGGATGATTGGAAAAATATTCCTTAAAAATCCACGCTTTGTGGTCTTTGGATGATTGGAAAAATATTCCTTAAAAATCCACGCTTTGTGGTCTTTGGATGATTGGAAAAATATTCCTTAAAAATCCACGCTTTGTGGTCTTTGGATGATTGGAAAAATATTCCTTAAAAATCCACGCTTTGTGGTCTTTGGATGATTGGAAAAATATTCCTTAAAAATCCACGCTTTGTGGTCTTTGGATGATTGGAAAAATATTCCTTAAAAATCCACGCTTTGTGGTCTTTGGATGATTGGAAAAATATTCCTTAAAAATCCACGCTTTGTGGTCTTTGGATGATTGGAAAAATATTCCTTAAAAATCCACGCTTTGTGGTCTTTGGATGATTGGAAAAATATTCCTTAAAAATCCACGCTTTGTGGTCTTTGGATGATTGGAAAAATATTCCTTAAAAATCCACGCTTTGTGGTCTTTGGATGATTGGAAAAATATTCCTTAAAAATCCACGCTTTGTGGTCTTTGGATGATTGGAAAAATATTCCTTAAAAATCCACGCTTTGTGGTCTTTGGATGATTGGAAAAATATTCCTTAAAAATCCACGCTTTGTGGTCTTTGGATGATTGGAAAAATATTCCTTAAAAATCCACGCTTTGTGGTCTTTGGATGATTGGAAAAATATTCCTTAAAAATCCACGCTTTGTGGTCTTTGGATGATTGGAAAAATATTCCTTAAAAATCCACGCTTTGTGGTCTTTGGATGATTGGAAAAATATTCCTTAAAAATCCACGCTTTGTGGTCTTTGGATGATTGGAAAAATATTCCTTAAAAATCCACGCTTTGTGGTCTTTGGATGATTGGAAAAATATTCCTTAAAAATCCACGCTTTGTGGTCTTTGGATGATTGGAAAAATATTCCTTAAAAATCCACGCTTTGTGGTCTTTGGATGATTGGAAAAATATTCCTTAAAAATCCACGCTTTGTGGTCTTTGGATGATTGGAAAAATATTCCTTAAAAATCCACGCTTTGTGGTCTTTGGATGATTGGAAAAATATTCCTTAAAAATCCACGCTTTGTGGTCTTTGGATGATTGGAAAAATATTCCTTAAAAATCCACGCTTTGTGGTCTTTGGATGATTGGAAAAATATTCCTTAAAAATCCACGCTTTGTGGTCTTTGGATGATTGGAAAAATATTCCTTAAAAATCCACGCTTTGTGGTCTTTGGATGATTGGAAAAATATTCCTTAAAAATCCACGCTTTGTGGTCTTTGGATGATTGGAAAAATATTCCTTAAAAATCCACGCTTTGTGGTCTTTGGATGATTGGAAAAATATTCCTTAAAAATCCACGCTTTGTGGTCTTTGGATGATTGGAAAAATATTCCTTAAAAATCCACGCTTTGTGGTCTTTGGATGATTGGAAAAATATTCCTTAAAAATCCACGCTTTGTGGTCTTTGGATGATTGGAAAAATATTCCTTAAAAATCCACGCTTTGTGGTCTTTGGATGATTGGAAAAATATTCCTTAAAAATCCACGCTTTGTGGTCTTTGGATGATTGGAAAAATATTCCTTAAAAATCCACGCTTTGTGGTCTTTGGATGATTGGAAAAATATTCCTTAAAAATCCAAGCTTTGTGGTCTTTGGATGATTGGAAAAATATTCCGTAAAAATCCACGCTTTGTGGTCTTTGGATGATTGGAAAAATATTCCTTAAAAATCCACGCTTTGTGGTCTTTGGATGATTGGAAAAATATTCCTTAAAAATCCACGCTTTGTGGTCTTTGGATGATTGGAAAAATATTCCTTAAAAATCCACGCTTTGTGGTCTTTGGATGATTGGAAAAATATTCCTTAAAAATCCACGCTTTGTGGTCTTTGGATGATTGGAAAAATATTCCTTAAAAATCCACGCTTTGTGGTCTTTGGATGATTGGAAAAATATTCCTTAAAAATCCACGCTTTGTGGTCTTTGGATGATTGGAAAAATATTCCTTAAAAATCCACGCTTTGTGGTCTTTGGATGATTGGAAAAATATTCCTTAAAAATCCACGCTTTGTGGTCTTTGGATGATTGGAAAAATATTCCTTAAAAATCCACGCTTTGTGGTCTTTGGATGATTGGAAAAATATTCCTTAAAAATCCACGCTTTGTGGTCTTTGGATGATTGGAAAAATATTCCTTAAAAATCCACGCTTTGTGGTCTTTGGATGATTGGAAAAATATTCCTTAAAAATCCACGCTTTGTGGTCTTTGGATGATTGGAAAAATATTCCTTAAAAATCCACGCTTTGTGGTCTTTGGATGATTGGAAAAATATTCCTTAAAAATCCACGCTTTGTGGTCTTTGGATGATTGGAAAAATATTCCTTAAAAATCCACGCTTTGTGGTCTTTGGATGATTGGAAAAATATTCCTTAAAAATCCACGCTTTGTGGTCTTTGGATGATTGGAAAAATATTCCTTAAAAATCCACGCTTTGTGGTCTTTGGATGATTGGAAAAATATTCCTTAAAAATCCACGCTTTGTGGTCTTTGGATGATTGGAAAAATATTCCTTAAAAATCCACGCTTTGTGGTCTTTGGATGATTGGAAAAATATTCCTTAAAAATCCACGCTTTGTGGTATTTGGATGATTGGAAAAATATTCCTTAAAAATCCACGCTTTGTGGTCTTTGGATGATTGGAAAAATATTCCTTAAAAATCCACGCTTTGTGGTCTTTGGATGATTGGAAAAATATTCCTTAAAAATCCACGCTTTGTGGTCTTTGGATGATTGGAAAAATATTCCTTAAAAATCCACGCTTTGTGGTCTTTGGATGATTGGAAAAATATTCCTTAAAAATCCACGCTTTGTGGTCTTTGGATGATTGGAAAAATATGCCTTAAAAATCCACGCTTTGTGGTCTTTGGATGATTGGAAAAATATTCCTTAAAAATCCACGCTTTGTGGTCTTTGGATGATTGGAAAAATATTCCTTAAAAATCCACGCTTTGTGGTCTTTGGATGATTGGAAAAATATTCCTTAAAAATCCACGCTTTGTGGTCTTTGGATGATTGGAAAAATATTCCTTAAAAATCCACGTTTTGTGGTCTTTGGATGATTGGAAAAAGATTCCTTAAAAATCCACGTTTTGTGGTCTTTGGATGATTGGAAAAATATTCCTTAAAAATCCACGCTTTGTGGTCTTTGGATGATTGGAAAAATATTCCTTAAAAATCCACGCTTTATGGTCTTTGGATGATTGGAAAAATATTCCTTAAAAATCCACGCTTTGTGGTCATTGGATGATTGGAAAAATATTCCTTAAAAATCCACGCTTTGTGGTCTTTGGATGATTGGAAAAATATTCCTTAAAAATCCACGCTTTGTGGTCTTTGGATGATTGGAAAAATATTCCTTAAAAATCCACGCTTTGTGGTCTTTGGATGATTGGAAAAATATTCCTTAAAAATGCACGCTTTGTGGTCTTTGGATGATTGGAAAAATATTCCTTAAAAATGCACGCTTTGTGGTCTTTGGATGATTGGAAAAATATTCCTTAAAAATGCACGCTTTGTGGTCTTTGGATGATTGGAAAAATATTCCTTAAAAATCCACGCTTTGTGGTCTTTGGATGATTGGAAAAATATTCCTTAAAAATCCACGCTTTGTGGTCTTTGGATGATTGGAAAAATATTCCTTAAAAATCCACGCTTTGTGGTCTTTGGATGATTGGAAAAATATTCCTTAAAAATCCACGCTTTGTGGTCTTTGGATGATTGGAAAAATATTCCTTAAAAATCCACGCTTTGTGGTCTTTGGATGATTGGAAAAATATTCCTTAAAAATCCACGCTTTGTGGTCTTTGGATGATTGGAAAAATATTCCTTAAAAATCCACGCTTTGTGGTCTTTGGATGATTGGAAAAATATTCCTTAAAAATCCACGCTTTGTGGTCTTTGGATGATTGGAAAAATATTCCTTAAAAATCCACGCTTTGTGGTCTTTGGATGATTGGAAAAATATTCCTTAAAAATCCACGCTTTGTGGTCTTTGGATGATTGGAAAAATATTCCTTAAAAATCCACGCTTTGTGGTCTTTGGATGATTGGAAAAATATTCCTTAAAAATCCACGCTTTGTGGTCTTTGGATGATTGGAAAAATATTCCTTAAAAATCCACGCTTTGTGGTCTTTGGATGATTGGAAAAATATTCCTTAAAAATCCACGCTTTGTGGTCTTTGGATGATTGGAAAAATATTCCTTAAAAATCCACGCTTTGTGGTCTTTGGATGATTGGAAAAATATTCCTTAAAAATCCACGCTTTGTGGTCTTTGGATGATTGGAAAAATATTCCTTAAAAATCCACGCTTTGTGGTCTTTGGATGATTGGAAAAATATTCCTTAAAAATCCACGCTTTGTGGTCTTTGGATGATTGGAAAAATATTCCTTAAAAATCCACGCTTTGTGGTCTTTGGATGATTGGAAAAATATTCCTTAAAAATCCACGCTTTGTGGTCTTTGGATGATTGGAAAAATATTCCTTAAAAATCCACGCTTTGTGGTCTTTGGATGATTGGAAAAATATTCCTTAAAAATCCACGCTTTGTGGTCTTTGGATGATTGGAAAAATATTCCTTAAAAATCCACGCTTTGTGGTCTTTGGATGATTGGAAAAATATTCCTTAAAAATCCACGCTTTGTGGTCTTTGGATGATTGGAAAAATATTCCTTAAAAATCCACGCTTTGTGGTCTTTGGATGATTGGAAAAATATTCCTTAAAAATCCACGCTTTGTGGACTTTGGATGATTGGAAAAATATTCCTTAAAAATCCACGCTTTGTGGTCTTTGGATGATTGGAAAAATATTCCTTAAAAATCCACGCTTTGTGGTCTTTGGATGATTGGAAAAATATTCCTTAAAAATCCACGCTTTGTGGTCTTTGGATGATTGGAAAAATATTCCTTAAAAATCCACGCTTTGTGGTCTTTGGATTGGAAAAATATTCCTTAAAAATCCACGCTTTGTGGTCTTTGGATTGGAAAAATATTCCTTAAAAATCCACGCTTTGTGGTCTTTGAATGATTGGAAAAATATTCCTTAAAAATCCACGCTTTGAGGTCTTTGGATTGGAAAAATATTCCTTAAAAATCCACGCTTTGTGGTCTTTGGATGATTGGAAAAATATTCCTTAAAAATCCACGCTTTGTGGTCTTTGGATGATTGGAAAAATATTCCGTAAAAATCCACGCTTTGTGGTCTTTGGATGATTGGAAAAATATTCCTTAAAAATCCACGCTTTGTGGTCTTTGGATGATTGGAAAAATATTCCTTAAAAATCCACGCTTTGTGGTCTTTGGATAATTGGAAAAATATTCCTTAAAAATCCACGCTTTGTGGTCTTTGGATAATTGGAAAAATATTCCTTAAAAATCCACGCTTTGTGGTCTTTGGATAATTGGAAAAATATTCCTTAAAAATCCACGCTTTGTGGTCTTTGGATGATTGGAAAAATATTCCTTAAAAATCCACGCTTTGTGGTCTTTGGATGATTGGAAAAATATTCCTAAAAAATCCACGCTTTGTGGTCTTTGGATGATTGGAAAAATATTCCTTAAAAATCCACGCTTTGTGGTCTTTGGATGATTGGAAAAATATTCCTTAAAAATCCACGCTTTGTGGTCTTTGGATGATTGGAAAAATATTCCTTAAAAATCCACGCTTTGTGGTCTTTGGATGATTGGAAAAATATTCCTTAAAAATCCACGCTTTGTGGTCTTTGGATGATTGGAAAAATATTCCTTAAAAATCCACGCTTTGTGGTCTTTGGATGATTGGAAAAATATTCCTTAAAAATCCACGCTTTGTGGTCTTTGGATGATTGGAAAAATATTCCTTAAAAATCCACGCTTTGTGGTCTTTGGATGATTGGAAAAATATTCCTTAAAAATCCACGCTTTGTGGTCTTTGGATGATTGGAAAAATATTCCTTAAAAATCCACGCTTTGTGGTCTTTGGATGATTGGAAAAATATTCCTTAAAAATCCACGCTTTGTGGTCTTTGGATGATTGGAAAAATATTCCTTAAAAATCCACGCTTTGTGGTCTTTGGATGATTGGAAAAATATTCCTTAAAAATCCACGCTTTGTGGTCTTTGGATGATTGGAAAAATATTCCTTAAAAATCCACGCTTTGTGGTCTTTGGATGATTGGAAAAATATTCCTTAAAAATCCACGCTTTGTGGTCTTTGGATGATTGGAAAAATATTCCTTAAAAATCCACGCTTTGTGGTCTTTGGATGATTGGAAAAATATTCCTTAAAAATCCACGCTTTGTGGTCTTTGGATGATTGGAAAAATATTCCTTAAAAATCCACGCTTTGTGGTCTTTGGATGATTGGAAAAATATTCCTTAAAAATCCACGCTTTGTGGTCTTTGGATGATTGGAAAAATATTCCTTAAAAATCCACGCTTTGTGGTCTTTGGATGATTGGAAAAATATTCCTTAAAAATCCACGCTTTGTGGTCTTTGGATGATTGGAAAAATATTCCTTAAAAATCCACGCTTGTGGTCTTTGGATGATTGGAAAAATATTCCTTAAAAATCCACGCTTTGTGGTCTTTGGATGATTGGAAAAATATTCCTTAAAAATCCACGCTTTGTGGTCTTTGGATGATTGGAAAAATATTCCTTAAAAATCCACGCTTTGTGGTCTTTGGATGATTGGAAAAATATTCCTTAAAAATCCACGCTTTGTGGTCTTTGGGTGATTGGAAAAATATTTCTTAAAAATCCACGTTATGTGGTCTTTGGATGATTGGAAAAATATTCCTTAAAAATCCACGCTTTGAGGTCTTTGGATTGGAAAAATATTCCTTAAAAATCCACGCTTTGAGGTCTTTGGATTGGAAAAATATTCCTTAAAAATCCACGCTTTGTGGTCTTTGGATTGGAAAAATATTCCTTAAAAATCCACGCTTTGTGGTCTTTGGATGATTGGAAAAATATTCCGTAAAAATCTACGCTTTGTGGTCTTTGGATGATTGGAAAAATATTCCGTAAAAATCCACGCTTTGTGGTCTTTGGATGATTGGAAAAATATTCCTTAAAAATCCACGCTTTGTGGTCTTTGGATGATTGGAAAAATATTCCTTAAAAATCCACGCTTTGTGGTCTTTGGATAATTGGAAAAATATTCCTTAAAAATCCACGCTTTGTGGTCTTTGGATGATTGGAAAAATATTCCTTAAAAATCCACGCTTTGTGGTCTTTGGATGATTGGAAAAATATTCCTTAAAAATCCACACTTTGTGGTCTTTGGATGATTGGAAAAATATTCCTTAAAAATCCACGCTTTGTGGTCTTTGGATGATTAAAAAAATATTCCTTAAAAATCCACGCTTTGTGGTCTTTGGATGATTAAAAAAATATTCCTTAAAAATCCACGCTTTGTGGTCTTTGGATGATTGGAAAAATATTCCTTAAAAATCCACGCTTTGTGGTCTTTGGATGATTGGAAAAATATTCCTTAAAAATCCACGCTTTGTGGTCTTTGGATGATTGGAAAAATATTCCTTAAAAATCCACGCTTTGTGGTCTTTGGATGATTGGAAAAATATTCCTTAAAAATCCACGCTTTGTGGTCTTTGGATGATTGGAAAAATATTCCTTAAAAATCCACGCTTTGTGGTCTTTGGATGATTGGAAAAATATTCCTTAAAAATCCACGCTTTGTGGTCTTTGGATGATTGGAAAAATATTCCTTAAAAATCCACGCTTTGTGGTCTTTGGATGATTGGAAAAATATTCCTTAAAAATCCACACTTTGTGGTCTTTGGATGATTGGAAAAATATTCCTTAAAAATCCACGCTTTGTGGTCTTTGGATGATTGGAAAAATATTCCTTAAAAATCCACGCTTTGTGGTCTTTGGATGATTGGAAAAATATTCCTTAAAAATCCACGCTTTGTGGTCTTTGGATGATTGGAAAAATATTCCTTAAAAATCCACGCTTTGTGGTCTTTGGATGATTGGAAAAATATTCCTTAAAAATCCACGCTTTGTGGTCTTTGGATGATTGGAAAAATATTCCTTAAAAATCCACGCTTTGTGGTCTTTGGATGATTGGAAAAATATTCCTTAAAAATCCACGCTTTGTGGTCTTTGGATGATTGGAAAAATATTCCTTAAAAATCCACGCTTTGTGGTCTTTGGATGATTGGAAAAATATTCCTTAAAAATCCACACTTTGTGGTCTTTGGATGATTGGAAAAATATTCCTTAAAAATCCACGCTTTGTGGTCTTTGGATGATTAAAAAAATATTCCTTAAAAATCCACGCTTTGTGGTCTTTGGGTGATTGGAAAAATATTCCTTAAAAATCCACGCTTTGTGGTCTTTGGATGATTGGAAAAATATTCCTTAAAAATCCACGCTTTGTGGTCTTTGGATGATTGGAAAAATATTCCTTAAAAATCCACGCTTTGTGGTCTTTGGATGATTGGAAAAATATTCCTTAAAAATCCACGCTTTGTGGTCTTTGGATGATTGGAAAAATATTCCTTAAAAATCCACGCTTTGTGGTCTTTGGATGATTGGAAAAATATTCCTTAAAAATCCACACTTTGTGGTCTTTGGATGATTGGAAAAATATTCCTTAAAAATCCACGCTTTGTGGTCTTTGGATGATTAAAAAAATATTCCTTAAAAATCCACGCTTTGTGGTCTTTGGGTGATTGGAAAAATATTCCTTAAAAATCCACGCTTTGTGGTCTTTGGATGATTGGAAAAATATTCCTTAAAAATCCACGCTTTGTGGTCTTTGGATGATTGGAAAAATATTCCTTAAAAATCCACGCTTTGTGGTCTTTGGATGATTAAAAAAATATTCCTTAAAAATCCACGCTTTGTGGTCTTTGGATGATTGGAAAAATATTCCTTAAAAATCCACGCTTTGTGGTCTTTGGATGATTGGAAAAATATTCCTTAAAAATTCACGCTTTGTGGTCTTTGGATGATTGGAAAAATATTCCTTAAAAATCCACGCTTTGTGGTCTTTGGATGATTGGAAAAATATTCCTTAAAAATCCACGCTTTGTGGTCTTTGGATGATTGGAAAAATATTCCTTAAAAATCCACGCTTTGTGGTCTTTGGATGATTGGAAAAAAAAATCCTTTAAAATCCACGCGTTGTGGTCTTTGGATTATTGGAAAAATATTCCTTAAAAATCCACGCTTTTTGGTCTTAGGGTGATTGGAAAATATTCCTTAAAAATCCATGCTTTGTGGTCTTTGGGTGATTGGAAAATATTCCTTAAAAATTCACACTTTGTGGTCTTTGGGTGATTGGAAAAATATTCCTTAAAAATTTACGCTTTGGGGCCTTGGAAAAATATTCTTTAAAAATCCACGCTTTGTGGTCTTAGGGTGATTGGAAATATATTCCTTAAAAATCCATGCTTTGTGGTCTTTGGGTGATTGGAAAATATTCCTTAAAAATCCACGCTTTGTGGTCTTTGGGTGATTGGAAAAATATTCCTTAAAAATTCACGCTTTGTGGTCTTTGGGTGATTGGAAAAATATTCCTTAAAAATTCACGCTTTGTGGTCTTTGGGTGATTGGAAAAATATTCCTTAAAAATTTACGCTTTGGGGCCTTGGAAAAATATTCTTTAAAAATCCACGCTTTGTGGTCCTTGGGTGATTGGAAAAATATTTCTTAAAAATTCACGTTTTGTGGTCTTTGGGTGATTGGGAAAATATTCCTTAAAAATCCACGCTTTGTAGTCTTTGGGTGATCGGAAAAATATTCCTTAAAAATCCACGCTTTGTGGTCTTTGGGTGATTGGAAAAATATTCCTTAAAATTTCACCCTTTTTGGCCTTTGGGTGATTGGAAAAATATTCCTTAAAATCCACGCTTTGTGATCTTTGGGTGATTGGAAAAACATTCCTAAAAAATCCACGCTTTGTGATCTTTGGGTGATTGGAAAAATATTACTTAAAAATCCACCCTTTGTGGTCTTTGGGTGATTGGAAAAATATTCCTTAAAAATCCACGCTTTGTGGTCTTTGGGTGATTGGAAAAATATTCCATAAAGATCCACGCTTTGTGGTCTTTGGGTGATTGGAAAAATATTTCTTAAAAATTCACGCTTTGTGGTCTTTGGGTGATTGGGAAAATATTCCTTAAAAATCCACGCTTTGTGGTCTTTGGGTGATTGGAAAAATATTCCTTAAAAATCCACGCTTTGTGGTCTTTGGGTGATTGGAAAAATATTCCTTAAAAATCCACGCTTTGTGGTCTTTGGGTGATTGGAAAAATATTCCTTAAAAATTCACCCTTTTTGGCCTTTGGGTGATTGGAAAAATATTCCTTAAAATCCACGCTTTGTGATCTTTGGGTGATTGGAAAAACATTCCTAAAAAATCCACGCTTTGTGATCTTTGGGTGATTGGAAAAATATTCCTTAAAAATCCACGCTTTGTGGTCTTTGGGTGATTGGAAAAATATTCCTTAAAAATCCACGCTTTGTGGTCTTTGGGTGATTGGAAAAATATTCCATAAAGATCCACGCTTTGTGGTCTTTGGGTGATTGGAAAAATATTTCTTAAAAATTCACGCTTTGTGGTCTTTGGGTGATTGGGAAAATATTCCTTAAAAATCCACGCTTTGTGGTCTTTGGGTGATTGGAAAAATATTCCTTAAAAATCCACGCTTTGTGGTCTTTGGGTGATTGGAAAAATATTCCTTAAAAATCCACGCTTTGTGGTCTTTGGGTGATTGGAAAAATATTCCTTAAAAATCCACGCTTTGTGGTCTTTGGGTGATTGGAAAAATATTCCTTAAAAATCCACGCTTTGTGGTCTTTGGGTGATTGGAAAAATATTCCTTAAAAATCCACGCTTTGTGGTCTTTGGGTGATTGGAAAAATATTCCTTAAAAATCCACGCTTTGTGGTCTTTGGGTGATTGGAAAAATATTCCTTAAAAATCCACGCTTTGTGGTCTTTGGGTGATTGGAAAAATATTCCTTAAAAATCCACGCTTTGTGGTCTTTGGGTGATTGGAAAAATATTCCTTAAAAATCCACGCTTTGTGGTCTTTGGGTGATTGGAAAAATATTCCTTAAAAATCCACGCTTTGTGGTCTTTGGGTGATTGGAAAAATATTCCTTAAAAATCCACGCTTTGTGGTCTTTGGGTGATTGGAAAAATATTCCTTAAAAATCCACGCTTTGTGGTCTTTGGGTGATTGGAAAAATATTCCTTAAAAATCCACGCTTTGTGGTCTTTGGGTGATTGGAAAAATATTCCTTAAAAATCCACGCTTTGTGGTCTTTGGGTGATTGGAAAAATATTCCTTAAAAATCCACGCTTTGTGGTCTTTGGGTGATTGGAAAAATATTCCTTAAAAATCCACGCTTTGTGGTCTTTGGGTGATTGGAAAAATATTCCTTAAAAATCCACGCTTTGTGGTCTTTGGGTGATTGGAAAAATATTCCTTAAAAATCCACGCTTTGTGGTCTTTGGGTGATTGGAAAAATATTCCTTAAAAATCCACGCTTTGTGGTCTTTGGGTGATTGGAAAAATATTCCTTAAAAATCCACGCTTTGTGGTCTTTGGGTGATTGGAAAAATATTCCTTAAAAATCCACGCTTTGTGGTCTTTGGGTGATTGGAAAAATATTCCTTAAAAATCCACGCTTTGTGGTCTTTGGGTGATTGGAAAAATATTCCTTAAAAATCCACGCTTTGTGGTCTTTGGGTGATTGGAAAAATATTCCTTAAAAATCCACGCTTTGTGGTCTTTGGGTGATTGGAAAAATATTCCTTAAAAATCCACGCTTTGTGGTCTTTGGGTGATTGGAAAAATATTCCTTAAAAATCCACGCTTTGTGGTCTTTGGGTGATTGGAAAAATATTCCTTAAAAATCCACGCTTTGTGGTCTTTGGGTGATTGGAAAAATATTCCTTAAAAATCCACGCTTTGTGGTCTTTGGGTGATTGGAAAAATATTCCTTAAAAATCCACGCTTTGTGGTCTTTGGGTGATTGGAAAAATATTCCTTAAAAATCCACGCTTTGTGGTCTTTGGGTGATTGGAAAAATATTCCTTAAAAATCCACGCTTTGTGGTCTTTGGGTGATTGGAAAAATATTCCTTAAAAATCCACGCTTTGTGGTCTTTGGGTGATTGGAAAAATATTCCTTAAAAATCCACGCTTTGTGGTCTTTGGGTGATTGGAAAAATATTCCTTAAAAATCCACGCTTTGTGGTCTTTGGGTGATTGGAAAAATATTCCTTAAAAATCCACGCTTTGTGGTCTTTGGGTGATTGGAAAAATATTCCTTAAAAATCCACGCTTTGTGGTCTTTGGGTGATTGGAAAAATATTCCTTAAAAATCCACGCTTTGTGGTCTTTGGGTGATTGGAAAAATATTCCTTAAAAATCCACGCTTTGTGGTCTTTGGGTGATTGGAAAAATATTCCTTAAAAATCCACGCTTTGTGGTCTTTGGGTGATTGGAAAAATATTCCTTAAAAATCCACGCTTTGTGGTCTTTGGGTGATTGGAAAAATATTCCTTAAAAATCCACGCTTTGTGGTCTTTGGGTGATTGGAAAAATATTCCTTAAAAATCCACGCTTTGTGGTCTTTGGGTGATTGGAAAAATATTCCTTAAAAATCCACGCTTTGTGGTCTTTGGGTGATTGGAAAAATATTCCTTAAAAATCCACGCTTTGTGGTCTTTGGGTGATTGGAAAAATATTCCTTAAAAATCCACGCTTTGTGGTCTTTGGGTGATTGGAAAAATATTCCTTAAAAATCCACGCTTTGTGGTCTTTGGGTGATTGGAAAAATATTCCTTAAAAATCCACGCTTTGTGGTCTTTGGGTGATTGGAAAAATATTCCTTAAAAATCCACGCTTTGTGGTCTTTGGGTGATTGGAAAAATATTCCTTAAAAATCCACGCTTTGTGGTCTTTGGGTGATTGGAAAAATATTCCTTAAAAATCCACGCTTTGTGGTCTTTGGGTGATTGGAAAAATATTCCTTAAAAATCCACGCTTTGTGGTCTTTGGGTGATTGGAAAAATATTCCTTAAAAATCCACGCTTTGTGGTCTTTGGGTGATTGGAAAAATATTCCTTAAAAATCCACGCTTTGTGGTCTTTGGGTGATTGGAAAAATATTCCTTAAAAATCCACGCTTTGTGGTCTTTGGGTGATTGGAAAAATATTCCTTAAAAATCCACGCTTTGTGGTCTTTGGGTGATTGGAAAAATATTCCTTAAAAATCCACGCTTTGTGGTCTTTGGGTGATTGGAAAAATATTCCTTAAAAATCCACGCTTTGTGGTCTTTGGGTGATTGGAAAAATATTCCTTAAAAATCCACGCTTTGTGGTCTTTGGGTGATTGGAAAAATATTCCTTAAAAATCCACGCTTTGTGGTCTTTGGGTGATTGGAAAAATATTCCTTAAAAATCCACGCTTTGTGGTCTTTGGGTGATTGGAAAAATATTCCTTAAAAATCCACGCTTTGTGGTCTTTGGGTGATTGGAAAAATATTCCTTAAAAATCCACGCTTTGTGGTCTTTGGGTGATTGGAAAAATATTCCTTAAAAATCCACGCTTTGTGGTCTTTGGGTGATTGGAAAAATATTCCTTAAAAATCCACGCTTTGTGGTCTTTGGGTGATTGGAAAAATATTCCTTAAAAATCCACGCTTTGTGGTCTTTGGGTGATTGGAAAAATATTCCTTAAAAATCCACGCTTTGTGGTCTTTGGGTGATTGGAAAAATATTCCTTAAAAATCCACGCTTTGTGGTCTTTGGGTGATTGGAAAAATATTCCTTAAAAATCCACGCTTTGTGGTCTTTGGGTGATTGGAAAAATATTCCTTAAAAATCCACGCTTTGTGGTCTTTGGGTGATTGGAAAAATATTCCTTAAAAATCCACGCTTTGTGGTCTTTGGGTGATTGGAAAAATATTCCTTAAAAATCCACGCTTTGTGGTCTTTGGGTGATTGGAAAAATATTCCTTAAAAATCCACGCTTTGTGGTCTTTGGGTGATTGGAAAAATATTCCTTAAAAATCCACGCTTTGTGGTCTTTGGGTGATTGGAAAAATATTCCTTAAAAATCCACGCTTTGTGGTCTTTGGGTGATTGGAAAAATATTCCTTAAAAATCCACGCTTTGTGGTCTTTGGGTGATTGGAAAAATATTCCTTAAAAATCCACGCTTTGTGGTCTTTGGGTGATTGGAAAAATATTCCTTAAAAATCCACGCTTTGTGGTCTTTGGGTGATTGGAAAAATATTCCTTAAAAATCCACGCTTTGTGGTCTTTGGGTGATTGGAAAAATATTCCTTAAAAATCCACGCTTTGTGGTCTTTGGGTGATTGGAAAAATATTCCTTAAAAATCCACGCTTTGTGGTCTTTGGGTGATTGGAAAAATATTCCTTAAAAATCCACGCTTTGTGGTCTTTGGGTGATTGGAAAAATATTCCTTAAAAATCCACGCTTTGTGGTCTTTGGGTGATTGGAAAAATATTCCTTAAAAATCCACGCTTTGTGGTCTTTGGGTGATTGGAAAAATATTCCTTAAAAATCCACGCTTTGTGGTCTTTGGGTGATTGGAAAAATATTCCTTAAAAATCCACGCTTTGTGGTCTTTGGGTGATTGGAAAAATATTCCTTAAAAATCCACGCTTTGTGGTCTTTGGGTGATTGGAAAAATATTCCTTAAAAATCCACGCTTTGTGGTCTTTGGGTGATTGGAAAAATATTCCTTAAAAATCCACGCTTTGTGGTCTTTGGGTGATTGGAAAAATATTCCTTAAAAATCCACGCTTTGTGGTCTTTGGGTGATTGGAAAAATATTCCTTAAAAATCCACGCTTTGTGGTCTTTGGGTGATTGGAAAAATATTCCTTAAAAATCCACGCTTTGTGGTCTTTGGGTGATTGGAAAAATATTCCTTAAAAATCCACGCTTTGTGGTCTTTGGGTGATTGGAAAAATATTCCTTAAAAATCCACGCTTTGTGGTCTTTGGGTGATTGGAAAAATATTCCTTAAAAATCCACGCTTTGTGGTCTTTGGGTGATTGGAAAAATATTCCTTAAAAATCCACGCTTTGTGGTCTTTGGGTGATTGGAAAAATATTCCTTAAAAATCCACGCTTTGTGGTCTTTGGGTGATTGGAAAAATATTCCTTAAAAATCCACGCTTTGTGGTCTTTGGGTGATTGGAAAAATATTCCTTAAAAATCCACGCTTTGTGGTCTTTGGGTGATTGGAAAAATATTCCTTAAAAATCCACGCTTTGTGGTCTTTGGGTGATTGGAAAAATATTCCTTAAAAATCCACGCTTTGTGGTCTTTGGGTGATTGGAAAAATATTCCTTAAAAATCCACGCTTTGTGGTCTTTGGGTGATTGGAAAAATATTCCTTAAAAATCCACGCTTTGTGGTCTTTGGGTGATTGGAAAAATATTCCTTAAAAATCCACGCTTTGTGGTCTTTGGGTGATTGGAAAAATATTCCTTAAAAATCCACGCTTTGTGGTCTTTGGGTGATTGGAAAAATATTCCTTAAAAATCCACGCTTTGTGGTCTTTGGGTGATTGGAAAAATATTCCTTAAAAATCCACGCTTTGTGGTCTTTGGGTGATTGGAAAAATATTCCTTAAAAATCCACGCTTTGTGGTCTTTGGGTGATTGGAAAAATATTC
This sequence comes from Musca autumnalis, assembly GCF_047663935.1. Lineage (NCBI taxonomy): Eukaryota > Metazoa > Arthropoda > Insecta > Diptera > Muscidae > Musca > Musca autumnalis. Next base: position 37,842,393 of record NW_027411644.1, read on the forward strand.
CTTAAAAATCCACGCTTTGTGGTCTTTGGGTGATTGGAAAAATATTCCTTAAAAATCCACGCTTTGTGGTCTTTGGGTGATTGGAAAAATATTCCTTAAAAATCCACGCTTTGTGGTCTTTGGGTGATTGGAAAAATATTCCTTAAAAATCCACGCTTTGTGGTCTTTGGGTGATTGGAAAAATATTCCTTAAAAATCCACGCTTTGTGGTCTTTGGGTGATTGGAAAAATATTCCTTAAAAATCCACGCTTTGTGGTCTTTGGGTGATTGGAAAAATATTCCTTAAAAATCCACGCTTTGTGGTCTTTGGGTGATTGGAAAAATATTCCTTAAAAATCCACGCTTTGTGGTCTTTGGGTGATTGGAAAAATATTCCTTAAAAATCCACGCTTTGTGGTCTTTGGGTGATTGGAAAAATATTCCTTAAAAATCCACGCTTTGTGGTCTTTGGGTGATTGGAAAAATATTCCTTAAAAATCCACGCTTTGTGGTCTTTGGGTGATTGGAAAAATATTCCTTAAAAATCCACGCTTTGTGGTCTTTGGGTGATTGGAAAAATATTCCTTAAAAATCCACGCTTTGTGGTCTTTGGGTGATTGGAAAAATATTCCTTAAAAATCCACGCTTTGTGGTCTTTGGGTGATTGGAAAAATATTCCTTAAAAATCCACGCTTTGTGGTCTTTGGGTGATTGGAAAAATATTCCTTAAAAATCCACGCTTTGTGGTCTTTGGGTGATTGGAAAAATATTCCTTAAAAATCCACGCTTTGTGGTCTTTGGGTGATTGGAAAAATATTCCTTAAAAATCCACGCTTTGTGGTCTTTGGGTGATTGGAAAAATATTCCTTAAAAATCCACGCTTTGTGGTCTTTGGGTGATTGGAAAAATATTCCTTAAAAATCCACGCTTTGTGGTCTTTGGGTGATTGGAAAAATATTCCTTAAAAATCCACGCTTTGTGGTCTTTGGGTGATTGGAAAAATATTCCTTAAAAATCCACGCTTTGTGGTCTTTGGGTGATTGGAAAAATATTCCTTAAAAATCCACGCTTTGTGGTCTTTGGGTGATTGGAAAAATATTCCTTAAAAATCCACGCTTTGTGGTCTTTGGGTGATTGGAAAAATATTCCTTAAAAATCCACGCTTTGTGGTCTTTGGGTGATTGGAAAAATATTCCTTAAAAATCCACGCTTTGTGGTCTTTGGGTGATTGGAAAAATATTCCTTAAAAATCCACGCTTTGTGGTCTTTGGGTGATTGGAAAAATATTCCTTAAAAATCCACGCTTTGTGGGCTTTGGGTGATTGGAAAAATATTCCTTAAAAATCCACGCTTTGTGGTCTTTGGGTGATTGGAAAAATATTCCTTAAAAATCCACGCTTTGTGGTCTTTGGGTGATTGGAAAAATATTCCTTAAAAATCCACGCTTTGTGGTCTTTGGGTGATTGGAAAAATATTCCTTAAAAATCCACGCTTTGTGGTCTTTGGGTGATTGGAAAAATATTCCTTAAAAATCCACGCTTTGTGGTCTTTGGGTGATTGGAAAAATATTCCTTAAAAATCCACGCTTTGTGGTCTTTGGGTGATTGGAAAAATATTCCTTAAAAATCCACGCTTTGTGGTCTTTGGGTGATTGGAAAAATATTCCTTAAAAATCCACGCTTTGTGGTCTTTGGGTGATTGGAAAAATATTCCTTAAAAATCCACGCTTTGTGGTCTTTGGGTGATTGGAAAAATATTCCTTAAAAATCCACGCTTTGTGGTCTTTGGGTGATTGGACAAATATTCCTTAAAAATCCACGCTTTGTGGTCTTTGGGTGATTGGACAAATATTCCTTAAAAATCCACGCTTTGTGGTCTTTGGGTGATTGGAAAAATATTCCTTAAAAATCCACGCTTTGTGGTCTTTGGGTGATTGGAAAAATATTCCTTAAAAATCCACGCTTTGTTGTCTTTGGGTGATTGGAAAAATATTCCTTAAAAATCCACGCTTTGTGGTCTTTGGGTGATTGGAAAAATATTAATTAAAAATCCACGCTTTGTGGTCTTTGGGGGATTAGAAAAATATAAAAATCCACGATTTGTAGTTTTTGGGTGAATGGAAAAATATTCCTTAAAAATCCACGCTTTGTGGTCTTTGGGTGATTGGAAAAATATTCCTTAAAAATCCACGCTTTGTGGTCTTTGGGTGATTGGAAAAATATTCCTTAAAAATCCACGCTTTGTGGTCTTTGGGTGATTGGAAAAATATTCCTTAAAAATCCACGCTTTGTGGTCTTTGGGTGATTGGAAAAATATTCCTTAAAAATCCACGCTTTGTGGTCTTTGGGTGATTGGAAAAATATTCCTTAAAAATCCACGCTTTGTGGTCTTTGGGTGATTGGAAAAATATTCCTTAAAAATCCACGCTTTGTGGTCTTTGGGTGATTGGAAAAATATTCCTTAAAAATCCACGCTTTGTGGTCTTTGGGTGATTGGAAAAATATTCCTTAAAAATCCACGCTTTGTGGTCTTTGGGTGATTGGAAAAATATTCCTTAAAAATCCACGCTTTGTGGTCTTTGGGTGATTGGAAAAATATTCCTTAAAAATCCACGCTTTGTGGTCTTTGGGTGATTGGAAAAATATTCCTTAAAAATCCACGCTTTGTGGTCTTTGGGTGATTGGAAAAATATTCCTTAAAAATCCACGCTTTGTGGTCTTTGGGTGATTGGAAAAATATTCCTTAAAAATCCACGCTTTGTGGTCTTTGGGTGATTGGAAAAATATTCCTTAAAAATCCACGCTTTGTGGTCTTTGGGTGATTGGAAAAATATTCCTTAAAAATCCACGCTTTGTGGTCTTTGGGTGATTGGAAAAATATTCCTTAAAAATCCACGCTTTGTGGTCTTTGGGTGATTGGAAAAATATTCCTTAAAAATCCACGCTTTGTGGTCTTTGGGTGATTGGAAAAATATTCCTTAAAAATCCACGCTTTGTGGTCTTTGGGTGATTGGAAAAATATTCCTTAAAAATCCACGCTTTGTGGTCTTTGGGTGATTGGAAAAATATTCCTTAAAAATCCACGCTTTGTGGTCTTTGGGTGATTGGAAAAATATTCCTTAAAAATCCACGCTTTGTGGTCTTTGGGTGATTGGAAAAATATTCCTTAAAAATCCACGCTTTGTGGTCTTTGGGTGATTGGAAAAATATTCCTTAAAAATCCACGCTTTGTGGTCTTTGGGTGATTGGAAAAATATTCCTTAAAAATCCACGCTTTGTGGTCTTTGGGTGATTGGAAAAATATTCCTTAAAAATCCACGCTTTGTGGTCTTTGAGTGATTGGAAAAATATTCCTTAAAAATCCACGCTTTGTGGTCTTTGGGTGATTGGAAAAATATTCCTTAAAAATCCACGCTTTGTGGTCTTTGGGTGATTGGAAAAATATTCCTTAAAAATCCACGCTTTGTGGTCTTTGGGTGATTGGAAAAATATTCCTTAAAAATCCACGCTTTGTGGTCTTTGGGTGATTGGAAAAATATTCCTTAAAAATCCACGCTTTGTGGTCTTTGGGTGATTGGAAAAATATTCCTTAAAAATCCACGCTTTGTGGTCTTTGGGTGATTGGAAAAATATTCCTTAAAAATCCACGCTTTGTGGTCTTTGGGTGATTGGAAAAATATTCCTTAAAAATCCACGCTTTGTGGTCTTTGGGTGATTGGAAAAATATTCCTTAAAAATCCACGCTTTGTGGTCTTTGGGTGATTGGAAAAATATTCCTTAAAAATCCACGCTTTGTGGTCTTTGGGTGATTGGAAAAATATTCCTTAAAAATCCACGCTTTGTGGTCTTTGGGTGATTGGAAAAATATTCCTTAAAAATCCACGCTTTGTGGTCTTTGGGTGATTGGAAAAATATTCCTTAAAAATCCACGCTTTGTGGTCTTTGGGTGATTGGAAAAATATTCCTTAAAAATCCACGCTTTGTGGTCTTTGGGTGATTGGAAAAATATTCCTTAAAAATCCACGCTTTGTGGTCTTTGGGTGATTGGAAAAATATTCCTTAAAAATCCACGCTTTGTGGTCTTTGGGTGATTGGAAAAATATTCCTTAAAAATCCACGATTTGTGGTCTTTGGGTGATTGGAAAAATATTCCTTAAAAATCCACGCTTTGTGGTCTTTGGGTGATTGGAAAAATATTCCTTAAAAATCCACGCTTTGTGGTCTTTGGGTGATTGGAAAAATATTCCTTAAAAATCCACGCTTTGTGGTCTTTGGGTGATTGGAAAAATATTCCTTAAAAATCCACGCTTTGTGGTCTTTGGGTGATTGGAAAAATATTCCTTAAAAATCCACGCTTTGTGGTCTTTGGGTGATTGGAAAAATATTCCTTAAAAATCCACGCTTTGTGGTCTTTGGGTGATTGGAAAAATATTCCTTAAAAATCCACGCTTTGTGGTCTTTGGGTGATTGGACAAATATTCCTTAAAAATCCACGCTTTGTGGTCTTTGGGTGATTGGAAAAATATTCCTTAAAAATCCACGCTTTGTTGTCTTTGGGTGATTGGAAAAATATTCCTTAAAAATCCACGCTTTGTGGTCTTTGGGTGATTGGAAAAATATTAATTAAAAATCCACGCTTTGTGGTCTTTGGGTGATTGGAAAAATATTCCTTAAAAATCCACGCTTTGTGGTCTTTGGGTGATTGGAAAAATATTCCTTAAAAATCCACGCTTTGTTGTCTTTGGGTGATTGGAAAAATATTCCTTAAAAATCCACGCTTTGTGGTCTTTGGGTGATTGGAAAAATATTAATTAAAAATCCACGCTTTGTGGTCTTTGGGGGATTAGAAAAATATAAAAATCCACGATTTGTAGTTTTTGGGTGAATGGAAAAATATTCCTTAAAAATCAACTCTTTGTGGTTTTGGGTGATTGGAAAAATATTCCTTAAAAATCCACGCTTTGTGGTCTTTGGGTGATTGGAAAAATATTCCTTAAAAATCCACGCTTTGTGGTCTTTGGGTGATTGGAAAAATATTCCTTAAAAATCCACGCTTTGTGGTCTTTGGGTGATTGGAAAAATATTCCTTAAAAATCCACGCTTTGTGGTCTTTGGGTGATTGGAAAAATATTCCTTAAAAATCCACGCTTTGTGGTCTTTGGGTGATTGGAAAAATATTCCTTAAAAATCCACGCTTTGTGGTCTTTAGGTGATTGGAAAAATATTCCTTAAAAATCCACGCTTTGTGGTCTTTGGGTGATTGGAAAAATATTCCTTAAAAATCCACGCTTTGTGGTCTTTGGGTGATTGGAAAAATATTCCTTAAAAATCCACGCTTTGTGGACTTTGGGTGATTGGAAAAATATTCCTTAAAAATCCACGCTTTGTGGTCTTTGGGTGATTGGAAAAATATTCCTTAAAAATCCACGCTTTGTGGTCTTTGGGTGATTGGAAAAATATTCCTTAAAAATCCACGCTTTCTGGTCTTTGGGTGATTGGACAAATATTCCTTAAAAATCCACGCTTTGTGGTCTTTGGGTGATTGGAAAAATATTCCTTAAAAATCCACGCTTTGTGGTCTTTGGGTGATTGGAAAAATATTCCTTAAAAATCCACGCTTTGTTGTCTTTGGGTGATTGGAAAAATATTCCTTAAAAATCCACGCTTTGTGGTCTTTGGGTGATTGGAAAAATATTAATTAAAAATCCACGCTTTGTGGTCTTTGGGGGATTAGAAAAATATAAAAATCCACGATTTGTAGTTTTTGGGTGAATGGAAAAATATTCCTTAAAAATCAACTCTTTGTGGTTTTGGGTGATTGGAAAAATATTCCTTAAAAATCCACGCTTTGTGGTCTTTGGGTGATTGGAAAAATATTCCTTAAAAATCCACGCTTTGTGGTCTTTGGGTGATTGGAAAAATATTCCTTAAAAATCCACGCTTTGTGGTCTTTGGGTGATTGGAAAAATATTCCTTAAAAATCCACGCTTTGTGGTCTTTGGGTGATTGGAAAAATATTCCTTAAAAATCCACGCTTTGTGGTCTTTGGGTGATTGGAAAAATATTCCTTAAAAATTCACGCTTTGTTGTATTTGGTGATTGGAAAAATATTCCTTAAATATCCACGCTTTGTGGTCTTTGGGTGATCGGAAAATATTCCTTAAAAATCCACGCTTTGTGGTCTTTGGGTGATTGGAAAAATATTCCTTAAAAATCTGCTCCGATAGTCCTCACAGAAAAAATCCATTCGAAAATCAACGTTAATTGTTGTAATATTCTGTGGTACATCACTCCTATCTTTTCGGTTTATCCTCTTTTAATCACTACCTTAAATGCAAACACATTTTAATAAACATACCTTGCCCTGAAAGAAAAAATTACGTGCACGCACTCTCAACCAATTTTGCAAATCGTGATGTGAAGAGTCACAAAATGATTTGTTTTCTTTCGTTCGGTTGTTGTTTTTGTTCGTCCTCTTCATTATTGAATTTTAGACGCGTGGCACAATTTTCGTTAATTGCTTACAAAATACACTCGAGTTACAATGACGTTAGTTACATTATGTATGTGGGTATGAATGGCACTCACATACCACACAACTAGACTCAATGGCGCATACGACGTGGTCGTATTTACGAAATCGTCATTGCTACATTATATAATTTGCAAAATATAAAAGTGGCGGAGTGGGCACACGTCTCGCTTGAATATGCGTTGCTCATTTTCCATGATTATTCCACAGCGGTGTCGGTGGTTCTTCTATGAATTCATGGAAAGCAATTTGGCCGGCTAAACACAACCTCCTGCTTAGCATTCAACCAGCCATCAATTGTCAAATGATTTGTGTGGTAATGTTCAATTTGGCTTCTCAAGGGATGACATTATCTTTGTGGGCAAATTGTTGGAAAGCGAAATGAAATCGAAGAAATAATTCAAGAGCATTAATACATTTTATTTCAATACCTGCTGTCCTTGTCCCAGAGGTACTGGTGACGGTGTTGGAACTTGACATGCCTGTCAAAATGCCAGTCTGTAAAGTAAGATGTGACAGTTGGTTTACTGGACAGCATGTCCCGTTCTTAAACTTCCTTATCCTTGCCACCACCTCCACAGACACAAACATGCGGACGAGTTCGTATAAAAATAAAACGAATACTTAACGCAGTTGTCAAATCACAATTATTTCCTGCCACAAATACGTGGCCAATAAACGTTGGGATATTTAAATTGAAAAAGGAAAATGTAACTGCCGAAATCTCTTCTTTCCCTTCCTGAGGAGATTGACTTTTTTATTACACTGAAGAATCCATAAAACGACCAGCGTTCAAGTAATTAACTGATACAGATTGTGGATATGGAGGACTAGGCATTCGTTGCGAAACATTTCAAATTACCTTGTGCCATAAATATCAATACACAGATAGAGAAAATGTTTCCACCATGTAAGGCTGTTTCCGCAGACTCAGAAGATAACACCAATCAAGTAATATGGTCGTATGGTTTATATTAAGGCGTAGAAGGTTTTTATGTTTGTAACGGGTGTTTTTTTAAGCCCGATAGAATTTGAAATTGTAAAAAATAACACAAAAAATTATTCGAAAGATCAATACGTGACATTAACATTTGAAAATGATTTCGGGCATATGGGCACCGTGGCTGTTCTTGACGAAGTGCATTCTGGACGTCCAATTTTTGGCCACTTTTTCGAGCACTGCTGGACGTATGTCACGAATAACACGAACAATGCTGGCCTCCAAGGCATCAATTGTTGCTGGTTTATCAGCATAAACCAGTGACTTCACGTAGCCCCACAGGAAATAATCGAGAGGTGTCAAATCGCACGACCTTGGAGGCCAATTGGCAGGTCCACTTCTCGAAATCAACTTATCGCCAAATTTTGATTTCAATAAGTCGATGGTTGCGTTCGCCGTATGGCACGTAGCGCCATCCTGTTGAAACCACATCTCCTCCGGATCAATGTCATCCATATTTTCAAACAAAAAATCATTGATCATGGTGCGATAACGATCTCCATTGACCGTAACGCGAGCTCCGGCCTCATTTTTGAAGAAATAAGGTCCGATGATGCCACCAGCGTGAAAACCGCACCATACGGTGCATTTTTCTGGATGTAATGGAGTCTGTAGGGTCTCTTGTGGATTAGTCTCACTCCATATGCGGCAATTTTGCTTATTAACAAACCCGTTAAGCCAAAAATGCGCCTCATCGCTGAACACAATTTTGCGATAAAACAACCGGTTGAATCGACGACTGATTTTCGAAGTAAATTTGGATAATTTCGTAGCGTTGTTCAAACGTGAGTCTATTCATGATGATTTGTCAGAGTATACTGAAACAAATAAAAAAAAAAAGTTTCATCAAAATTTTATTTTTTGTGTTACTTTTTACAATTTAAAGTTCTATCTAGCTTAAAAAACACCCTTTATATTTATCAAATGAAGTGGAAGGGAATGGCAAAAAGGAAATGGGCTTGACATTACACATGTTGGCATTTCCAGAAAGAGAGGAAGTATGAGATAATATTGTTGGAATGGAATTCATAGAATTTTGAAGCTTGATTGATATGTCATTGAAATTAATTCGTAGAAAAGAAATATGAGATTAAATTGAAATGAAAGGTAGGGGTATTAGGTTAAGTAGAACCCTCGGACCAGAAAGCAAGATTACAAAAATAAAAATAACAATATTTTTAAAACACCAAAAACAACCCCAACGTGTAATTTTCAAAAAATATTTTTTTAATATTTGTTAGGAAGAACCCATAAAGCGTGCATTTTAAGGAATATTTTTATGTACCAAAAACTCACAAATTAGAGTGGATTTTTAAAGAATAAAGTTCCACCCACCAGCGAGGATTTAAAAAAATATGCTTTTTTTAATAGTTTTAAGCGTGAATTTTTAAAAAATATATTTTTAATATTTTTCAAGCGTTGATTTTTAAAAAATATATATTTTTAATATTTTTTAAGCATGGATTTTTAAAAAACCGTGTTTTAAATATTTTCTAAGCTTTGATTTTTAAAAAAACATATTTTTAATATGTCTTATGCTAGGATTTTTAAAAAATATTTTAAACAATTTTTTGACGGGAATCTTCAACAAATATATTTGGCCGTGAATTTTATTTTTTAATCTTTTTTAAGCCCGGATTAAAAAAAAAATGATTTTAAAATTTTGTAGACGTGGGTGGACAAATTTGAATAATTTGCCATTTATTTTAATTGAATTGAAATTGAATTGTTAATTATATAGTTTAGGTACACTGAATTGCCACCCTAGCGTTAAGTATCTGAATTATTACATTAAGCACTAAAATCAATTGTGAATAGAAATAAGTATTTTAGAACTAGTGGTTACTTTCGTTAAATCTCCATTTGAATTGTATAAAACTCAACGAAGTAACCAAAACTAAGCTTGCATTGTTATAAATCTAAAAACGAACTTCACTTGTTATCCAGCATTAAAACGGTGAGCATCCTCTTCTCTTCACTTTTTGTAACCCTTCTCTCTTTTTTTATAAAATAAAACAAGAACCTACGTTTTACAACGTTTTCGAAACTTTTATCTTTTTATTTCATGCTATAAACATCATCATTAAAACAATATTATCTCCCTTTGGTTGAGAAATAATATTGCCACAACAACTACAATAATACAGTCCACTTAAAGGTTTTGGATTCCTCTTGGTTGCATTTCCCTACCTTGGTTTGGAATCCCCCTCTCCACTCATTTTTATTCAGTGGGTTTTTAGTAAAAAATTTTTAAGCCTGGATTTTTTAAAAATACATATTTTTAAATTTTTTTATAGTGGATTTTCAGAAAATGTATATGAGGTGTATAAATAAGAAAAATTAAATTTTTCAAAGTTTTCGGTCCACTTCGCGTCTTTTTGGCTAGCCACTGTTGTCTCAGTTTTTTTTATTTATTCATCGTATTCTGTAATACAAAAAACCTTATAGACCTGAACAGTAAATATAAATATAAAGAACCTTTCAGTTAGCAATGAATGAACTAATTTTGAAAGAATGTTATCAACTTATTCCGGGATTGGTTACAACTATAACTAAATAACTATAATTCTGGAGGTAAATCATTCCACAAATGGGCAATAGTTATAACATAGGAGTTATCATAAATAGAAGAATGACTACGAGGAATATAGAGTAACCGATTTCTTTGCGAATGAAAAAAGCCAAATCTCTGCGCTAAATGTAAAGGCTTTTGAGTTTTCAAAACTTTGTAGTATAATAGTAAATTCCTTACTTTTAAATAGTTGGTAAATGAACATGTTAAAAACATTTTTACATAGGGTGTGATATGGTTGTATTGATAAATAATATTTCCTTCTTGGCTCTCTAATATATTAAAACGTTTCACCATATAAACATATCTTACAATTTTGTTAACAAGCACTCTTATCTTATCCTGATTCGCCGCTGAGGTACATGGATATACCTCCATGCTGAAGCTCACTTGTGACATAAGTAATGCATGAGCAATAATATACCTAACATAGCAGGGCAAGAACGAGTTAAGAAAGTATAGTCTCTTTAGCGTGAAACACACCTTAGAATATATGCTATTTACATGGTAATCAAAACTCAGTTTGGAATCTAGAATAACTCCTAGGATTTTGATTCTATCGACTAAAGATACCTCGCTACCGTACATGTCTACCACAATGGTTTCAGTATGTCTAGAATCGAATCTTACTACCTTAGATTTCGATACATTTAGTAGAAAATTATTGCTTGAAACCCAATATTGAATTTGGGACATAATTTCGTTCACTGATTGTTGTAAATGATCGACCGATTTATGGTGAAAAATAATTTAAATATCGTCTGCAAAGGCGTACATAGAACATATTTTTGTTTCAAATCTGTCAAAAATGTCATTCAAGTACATGGTAAACAGCAGAGATCCCAAAACGGACCCCTGAGCCACGCCAGATTTAACAAACCGTGTACTGGAGTCCCTTTCTTTAAAAGTAACAAATTGCCTTCTCCCTTCCAAGTAAGATCTCAACAATGAACATGCAGAATTGGAGAAATTATACATAGTTCTTAATTTGTGTACCAAGAATCTATGACTCACACGATCAAAGGCTTTGGATAAGTCCAATGACACTAAAATACAAATCTCCCCCTTATCTACATAGTACTCTCTAATTGCTTCTGTTATTCCCAGAAGTGAAGCAGGCACACTACAGCCATTACGAAACCCTGTCTGATGATCATTCAGCAGATTGGATTCCTGTAAATATACCGACATTTGCGACTTAATGACATGCTCAAAAGCTTTCCCAATTATTGGTAGCATATATATGGAATTAACTATCTGAATCTGTCGAATGTTTTTTCTACCGTTCAACCATTGATGGCTGTCTGTGATAAGCAAAAGTATTTCAAACCTGGTTTTGGGTAGCCTAGATCGCTTTCCTCTAAAGGAATTAGTACATTAGAATTCCGATTAGGGAGAAAGTCCCTTGGGATCAAGTAATGTATTCCAAGGATGTTTTACCTTGAAATGATTAATAGCTGGAATTAGATATTTAAGATTCTCTAATTAATTTTTTGATTTACCGAGAGAAATCGGCAAAATTAACACGTAAAATTATGAATGAAGAGTTTAAATAAAAGTTGACCGCAAACTTACTGAAAATATCGTTAATTACCCAAATTATATGCATTTTTTAATTAATTTCTCGTTAGAGACGAGCTTACTGACCAAGATGCTTTTTGAAAAAGGAAAGCCGACGATACGAACCCACACAATCACCACTGTGTGACATGCATGTTTCGCCTTTGGTTTAGGAAGGCTCCTTAGACACATCGACTGTGGGGCGGCTTCGCTATCCTCTAACTTATTTTAAAAAATTAATAAAAAATGACCTTCGCCTAATAGGCAAAATTTTCAAATATATGCATTTTAATTTTACAGCTTTTTGTCGGTAACCCAAAAAATGAGTTAAAGAATTGCATTATTTGTATAGAAATTACAATAAACAAGTTAAAAAGTATCAGTCGGCTTTGCCAACAGAGATATACCCTCAGCCTGTGCAAATTAAAACACTTTTTTCACAAAAAACTTATGTATTTAGGTGTTTCAAAATTTTGGTCGTATGAACCAGGGTTTCGGAGTCGAGGTATTTTTGGCTCGACTCCGACTCCAGGCGAGTTTTTTTCACGACTCCGACTCCGACTCAGACTCCGGGTCGACTCCGAGAGTGAATTCCTATACCACTAAAAATGAATAAAATGTGTACAAATTTTTAACTTTTTCCTATATTTTGGCCTATATAGGCTAATGTGTTAGTTTTTCCTTACTTAGTCATTAGAAAGGGCATTGGTTCGAATACATTCGAACATATCAATACTGTTTCTGCCGAATCTTACATTGAAAAATAGCAAAGTTTGAAAGTTTTTGTCGGTTTTCATGTTCTTGCACGAGTATATTCTGGACGAATTTCTTCCGCGTGAGAAAATCTTTAAGCCTTCAAAATATTTGAAAATGATGGGGCAATACAAATCGTAAGGACTACATGCAATAAAAACTATAAGCAATTTACGATTTAGTGTGCTTAGCCTTAAAAGGAGACCAATTAAAAAGCTCAATAAAAGCCATTTTTCATGATTTTTTTTCCGAGAAAACTACGTAACTTTTTGGCAGAATTTTTTTTTTTTTCATCTGAAAGAGAACAAGTAAAAAAGCGTTAAGTTCGGCCGGTCCGAACTTTTCATACCCTCCACCATAAAATATTCTGAACTAAAATGAAATAATTAGTTTTCATTCCTGTCCCCAACTTTAAGTGGGTACGTTAAAATGTCAGATAATGTACATAAAATGCTTTATTCGGGAGGCCCTATTTTATGGTGCCTATATCTAACTATGTATGTTGACAATTTTTGGTGGACGAGAAATTGGGAGGTACCGTTATATAGGGGTTATAGTAAAACATGGACCTATGTTGACAGTTTTTGATGGGAGCCTTTAATGTCAAATAACTCCTAATTCGGTTAAAAATTGTAGCTAGAATCCTCAAAATACCGAAAATCGGCACATAAAGTGGGAACTTCAAATGTCATTAACAGCTAGTTCGGAGGTATGTGGTATGTTCGAAAATATGAACTTAAGCTGAAGCTTTTAAATTTCAAATTACAGAAAGTTCGTCCAAAAAATAAAGCTAAGTTACGGAAAATCGGGAGGTTTGCTTTGGGGCTATACCAAAACATGGACCTACGTGGTTAAACATTTTAAGTAAAATCCTCAAAGTGCCGAAAATCGGGAAGTATCTTTACATTGGGGCTATGTTGAAAATTGTTGACGCAGATGTGTGGTGACCACTACAACCTTCAAATTTCAAATTACAGTTAGTTCGGTTAAAAATTGTAGCTAAAATTGCCAATTACTGAAAATTGGGAGGTACCGTTATATGGGAGCTATATCCGAACATGGACCTATGTTGACAATTTTTTATGGAGAGGTGTTGTGACCACTAAGAACTTCAAATGTCAAATTACTGCTGGTTCGGTTTAATATTGTAGCTAAAATCATCAAATTGCTGAAAATCGGCAGGTGCTTTTATATGGGAGCTTTATCAATACATCGACCTTTCTTGACAATTTTTGGTGGAGAGGTGTGGTGACCACTAAGAATTTCAAATGCCAAATGTTCAAATTACAGATAATTCGGTTAAAACTTGTAGGTAAAATTCTCAAAATACCAAAAATCCGTTATATGGGAATACCGAAATCCGTTATACCGAGTTACCGTTATATGGGGCTATACCAAAACTATCAAATTATAGCTAATTCGGTCTAGAAATGTGAATTTAAACGTCAAAATACCTTAAATCGGGCGGTAACGTTATATGGGGGCTATTCCAAAACATGGACCTATGTCCACTAGTTATATAAGTTTGTTGACATTTAAGAACCCTAAATGTCAATTTATAGCTAATTCGGTCTGAAAATGTAACTAAAAACGTCAAAATGCCATAAATAGGGGGTACCGTTATATGGGGCTATACCAAAACGTGGACCTATGTCCACAATTTTTGTTATATAAGTTTATTGGCACTTAAGAACCCTAAATGTCAAATTATAGCTCAATCGACCTGAAAATTTCGCTATAATCGTCAAAACACCGTAAATGGGGGGTACCGTTATATGGGGGCTATACCAAAACGTGGACCTTTGTCCACAAGTTTTGTTATATAAGTTTATTGACATTTAAGGACCCTAAATGTTAAATTATAGCTACATCGGTCTGAAAATGTAGCTAAAAACGTCAAAAGACCGTAAATCGGGGGTACCGTTATATGGGGTCTATACCAAAACGTGGACCGATATATCCCATCATCGAACTTGACCTGCCTGCAAACAAAAGACGCATTTTCCCAAAATTTCAGACAATTTTATAGCTAAATCGGTCTGAATTTATAGCTAAATCGGTCTGAAAATGTAGCTAAAAACGTCAAAATACCGTTATATGGGGGCTATACCAAAACGTGGACCTATGTCCACAAGTTTTGTTATATAAGTTTAGTGACGCTTAAGAGCCCTAAATGTCAAATTAGAGCTAAATCGATCTGAAAATGTAGGTAAAAACGTCAAAATACCGTAAATCGGGGGGTACCGTTATATGGGGGCTATACCAAAACGTGGACCTATGTCCACAAGTTTTGTTATATAAGTTTATTGACACTTAAGAACCCTAAATGCCAAATTATAGCTAAATCGGTCTAAAAATGTAGCTAAAAACGGCAAAATACCGTAAATCGGGGGGTACCGTTATATGGGGGCTATACCAAAACGTGGACCTATGTCCACAACTTTTGTTATATAAGTTTATAGATACTTAAGAACCCTAAATGTCAAATTATAGCTACATTGGTCTGAAAATGTAGCTAAAAACGTCAAAATACCGTAAATCGGGGGGTACCGTTATATGGGGGCTATACCAAAACGTGGACCGATATAGCCCATCATCGAACTTGGCCTGCCTGCAAACAAAAGACGCATTTTCCCAAAATTTCAGCGTTCTATCTCCATTTTTGTGGATGCTAGAGTGATTACCACAGACGGACGGACGGACGTGCACAGATCGACTCAGAATTTTACCCTGATCAAGAATACATATACTTTATATGGTCGCAAATGATTAGTTCGATGTGTTACAAACGGAATGACAAACTTAATATACCCTCCATACTATGGTGGAGGGTATAAAAAATGGGAAAAATGTGTTGAAGTAAACAAGTTTTTTTGTGTTCTTTCTTGATTTCTGGCCAAACCACGCAAAACACAAACCTGTGCTCAAAGAGAGAACTAAAGAATACCCCTTGGGCAACATGGTTCTAGTGTGTGACTTTTCGATATATACACTGCATCTCCCTAAAATCGATGCTTACATTTGGAAGTTTTGATTTCAGTGTTTTTCGAATTTTTCTTATAATTAGAGGGTGCAACTAGATAATAATCGAAGCTAGTATATAGGATTGTAGAACTCGCGATTCCACGTTGTTCGATGTATATCTTATGAGTGTGCTCCGTACAGCTTCCTAGTAATAGGAGTCCAAAGGCGAAAATTTGGTGCGTAAATTTTCCTATTTTTTGGCTTTAAAATTTACAACTGTCGTACAGGTACCCCTGAACCCCGCGTGATTTTAGTTTCTTTAAGTGCGGATCTAATAAGCCCTTCCGTGTTCGAATCCATCCACTAAAACGCCGGATGTAGATACCCTGAAAGTAGGAAAATCTGCAAAAATATATTTTGACAATTCCGCGAATTGAACCGCGATTTTCTTTGATTATTTTTACAGAAATGTAATCCTTTATACGCGATTATAATATTTGCCAAAAAGGTGTGTCACAAATTACAAAGATTCGGGAGTAATATCCCTATTTATCCCAAAATAGAATGTGGTGGTACATCCGCAGTTCTTGGCGAATCTGTCTAAAATTATTTATATTGACGTATTTTTAATAGGCGGCCATTGAAATCGGATGCACCTTATAATCATATGCACATCGCGTAATTTTTGCCCACTTGAAGGTTTTTTGAATAGTAAGATGCAACTGATGGCACACTTTGTCGGCTGAATGAAACATGGGAAAATCCATACATATTGATAGACATGGACTCCCTGTATCCAAAAATCACGTGCACCTCAACTGATTTAAACGGATTCGCGAATTATTCGGTTTTTAACTTCTATGTTTTTTCTTTGATTGTAATTTCAATATTACTCTCTACTTCTTATTTTTATTGCTTATCACAGAAAGCAAATATACTTTCACGATTACTAATTACTTTTCTTGTAGAAGTTTAAGCAAAATACTTCAGGATTAGTATGGAAATTTAGCGAAATAATAGAATAACTCGCAAATTTTTTTTTTTTAATTTTCGTATTTAACCAAAAAATATATTTTTGAAATAATTTCCAACAATAAGTTTCCGTTCTTTGTTGTTGCTGTAATATGCAAGTTATAAACGCGATCTTCATAATTTTGGTCGCGCGAACAGATTTGAAACCACGATTTTTTTCGTAACCCATGTACATACATACCAACAATGGCGGATGTGCTCGCCAAAAAAATATTTAATTTTTTTTCTATGGAATTTTAAAGGAAATTTGAAAATTACCATATACCCTCGTTAGTATAACTGCTGAGGGTATTAAAATCGTACACGGTGCTCTTGAAACAACTTTAAATGGAAGGTGCTTACACCTCGGAAGTTTTTGCGGATTCTGAAACTACAATGTTTATAGATGAGAAAATCAAAAAACAAAAAAAATCGCCGGAGCGCTTTTTAAATAAATCGCGATTTAAGTTGACATTTTTAGGGGTTGTTTAGGTTTTCACGATTTTGCTTAGTAACCACAAGTCCTATCAAAAAGGGACTAAAGAAAATATTGTAGCTATGAAAATTGTCTACAAGATTGACCTTTATGGCATTCTCGGCAGTTTCACCGTTTTTGAGATATGGAAGTTCAAATTGGAAGAATTCAAATTCAATTCAATTCATTATCGCCCCCTTATAAAACAATGTCATGACTGCAAATTCCCAACTTAAACTTTTATATCTAAAAAAGTGCTACAACTAAGAATAAGTTACTTGTCTTGTAGAGAATTTTCACAGTTTTAAGATTTTCTCAGGTCCCATATCGATAAGACTTACCGTATTCAAGCAAAATCGCGAAACCCTAACAAAAAAACCTAAAAATGTAAACTGAGCTTCATTGTCTCAAAAATGGTACAGGCTGGGAACAAATAATAAACGTCAATCCTATAGAGAATTTTCACAGCTACAACATTTTCTTTATCTCCATTTCGATTGGACTTGCGGTTTCCAAGAAAAATCGCGAAAACCAAAAAAACACCTAAAAATGTGGATTTTGACCGCGATTTATTTAAAAATCCCTACAGCGATTTTTTCTTGTTATTGGATTTTTCTCATCTATGAACACTGCTGTTTCAGAATTCACAAAAATTTTCCCTGTGTAAGCGGTTTTCATCAAAAGTTAGTTAAGGCGCACCCTTCATGACATTGTTTTGTAAGGGGGTGATACAGTCAGTGCATTGTCCCAATTTGAACTTCTATAACTCAAAAATGGTAAAAACTACAAAAATACCATAAAGGTCGATCTTGTTGAAAATTTTCATAGCTACAACATTTTCTTTAGCCCCATTTTGATAGGACTTGCGGTTTCTAAACAACACCTATTATTTAAAATTGTTTCAAGGGCACCGTGCGTATGGCTCTAGTTATTTTCAGTTTTTGATATACAAATCTGTTTTTGGTTTCGAAGACGTGGCAAAAATATATTTACCATCATGAGATGAGTACATTAGAATTCTGAAGTTATATCCCAAGTCGTAAGAAGATCATGTCCCATGGGCACTGAAAATCAATAATGAGGGCTAGGAAGATTATATCATAAAAAAATAAGAATAATACAACAATTGTAGGAGGAGTAAAATTCCTGGAGGAGTAAAATTCCTCCCAGTAGTGATGTAAGGTTATTATGTTGTAAATGTCCGTTATTAATGATTTTAATTTACAAAATAGTATGTTTTTGTAACTACTCGGTAATCCGGACAATTCGATAATCCGGACATTGCCGAAACATGTGGTGTCCGGATTATCGAGACTATACTGTATATGTATTTTCTCAGGTGAGAATTTTTAAATATATATTCTAAATTTTTCAAGCGTGAATTAAAAACTGTTCTTTCAACGTTAATTAATTAAAAAATATTTTTTCAATATTCAAACATTTTTCAACAGAAAATCCACGAAAAAAATATTTGTTGAATTTCTAGGCGTGGAATTTAAAAAAAATTTTAATATTTTTTAAGCCTTGATATGAAAAAAATATATTTCAAATTTGGTAGTCGTGAAATTTTAGAAAATTAGAATTCAAATTCGTTCGAAGTGCCAAACTCCTGCTCTTGCAGAATACTTTTGTTTGCTTGACAACAAAAATGAATCAAATATTTTCCAAAAAACAGAAGTTTCGTAATAGTTCGAACATCTTAGTGAATTTGAATCGTCTAAATGAAACAGGCCAAAATTTAAGAAAAATATTTCGAATTTTTTAGAAATGTTGTTTTAATCGTTTATTATTTAAAAAAATAATTTTTAGCTTGTGATTTTGAGGTCTCCTATAAGAAGATATTGTGGTTGCAGCGCAATATGTTTATTTTTGATTTTTAAGATTGAGTTTATGTTTTTTGTTGTGTTCGAATTATATAATAATATAAAAAACTTCTATAACTTCTTAAGTGTTAGTTATACTATACAATCCCTTATGATTGACTAAATCCTACATGGCATGTCGGTTTAAGCAAAATCTTACAAATAAATATCTTCAATGGCAACAGATGGGTTTGTGGCCACCACATTTCGTTAACAACAGCAGCTACTAAATACGGATCTCTGTGTAGAAATATGAAAATCTCTATCCCACCACCCTTCGGCAATAAACATTTTGGGTTTGATGTCATGTTTGCTTTAAGTACATCCCAAAAGAAAGGGACTTAAAATATGAAGAATTCCTTTGGGAGATGCTTTATAATAAATAAGGTTTTTACATTTCCACACACACACTCAAACCGAAAACAATAAATACCGATAAATTTAGAAATTCACTTTTATTTCTATATATATAGTGATATTTACTGGAAACTTAAGTAGGGAAACGAAAACAAAAATGTGTTCGTACGTTGTTTTGGCAAGTAGTTATAATTATACCCTCAGCCTTTAGGCTATGAAGGGTATATACACTTTCATACGGGCAAAATGTGCCTCATCGAAATAATGGTTTTAGACCCCAAGTATGTTTGGACGAAATGTGTTTCAGACAATTTGGAGTCGATTGAGCAATGTCCGTCCGTCTGTCTGTCTGTCTGTCTGGCTGGCTGGAGCGCACGATAACTCTCGAACGGATGAACCGATTCGGTTCAAATTTTGGCTTTCGTAATATTTTGTCCAAACTTAGTTTAAGTTCGAAGATGAGCTATATCGGTCCACTCCTTCCGGTACCTCCGCCACAAAAGTTCGAAAATGTTCGGAAAATTTGTACGCACGATAACTCTTGAAGGCTGTAACCGATTTGGTCCATACTTTGCCCATCGTGTAGCGTGTACCAGACTTAGATCAGGTTTTAATATGGACTCAATCGGTCCACTCCGTCGGGTACCTCCCACACAAATTTTGGAAAAGTTCAGTTTAGGAACATCTCTCGAATCGCTTTGATTTTTGCTTTAGAAACTTGTATTCACTGCCCTCCATACGACGGTATAAGTTTCATCAGGGGCAAGTCCATACTTCCTGAGAAAATAGCCTGAATGTTGCAAAAAACCCCTATGACACCGTGTGAGGAGGTTGGAGGGCAAAATAACTCTCGAACAGGTCTGCCGATTCGGTCCAAAGTTTGGCCTTAGTAATATTTTGTCCAAACATAGTTTAAGTTCGAAGATAAGCCATATCGGTCCACTCCTTCAGGTACCTCCCCCACAAAAGTTCAAAAATGTTCGGAAAAATTGTGCGAACGATAACTCTTGATGAGAGTGGCCGAATTGGTCCATACTTTACACATCCTAATATATCTACCAGATATAGATCAGGTTCTAATATGGACTATATTTGTCCACTCCATCCGGTACCTCCCACTCAAAATTTCGGATACATCTTCACTTTAAGACCTGCTTTCGAATCACTTTGATTTTTGTTGAAGCAACTTGCATTGCTGCCTCAATTGCGATGGTAAAAGTTGTTTCAGGGGAAAGTTCATACTTCTTGAGCAAACATCCCTGAAGTTCTAAAAAACCCTTATGGTACCATATGTAGTGGCTGGAGATCCATTCTTTTTAGTATCTCCTCCGCAAAACTTTTGATATTAAATCCTAATCCTAATAAAGTAGTAATAAAATATAAGTAAAAAAAATAAAAAAGTAAAAATATGAAAAATTACAATTATAATAAAACAAAAAAAGAAATCTTTATATATAAAACTCAATTGTCGTTTGTTGGTAATTGAATCAGTTGAAAACGGCTAGAGCGGTTTGGATAATTTTTTGTGGAAATGTTAGTCATAGTCCAGTTTAGGTTTTTATGCAAAGAAAAATTGGCCGCGCCCACTTTTCCGCCCACTTTTATAAATATGTTATATCTACGGAACTACTCAATAGATTTTCCTGAAATTTGCAGGGAACGTAGAGTGATGGCCCCCGGTTGAAATAGGCCACATATTTGGTTGCATTTCGGATCAGGCGGGGTACCTCCCCTATGTCCTATTTTTGTAAAAATTCAATATTTGCAACAATTACAAATGTATCGCCTTGAAAATTAATTTCCGAGTCAATGGCAATTGTGTCTCCGACCCTACGTGCTTATTTGGGTCATTAAGACTGGACAACGCCCACTTTTTTTAAATATGTTATATTTACGAAACTACTAAATCGATTTTCTTTTGAAACTTTCAGCGAATGTACAGGGTTGGTCCCCGATAAAAATAGGCTACATATTTTTTGACTTTCGGATCGGGCGGGTACCTCCCCTATGCCCTATTTTTGTAAAAATGCAATATTTGCAACAAATACGAATGTATCGGTTTGGGAATTTATTTGCGAGTCAATGGCGATTGTGTCTCCAACCTTACGTACTTATTTTGTGACTTAAGATTCGACCACGCTCACTTTCTAATTAGGTTGTATCTACAGGGGAGTTTCAAGAAAATCGCGATTTGTCTAAACTTTTAAATCTTTATAAATAAAAATCAAATATCGTTCGTTGGTAATGACATCAACGGCTGGACCGATTTTCACTTGGGTTTTTATGCAAAGAAAACCACTTTTACGCCCACTTTTTTCAATTTTCTATTTTTATCATTTCTACAAAAACTACTGAACCGATTTTCCTGAAATTGTAAGGGAATGTACAGAGATGGTCCTCGCTTAAAATAGGCTACAAATTCAGTTGAATTTCGGAAAGGGCGGGGAACTTCCCCTTTAGCCTACTTTTTTAAAAATTTTATATTTACAATAATTACGAATGTATCTAATTGGAAGTTAATTTGTTTTTTTAGTATGTCATAACTCTAATACTACTGAAGGGATTTCCATAAAATTTGCAGCAAAAGCTCAATGTTTGCCGTTGTTATGTGGGGTACCTTCCCCATGCCTTTCTGTTAAACGCTATATGTATAAGCCAAACTTATGATTACATCGGTTTCAGCATACATTTTGGTAAGCAATGAAGTTGTGTGCACCCTAGGACCGGACCAGGACCACTTTTTTTAATATGTTATATCTTAAAAACTGATGACCACGCCCACTCTTTTCAAAACATTATTTTTCCAAAACTACTGAACCTAATGTTCAGCAAATATTCAGGAATCTCCCGTGGTCCAAAATGCTATATATTTGTAGACAAATTTCGTGGCCTATTATTTTATAATCGGTGTATTTGTTAAACTTATAAGTGCATCAGGTTGCAAATTAGTTTTCGAGACAACGGTGGTTGTCCCCCGATCAAGAAAAACTATATATTTACAAATGTACTTAAATGGTGAGGTTCAACGGTCCATCGGTCATTAAAAGCTAAAACATATAGGTCTAAATAAGCGGGAGAATTCGATTTAATCATTTTTTTAACTTTTATTATTAGATCGCTTAAGGATAAAGACAGTGACATGGACGATAATAAATCCTAAAAGGCACAAATTGGCGAAAAATCCGACAAGGTCCGTAAGAGAAAAGAAAGGTTACAGACAAAATCTGTTGATAAATTTAAAATCCTTCTCGGTTTGACAATGGACCGAAGAAGTGAGGTAGAAAATACCTACTTTTGAATTAAAACTCATTACGACGGGCCAGCAACGCGGACCGGGGTCTGCTAGTACAATATATTTTTTTCGTCAATGCCAATTTTGTCGCTTTTAAACTTCCAGTTGTGACGGAAGCGACAAGCCAGTTAGGGCCGCAAAAGGGAAACAGTGTCTTTAGTCATTTTAATGTCTTCGGATAAAAATATGATTGTCGCAGCAGACACCACAATCGCTTTTAAGCGACCTTTCCGTCAAGCAGGCGATAGAAAATGATTGCAGGTCTTTATACGTACGTGTGTGTATGTTTGCCTGTATGTTTTGTATGTTTGCTTGTATGTTTTGGTGTCCCTGATAACTTCCATTAAATGTCAAATATTTACCAATATGTTGTGACAATCTTAAACTGAATTTGTCCACAAAGTAATGGATATTATTTGATTGGATATCCATACGACACAGTGCATCATTGAAGTTTTTATTTAAACCACATGGTGCTATTGAAACAACTTTAAATGCAAATAGCTTACACATGGGACGTTTTTGCGGATACTGAAAGTACAATGTTCATAGAAGAGAAAAATCAAAAAAACCAAAAAAAAATCGACTTGCGTTTTTTAAATAAATTGCGGTCAAAATTTAAATTTTTATGTGTTGTTAAGTTTTCACAATTTTGCTTGGAAACGACAAGTCCTACTGAAATGGATTAAGAAAATGTTGTAACTGTGAAAATTCTCTAGAGGATTGAGCGTTATGATTTGTTCCTAGGGTTTACCGTATTTGAGATGTGGAAGGTCACATATTTAGGTGTTTTTGTTAGGTCTTCAGGATTTGCTTGAAAACGGTAGGACTAGAGCAAATTTTTTTCCTAGGTTTTTGAGATAAGTTTAAGTTGGGCATGACTGCAATATGCCATTTTTATACCCTCAGCATTTATGCTAACGAGGGTATATACACTTTCATATAGGCAAAATGTGCCTCATCGAAATAATGGTTTTAGACCCCAAGTATGTTTGGACGAAATGTGTTTCAGACAATTTGCAGTCGATTAAGCAATGTCCGTCCGTCCGTCTGTCTGTCTGGCTGGCTGGAGCTCACGATAACTCTCGAACGGGTCAACCGATTCGATCCAAAATTTGGCTTTCGTAATATTTCGTCCAAACTTAGTTTAAGTTCGAAGATGGGCTATATCGGTCCACTCCTTCCGGTGCCTCCCCCACAAAAGTTGGAGGAAGTAACCGATTTGGTCCATACTTTGCAACTCGTGAAATGTCTACCATACTTAGATGAAGTTCCAATATAGACTCAATCGGTCTACTCCTTCGGGTACCTCCCACACAAAATTTCGGATAAGTTCAGTTTAGGACCTGCTCTCGAATCACTTTGATTTTGGTTTTTGCAACTTGTATTCACTGCCCTCCATACGACGGTACAAGTTTCATTAGGGGCAAGTCCATAGCCTGAAATTTGCACAAAACCCCTATGACACCGTGTGAGGTGGTTGGAGCGCAAGATAACTCTCGAACGGATCTGCCGATTGGGTCCAAAATTTTACTTTAGCAATATTTTGTCCAAACATAATTTGAGTTCGAAGATAAGCCATATCGGTCCATTCCTTCAGGTACCTCCCCCACAAAATTTCAAAAATGTTCGGAAAAATTGTTCGTACGGTAACTTTTGAAGGGAGTGGCCGAATTGGTCCATACTTTACACATCCTAATATATCTACCAGATATAGGTCAGGTTCAAATATGGAATATATTTGTCCACTTCATTCAGTACCTTCCAAACAAAATTTCGGATAAGTTCACTTTAAGACCTGCTATTGAATCACTTTGATTTTTGTTGATGCAACTTGCATTCGCTGCCTCAACAACGAAGGTAAACGTTTTTTCAGGGGCAAATCCACACTTCTTGAGCAAACAGCCCGAAGGGTGTAAAAACCCCCTATGGCACCATATGTAGTGGCTGGAGATCCACTTCCATAATGGCCAATGTCGATCCATTCCTTTAAGTATTCGGTATTTTGATAATTTTAGCCACAATTTTTAACCGAACTGTCTGCAATTTGACATTGGAGGTTCTCAGTGGTCATAAAACATCTCCACGAAACATCGTCAACATAGGTCCATGTTTTGGTATAGCCCTCATATATCGGTACCTCCCGATTTTCGGTATTTTGAGAATTTTAGCTACAATTTTGAACCGAACTAGCTGTAATTTGTCATTTGAGGTTCTCAACGATCATGAAATATCTCCACCAAACATCTTCAACATAGGTCCATGTTTTGGTATACCCCCATATTACGGTACCTCCCGATTTTCGGTATTTTGAGAATTTTAGCCACCATTTGTAACCGAACTATCGACAATTTGACATTTGAGGTTGTCAGTGGTCATGAAACATCTCCAACGAAACATCGTCAACATAGGTCCATGTTTTGGTATAGCCCCCATATAACGGTATCTCCCGATTTTCGGTATTTTGAGAATTTTAGCTGCAATTTTTAACCGAAATATCTGTAATTTGACATTTGAAGTTCTCAGTGGTCATAAAACATCTCCAACGAAACATCGTCAACATAGGTCCATGTTTTGGTATATTCCCCCATATAACTGTACCTCCCGATTTTCGGGAATTTTCAGTGGTCACGAAATTTCTTCACTAAAATTCGTCAACATGGGTCCATTTTTGAGGGTCTACATTGTTTTGATGAAACTACCCTCAATTTGACACTTTAAGTTCCCTGCAGCTATAAAACTTTTCCGCCAAAAAATTTAAAGATATGTTGACTCTTTTATATATCCCCGTAGGTGGTACCTTTCACCTAGCTGAACACATTTTTTAGATTAGAAAACACTGTACAACAAAATGGAGGTGAAAGTCTGGGGCATGGAAAATTCCTCTTGGGGAAGAAAGCCCTTGGTGAGTATATTATGAACCCCGAAGGACAGATCCGCCGTGAGTCGAACTTCCGCGTTATGGCGTGATGAAATTTTTGTTAGAGACCCTGTTGGCCATCAGGAATTAGCGTTATATCTTTGTTCACTGTTGCTTAAGTGCTCTACAAAAACAACAAACAAAGATATAATGCTAATTCATGATGGCTTACAGGGTCTCTTGCAAAAACTTCATCACGCCATAACGCGGAAGTTCAACTCACGGCGCATCTGTCCTTCGGGGTTTTTAATATACACACACCAAGGGCTTTCATTTCCAAAAGGAATTATCCCTGCCCCAACATTTGTGTTCACAGTGTAATTTAAGCAATAGTGGGAGGCAGTAGGAATTTATCCATTGTCGAAAAGTTGTTCCACCTAAAATTGTGAAAGGACCCTAACTATTCCATTTTAATTAAGACTATTTTATGGTGTAGGGTATAAAAAGTTCGGCCCGGCCGAACTTAACGACTTTTTACTTGTTTTCAATATACACAGGCTGAGGGTATATCTCTGTCGGCCAAGTCGACTGACACTTTTTTACTTGTTTTATAAGGAGACTGACTATATTTCAAAAATGGTGAAACCTACGAAAATAAAATAAAGGACAATCTATTGCTACAACATTTTCATTAGCTCCATTTTGATAGGGCTTGCGGTTTCCCAGCAAAATCGTGAAAACCTTAAAAATGTGAACTTAGACCGCGATTTATTTATTTATAAAGCGCTCCGGTTTTTTGATTTTTCTCACCTATGAAACATAGTAGTTTCAGAATCCGCAAAAACTTCCCAGGTCTAAGTTTATGTTAAGTTGGTTCAAGAGCACCGTGACCAACAACAACAACTACTACTAAAATCATCATTGATAAAAATGCTTGGTTGGTTGGTTGGTTGGAGGGTGGGTTGGTCGGTTTGGCCATCCTATTAAAAGCTATTTAGTTGGATTGAAATCTGTGGATTTTATACCCTACACCACTATGGGTATTATAAGTTTGTTTTGGTAAAAATTCTTGTAATACCGCGAAATATTCGTCGGAGACCCCCAATGTGGTATACCAATCTTCATATCTCGACGAGATAAAGCGATTTTGAGATGTGTGTCCGTCCATCCGTCTGTCCATTATAAATTGTAAACACGCTCCAGGCCGCAATTATGGACCGATCGTCACGAAATGTTGTATGGAGGTCGGGTTCAGATCAGAATAGATCCCTAATCTTATTGGTGATGATCGTGAAATATTTAGCGGGTGAAATGGACCAAAAACATAATATTTATCCAATTTTCTAGCGGCTCTGTAGGTCTCAATAATAGTCCGATCAACGCGTAATTTTAAATAAGGTAAGAGTACATCACAAAGGAGAAGCTTGCAATTTGAGATGGCGATCGGATAATATTTAGAGGGTTAAATGGACCAAAACTTTTGTGTGAAAATTGTTAAAATTTTTAATAGACAGCTTATATCTTAATTCCTGGAAGTGACATTACGAACAAGTGAGATATAATTGAAAGTGAAACGCTTGGCCTTTCAATTGATGCCAATTATGTTGGTGTGCATGATCAGATAACAGAGTTACAGCCTTATATATTCCGTTATTTGTTTGTAGTGTAATAATAAACTCGCTAGAAGTCGCAATTATACATCAATAGTCACGAAATTTTGCACCGGGTAAGAGTATAGGTCGAAAAAGATGCCTACAATTTTGAATGATGATCTGATATTCTTTAGCGGGTGAAATGGACCATTACTTTTGTATGAAAAATATAAAAATTTTATTTTTGGTCGAGATTTTAATTCCTTGAGGACATATATATTTCGCAAAGTAGCCTACATATGGGAAAAAACTACTGACCTTTCCTCTGATGTAAATTGCAATAAAGTGTTTGCTAGATAACGGGCCTACTGCCTAATATATAATGAGTTCTGTGTAGAGAACCACATTTTATCCCATGCTACATATTGTCTCTCCAAAAGTTTATGTAACACCACGAAATATTCGTCCTAGACACCTTATTTGGTATGCCAAAATTCATATCTCGACGAGATAAAGCGATTTAGCGATCTGTGTCCGTCCACTAAAAATTGTAAACAAGCTTAAGGCCGCAATTATGGACCGATTGTAACGAATTTTTTAAGGAGGTTGGGTTCCGGCCAGAATAGAAATGATTAGTTTTTGGTGATGATCGTGAAATGTTAAGGGGATGAAATGGACCAAAAACAAAATTTTAACCAGTTTTGTAGCGGCTCTGCAGGTCAAAATAATAACCCTCAAATTTTAAACATAGTTTGAGTTTATGATGAAGAAAAAGCATACAAACCAACGTGAAGATCAGATAATACTTAGCGGGTTAAATGGACTGAAATTTTTGTGTAAAATTGGTAAAAATTTCAATAACGTAGCATTGCATTTTAGTTTTTGTGAACTAATTTTTCCTTTCCTGCTTCAAAAATGTCTTTGTCATGCTAGATAACTTTTTGGTTTTGGTCATAAGTATTATACATTACATCTGTGATATTTGAAAATTAAATTTTCACAGTCATTGAAAAGAAGTTCCGTGGAGAGCGATTGTCCAGGGATAGTGGTATAGGGTATCCCATGGTCGGCTCCGTCCGACTATAGACTTTTCTTACTTGTTTTTTTTTTTTGTTTTTGTTGTAAAAATTTTGAGCTTTGTTCAAAAACACTTAATTTGATCAAGCAATAGTCATTGTTACTGGTAAACTACAATAGCTCGCTTTTAATAGTGCAAACCTTGGCTTCATGGAAACTAATTTTTTTGTCTTTCACTCATATATAAGTTTAAATCAAATTGATATCTCCCTGAAAAGAACAAAATATTGTACATATTAGAAATGTATGATATATATAGGGTGTCCCAACTAGAACGCAATTTTTAAATTTTAAATAAAACACAGATATTAAAAAAAAGTGAAACTTTATTATATCGTAAATTGGGCAGAATCAAGTTATGTATGGAACAATTATTCAAATGTCAAACAACGACCTTTCGAATGGCGCCAAATTTAAAAATTGCGTTCTAGTTGGGACACCCAAAAATTGCGTTCTAATTGGAACACCGGTTTTTCTGAGTATTTCATTCATGTACAACTTCTCTACAAGTGGTATCTTAGGACACTTCGTTCGTACTCGGCGATAAACTGTAGGTTCCATATCATTGAACCAATGAATCGGGGGTGCACTCATTGATATAAGAGAAGAGAATTTGTTCCATAAAGGAATTTTGATTTGTTAAAAACTAAATCCCAGGGGTAACGGTGTAGGGTATCACTTCGTCCCCGTCCGACTATAGCCATTGCTTACTTGTTTGTATTCGAATTATGTAATTACACTGTGCAACATTTTCAAGATAATTTTGTGCAAACAACTTCTACTGCGGATTTTATGAAAGTACAGACATAATCGACAAAAACCATTTTTATGCTTTGTGTTGTTAGATCGGGTTTAAATTATATGCCTTCATCTAAACATAGCTAAATATTGACTTATTAGAGCAAATCGAGGCATTATTTCTGAAACCAATTCGAATCTTGTTTAAACCTCTGAAGCAAACTTGTAGATAAGAGCATGAAGGAAATATGTATTTAGAGAAACAATCAACTCGAAAAGCTGCACTTATTGCCTCAAAATGCATAATATATCTAAAAATTCCATTTTTTGCATATTTCACACCATATCTCCAAAACTATTAAATTTTTCTTGACTTTTCATTAGAAAAATTATCCACTAGAATGTAATTCACAAGTCTTCAGAACATTCCATTCTTGTAAAAAGCCTCTATCATCCTGTTTCCTGTTAACAATGCATTGAAATCCATATAAACAGCCCGTGTGAACATTGTACAAAATATGTTTTGTAGAAAGTGTGATAAGAAATACATCCTAAACAACATGAAAAAAAGTAGTTCAGAGTTTCAAAATGTTTTGAAGAATTGCTGAGCACATTATTTGGAAAAATTTTGTGGAAAGTTACTTGGTTCAACTCCCAATAGTTTAACTGCTACTGACCATAATTACAGAAATTATGTAAACTTTCACATATTTTATCAATTTTGATGCGCTAGATGCAGTTTTCCCTAGCTCTCCTATTTGACACGTAATTTCTACTACTTTAGGGCTACAATATTTCTGAAGACCGCAAATCAAAATTCTTTTTAGTTTCTGAGATAAAGCCCCGGCCAGTGGAAAAAGGGTCGTCTTTTCTCCAAACCCGATCTAACAACACGAAACCCAACTAGGGTTTTTGTATTCTCAGTGTGTACTTTCAGATAATGCCCATTTGAAGTTGTTTGCATTTTCAGTGTTGCACAGTGTTGTATTAAAAATTCCTATAGCTTCTTAAGTGCTAGTTATATTATACAATCCTTTATGATTGACTAAATCCTACATGGCTTCTGAGAAATCCCAAGCCGATTTAAGCAAAGTCTAACAAATACATAGCCATGACATTTCGTTAACATCAGCATCTACTAAATATGGATCTCTGTGCTAAAATATGAAAATCTCTATTAAACCTTAACCTTCTTTCCTCCCTTTTGCAATAAACATTTTGTGTTTGATGTCATGTTTGTTTTAAGTCCATTCCAAAAGAAAGGGACTTAAAATATGAAGAATTCCTTGGAGAGATGCTTTATAATAAATAAGATTTTTACATTTCCACGAACACACACATACACTCAAACCAAAAACAAAAAATCCTGATAAATTTAGCAATTTATTTCTATTTATATAGTGGCATTTATTGGAATTTTATCAAGTGAAAGAAATAGGTTAATTAAGAGCTCGAAAAAATAATGAAGTTTGTGGAAAAGTTATTCCTCCTTCTCATCATCCTCTTCAAATTTTGGTTTTTTATACCCTCCACCATAGTATGGAGGGTATATTAAGTTTGTTTTTCCGTTTGTAACGCATTGAAATACTCATTTGCGACCCTATAAAGTATATATATTCTTGATCAGGGTAAATATCTGAGTCGATCTGTGCACGTCCGTCCGCCCGTCTATGGTAATCACTATAGCATCCACAAAAACTGAGATAGGACGCTGAAATTTTGGGAAAATGCATCTTTTGTTTGCAGGCAGGTAAAGATCGATGATGGGCTATATCGGTGCACGTTTTGGTATAGCCCCCATATAACGGTACCCCCCGATTTGCGGTTTTTTGACGATTTAACTATAATTTGACATTTAGGGTTCTTAAGTATCAATAAACTTATATAACAAAAGTTGTGGACATAGGTCCACGTTTTGGTATAGCCCCCATATAACGGTACCCCCCGATTTACGGTATTTTGACGTTTTTAGCTACATTTTCAGACCGATGTAGCTATAATTTGACACTTAGGGTTCTTAAATGTCAATAAACTTATATAAAACAAGTAAAAAGTCGTTAAGTTCGGCCAGGCCGAACTTTTTATACCCTCCACCATAAAATAGTCTTTATTAAAATGGAATAATTAGGGTCCTTTTACAATTTTAGGTGGAACAACTTTTCGACAATGGTTAGACTCCTACTGCCTCCCACTATTGCTTAAATTACACTGTGAACACAAATGTTGGGACAGAGATAATTCCTTTTGGAGATGAAAGCCCTTGGTGTGTGTATATTAAAAACCCCGAAGGACAGATGCGCCGTGATTCGAACTTCCGCGTTATGGCGTGATGAAGTTTTTGCAAGAGACCCTGTAAGCCATCATGAATTAGCATTTTATATTTGTTTGTTGTTTTTGTAGAGCACTTAAGCAACAGTGAACAAAGATATAACGCTAATTCCTGATGGCCCACATGGTCTCTAACAAAAATTTCATCACGCCATAACGCGAAAGTTCGACTCACGGCGGATCTGTCCTTCGGGGTTCATAATATACTCACCAAGGCCTTTCTTTCCCAAGAGAAATTTTCCGTGCCCCAGACTTTCACCTCCATTTCGTTGCACAGTGTTATCTAATCTAATCTTAAAAAAATGTGTTCAGCTAGGTGAAAGGTACCACCTACGGGTGGCGGAAAAGTTTTATAGCTGCAGGGAACTTCAAGAGTCAAATTGAGGGTAGTTTCATCAAAACAATGTAGACCCTCAAAAATAGACCCATGTTGACGAATTTAATGCAGTAATTTCGTGACCACTGAAAATTCCGAAAATCGGGAGGTACACTTATATGGGGGGATATACCAAAACATGGACCTATATTGACGATTATTTTTGAATAGACAATATTGTAGCTAAAATTCTCAAAATACCGATCATTCCAGCTAGTTCGGTTAAAAATTGCAGCTAAAATTCTCAAAATACCGAAAATTGGAAGATACCGTTATATGGGGGCTATACCAAAACATGGACCTATGTTGACGATGTTTCGTTGGAGATGTTTTATGACCAATGAGAACTTCAAATGTCAAATTACAGCTATTTCGGTAAAAAACTGTAGCTAAAATGCTCAAAATACCGAAAATCGGGAGGTACCGTTATATGGGGGCTATACCAAAACATGGACCTATGTTGACAATTTTTTTGGAGATATTTCATGACCACTGAGAACCTCAAATGGCAAATTACAGCTACGTCGGTTAAATATTGTAGCTAAAATTCTCAAAATACCGAAAATCGGGAGGTACCGATATATGTGGGCTATACCAAAACATGAACCTATGTTGACGATGTTTGGTGGAGATGTTTCATGACCACTGAGAACCTCAAGTGTCAAATTGCAGATAGTTCGGTTACAAATTGTGGCTAAAATTCTCAAAATACCGAAAATCGGGAAGTACCGTTATATGGGGGCTATACCAAACCATGGACCTATGTTGGCGATGTTTGGTAGAGATATTTCGTGACCACTGAGAACCTCAAATGGCAAATTACAGCTATTTCGGTTAAAAATTGAAGCTAAAATTCTTAAAATACCGAAAATCGGGAGGTACCGATATATGGGGGCTATACCAAAACATTTACCTATGTTGACGATGTGGCGTGGAGATATTTCGTGACCACTGAGAACCTCAAATGTCAAATTGCAAATAGTTCGGTTAAAAATTGTGGCTAAAATTCTCAAAATACCGAAAATCGGGAGGTACCGTTATATGGGGACTATACCAAAACATGGACCTATGCCCATATCCTTTGGGATATAAGTTTGCTGATCACCAGGAACCCTAAGTGCCAAATTATAGCTAATTCGGTCTGCAAATGTGGCGAAGAACGTCAAAATACCTCAAATCCGGAGGTACCGTTATATGGGGGCTATACCAAAGAGTGGACCGATATAGCCCATCTTCGAACCTGACCTGCCTATGGAAAAAAGACCCTCGGGTGCAAAATTTCAGCACTCTATCTCAATTATTACGGACGCTAGAGTGATTACAACAGACGGACAGACGGACAGACGGACGGACAGACGGACATGGCTAGATCGTCTTAGAATTTTATCCTGATCAAAAATCGGGTGGTACAGTTATATGGGGGGATATACCAAAACATGGACCTATATTGACGATTATTTTTGAATAGACAAAGTTGTACCTAAAATTCTCAAAATACCGATCATTACAGCTAGTTCGGTTAAAAATTGCAGCTAAAATTCTCAAAATACCGTAAATGGGGAGATACCGTTATATGGGGGCTATACCAAAACATGGACCTATGTAGACGATGTTTCGTTGGAGATGTTTTATGACCACTGAGAACTTCAAATGTCAAATTACAGCTATTTCGGTTAAAAACTGTAGCTAAAATTCTCAAAATACCGAAAATTGGGAGGTACCGTTATATGGGGGCTATACCAAAACATGAACCTATGTTGACGATGTTTGGTGGAGATATTTCATGACCACTGAGAACCTCAAATGTCAAATTGCAGATATTTCGGTTACAAATTGTGGTTAAAATTCTCAAAATACCGAAAATCGGGAGGTACCGTTATATGGGGGCTATACCAAAACATGGACCTATGTTGACGATGCTTAGTGGAGATGTTTCATGACCACTGAGAACCTCAAATGACAAATTACAGCTAGTTCGGTTAAAAATTGTAGCTAAAATTCTCAAAATACCGAAAATCGGGAGGTACCGTTATATGGGGGCTATACCAAAACATGGACCTATGTTGACGATGTTTCGTGGAGATATTTCATGACCACTGAGAACCTCAAATGTCAAATTGCAGATAGTTCGGTTAAAAATTGTGGCTAAAATTCTCAAAATACCGAAAATCGGGAGGTACCGTTATATGGGGGCTATACCAAAACATGAACCTATGTTGACGATGTTTGGTGGAGATATTTTATGACCACTGAGAACCTCAAATGTCAAATTGCAGATATTTCGGTTACAAATTGTGGTTAAAATTCTCAAAATACCGAAAATCGGGAGGTACCGTTATATGGGGCTATACCAAAACATGGACCTATGTTGACGATGCTTGGTGGAGGTTTTTCATGACCACTGAGAACCTCAAATGGCAAATTACAGCTAGTTCGGTTAAAAATTGTAGCTAAAATTCTCAAAATACCGAAAATCTGGAGGTACCGTTATATGGGGGCTATACCAAAACATGGACCTATGTTGACGATGTTTCGTGGAGATATTTTATGACCACTGAGAACCTCAAATGTCAAATTGCAGATAGTTCGGTTAAACATTGTGGCTAAAATTCTCAAAATACCGAAAATCGGGAGGTACCGTTATATGGGGACTATACCAAAACATGGACCTATGTCCATATCCTTTTGGATATAAGTTTGTTGATCACTAGGAACCCTAAATCCCAAATTATAGCTATTCGGTCTGCAAATGTGGCGAAGAACGTCAAAATACCTCAAATCCGGAGGTACCGTTATATGGGGGCTATACCAAAAAGTGGACCGATATAGCCCATCTTCGAACTTGACCTGCCTATGGAAAAAAGACCCTCGGGTGCAAAATTTCAGCACTCTATCTCAATTATTGCGGACGCTAGAGTGATTACAACAGACGGACAGACAGACGGACATGGCTAGATCGTCTTAGAATTTTATCCTGATCAAGAATATATATACTTTATAGGGTCGCAAATGATTAGTTCGATGTGTTAAAAACAGAATGACATACTTAATATACCCTCCATACTATGGTGGAGGGTACAAAAAGTAGTGGACATAGGTCCACGTTTTGGTATAGCCCCCATATAACGGTACCCCCCGATTTACGGTATTTTGACGTTTTTAGCTACATTTTCAGACCGATGTAGCTATAATTTGACATTTAGGGTTCTTAAATGTCAATAAACTTATATAACAAAACTTGTGGACACAGGTCCACGTTTTGGTATAGCCCCCATATAACGGTGCCCCCCGATTTATGGTATTTTTACGTTTTTAGCTACATTTTCAGACCGATTTAGCTATAATTTGACATGTTGGGTTCTTAAGTGTAAATTAACTTATATAACAAAACTTGTGGACATAGGTCCACGTTTTGGTATAGCCCCCATATAACGGTACCCCCGATTTACGGCATTTTGACGTTTTTAGCTAAATTTCAGACCGATTTAGGTATAAATTGACATTTAGGGTTCTTAAATGTCAATAAACTTATAGAACTAGTGGACATAGGTCCATGTTTTGTTATAGCCCCATATAACGGTACCTCCCGATTTTCGGTATTTTGATGATTTTAGCTACAATATTAAACCGAACTAGCAGTAATTTGACATTTGAAGTTCTTAGTGGTCACAACACCTCTCCATCAAAAATTGTCAACATAGGTCCATGTTCGGATATAGCCATCAAAAACTGTCAACATAGACCCATGTTTTATTATAACCCCTATATAACGGTACCTCCCAATTTCTAGCCCACCAAAAATTGTCAACATACATAGTTAGATATAGGCACTGTAAAAATGGGCCTCCCGAATGAAGCATTTTATGTACATTATCTGACATTTTAACGTACCCACTTAAAGTTGGGGACAGGAATGAAAACTAATTATTCAATTTTAGTTCAGAATATTTTATGGTGGAGGGTATGAAAAGTTCGGCCCGGCCGAACTTAACGCTTTTTTACTTGTTTTATTTTGTTTTGCTTTTTGTCTTTTATTCTATGGCAACACGTAAGAATTAGCGCTTAAAGTAGAAGTCTGCTATCTTTAATTGTAACAGACGAACATTTAATCGAAAATTAAGTTTATTAAGTGTACGTGTACGTACGTGTCAGTATACGTACATACGTGTGTATGTTTGCCTGTGTGTTTTGGTGTCCATGATAACTTCCATTAAATTTCAAATATTTACCAATATTTTGTTACAATCTAAAACTGAATTTGGCCACAAAGTAATGTATATTATTTAGAATTCATGGCATGATTGGATATCTATACCACACAACGCGTTATTGAAGTTTTGATTTAAACCACACGGTGCTCTTGAAGCAATGAGTTTACACCTGGGAAGTTTTTTCGGATTCTGAAAGTACAATGTTCATAGATGAGAAAAGTCAAAGGACGAAAAAAAATCGCCGGAGCGCTTTTTAAATAAATAGCGGTCACAGTTAACATTTTTATGGTTTTTTAAGTTTTCACAATTTTGCTTGGAATTTAGAGAACATTTTGTAGCTGTAAAAATTTTCTACAAGATTGATCTTTATGATATGTTGGAGGTTTTACCATTTTTGAGATATAGATGTTCAAATTGGGACAATTCAATAACTGTAGCGCCTCCATAGAAAACAGTGTCATGTACGGTGCGCCTTAACTAACCTTAAATAAAAACCGCTTACAACTGGGAAGTTTTTGCAGATTCTGAGACACCATAGATGAAAAAAAAATTCAAAACAGGAAAGATCGCTGGAGGGATTTTGAAATAAATCGCGGTCGAAGTTCGTATTTTTAAGTTTATTTTAGGTTTTCTCGATTTTGCTTGGAAACCGCAAGTCCTATCGAAGTGGGGCTAAATAGAATGTTGTAGCAGTGAAAATACTCTAGAGGATATATGATTTGTTCCTAGGTTTTACCATTTTTGCGACATATAAGTTCAGAACACATTTTTAGGTTTTTTTTTTTTTTTTTTTTTTTGTTAGGTTTTCACGGACTATAGATAATCTTATAGATGTGACAATTCTCTACAACATTGGCTTTAGTAATTTTTATCTTATTCTGTACCATTTTTGTGATATATAAGTTTAAGTTGGGGAATTGCAGTCATGTTTTGCGGTTTTTTTGTTTTTTGATGTTTCTCACCTATGAACATTGTAGTTACAGAATCCGCAAAAACTTGCCAGGTGTAAGCTCCTTTCATTTAAAGTTGGTTTAAGAGCACCGTGACCATCAACAACAACGACAACTACTACAATCATCATTGATCAAAATGCTTGGTTGGTTGGGGGGTTGGTCGGTTACCATTCTATTAACAACTATTTAGTTGGATTGAAATCTGAGAATTTTTTGGTTTGAATTTATCATAGAAATGTTTGTAAATATACATACCTATGTATATATGTGTGTAAATATGGTTGTGTGGTTTGTGGCTTGTTTATTCCTAGTAACATTGTGGTCCACCTAATAGGTATGTGTATACTTGCGTGTGCTTAATAGAACATTTTATTGTTGTTAAATGTCACGAATGAAACATTCATTAACAACAATTACAAATTGTTTCAAAGCAAATTTGAATATTTTCGTATAACATGACTGTGGAAAGGAACAAACGTTGAGTTCTATACATTCTACCACCCTAAAATCTTCAAAATACATAATTCTATGATGCAAAATACAACTTATGTAAATAAACTTCTGAACACCACTTCAGAAGCCTTCAACGAGGCAGAAGACCACTTCAGGTGCTTTCTTTGAGGAAGAAGACGACTTCAGAGTATTTCTATGGGACCAGAATCCACCACAATTGCCATCTATGAGGAAGATTTTTACTTCAGTGGCGTTCTATGGAGCAGAACATTACTTCAGAGGCCTTCTATGGAGCTGACGACCACTTCAGTGTGGCAGAAGAAAACGTATGTGGCTTAATATGAGGCAGAATGATTTTCTATGCGGCCAAAGACAACTTCAGAGATCTTTTATGAGGCAGAAGACCACCTCATTGGCTTTCAAATAGGGAGAATACCACTTT
Source organism: Musca autumnalis (assembly GCF_047663935.1). Taxonomy (NCBI): domain Eukaryota; kingdom Metazoa; phylum Arthropoda; class Insecta; order Diptera; family Muscidae; genus Musca; species Musca autumnalis. The sequence goes on from NW_027411644.1 coordinate 37,879,780, forward strand.
ATAGTCATTCTACAGCAGGAGCCCACTATAATAGCCTTCAATGAGGCAGATATCCACTTCAGTGGCTTTTATGGGGCAAAAGACCCCATAAATGGGTTTCTTTGCGGCAGAACACCGCTTCAGAGGCCTTCTGTGAGGCTGACGACCACTTCAAATATGACAGAAGAAAACTTCGAAGGCCTTCTATGAGGCAGAATGGACTTCTATGAGGCAAAGGAAAACACCAGAGACCTTTTATGAGGCTTTCTGAGTGGTAGAAGACTACTTTAGATTCATTAATGGGGCAAGAGTCCACTGCAATAACCTTTTATGAGACATATTTCCACCTTAGTGGCGTTCTATAAAGCAGAAGACCACTTCAATGGCCAAAACTACTTTAGTGCAGAAAACTACTTTAGTGGCATTCAGTGGCATTCTTTGAGGTCTTCAGTGGCCTTCTATGAGACAGAATAAAACTTCAGCGGCCTTCAATGAGGCGGGGACCAATTCAGGCGCCTTTATGGGTCAGGGGACCACTTCAATGGCCTTCTTTAAAATATACGACTCCTGCAATAAACTTAAATTCAGTGGATTTTAAAGAGGGAGAGGCATTCTATGACTCAGATGACCTTCTATGAGATCAAATACCACTTCATTGAAATTCTTTGAGGGATGTGACCACTTCACTGATCTTCTATGCGCTAAAAGTGAGGTTGCCCCGTCAATGGTATTCTATGAAGCAGAATACCACTAGAATGGCCTTCTATGCCAGGAAACTAATTCAATGACCTTCTATGTGACAGCAGATCACACAATTTACTCAATCCGGTTGCATTGCTTCCATGGCCTGTTGAATTCAAGAATAAGTTATCTAACTCGTGGGTCTTAAGGGCTCATATGACGCTCACTGCTGGGGAAATTTAACTTTGGGTATTCGACGAGCAGGTATGTATGATGATGTGCGGGAAAATTTTCTCAGGACACCTTTCTAAAGGAGTGATTGGTAAATTCTCCGAACACTTGAAGATCATGTTTTCCTTCTTTGGCCTTCTATGAAACAGAATAAAACTTCAGTGGCCTTTAATGAGGCGGGGGTCCAATTCAGAGGCCTTTATTGGTCAGTGGACCACTTCAATGACCGTCTTTAAACAGAAGACTTCTGCGATAACCTTAAACTCATTGGCTTCCTTGAAGGAGAGGCTTTCTATGACCCAGATGACCTTCTATAAGGTCAGATACCACTTCATTGACCTTATTTGAGGTAGGTGACCACTTCAATGATCTTCTAGGCTGTAAAAGGGAGGTTGCCGCGTCAATGGCATTCTATGAAGCAGAATGCCACTGCAATGGCCTTTTATGGCAGGAAACTACTTCAATGACAGCAGATCACACAATTTATTCAATCCGGTTGCATTGCTTCATGTGGTTTACCCTCTTTTTCCGTTTATGTCCACCTACTAGCCTGTTGAATTCAAGAATATGTTATCTAACTCGTGGGTCTTAACGGCTCATACGACGCTCATTTTCCAGTTCAGTCGTCTCTGCTGGGATATTTTGTCTAACGATGTGCCGGAAAATTCTCTCACGACACCTTTCTAAAAGGGGTGATTGGTAAATTTTCCGAACACTTGAAGATCATGTTTTCCACGGGTCGTAAACTTATGGAGGGTCAGAAATTATGATGTCGGGTGGTCTGTTAACGAAGGCTGTATACTTACTTATACTTACTTAGTTGGCCCATTACAGAACATTTTTCCATATACCGAACTAAGAAAAGATCTCCAATTCTCTTGTCATCTCTTCATCCACTTGTTTGCGCCATCTATTCTTTGGCCTGCCAATTCTGCGTGCACCGCCATGTGGCTCGAATTTATAAGCCTTTTTAGCGAGTTCATCATCGCTCATTTTTATTATTATATGGCCTAGCCAACGCAATCGCTGCATCTCAATACGTTTAACTATATTGATGTCGTTGTATAGCAGCCCGTGGTTCATACGACGTCGATATTCACCGTCAACGCAGATTGTTCCGTAGATCCTTCGAAGAATTTTTCTCTCAAACACGCCTTATATGCTTGCTCAATTACCCAGGCTTCGGAACCATACATCAGCACGGGTAGTATCAGTGTTTTGTAAAGCGTTATTTTTGTTTGACGAGTTGTGGCTTTCATTTTGAAGTGCTTACTTGAGCCAAAGTAGCATCTGTTGGGCAATACAATTCTTCTTTTTATTTCACAACTGATGTCGTTTGTTGTGCTTGCGGCGGTGCCGAGGTATACGAAGTCTTTTACTACCTCAAAATTATAGGAATCAACTTCAACAGTTGGTCCGATCTCAATGGACGCATTTCGCGTCAACTTGGTCTTCTCGCCGTTTACCGAAAGACCCACTTTAGCAGATTCTCCTTCGACCTTCATAATGGTATCGGTTACTTCTTTTACTAATCGTCCCATGATGTCTATATGATCAGCATAAGCATAGGCTATTGGTGTAGATTGTGCCACTTCTTTTGACGTTTACCTCTCGTATAACCTTTTCTAGCAGGATGTTGAAAAGATCACAGGAAAGGCTGTCTCCTTGCCTGCAACCTCTTTTGGTACAAAACTCTTCGGAGATGTTCTTTCCTATTTTAACTGAAGATCTTTTGTCAGTTAGAGTCATTTTACAAAGCCGAATGAGCTTTGCGGGAATACCAAATTCAGACATGGCTTGGAATACCTTTGAACGTAGCGGGCTGTCGAAGGCTGCTTTATAATCGACAAACAGGTGGTAGGTGTCGGTCTGCATCTCTTGGTTCTTCTCCAGGATTTGCCGCAAGGTAAATATCTCGTGAATGGTGGGCTTGCCAGGTCTAAAGCCGCATTGGTATGGACACTATCTTGTAGGAGATAGGGAGAAGACTAATGCCCTTATAGTTGGAGCACAAACTCTTATCTCCTTTCTTATGGACGGGACACAGGATGCTAAAGTTCCAATCGTCGGGTATGCGTTCTTCCTGCCAGATGGAGCTAACTAGCTGATGTATATACCTTATCAGCGTACCGCATCCGGTTTTAAACAGCTCGGCTGGTAGGCCATCAGCTTCTGCTGCATTATTATTCTTCAGCCGGTTTATTGCTGTCTTTGCCTCATCTTGGCCGGGTGGTATACATTCAATACCATCTTCTGGGATTGGATCTGTGGTATCTTCGTCGACTTCGCTACTATTGGATACCAACAGTTTGGAAAAATGCTTTTTCCATATCCCTAGCACACTATCTGTATCAGTTACCAGATTACCTTGCTGGTCTCTACAGGAGGATGTGCCAGTTCCAAAGCCATCAGTTTGATGTTTCACCCTTTGGTAAAATATTTGGACTTCATTCTGGCTCCTGTACATCTCGATTTGTTCACACTCCCGCTTTTCCATCTCTCTCCTTTTCCTGCGGAGAAGACGTTTTTCCTCTCCCCTTTTCTCCCGATACCTCTCCCGTGCGCTACGCGTGGCTACTGATTGTAGAGTAGCCCTATATGCCGCATTTTTCTTTTCGGTAGCAGCACGACACTTCTTGTCTCTGGATTTTTTTGTTTTGCCATTGTCCTGATATTTTATCGGGACGAGGAGTGCTTTAATTAAGCAGTGGGGCCAGTTGAGTGGAATATGCTGTGGCTATCTGTTGTGATTGCAGCTTACCGATGTCCAACTTCCGTGTTGTGTCTGTTCGCACTTTGTTTGCTACGTACCTGGTACGTACCTTTGCTGCAACAAGGTAGTGGTCCAAGTCTATGTTTGCACCTCGGAACGATCTTACATCCAACACGCTTGATGCATGTCTTCCATCTATCACAACGTGATCAATTTGATTTCTTGTTCTTTGATCTGGCGACATCCAGATGCCCTTATGAGTATCGAGATGCTTAAATCTGGTACTGCTAACTACCATGTTTCTTGTAGCTGCAAAGTCTATCAGCCGCATACCATCGTCGGGCATATAACGCAGGGCACAACTATTCATCGACGGTATGTACACAATAAGCATTTTTACATCGACAGTCAAACACTTTACTGCTACCTCCATACATTGCACCAGAGTCAAGCATAATAGAGATAGGTCTCTACTGGACATTATACACCCGTATAATAAAAGCAAGTCCTCCTCAGAAAGTTGTACACTCCTTCCGCGAAAACGCTGTTATCATCGCAATATTACAAGGTAACGGTGACGGTGAGATTTGTGTCCTGGATCGCGGCGACCATGATGTTTCTCCGAAAAAAAATATCGGGGAGCTAAACAACAACATGGAGTGAAAGATTCCTCGAAGTTGGAGACACGCTGGGAGAAGGTCTTGCGCAGCAACATAACCTTTCGATGATGATGAATTAGGATCAGGCTAACGAAACAGATCTATGACCCGGGGATCTTCTCTATCTCGGCATGGATCAAAAGAGCTCTAAGCAGGCATTCGGGGATATGTTTCCACTCTCATGGTAAAAAATACACGAATACAAACACAAAATTGTTGTGGAGACGGTCCTTGGTCAAAGATTCCTGCTGGTCAATCCAATTCATAAAATCATCCGCCGTGCATTACGTTTACAGTCATTTACGTCTGTAGTTCTCCATGATTGCAATCCTCCACGTTTTCTGTCCACTTTGGAGCCTCCTAAAAGCAATCAAAAAATTCAAATTCTACCCATCAATTGCTCTTAAAAATCCCCGTATCATTTAAAATCCCCCCAAACCACAAGAAATAAAATGCTGTTGCTGGTCCTAGGCAAAAACATATTGTCCAAAGTAAATAGCACCAACAGTAACAACAACAACAGTCAAAAAACTAAACTGGCACTTGTAGCTATTGGCCACAACAAAACAAACATCATTTCTATTGAACTGGAAAAAAGGAAATGAGCTTTAGGGCACAAAAAATGACAGGAACATAAAATAGACCAACAGAAAACCCAGACGACCCAGATTTTTCCATCAGTGGTGCCTGCCTGCTACCCTTCTTAAGGCCTGGACTCATTCATTGACCACAACTGTAGCAAAAAAAAAAGGAAAGAAATCAGGCAATACAAACAAAAGCAAACACATACGCACACTCAAGCACTAAATGGCTTTTGATATTCCCTAGATTGAATATCTAAGTTGTCTATGGGTGCATGCGTATATGTGTGTGTTATGAGTGTGTGGTCCATTTGTGTCTCTTTGTATAACCCATAAGCATGCTTGCCTAGCTGGCTAGGTCTTTCAGACATTTTATTAAACATCCTTTTTTATGATTATTTGTTACCAATGAAAAAGAAATGCTAGGGAATGAACTGTTATAACAGCACACACTACTCGATGACGGCATCGAAGAAGAAGAAGAAGAGGTGGCAGAATATGAAAAAGGACACACAGACCAGGACGGACACACTTGGTCATATAAAATCAGCAGCAACATAAACATTCTGCACAATAACAAAAGCACCAACAACAACAAATACCACACAGAAAATAAAGATTAACATACCCGGGCCTATGAACACACACACATACATACCACACTTTATGTTCCAATAAGACGGCTAGAATCACCTAGAGCACTAATAGCAACAGCAGCAGCAAGAATAGCAAAATCTACAACAGCAGGCAAAAATAAGAAATGAAACACAGTAGCACAGAAAAAGGCCAATTTTACAAACAGGAAAGGAATATTACACACATATACACAGACAGGGACGTACGCAGGATTTCATTTCGGGGGACCCACCTCGACCAAAAATCAAGAAAATAAAAATGTTGTGTAGCGTTAAATAAAGCAATTTTAAAGGGGTTTTAGTTGATTTTATATGAAATATTGACACAAAATATATAATTTCAATAGAGAGAGTTTACAATATTTTAGATATAAGTTTAAAATTTGGAAGAGAGTATAATAAATTAGTCTTTGAATGTTTAGAATTGAAAATGAACCATGTCAGAACACGTTCAGTATAGTCCCCATACAAAAGTTCCGCCTGGTATTTTGAATACTCCACTCAAACAATCGAAAATGAGATTGAACTTCAACAATAAACAAAACAAACAAAAAACAGCCGAGGCACGGGCGAATGAATGGAGCTTTGCTAAAAAACAAAATAAACAAAATTCCAATAACAACCTCACAGGCAACTGTGTTGGTGTTCTTTTCAACTCACAGAATTCGAAGAATTCTTAGTTGATACGTGCTGACATGTTGCAAAATATTTTGATTTTGGTGTTTCTTTGGAAAAGCCGAAAAGTGAGTGTGATTCTCATTCATATGAGAATACTAGACACTTAAAGAGTTCGGTTTTTCGCTAAAAAGGCATCATTTCAAAAACTGAGAAGCCAATTGATAATTCCCTTCGCCGGGATGAAATCATGATATTGGTAGCGATCAGTAAAATTTTGCAACACTGTCAGTTCATTTTGAAAAACATTACTCTCTGTAATAGAGGGTAATAAATGAAGTTAAGCCAATGGGGGAATACTCCACTCAAACAATCGAAAATATTTATACAATTTTCTAGCGGCTCTGTAGGTCTTAATAATAGTCCAATCAACGCGTAATTTTAAATAAGGTAAGAGTATATCACAAAGGAGAAGCTTGTAATTTGAGATGGCGATCGGATAATATTTAGAGGGTTAAATGGACCAAAACTTTTGTGTGAAAATTGTGAAAATTTTTAATATACAGCTTATATCTTAATTCCTGGAAGTGACATTCCGGACAAGTGAGATATACTTGAAAGTGGAACGCTTGACCTTTCAATTGATGCCAATTATGTTGGTGTGCATGATCAGATAACAGAGTTACAGCCTAATATATTCCGTTATTAGTTTGTAGTGTAATAATAAACTCACTAGAAGTCGCAATTATACATCAAACCCAGCAAAATTTATTTGAAGTTGTTCCTTGTGAAGTAGTGATTGAATAGCTTTTTTTGAAGCAGTCCACGCAGAGTCATGAAAAATGCAGTCCGTTCTTCACATTTTGACAATGTCCGATTTGAATCCATTTCATAAAATTTTCACATTTTAGAAATTTCAAAATTTTGCAAAAAAAAAACTTAAAAAGACAAAGAACGTAATTTGTTTCTTGTTAATTCTAATAACAGCAATATGTTTGCATCCATAAAAAGTAATTTGTATACAAAAAATAATAAAAGTGATTTCGAACTACATCTTTGTTTGTAGCCAAAGAAGTAGTTGAATCATATGTTGTTGTGATTTATTCACTACAAAGAACTAATGCAAAATGTGTGCTTAAGAAGTAAATTAGACAGTATCCTCACTGCACCATGCCCTTGTAAAAATCATGACTTCTTTCACGTAAAAAGATGTAGTCCGAAATCACTTGCACTCATGATTTAACTACTTCTTTGGCTACAAACATTTTGCTGGGTAGTCACGAAATTTTGCACCGGTTAAGAGTATAGGTCGAAAAAGATGCCTACAATTTTGAATGATGATCTGATATTCGTTAGCGGCTTAAATGGACCATTACTTTTGTATGAAAAATATAAAAATTTTATTTTTGGTCGATATTTTAATTCCTTGAGGACTACTGACCTTTCCTCTGATGTAAATTGCAATAAAGTGTTTGCTAGATAACGAGCCTACTGCCTAATATATAATGGGTTCTGTGTAGAGAACCACATTTTTATCCCATGCTACATATTGTCTCTCCAAAAGTTTATGTAACACCACGAAATATTTGTCCTAGACCCCTTATTTGGTATGCCAAAATTCATATCTCGACGAGATAAAGCGATTTAGCGATGTGTGTCCGTCCATTAAAAATTGCAAACAAGCTTAAAGCCACAATTATGGACCGATTGTAACGAATTTTTTAAAGAGGTTGGGTTCGGGCCAAAATAGAATTGATTAGTTTTTGGTGCTGATCGTGAAATGTTCAGGGGATGAAATGGACCAAAAACTAAATTTTAACCAATTTTGTAGCGGCTCTGGAGGTCAAAATAATAACCCGCAAAATTTTAAACAAAATTTGAGTTTATGATGAAGAAGAAGCGTACAAACCAACGTGAAGATCAGATACTACTTAGCGGGTTAAATGGACTGAAACTTTAGTTTGAAATTGGTAAAAATTTCAATAACGTAGCGGTAAAACAACGGAAGTAGTAGTACTACATAAGTGGGTTTCATTACATTTTAGTTTGTGTGAACTAAATTTTCGTTTTCTGCTACAAAATGTCTTTGTCATGCTAGATAACTTTTTGGTTTTGGTCATAAGTATTATACATTACATCTCTGATATTTGATAATTAAATTTTCACAATCATTGAAAAGAAGTTCCGTGGAGAGCGATTGTCCAGGGATAGTGGTATAGGGTATCCCATGGTCGGCTCCGTCCGACTATAGACTTTTCTTACTTGTTTTTTTTTTGCCTTATTAAGTTAGCAACTGAACACATTTTTGCCGCAAGGACTGATTCTGATTAGAAGATCTATCTAAAAAACCTATTTATGTTATTTGTATACCAAAAGAAATTAACAGCCGAATAGAAATAGCGAGAGATGCCTTTTTTAAACACAAAGAAGTATTAACAAGTACTTACGAAGTACTTAGAAGGATGAATGTGAACCGACAGCTTATCTCAACAATAAAAAAGCGTAAAGTCTCATACCTTGGACACATACTTAGAAATAACAAATACAAGATTCTACAAACAATCCTTAAGGCAAAAATCGACGGAAAGCGCGGAAGAGGTAGAAAAGAAACAACCTGGCTCAAAAATATCCAGACATGGACCGGCTATAATGATGAATACACTCTTTTACAAGCCGCTAAGAACAGGGAGCTGAACATCATTGTGTAACAACAAATAATTATAAATATATACTTAATATCATATATGTATCATTGAAATATTATTGTACGATCACCAATATCCGAATAACGGATGAGTAAATAAAGAAGAAGAAGAATTAATTGAAATAAATAATTCCAAAAAAAAGAATAACTCGAATCCGCGAGTTCAGATTAGACTTGTACCGAACATTTCTAATCAAACATTGCCAGCTATTGTAAGAAAATAATATTCGTTTATGTCATAAAAACACCAAAACTTTACTATTTTGATAGAGTCCATGCAAGCCAACTAAAAAATTCAGAAAACAAGTACACGGTGAGCCTTAACTAATTTTAAATGGAAGGTGCTTACACCTCGGAAGTTTTTGCTGATTCTGAAACTACAATGCTCATAGATGAGAAATATCATGAAACAAAAAAAATCGCCGGAGGGATTTTAAAATAAATCGCGATTTAAGTTCACATTTTAAGGGGTTCTTTAGGTTTTCACGATTTTGCTTGGAAACCGCGAGTTCTATGTAAATGGCACTAAAGCAAATGTTGTAGCAGAGAAAATTCTCCACAAGATTGGCCTTTATGATATTTTCGTATATTTTACCGTTTTTAAGATATGGAAGTTCAAATTGGGATAATGCACTGACTGTATCGCCCCCTTATAAAACAATATCATGCACAGTGTCCCTTAACTAACTTTTAATGAAAACGGCTTATACATGGGATGTTTTTGCGGATTCTGAAACAGCAATGTTTATAGATGAGAAAAATAAAAAAAGAGACAAAATCGCCAGAAGGATTTTTAAAAAAACCGCGATCAAAATTCACAATTTTAGGGTTTTTTTTTGGGTTTTCACGATTTTGCTTGGCAACCGCAAGTCGTATCGAAATGAGTCTAAAGAAAATGTTGTAGCTGTGAAAATTCTCCACAAGATTGGCTTTATGATATTTTCGTAGGTTTTACCATTTACATAGAACTCGCGGTTTCGAAGCAAAATCGTGAAAACCTTAAGAACCCCTAAAAATGTGAACCTTAATCGCGATTTATTTTAAAATCCCTCCGGCGATTTTTTTTGTTTCATGATATTTCTCATCTATGAGCATTGTAGTTTCAGAATCAGCAAAAACTTCCGAGGTGTAAGCACCTTCCATTTAAAATTAGTTAAGGCTCACCGTGGTACAAAAGTATCAGTCGGCTTTGCCGACAGAGATATTCCCTCAGCCTGTGCACATTGAAACACTTTTTTCACAAAAAAAAATTGTATTTAGGGGGTTTCAAAATTTTGTTCGTATGAACCGACAAAAATGTTGATTAGGATTAAAGTTAAAAAATTTTGCGGAAAAGGTACTTAAAGGAATGGACCGACATAGACCATGGGGGTGCCATAGGGGGTTTTTACACCCTTCGGGCTGTTTTCTCAAGAAGTATGGACTTGCCTTTGAAAAAATCAAAGTGATTCAATAGCAGGTCTTAAAGTGAACTTATCCGAAATTTTGTGTGGGAGGTACCGGATTGAGTGGACAAATATAGTCCATATTCGAACCTGATTTATATCTGGTAGATATTTTGAGAATGTGTAAAGTATGGACCAAATCGGTCACTCCCATCAAGAGTTATAGTGCGCACAATTTTTCCGAACATTTTTTAGATTTTGTGGGGCAGGTACCTAAAGGATTGGATCGATATGGCTTATCTTCGAACTTGAACTAAGTTTGCACAAAATATTACGAAGGCCACATTTTGGACCGAATCGGCAGATCCGGTCGAGAGTTATCTTGCGATGCAACCATTACACACGGTGTCATAGGGGTTTTTTGTACCTTTCAGGCTATTTTCTCAGGAAGTATGGACTTGCCCCTGATGAAACTTATAGCGTCGTATGGGGGGCAGTGAATACAAGTTGCTACAACAAAAATCAAAGCGATTCGAGATCAGGTCCTAAACTGAACTTTTCCGATAATTTGTGTGGGAGGTACCGGATGGAGTGGACCGATTGAGTTCATATTGGAACCGCATCTAAGTCTGGTAGAAATTAAACGATGTGCAAAGTATGGACCAAATCGGTTATTCCCTTCAAGAGTTATCGTACGCACAAGTTTTGCGACAATTTTTGAACATTTGTGTGGGAGGTACCTGAAGGAGTGGACCTATATGGCCCATCTTCGAACTTAAATCAAATCTGGACAAAATATTTCGATATCCAAAATTTGAACCGAATCGATTGATCCGTTCGAGAGTTATCGTGCGTACCAGCCAGCCAGACAGACAAACGGACGGACATTGCTAGATCTACTCACAATTGTCTGAAACGGATATCGTACAAACATAGTTGGGGTCTAAAACCATTATTTCGATGAGGCACATTTTTTTCGTATCAAAGTGTATATAACCTCTTTAGCCTAACGGCTGTGGGTATATTTACATTTATGGTCTGTTACAGTAGTGGAAGAATCTGCTCATTTTTATACCCTCAGCATTTATGCTAACGATACACTTCATACACTTTCATACGGGCAAAATGTGTCTCATAGAAATAATGGTTTTTGACCCCAAGTATGTTTGGACGAAATGTGTTTCAGACAATTTGGAGTCGATTGAGCAATGAACTCGGTCCAAAATTTGGCTTTCGTAATATTTTGTCCAAACTTAGTTTAAGTTTGAAGATGGATTATATCGTTCCACTCTTTCCGGTACCTCCCCCACAAAAGTTGGAAAATGTACGGAAAATTTGTACGTACTCTAACTCTTGAAGGAAGCAACCGATTTGGTCCATAACTTGCAACTCGTGAAATGTCTACCAGACATAGATGAGGTTCCAATATGGACTCAATCGGTCCACTCCTTCGGGTACCTCCCACACAAAATTTCGTATAAGTTAAGTTCAGGACCTGCTCTCGAATCGCTTTGACTTTTGTTTTAGCAACTTGTATTCACTGCCCCCCTTACGACGGTACAACTTTCATCAGGGGCAAGTCCATACTTCCTGAGAAAATAGCCTGAAAGTTGCACAAAACCCCTATGACACCGTGTGAGGTGGTTGGAGCGCAAGATAACTCTCGAACGGATCCTCCAATTGGGTCCAAAATGTGGCCTTAGTAATACTTTGTCCAAACATAGTTTAAGTTCGAAGATAAGCCATATCGGTCCACTCCTTCGGGTACCTCCCACACAAAAGTTCAAAAATGTTGGGAAAAATTGTGCGCACGGTAGCTTTTAAAGGGAGTGGCCGCATTGGTCCATACTTTACACATCCTAATATATCTACCAGATATAGATCAGGTTCAACTATGGACTATATTTGTCCACTTCATCCAGTACCTCCCAAGCAAAATTTCGGATAAGTTCACTTTAAGACCTGCTATCGAATCACTTTGATTTTTGTTGAAGCTACTTTCATTCGCTGGTAAAAGTTTTTTCAGGGGCAAATCCACACTTCTCGAGCAAACAGCCCGAAGGTTGTTAAAACCACCTATGGCACCATATGTAGTGGCTGGAGATCCACTTCCATAATGGTCAATGTCGATCCATTCCTTTAAGTATTTCCTCCGCAAAAGTTTTGCTCTTTAATCCTAATCAACATTTTTGTCGTTTCATACGCCCAAAATTTTTAAAACCAGCTAAACACATAGCTTTTTGGGAAAAAATTGTTTCATTATACACAGCCTGACGGTATATCTATGTCGGCGAAGCCGACTGATACTTTTTTACTTGTTAGTGGTAAAATGTGTAGCTTCTTGCAGGTTCTGGAACAGGCATTTAGAAAAAACAGAAAACATTTTTATCAGGAGTCGGGCTATACCAACTACAAATCATAGAATCCGAATTCTACTCGCAGTACTCTATGCGACTACGAAACACATTCCGGCTCGAAAATATTTTAGCAAAGTCCTGACAAAATAGGTTAAGTCGAAAAAGCTGCATCTGATATCCCAATGGTTGTTGTTCCGCGTTATTTCCATCTTAATTGTACGATTAGATGTTCATGAACTCGATGACATTTAAAACTTTCTAAGGACTATGACCAAAGATTAAGCACTTCAGTCGGCACAGTGGAGGCAAAGTTATGAAAATTCATAACTTTTGTTTTCTCGAGAACAAGTAAAAAAGTATCAGTCGGGTTTGCCGACATAGATATATCCTCAGCCTGTGTGAGTTGAGACTTTTATCTATACAGATCGAATAGGGGCTTCATAACAAAAATCTTTGTCCTAAAAATTGTGTAGTCAGCGAGTTTCAGAATTTGGTGGCCTTTTTTGAACGTATAAACTTTCCGACAAAAATATCGAAACATTTGTGTATAAAACTTCAAGATTGTGGCCGTTGCGAATAAATGCTTATGTTGTGCTCATAAATTTGACTTTGATAAGAAGGCAAAAGTTTTGCACTTTTGTGGAGAAGATTCTTGAAATAATGGTCCGTTTTGGAAGTGGACCTAAGTTTGGAAGTCATTCCTTTAGATAGATATCGCGTCAAGCCGTGATTTTAGTTGCTCATGGTAAGATTTAGAGCTTTTGAACCGATATGTCAGGAAGCATGGACTTACCCACGAAAAAAAGATGATGGCTGTAAACCAGATCGCAAGGAGAAGAAGGTCAAATGGATTCTCGACAAGCCCTTAATTTCCTTATGTAGAAATTTTGTGAGGGAGGTATCCGAAGATGTTGTCCCATAGAGACCCTCTAGGCACTTGATATATGTACATATGTACGTCTGAAAGTAATTTTAAGATGGTCAAAGTTTCTGTAAAATGGGATATTGAAATTTTGTGTGGGAGATACCTGAAGGAGTGAACCGATATAATCCATATTCGAACCTAATCTATGTCTCGTAGAAATCGATTTGGACCTTCTAACTGGGCTAAATCGACGCCAAATTATTTGAAGAGGATTTTGTCGAAACATATGAGAAGTCAAAGGCCATTATTTCGATGAGGTAAATTTTGATCGTTAGCCTAAAGGCCGAAATTACAGCAGATTTTAATACCATTTAACCAATGTTTGAGCATTAATTTCGTTTACAGTTGTTTTCAGCTACAACTTTGTTAATGATAGGAAAAAATGCAGGTGGGTATGCTACTTATAGCAGATATTAGCACTTTCTGACGCACAACAATAATTTTTCTCCATTAAATAAATAATAAAAAAATTTAGACAATTAAGGCAAATTAAAGCAATATCTAAGGGCCCCCCACCTGCGTACGTCCCTGCACACAGAAATAATATCTTCAATGAAGAAAAACTCAAGCCAATATGAAAGTAAAAGTCATCACGTAAAGTGGAAAGGAGAATGGAGGGGAAGTAAAAAGCTAAATGAACAAGCAGCCTAGATAGCTGCCTCCGCTGCTGCTGCCTTATTTTGCCATAAAAATGTGTAAATATAAAAAATCCTTTCAATGAACTTTTGGTCCCTTTTTTATAGTAATTTCATGTTCCACCTCCCCATCCATCTCCTATCACATTTACATTTATTTCTTGGCTTTTAACTCCTTGCTACAAGTTCTTGTCAAGTGTTTTATAACTAAGTGCGTATCAATGTGTGTATGCTCAACGGTGTGTGTAGAGTACATTCGTTATCCACATCCATTAAAATTTCTTATAGTTTGATGTGGTTGGAGTTCGCAGTAACACAGTGGTCGAAATCACTGATTTAGCGGCGCGAAATTAATTACTTCCAAACGAATGGAGATTTGTTTCTGAAATTGATTTAGTGGATTTAGCGGTGGATATTTTCATATTCCTCAGATGGAAGAACTGCACTAGGTCAGCTATGTAGACATTTAACCACACACATATATCATCGATGATAGGTTCCGACACCAAGATCGTACAATCATCCGCATACATCACCATCTCTATACCGTCTGGAGGTTGTGGAATTTCAGAAAGGTAGAGGTTAAACAGTTCCGGAGATATCTCCCCTCCTTGAGGAACTCCCTGTTTCACTCTACGGGGTTTGGACTTCTTGTTTCTGAATTCCACAAACGACTGGCGTCCGCACATATAGTTGATTACCCAACGTTTCAAACATTGCTGGAGATTAGTCTTCTCTATATCCTCGAACAGCTTGGCATGGTTGACGGTATCGAAAGCCTTCGATAGGTCAAGAGCCACCATGACTGTTCGGTCGCACGGCCTTTTCTGGTTTAGTCCTCTACTGGTATGTGTGGATATGGCGTCTAATGCTGTTGTAGTACTATGCATTTTCCGAAATAGATGTTGATGTTAGGATTCACCTCTGCTGGCATCCTTGCCAGGCTTTAGTAACGGGACCACCCTGCCAACTTTCCAGGGTGGCTAACGATAGGTTGAGGACACTTGTTAAATACTCAACTCCAGGTTCATCCAGTTGCTTAAGCATTACCATCGATATTCGGTATGGGCCCAACGCTTTGGATGATTTCGCGTTTCGGATGGCATCTGGAACATCGCTCATCGTAAATTGTGGTGGTACGTCCTCGGCTGGAATGGCTCTTCTTATACGGCGTAGCACACTTCTCTTCGCCCTATCACCGTCTGGGTGCTCTATGAACTGCCGGTTAAAATAACACGCGCACCTCTTTGGGTCAGTTACTGTCACGCCGTTGAAAGTAACTGCTTTTCTGTCATCCGTCTTTTTCGGATTCGAGAGTTATTTAACCGTTGCCCACAATTTACTTAATCCTGCACCAATGTTGCATTGCTTCAGGTGGTCTAGCCACTTTTTCCGCTTATGTTCGCCTACTAACCTGTTGACTTCAAGAGTAAGCTCTCTAACTCTTGGGTATTCATGGTTCGTACGACGAAGCTCATCACGCTCATTTGCCAGTCCTGTCGCCTCTGCTGGGAAATTTGGTCTTATTTCGGGTATTCGAGCAGCAGGTATGTATCTAGCGTCTGCTGCAGTGATGATGCCCTGGAAAGTTTTCCGAGGATCTGAGGGAGTAGGCAATTCTCTGAAGCGGTGATTGGTAAATTCTCTGAACCCTTGCCAATCAGCTTTCCCATGGTTCAGTAAAGTACGGCGTTCAGAGGTTATGAAATCGGGTGGTCTGTTTACGAAGACGATGATAGGGAGGTGGTCTGAGCTAAGGGAAATGACGGAATGCCAGGATACGTCATTTATCAGACCTGGTGACACATTGGTGATATCTGGCGAACTGTGGCAGTCTTCTCTTATCCCGTGCAAAACGTGGAGCTATCAGTTTGCTCAGCCAGCGCTGTACCCCTCTGGTCAATACCTAGGACGAAGTACCAATGCTCGTGATGAGCATTGAAGTTCCCTAGCACCATACGGTTATTGCCCTCTAAAAGCGAACTAATATCGGGCATATAACGCCGGGCACAGCTATTCATCGGCGGTACGTACACATTAAGCAGCTCTACCTCGGCAGTACCACCATTTACTGCTACCCCCATACATACCATGTATGGTCACTAGGGACAGGCTAAAGCGAGATAGGTCTGTACTGGACAGACTGGTATATCAGGAAGGCAAGTCCTCCTCCTCCTCTTCTTGTGCGATCCTTCCGCAAAACGTTGTAACCATCACAACGCAAGCTACAGGTGGCGGTGAGCTTTGTTTCTTGGATCGCGGCGACCATGATGTTTTTCCGACTCATAAAATCTACAATTTCGCAAACCTTATTGCTGAGACCGTTGCAATTGAATTGCAGGAAAGATGCATTTCGGGCCGTTGAACAACAACTTGTGGTGTTAGATGCTGCATTTGTTGTTGTTGGGGAGACTGCGGGGGCGTCTCGTATTCCGACGACGACAACGAAGAATCCGACGACGACGAAGAAGACGCACTGGGCGATGCGCTGACGCAGCAAGCAGCAACATACCTATCCCTGTAATCCCGGGTGCTACTAAGGCCAGAGCACCCACGAAAATGCACCCATTCCATCTCACCATTGTTGACATGTGGTGAATGCGAATCTGGCAAACGGAACAGATCCATACTGGCCCGGGGTTCATCTATATCCCGGCACGGACCAGAAGAGCTCGGAGCAGGCATTCCGGGATAAATTGCCGCTCTCATGGTGAAAAAAATATACGAACATAAACACATAATTGTTGAGGTGACGGCCCGGCACGGACCAGAAGAGCTCGGAGCAGGCATTCCGGGATAAATTGCCGCTCTCATGGTGAAAAAAATATACGAACACAAACACATAATTGTTGAGGTGACGGCCCCTGGTCGAAGATTCCTCCGAGTCGAACCGGTGCATAGAACCGGCCGCCATGGAATTGAGTTTGATTTTTTGAGTTTCGCTCCGCTAGATCAGTGGTTTCCACCAGTGTGCGTCGTCGCCATCATCATGTGGACGATGATATCCACATTTGCATGTGTATCGCCACCATCAATTCTACTAGAATACCCACACAATTACCTTAACATAATCAAACAATAAAGAGATTTTTCTTTTTCTAACCATTTTCTTTGTACTCTTTTTTACGATCGGGATTTTCCAATCCCCGTTACACTAGCAAAATAGTGAATGAAGATTCTTAGAACACATTTTGATTATTGCTTGTCATAACGTCAAAGAAAAAACGATGTTTCTCTCAAAGTATTACATTTTTCCGTATATTTTATGAGTTGTGGCATTTTATTTGCTGCTTGAGTTGTTTATCTACAATTTATATAATGGCGAGTACAATAAAAAACATGATAAATACTGAAGAGTTATATAAAGATAAAATGATTTCCAGGAGCGTCCGAAGAGAACAGTTTTATATTTTAAATACATTATTATTCAAGATATTTTCTCTCGCAAATATTGTTACTGATAAAATGTTCTCTTGAAATATTGTCATCGTTAATATTTTCTCCAGAAAATATCGATAATATTTCTGCGGAAAATATTTTATATTTTTTCAATGACAATATTTCGTCCTAAAAATATTGTAACCGACAAAAATTTCTTGGAATTTGTCACACCCCAAATTGGATGATGCACAGTGTTATTTGAACAAAACTGTCATTCAAAACTGACAATGTGTACCCAGCTTTATAGAAAAGTTCGACTGTCATTTTTTAAGTGCATTGGAAAGAAAGAAAAGAAGAAACAACTTATGTCCACAATATATTGTACATAGTCTATATGAAGGATGTGCCTGTCAATACTAAAGAAGTAGAGCCTCTTGGCAAATTTTTGTTTTAAAAAATTATGAGAAAGAAAAACCTCAATCCACTTATTTGCTCATATTTTATGTTTGTCTGTGTCTTAAAATTTTTTCATGTATTTCTTTATTTTCTTTTTTCTCCTCTTTCTCTCGTCCGCAGCACGTTAGCAGAACAAGAATTTATGTTCCAGATATAGATAGAAAAAAGGCAGCAAAAACCAAAATCATAATAAAAGGGGGAAATAACTTAAAGATAAAGCAGAACAATAAACTCTAATAGATGCTTAGAATATGAAGCCAATTATTGTAAATGATTGCCAATTTAAATATGCAAAATATCATCAGGAGCAGAAGCAGCAACAGCAGCAGTATCACCATCAGCATCAATTCTATACCGACAAAGACCAGCAGAGACTATTAGAAACATAAAACGGAAAAGGGACAATTCTTCCCATATCCCTTGGAACATTGTCACAACAAAACACGATCACAAGTGTCCATGCAGAATAGCGAGCAATAAAATCGTTCAAACACAAACAAAAAAATAAAAGGAAAAACAATTTGAACAGACAGCCTGCCTATTATTAACGGTCATTGTCATTATCATCATCAGCATCATCATTCTCCTACAAAGAAGCCACAGGAACTAATGCAGCAGCAGTTGCTGCAGCTTAGTCTAAGTGAGAGATTTTATTGGCTACCCTAAATTTCCATCGAATGGGATGTTTGATTAATGTGCAGTTAATCTTCCTCATATTATTGGGTAAGTTAAGAGAATAACCATATTTGAATAATAAACCATAGAGAATTTTTTTATATGAGCTATTCTATAATATAGGTTACACAAGTTAGAGGTAAATTTAGGAAAAACAAGTAAAAAGTGGTTAAGTTCGGCCGGGCCGGGCTTTTTATACCCTCCACCATAAAATAGTCTTAATTAAAATGGAATAATTAGGGTCCTTTCACAATTTTAGGTGGAACAACTTTTCGACAATGGATAGACTCCTACTGCCTCCCACTATTGCTTAAATTGTACTGTGAACACAAATGTTGTTCCTTTTGGAGATGAAAGCCATTGGTGTGTGTGTATTAAAAACTGCGAAGGACAGATGCGCCGTGAGTCAAACTTCCGCGTTATGGCGTGATGAAGTTTTTGCAAGAGACCCTGTAAGCCATCATGAATTTCAATATCTTTGTTTGTTGTTTTTGTAGAGCACTTAAGCAACAGTGAACAAAGATATAACGCTAATTCCTGATGGCCCACAGGGTCTCTAACAAAAATTTCACCACGCCATAACGCGGAATTTTCCGTGCACCAGACTTTCACCTCCATTTTGTTGCATAGTGTTATCTATTTTAATCTAAAAAAATGTGTTCAGCTAGGTGAAAGGTACCACCAACGGGGCTATATCCAAGAGTTAACCTATCTTTAAATTTTCGGGATATACCGTTATATGGGGGCTATACCAAAACATGGACCTATGTTGACGATGTTTCGTTGGAGATGTTTTATGACCGCTGAGAACTTCAAATGTCAAATTACAGCTATTTCGGTTAAAAACTGTAGCTTAAATTCTCAAAATACCGAAAATCGGGAGGTACCGTTATATGGGGGCTATACCAAAACATGGACCTATGTTGACGATGTTTGGCGGAGATATTTCATGACCACTGAGAACCCTAAATGGCAAATTACAGCTAGTTCGGTTAAAAATTGTAGCTAAAATTCTCAAAATACCGAAAATCGGGAGGTACCGATATATGGGGGCTATACCAAAACATGGACCTATGTTGACAATGTTTCGTGGAGATGTTTCATGACCACTGAGAACCTCAAATGTCAAATTGCAGATAGTTCGGTTAAAAATTCTGGCTAAAATTCTCAAAATACCGAAAATCGGGAGGTACCGTTATATGGGGACTATACCAAAACATGGACCTATGCCCATATCCTTTGGGGTATAAGTTTGTTGATCACTAGGAACCCTAAGTGCCAAATTATATTTAATTCGGTCAGCAAATGTGGCGAGAACGTCAAAATACCTCAAATCCGGAGGTACCGTTATATGGGGGCTATACAAAAGAGTGGACCGATATAGCCTATCTTCGAACTTGACCTGCCTATGGGAAAAAGACCCTCGGGTGCAAAATTTCAGCACTCTATCTCAATTATTACGGACGCTAGAGTGATTACAACAGACGGACAGACGGACGGACAGACGGACAGACGGACATGGCTAGATCGTCTTAGAATTTTATTCTGATCAAGAATATATATACTTTATAGGGTCGCAAATGATTAGTTCGATGTGTTACAAACGGAATGACAAACTTAATATACCCTCCATACAATGGTGGAGGGTATAAAAACGAAAGAAAAGAAAAACAAACCCCTCTAAAGTTGACGACCCCGCAAACGTTTTAAGGACCATGATCTGCGAATCTGCACCTGGAATGTTCGCACTCTTTATAGAGAAGGTGCAGTCTTCGCATTAGCAGACGAACTTGAAAAGTACAAGACCGATATTACTGCCATACAGGAAATACGATGGATTGGGAAAGGCGTCACAACAACACCTAAAGGTGACGCACTGTATTATAGCTGCCATGACGTAAAGCATGAGTTTGGTTGTGGATTCGTAGTTAGTCGGAGACTAAAACATCTGGTATCCAGCTTCAACCCAGTGAATGAAAGGCTTGCTGCAATTCGAATAAAAGCTAAATTCTTCAACATCAGCTTTATTTGCGCTCATGCTCCCACTGAAGAAAAGGACGAACAGACCAAAGATATATTTTACGAGCGCTTAGAAGAAACATATGACCGTTGCCCTGCCCATGACATTAAAATCATTCTAGGCGATTTTAATGCCAAAATTGGAAAGGAGAATATCTTTGGCCCAACAGTCGGGAAATTCAGTCTCCACAGTGAAACATCTGACAATGGTATGAGGCTGATAGACTTTGCAGCTGCAAAAAACATGGTAGTTAGCAGTACCAGATTTAATCATCTCGATATTCATAAGGGCACCTGGCTGTCTCCAGATCAGAAAACTAGAAACCAAATTGATCATGTTGTGATAGATGGAAGACATTCATCGAGTGTGTTGGATGTACGATCGTTCCGAGGCGCAAACATTGATTCGGACCACTACCTTGTTGCAGCAAAGGTACGCACCCGCTTAAACGTAGCAAACAGAGTACGAACAGACACAACGCGAAAGTTAGACATCGGTAAGCTGGAATCACAACAGATAGCCACAGCATATTCCACTCAACTAGCCCAATTGCTTAATCAAAGCACTCCTCATCCCGATAACATATCAGCGCAATGGCAAAGCATTGCCCACTCCATGCAAACAGCCGCAAAATCCATACTTGGATACCAGAGACCTCCACCAAGGAATCCATGGTATGATGAGGAGTGTCGTGCTGCCACCGAAGGGAAAAATGCGGCATATAGGGCTACTTTGCAATCCGTAGCAACGCGTAGCGCACGAGAGAGATACAGGGGGAAAAGGAGAGAGGAGAAACGTCTTTTCCGCAGGAAAAAGAGAGAGATGAAAAAGCGGGAGTGTGAAAAAATCGAGATGTACAGGAGCCAGAATGAAGTCCGAAAATTCTACCAAAGAGTCAAGCATCAAACTGATGGCTTTGGTACATGCGCATCCTCCTGTAGAGACCAGCAAGGTAATTTGGTAACTGATACAGATAGTGTACTCACGATATGGAAAGAACATTTTTCAAATCTGTTGGTATCCAATAGCAGCGAAGACGACGAAAATACCACAGTCTCAATCCCAGAAGATGGTATTGAATGTATGCCGCCCAGCCAAGATGAGGTAAAGACAGCAATAAATCGGATGAAGAATAATAAGGCAGCAGGGGCCGATGGCTTACCAGCCGAGCTGTTCAAAACCGGAGGCGACACGCTGATAAGGTGTATTCATCATCTAGTTAGCACCATCTGGCAGGAAGAACGAGTACCCGACGATTGGAACCTGAGTATCCTGTGCCCCGTCCACAAGAAGGGAGATAAGACTGTATGCTCTAACTATAGGGGCATAAGTCTACTCCCTATTGCCTACAAGATCGTGTCAGGGATATTGTGCGAACGACTAAAGCCTATGGTCAACGAGATAATTGGACCATACCAATGCGGCTTTAGACCTGGCAAGTCCACCATTGACCAGATATTTACCCTGCGGCAAATCCTGGAGAAGACCCAAGAGATGCAGATCGACACCTACCACCTTTTTGTTGATTATAAAGCAGCCTTCGACAGCCCGCTGCGTTCAAAGGTATTCCAAGCCATGTCTGAATTTGGTATCCCCGCAAAGCTCATCCGGCTTTGTAAAATCACTTTAACTGATACGAGGTCCTCAGTAAAAATAGGAAAGAACCTCTCCGAAGAGTTTGGTACCAAAAGAGGTTTCAGACAAGGAGACAGCCTTTCGTGTGACCTCTTCAACATCCTGCTAGAAAAGGTTATACGAGAGGCAAACGTCAAAAGAAGTGGCACAATCTACACCAATAGTCACATGTTACTTGCTTATGCTGATGATATAGACATCATGGGCCGATCAGTAAAAGAAGTAACTGATACCTTTATAAAGGTCGAAGGAGAAACTGCTAAAGTGGGTCTGGCGGTAAACGGTGAGACGACCAAGTTGATGGTGTCGACGCGCAATGCATCCATTGAGCTCGGACCGACTGTGGATGTTGGTTCCTATAATATTGAGGTAGTAAAAGACTTCGTCTACCTCGGCACCTCCGAAAACACAACAAACGACATCAGTTGTGAAATAAAAAGAAGAATTGTATTGGCCAACAGATGCTACTTTGGTTTAAGTAAGCAGTTTAAAAACAAAGCCACATCTCGTCAAACAAAAATAACGCTCTACAAAACACTGATACTACCCATTCTGATGTATGTACCAAAAGAGATTTCAGACAGGGATACAGCCTTTTGTGTGATCTCTTCAACATCCTGCTGGAAAAGGTTATACGAGAGGCAAACGTCAAAAGAAGTTAGCCACACGTTACTTGCTTATGCTGATGATATAGACATCACGGGACGATCAGTAAAAGAAGTAACTGATAACTTTATAAAGGTCGAAGGAGAATCTGCTGAAGCGGGTCTGGCGGTAAAGTTTGAGAAGACCAAGTTAATGGTGTCGACGCGCAATGCGTCCATTAAGCTCGGACCAACTGTGGAAGTTGGTTCTTATAATTTTGAGGTAGTAAAAGACTTCGCCTACCTCCGTAAACACAAGAAACGACATCAGTTGTGAAATAAAAAGAAGCATTGTATTGGCCAACAGATGCTACTTTGGTTTAAGTAAGCAGTTTAAAAACAAAGCCACATCTCGTCAAACAAAAATAACGCTCTACAAAACACTGATACTACCCGTGCTGATGTATGGCTCCGAAGCCTGGGTACTTGCGCAAGCAGACATGGCAGTGCTTGGTGTGTTTGAGAGAAAAATTCTTCGAAAGATCTACGGACCAATCTGCGTTGACGGTGAATATCGACGTCGCATGAACCACGAGCTGTATCTGCTATACAACGACATCAATATAGTTAAACGTATCGAGATGCAGCGATTGCGTTGGCTAGGCCATATCATAAGAATGAGCGATGATGAACCCGCTAAAAAGGCGTTTGAATACATGCCACATGGCGGTGCACGCAGAATTGACAAGCCAAGGAATAGATGGCGCAAACAAGTGGATGGTAAGATGAAAAGGCGCGGTATTTCAGAGTGCGAAGCAACAAATAGAGAGGAATGGAGATCTCTTCTTAGTTCGGCCTATAGAACAAATGTTCTGTAATGAGCCAGCTAAATAAGTATAGTTATCGACATGTTTTTTTGTATAATTTTGTTATCGTCAATATTTTTTATATAAATTTCTAATCGATTTTATTGTTATCGACAATATTTTGTATCAAAAATATTGTTATCGACAAGACTTTCTATACCAAATATTGTTATCGACAACATTTTCTATACAAAATATTCTAATCGACAAAATTTTCTGTAGAAAAATATGGTTACCATTTTTATACCCTCCACCATAGTATGGAGGGTATATTAAGTTTGTCATTCCGTTTGTAACACATCGAACTAATCATTTGCGACCCTATAAAGTATATATATTCTTGATCAGGATAAAATTCTAAGACGATCTAGCCATGTCCGTCTGTCCGTCTGTTGTAATCACTCTAGCGTCCGCAATAATTGAGATAGAGTGCTGAAATTTTGCACCCGAGGGTCGTTTTTTCCATAGGCAGGTCAAGTTCGAAGATGGGCTGTATCGGTCCACTCTTTGGTATAGCCCCCATATAACGGTACCTCCGGAAATGAGGTATTTTGACGTTCTTCGCCATATTTGCAGACCGAATTAGCTATAATTTGGCACTCACGGTTTCTAGTGATCAACAAACTTATATCCCAAAGGATATGGGCATAGGTCCATTGTTTGGTATAGTCCCCATATAAGGGTACCTCCCGATTTTCGGTATTTTGAGAATTTTAGCCACAATTTTTAACTCAACTACATGCTACAATGTTTAACCGAACTAGCTGTAATTTGCCATTTGAGGTTTTCAGTGGTCATGAAACATCTCCACCAAAGATCGTCAACATAGGTCCATGTTTTGGTATAGCCCCCATATAACGGTACCTCTCGATTTTCGGTATTTTGAGAATGTTAGCTACAGTTTTTTACCGAAATAGCTGTAAATTGACATTTGAAGTTCTCAGTGGTCATAAAACATCTCCAACGAAACATCGTCAACAGAGGTCCCTGTTTTGGTATAGCCCCCATATAACGGTATCTCCCGATTTTCGAATTTTAGCTACAATTTTGTCTATTCAAAAATAATCGTCAATATAGGTCCATGTTTTGGTATATCCCCCCATATAACTGTACCTCCCGAATTTCGGGAATTTTCATTGGTCACGAAATTTCTTCACTAAAATTCGTCAACATGGGTCCATTTTTGAGGGTCTACATTGTTTTGATGAAACTACCCTCAATTTGACTCTTGAAGTTCCCTGCAGCTATAAAACTTTTCCGCCAAAAAATTTAAAGATAGGTTGACTCTTTGATATAGCACCGTAGGTGGTACCTTTCACCTAGCTGAACACATTTTTTAGATTAGATTAGATAACACTGTGCAACAAAATGGAGGTGAAAGTCTGGGGCACGGAAAATTCCTCTTGGGGAAGACAGGCCTTGTTGAGTATATTATGAACCCCGAAGGACAGATCCGTGAGTCGAACTTCCGCGTTATGGCGTGATGAAATTTTTGTTAGAGACCCTGTGGGCCATCAGGAATTAGCGTTATATCTTGGTTCACTGTTGCTTAAGTGCTCTACAAAAACAACAAACAAAGATATAATGCTCATTCATGATGGCTTACAGGGTCTCTTGCACGCCATAACGCGGAAGTTCCACTCACGGCGCATCTGTCCTTCGGAGTTTTTAATATACACACACCAAGGGCTTTCATCTCCAAAAGGAATTATCTCTGCCCCAACATTTGTGTTCACAGTGTAATTTAAGCAATAGTGGGAGGCAGTAGGAGTCTATCATTGTCGAAAAGTTGTTACAACTAAAATTGTGAAAGGACCCTAATTATTCCATTTTATTATACCCTCCACCATAGTATGGAGGGTATATTAAGTTTATTTTTCCGTTTGTAACGCATTGAAATACTCATTTGCGACCCTATAAAGTATATATATTCTTGATCAGGGTAAAATTCTAAGTCGATCTGAGCACGTCCGTCCGTCCGTCCGTCCGTCCGTCCGTCCGTCCGTCCGTCTGTGGTAATCACTCTAGCATCCACAAAAATGGAGATAGGACGCTGAAATTTTGGGAAAATGCGTCTTTTGTTTGCAGGCAGGTCAAGTTCGATGATGGGCTATATCGGTCCACGTTTTGGTATAGCCCCCATATAACGGTACCCCCCGATTTACGGTATTTTGATGTTTTTAGCTACATTTTCAGGCCGATTTGGCTATAATTTGACATTTAGGGTTCTTAAGTATCAATAAACATATATAACAAAACTTGTGGACATAGGTCCACGTTTTGGTATAGCCCCCATATAACGGTACCCCCCGATTTGCGGTATTTTGACGTTTTTAGCTACATTTTTAGACCGATTTAGCTATAATTTGACATTTAGGGTTCTTAAGTATCAATAAACTTATAAAACAAAAGTTGTGGACATAGGTCAACGTTTTGGTATAGCCCCCATATAACGGTACCCCCCGATATACGGTATTTTGACGTTTTTAGCTACATTATCCGACCGATGTAACTATAATTTGACATTTAGGGTTCTTTAGTGTTAATAAACTTATATATTAGAAGTTGTGGACATAGGTCCACGTTTTGGTATAGCCCCCATATAACGGTACCCCCCGATTTGCGGTATTTTGACGTTTTTAGCTACATTTTCAGACCGATGTAGCTATAATTTGACATTTAGGGTTCCTAAATGTCAATAAACTTATATAACAAAAGTTGTGGACATAGGTCCACGTTTTGGTATAGCCCCATATAACGGTACCCCCCGATTTACGGTATTTTGACGTTTTTAGCTACATTTTCAGACCGATTTAGCTATAATTTGACATTTAGGGTTCTTAATTATCAATAAACTTATATAACAAAAGTTGTGGACATAGGTCCACGTTTTGGTATAGCCCCCATATAACGGTACCCCCCGATTTACGGTATTTTGACGTTTTTAGCTACATTTTCAGACCGATTTAGCTATAATTTGACAGTTAGGGTTCTTAAGTGTCAATAAACTTATATTACAAAACTTGTGGACATAGGTTCACGTTTTGGTATAGCCCCATATAACGGTACCCCCCGATTTACGGTATTTTGACGTTTTTAGCTACATTTTCAGACCGATTTAGCTATAATTTGACATTTAGGGTTCTTAATTATCAATAAACTTATATAACAAAAGTTGTGGACATAGGTCCACGTTTTGGTATAGCCCCCATATAACGGTACCCCCCGATTTACGGTATTTTTACGTTTTTAGCTACATTTTCAGACCGATATAGTTATAATTTGACATTTAGGATTCTTAAGTGTAACTAAACTTATATAACAAAAGTTGTGGACCTAGGTCCACGTTTTGGTATAGCCCCCATATAACGGTACCCCCCGATTTACGGTATTTTTACGGTTTTAGCTACATTTTCAGACCGATTTAGCTATAATTTGACATTTAGGGTTCTTAAGTATCAATAAACTTATATAGACATAGGTCCACGTTTTGGTATAGCCACCGTATAACGGTACCCTCCGATTTACGGTATTTTGACGTTTTTAGCTACATTTTCAGACCGATGAAGCTATAATTTGACATTTGAAGTTCTTAAATGTCAATAAACTTATGTGACAAAACTTGTGGACATAGGTCCACGTTTTGGTATAGCCCCCATATAACGGTACCCCCCGATTTACGATATTTTGACGTTTTTAGCTACATTTTCAGACCGATATATTTATAATTTGACATTTAGGATTCTTAAGTGGAACTAAACTTATATAACAAAAGTTGTGGACCTAGGTCCACGTTTTGGTATAGCCCCCATATAACGCTACCGCCCGATTTCAGGTATTTTGAGAATTTTACCAACAAGTTTTAACCGAATTATCTGTAATTTGAACATTTGACATTTGAAATTCTTAGTGGTCACCACACCTCTCCACCAAAAATTGTCAAGAAAGCCCCCATATAACGGTACCTCCCGATTTTCAGTAATTTGATGATTTTAGCTACAATATTAAACCGAACTAGCAGTAATTTGACATTTGAAGTTCTTAGTGGTCACAACACCTCTCCATAAAAAATTGTCAACATAGTTCCATGTTCGGATATAGCTCCCATATAACGGTGCCTCCCAATTTTCAGTAATTGGCAATTTTAGCTAAAATTTTTAACCGAACTAACTGTAATTTGACATTTGAAGGTTGTAGTGGTCACAACACATCTGCATCAACGATTTTCAACATAACCCCAATATAACGATACTTCCCGATTTTCGGTACTTTGAAGATTTTACTTAAAATGTTTAACCGAAGCTAGGTCCATGTTTTGGTATAGCCACAAAACAAACCTCCTGATTGTCTGCACCTTAGCATTATTTTTAGGACGAACTTTCTGTAATTTGAAATTTAAAAGCCAACAAAAATTGTTCATTTAAGTTCATATTTTCGTATAGCCCACATACTTTCCAACTAGCTGTTAATGACATTCGAAGTTCTCACGTTATGTACCGATTTTCGGTATTTTGAGGATTCTAGCTACAATTTTTAACCGAATTAAGAGTTATTTGACATTAAAGGCTCCCATCAAAAACTGTCAACATAGGTCCATGTTTTATTGTAGCCCCTATATAACGGTACCTCCCAATTTCTAGCCTACCAAAAAATGTCAACATACATAGCTAGATATAGACACCATAAAAAGGTCTACCGAATGAAACATTTTATGTGTATTATCTGACAGTTTTAACGTACCCACTTAAAGTTGGGGACTGGAATGAAAACTAATTATTTCATTTTAGTTCAGAATATTTTATGGTGGAGGGTATGAAAAGTTCGGCCCGGCCGAACTTAACTCTTTTTTACTTGTTATTATTAATTAAGACTATTTTATGGTGGAGGGTATATAAAGTTCGGCCCGGCCGAACTTAACGACTTTTTACTTTTTTATATTTTCATCGCCAACATTGGCGATAGAAAAGATTGTTATAGCCACAAATATTTTGTTATCGACAAGTTTAATCACAGTAAAGCGTGGTACACGCTATCAGTTTTGACTGACAGCTTTGCTCAAATAATCGGTTGCTTGCCTGAGTGGCCGTCATTTTTTGATAGTCATCAGGCAACCACAAAGTTATCGATATTTCGGAAAAATCGACAGCCAAAACTGATCGCATGTACCCCCCTTAAACCAAGCCTTTTGGCTCATATCCATCAGATAATATAATTCCTAACAACAAATGACATCATCCATTATCGGATTTCTTGATGAATTATCCAAATGTTAAACCTATTCACATCTAAACTTAAAAACATTTGGAGTTTTTGTCAGTGTCTAACTGTTCATTTATAAAATCCCTAATTTGATTAATTTATAATTCAGTATCTAAAGCAGTGTACAAATTGTCAGTTTTGAATGTCGATATTTCTGAAGTATCGAGAACTGTCCAACCATCCAGCAACCACAAAACATTTTGCGGTTGCATGATGAATGATAAAAATGAATGGCCACACTAGCAAGCAACAACAAAGCTGTCATTCAGAACTGACAATGTGTACCCAGCTTAATGGCATCATAAGAATTGGTCAATGAGTTGTCGTTTTCTATTCATAGTGCTTGGCAAATTATGAATCACTTTCAACACCATCATAGAGGCAAAAAAAGAAACTAAATGGAATCCTTTAAAATTAAGGGTAATTACGGTTTTTTTCATCAGAATTTTTTGGTCAGCAGTCAGTCATTCATACGAATAGACGGTTGCATTCATACATACAATTTGTAATGCGAAGACAACTACCACCTGACTTTTTGTTGCTGCGGATGGTTTGGTAGGCCCCGAATATTCGGCAAACGTTAAAAGGATAAGTGTTTCTTCATTGATGAAGAGCAAACATTTGTGGGAACTTGTCTGGCTCTTTAAAGACGAGGTGGCCAATGTTGTGTTTGGTTGTGTGTAAACTGTTTGGCCCATTTACATTTCGACGCCTATTAAGCCATACTCATCGTCATCAACATCACCTTCTTCCTTTGGCCACCGGTTGGCCATCCAATCATCCTTCTAGATAGTCACTCAGGCCTTTTTTCACCTGGGTAAATATGGTGGGGATGATGATGGGAGTTTCTTATACGCCTGATGGCCTCTCAAAAGAAAACAGGGCGGAGAATTGTTAAAACGAATTTACCACAATTTTATCAAATTACATCGAAGTCGTACAAGTGTGACAAAGCTGCAAGTAGTTTGCAAGGAAACACGTACTTTAAAACTTAATGGACAAATACAATCGTCCTGTCTTCTTGGAAATAAGTGTAATGATATTTAAGACAAGGTAAGCTGAGATGGATAATTGTAAGCTATCTAGTGTGAATCAGAGAAAACGGAGCCTTAGTGGACGTTTTCTAAAAAAAGACACAAAGCGTCGTTTAGGAAATCAAAAACCTCTAAGCGTGAATTTTTAAAGATAATTTTTTAAGGCTATCAAATATTGGATTTTTAGAGACATTTTCTAAGGCCATAAAAGATCTCAAAGGAATTTTAAAGACATTTTTTAAGGCCATCAAAGACCACCGTGCTTGGATTTTTTCAAGCCATCAAAGACTACAAAACTTACGGAGACATTTTTTGGGTCCATCAACGGCCACAAAGAGATTTTTTAAAGACAAATTTTTTTTAGGCCAACACAAAGGCCTTTAACGGGGATTTTTAAAGAAATTTTGAAAAAGTACTCAGACATCAAAAATTTCCCATCTCTGGCCATTACGAACACCATCAACACAAACCTAGATTGCTCTTTTAAGTTGTCCAGGTTCATTTTGTAAGATAATAAAATTACTTAGTAAAAAATCCATCCATCCAAAAAATCCTTTTCAAGCACCGTCTGACCGTTAAGCGTGGAAGTTATTAGGAACATTTGTCAACACCATCGGACCTTTAGGCGTGAATGTAATTTTTTTTTTCAAGCACCATCTGAGCGTTAAGCCTGGAGTTTTAAAGAAGAATTTTTTCAAGCACCGCCTGACCATTTGCTTTGAGTTTTAATGAAGATTTTTCATCTATAGAATACATTTATAAGGACTTATTTATAGAGATACTAGCAAAGTGCCCGCTACTTCGTATGCGGAAAGGATATAAAACAAAAATAAACAATATATAATATGGAAATGACGAACACTGAAAATTTTGTTGTACTAATACCAGTTTTAATCAATATTTTTTTTTATTTTAGTACATTTCGTACCCCTTTATTTGATTTTCAAAAATATTAGCCGTATATCACCCTTACACATTAACAGCGAGACCAGCGTTGCACGCCAATACTCACCCTAAATACGAAAAATACAGATTCCAGCACTGTCCCTACACCCAACAACAAATTGAGTACCATTAAGTACTTTTCGTATACTTATGGTACGTATTTCGACGACATATCCCAACCCTACATTGGCATTAATACAAAATAATAACAGTAATCGTAATTCCAAATCTCAAGATTCCAGCTGTATCCGTTCGTGCAATTCCAAATTGTACCAAACTTAGTACCATTTCGTATTCTTCGTACCCATATGTAAGATTTTCGGATTTTCAATCCTTCACTTTAACAGTAATCTTAATTCCGAATTTCAAGACTCAAGCCCTATCCGTTAAACCAAATCCAAATTGTACCAAATTTAGAAATTTCGTACCCATATGTACGAATTGTCTTTCCTCAATTCAACAGGCCTACAATAATCATAATTTCAAATTGCAGGATTCTACCGCTATCCGTTCACCTAAATCCATATTGTACCAAATTTAGTACTTTTTGTAACCATAAGTACGATTTTTCAAAACTACCTGAATTCTACCCTTCGTAATCGTAAACTGTAATCGTAATTCCAAATTTCAGGATTCCAGCTCTATTAATTCACCCAAATCCAAATTGTATGACTTTCCAAAACTACCTGAATCCTACACTTCTACAGTTATATTAATTAACGAAGTCAACCAAAATATTGGAATAAAAATAAAAATTTAAAACTAAACATAAACAACGTCTTTTCACTGACCTTTAGCCGAAATATACATCAAATATAAATGACCATATTACAGTTCAACAATAAATAACAACAACATTAATTCCAAATTTCAGGATTCCACCTCTATCCTTTCACCCCAAATCCATATTGTACCATAATTAGTACCATTTAGTACTTCTCTTACCCATAAGTACGAATTTCCAAAACTTCCTCAATCCTGCAGTCGAACAGTAATCTTAATACCAAATTTCAAGTATCCAGCTCTATTCATTTACTCAAATCCAAATTGTACCAAATTTAGTATCATTTAGTACTTATCGTACACATAAGTACGAACTTCCATATTTAGTACCCTTTAGTATTTTTCGTACTTTTCTAGGACGGCTTTCCAAAAACCCCTTTACACAAAAGCAAATTGTACTAAATTTTGTAACAATTAGTACTTTTCATGGTATGACGCTACACCCGATACCAAATTTAGAACGATTTAGTACTTTTCGTGTATATATGGTATGCACGTACTTTTTAAACCACCTCCATATACGCTACACACCAACACTCATCCTGGCAACCACATATACCAATCCTACACTGACATTAATACCAAATAATAACAGTAATATTATTTCGAAATATTTAGGATTTCACATCTATCCGTTCGCCCAATAACAAATTGTATCAAAACTACCTCAATCCTTCACTTCAACAGTAACCTTAACTCCAAATAACAGGATTCAAGCTTTATTCGTGCACTCAAATCAAAATTGTACTATTTAGTACCAGTTGGTAAAATTCGAATTTCACAAACTACCTCCATGTCTCAATCCCACACTCCAACAGTAGTTTTACCAAATCCAAGGATTCTAGCTCTATCCGTCCCACAAATGCAAATTGTACCAAATTTAGTACCACTTAATACTTTTCATACCCATAATTATGAATTTCCAAAACTACCTCAGTCCTAAAATCCAACAGTAATCCTAATTTCATATTTCAGGCCTCAAGCGCTATCCGCTCACCATAAGTACTAATTTCCAAAACTACCTTTATCCTACACTCCAACTGCAATCTCAATTCCAAATTTAAAGATTCCAGCTCTATTTGTTCACTCAAATTTTACCAAATCTAGTACCATTTAGACTTTTCGCACACTCATAGTTTCAAAAACCCTTTGGTACATCTGTTTTACTCTTTATCAGTGACCCTCAGTAAAAATTTGAGGAAATAAGCTCTATCCGTTCACCCATATCCAAATTGTACTACATTTCGTACCATTATTACTGTTCGTACAGTGATCCTAATTCCAAATATCAGGATTCCAACTCTATACGTTAGCCCAAATCCAAATTGTTACAAATTTAGTACCATTTAGTACCCATAAATACAAATTTCCAAAACTACCTCAATCGTACACTTCAACAATAATCTCAATTCCAAACTTCAGGCTTCCAATTCCCCGTTGTACCAAATTTAGTACTTTTCGTTCACATAAGTACGAATTTCCGAAACTACTTCAATCTTACACTCCAACAGTAATCTCAGTTCCAAATTTCGGGATTCCAGCTCGTTCACCCAAATCCCCATTGTACCAAATTTAGAAACATTTAGAACTTTTCGTTCCCATAAGTACGAATTTCCAAAACTACCTCAATCCTACACTCCAACAGAAATCTCAGGATTCCAGCTCTATCCGTTTACCTAAATCTCTATTGTACCATTTCGTACCTTTTGTACCCTAAGTACGAATTGCCAAAACTACTTTATTCCTAGTAATATCAATTCCAAATTTAAGGATTCCAGCTCTATCCGTTTACCCTAATCCAAATTGTACTAAATTTAGTATTATTTAGTACTTTTCGTACACTCATAGTTTATAAAAACCCTTTTCTCACCCTCAGTCCAAATTTGAGGAATCAAGCTTTATCCGTTCACCCAAACCCAAATTGTAGTAAATTCTGTACCATTTAGTGCTTTCCGTATCAATAATTACGAATTTCCCACACTACCTCAATCCTACACTTCAAAAGTAATCTTAATTCCAAATTTCAGGATTCCAGCTCAATCCGTTCTTCCAAATGCAAATTGTACCATTTTGTACTCTTTGATCCCATAAGCACGAATTTCCAAAACTACCATTCATTTATTCCTATTCTCCAACAGTAATTGTAATATCATATTTCAGGATTTCAGCTCTATATGTTAACCCAAATCTCAACTGTACCAAATTTCGTACCATTTAGTACATTTCGTACACATAAACACGAATTTCCAAAATCACCTCAATTCTACTCTCCAACAGTAATTTTAATTCCAAATTTCAGAATTCCAACTCTTCCTGTTCGTCCAAATCCAAATTTAGTACTATTTAGTACTTTTACCACCCATAAGTACGAATTTCCAAACTTATCTCAATCTTACACTCCAACAGTAATCTTAATTCCAAAATTGAAGATTCCAGCTCTTTTCGTTCATCCAAATCCCCATTGTACCAAATTTAGTACCATTTAGTACTTTTCATACACATAAATACGAATTTCCGAAACTTCCCCAATCCTACACTCCAACTGTAATCTCAATTCCAAATTTCAGGTTTCCAGCTCGATTCGTTCACCCAAATCCCTATTGTACCAAATTTAGTACCACTCAGTACCTTTTGTACCCATAAGTACGACTTTAGTACTTTTCGTTGCCATAAGTACGAATTTCCAAAAGTATCCCAATCCCACACTCCAATAGTAATCTTATTCCAAATTTCACTATTCCAGCTCTATACGATCACTTAAATTCATATTGTACCAAATTTGGTACCATTTAGTACTTTTCGTACCCAAAAGTACGAATTTCCAAAATACCTCTATCCTACACTCCGACTGTAATCCTAATTCTAAATTTCAGAATTGCAGCTCCATCCGTTCCCCCAAATCCAAATTGTACTATTTAGTACCTTTCGTACCCATATGTACGAATTTCGAAAACTACCTCGATATCTCAAACCTACACTCCAACAGTAATAGTAATTCCAAATTTCAGAATTCCGACTTTATCGGTTCGCCCAAAATCAAATTGTACCAAATTAGTACCATTTAGTACTATTCGTACACATGAGTACATATTTTCAAAACCTCCTCCATATATCAACTCATCTTCAAAACCTTGATTTTCATTCCAAATTTCAAGATTTTAGCTCTATCCGTTCACGTAATACCAAATGGTACTAAATTTAGTACCATTTAGTACTATTCGTACACATGAGTACACATTTTCAAAACCACCTCCTTATATCAACTCATCTTCTAAACCTTGATTTTCATTCCAAATTTCAAGATTTTAGCTCTATCCGTTCACGTAATACCAAATGGTACTAAATTTAGTAACTTTTAGTACTTTTCGTACACTTATAGTTCGAATTTCCAAAAACCCTTTGGTACACCTTTCTAACTCTCCATAAGTGAACCTCATTCCAAATTTCAGAATTCTAGCTCTTCGCGTTTGCCTAATACTAAGGGTACCATATTTAGTACCTTTTAGTACTTTTCGTACCGTTCTAGTTCGAATTTCCAAAAATCCAGCCTTATCTGACACCTTGGGACCAAGAGTGACACTCCCTCAAAATTTCAAGATTCTAACTCCAGCCGTTTAGCCTGGGCGTTGATTATGAATCAGTCAGTCAGTGAGTCAGTGAGTCAGTGAGTCATCATTACTGAACTCTTTTATAAGTATAGATAGAAAGTCTTTCGTATAAAATCTACAACTCTTTTGGTTTACGCCAAATTTTAATTTTTTAAATTTCTTTTTTTACGACATCATAAAAATGAGTTAAAAATCCCATAACTATAGTCTAAAATCAACGTCAACATCATCATTATTCTGGCGGGTATCATTTTTTCTATGCATTTGTTTTAGTTTGTGTGTGTGTGTGTGTGTTCGATCGTTTGTGTTTTAAACTAGGAATAGGTTGAGTTGTTATTCGGAATTACATCATTTTTGGGTAATCTAAAGTCTCATCATAAAAAGTAAATGTTTAATATATAATCTGGAATGTTGTATGGTTGGTTGATTCGCCCGACGGTCGGTCGGTTCGGTTGGTTGCCCCTGTGGATCCATTCACGGCTATGACTATAAGGCCAGTATTATTAATCACTTTTAGTGTTCATATCATGACATCGTTTTTAAATTTAAACAATTTATCAAATCGACAGTGTGTGAGAGGATGGATGTGTGTGCGTGGTTTATATGTAGATATGTACATACATATGTAGGTCTATTTGTGAATGTATGTTTGCCCAATTACCAATGAAAAACAAGAATTCAATAATATCTTTTATTTCATAAAGTATTTAGGTCATTATGTGCGCATTTGTTGCTAAACATGTTGTCTGTCTTTTTACAGAGATGGACTGACAAAAAAATTTTTAAGGGTATATTCAAATAATAGGGAAAGATAAACACTTCCATTTTTTAGAACACCTCAAAAACTTACATTACATTTTCCTGTATAAATGTATATTTACACAATATTTAGTTCGTTGACAATCCTTAACTCCCATCCCTGATTCTCGCAGATAAATATATTGGATAATATATTTTATTATAATTTATGATTATTAGCCATATTGATAACAACATGTTTTTGGTTGAAATGCTTGTCCTGATGTTTTGAATTTTATATCCTGTTGTTGTTTTTTCTGTTATTTATAAATTTCAAACGAAAATTATGAATGTTTAATTGTTTTCCCCCATTTGGGGAAAAATACCACGAAAACAATTAACATTTTATATTGAGAGAAATCATTAATTATAAACGACCCCGCAATGTTGGTATTTCAAACAGGTTTCAAACCATGATTTCAAATAAGTTTTTCCAACACCGAAAGATCACCAACGGGTAATGTAAAAGAATATTTTTTTCAACGACCAACAAACCTTTGAGCTTGGATTTCTAAAGAATATTTCTTCAACCACCAACAAACCTTTGAGCTTGGATTTATAACGAATATTTTTCAACCATTAACAAACTTTTAAGCGTGGATTTTTAAAGAGAATTTTTCAACTACCAACAAACCTTTGAGCTTGGATTTTTAAGGAATATTTTTTCAACAACCAACAAACCTTTGAGCGTGGATTTTTAAAAAATATTTTTTTCAACCACCAACAAAACTTTGAGCGTGGATTTTTAAAGAATAGTTTTTTCAACCACCAACAAAACTTTGAGCGTGGATTTTTAAAGAATATTTTTCAACCATTAACAATCCTGTAAGCGTGGATTTTTAATGAGAATTTTTCAAGAAAGATTTTTAAAGAATATTTTTCAATCATTAACAAAACTTTGAGCGTGGATTTTTAAAGAATATTTTTCAACCATTAACAATCCTGTAAGCGTGGATTTTTAATGAGAATTTTTCAAGAAAGATTTTTAAAGAATATTTTTCAATCATTAACAAACCTTTAAGCGTGGATTTTTAAAGAGATTTTTTCAACTACCAACAAACCTTTGAGCTTGGATTTTTAAAGAATATTTTTTCAACAACCAACAAACCTTTGAGCGTGGATTTTTAAAGAATATTTTTTCAACCACCAACAAAACTTTGAGCGTGGATTTTTAAAGAATAGTCTTTTCAACCACGAACAAAACTTTGAGCGTGGATTTTTAAAGAATATTTTTCAACCATTAACAATCCTGTAAGCGTGGATTTTTAAAGAATAGTCTTTTCAACCACCAACAAAACTTTGAGCGTGGATTTTTAAAGAATATTTTTCAACCATTAACAATCCTGTAAGCGTGGATTTTTAAAGAATAGTCTTTTCAACCACCAACAAAACTTTGAGCGTGGATTTTTAAAGAATAGTCTTTTCAACCATTAACAATCCTGTAAGCGTGGATTTTTAAAGAATAGTCTTTTCAACCACCAACAAAACTTTGAGCGTGGATTTTTAAAGAATATTTTTCAACCATTAACAATCCTGTAAGCGTGGATTTTTAAAGAGAATTTTTCAAGAAAGATTTTTAAAGAATATTTTTCAACCATTAACAAACCTTTAAGAGTGGTTTTTTAAAGAGAAATTTTCAAGAAAGATTTTTAAAGAATATTTTTTTCAACCACCAAGAAGCCTTTGAGCGTGGATTTTTAAAGAGAAATTTTCAAGAAAGATTTTTAAAGAATATTTTTCAACCATTAACAAACCGTTAAGCGTGGATTTTTAAAGAGAAATTTTCAAGAAAGATTTTTAAAGAATATTTTTCAACCATTAACAAACCGTTAAGCGTGGATTTTTAAAGAGAAATTTTCAAGAAAGATTTTTAAAGAATATTTTTTTCAACCACCAAGAAGCCTTTGAGCGTGGATTTTTAAAGAGAAATTTTCAAGAAAGATTTTTAAAGAATATTTTTTTCAACCACCAAGAAGCGTTTGAGCGTGGATTTTTAAAGAGAAATTTTCAAGAAAGATTTTTAAAGAATATTTGTTTCAACCACCAAGAAGCCATTGAGCGTGGATTATTAAGAGAAATTTTCAAGAAAGATTTTTAAAGAATATTTTTTTCAACCACCAAGAAGCCTTTGAGTGTGGGTTTTTAACAAATATTTTTCAACCACCAACAAGCCTTTGAGCGTGGATTTTTAAATAATATTTTTTTAACCACCAAGAAGCCTTAGAGCGTTGTTTTTTAAAAAATACTTTTTCAACCACCAACACACCTTTGAGCGTGGATTTTAATAGAATATTTTTCAACCATTAACAAAACTTTAAGAGTGGATTTATAAAGAGAATTTTTTCAACCACCAACAAACCTTTGAGCTCGGATTTTTAAAGAGAATTTTTAAGCGTGGATTTTTAAAGAGAATTTTTCAAGAAAGATTTTTAAAAAATATTTTTTCAACCACCAACAAACCTTTGAGCGTGGATTTTTAAAAAATATTTTTAACCACCAACAAGCCTTTGAGCGTGGATTTTTAAAGAATATTTTTCAACCATTAACAATCCTGTAAGCGTGGATTTTTAAAGAATATTTGTCAACCATTAACAATCCTGTAAGCGTGGATTTTTAAAGAGAAATTTTCAAGAAAGATTTTTAAAGAATATTTTTCAACCATTAACAAACCGTTAAGCGTGGATTTTTAAAGAGAAATTTTCAAGAAAGATTTTTAAAGAATATTTTTCAACCATTAACAAACCGTTAAGCGTGGATTTTTAAAGAGAAATTTTCAAGAAAGATTTTTAAAGAATATTTTTTTCAACCACCAAGAAGCCTTTGAGCGTGGATTTTTAAAGAGAAATTTTCAAGAAAGATTTTTAAAGAATATTTTTTTCAACCACCAAGAAGCGTTTGAGCGTGGATTTTTAAAGAGAAATTTTCAAGAAAGATTTTTAAAGCATATTTGTTTCAACCACCAAGAAGCCATTGAGCGTGGATTATTAAGAGAAATTTTCAAGAAAGATTTTTAAAGAATATTTTTTTCAACCACCAAGAAGCCTTTGAGTGTGGGTTTTTAACAAATATTTTTCAACCACCAACAAGCCTTTGAGCGTGGATTTTTAAATAATATTTTTTTAACCACCAAGAAGCCTTAGAGCGTTGTTTTTTAAAAAATACTTTTTCAACCACCAACACACCTTTGAGCGTGGATTTTAATAGAATATTTTTCAACCATTAACAAAACTTTAAGAGTGGATTTATAAAGAGAATTTTTTCAACCACCAACAAACCTTTGAGCTCGGATTTTTAAAGAGAATTTTTAAGCGTGGATTTTTAAAGAGAATTTTTCAAGAAAGATTTTTAAAAAATATTTTTTCAACCACCAACAAACCTTTGAGCGTGGATTTTTAAAAAATATTTTTAACCACCAACAAGCCTTTGAGCGTGGATTTTTAAAGAATATTTTTCAACCATTAACAATCCTGTAAGCGTGGATTTTTAAAGAATATTTGTCAACCATTAACAATCCTGTAAGCGTGGATTTTTAAAGAGAAATTTTCAAGAAAGATTTTTAAAGAATATTTTTCAACCATTAACAAACCTTTAAGCGTGGATTTTTAAAAAGAAATTTTCAAGAAAGATTTTTAAAGAATATTTTTTCCAACCACCAAGAAGCCTTTGAGCGTGGACTTTTAAAGAGAAATTTTCAAGAAAGATTTTTAAAGAATATTTTTTTCAACCACCAAGAAGCCTTTGAGCGTGGATTTTTAAAGAGAAATTTTCAAGAAAGATTTTTAAAGAATATTTTTTTCAACCACCAAGAAGCCTTTGAGCGTGGATTTTTAAAGAGAAATTTTCAAGAAAGATTTTTAAAGAATATTTTTTCAATCACCAACAAACTTTGAGCCTGGATCTTAAAGAATATTTTTTTAACCTCCATCAAACTTTTGAGCGTGGATTTTTAAACAAATTTTGAAAAAGTACTCAGACATCAAAAATTTTCCATCTCTGGCCATTACGAACACCATCAACTCAAACTTAGATTGCTCTTTTAAGTTGTCCAGGTTAATTTTGTAAGATAATAAAATGACTTAGTAAAAAATCCATTGCAGGCCTTTGTAAAATGTAACTTAACGTAGAGCACACACACTTTTACAATTTTTATATACACATAGATGTGTGTTTGTTAAAATATTTTTATAACCAAAGAAAAGCATTTGGTCAGTCATTTACTATTGCTTTTTTGTAAGACTTGATTTTCCTTTTATCTTCCCTCATTGTTTAAACAAAGGCACCAACAACACATCATTGGGGTTCAACACCGAATTTTTGTAGAAAATAATAAACCACTTATTACCGTATGATGTGACCCAACATTCAATTTACTTTTAATTGGGATTCTTTTTTGGTTTTAAAAACGACAAAAAACTAAAATAACCAACAACAACATCGACACAGAAGGGATAGACAAATAAATTGTCAATAATTTGAAGAATTGTTGGGTTTTTCGTATTTATTGATGCAAATATTTTCACAGAGACACATTTTTTATTGCAAAGGTATGTTGTTTTTGGTACAAATAAAATTTATATTTTTTGTTCCCAGATTATTTGTCAAGATAGACAAGTTCGTCTATAGTTTCTATAAATGTGGCATGTAATGAAAGGCAAATGTGGTAACGGCAAAACTTATCATAGATGAAAATAAATCCTCTCTATTCGTCTATGACCTTCATAGGAATATATTGAAAGATATCAAAATTTTATGGTACGTGTTGGTCATAAAATACACTGGAGAAATAATCACTAAAAAATTTCGCTGAACACAATTGGTTGAAATATATTCTTTAAAAATCCACGCTCAAAAGGTTGTTGGTGGTTGACAAAATATTCTTTAAAAATCCACGCTCAAAATGTTGTTGGTGGTTGAAAAAATATTCCTTAAAAATCCACGCTCAAAGGTTTGTTGGTGTTTGAAAAAATATTCTTTAAAAATCCAAGCTCAAAGTTTTGTTGGTAGTTGAAAAATATTCTTTAAAAATCCACGCTCAAAGGTTTGTTGGTGGTTAAAAAAATATTATTTAAAAATCCACGCTCACGGGTTTGTTAGTAGTTGAAAAATATTGTTCAGAAATTCAGGCTCAAAGATTTGTTGGTGGTTGAAAAATATCCTTAAAAAATCAACGCTCAAAGGTCTGTGTGTGGTTGAAAAAATATTCTTTAAAAATCTATGCTCAAAGGTTTGTTGGTGTTTGAAAAAATATTCTTTAAAAATCCACGCTCGAAGTTTTGTTGGTGGTTGAAAAATATTCTTAAAAATCCACTCTCAAAGGTTTGTTGGTGGTTGAAAAATATTCTTCAGAAATTCAGGCTCAAAGATTTGTTGGTGGTTGAAAAAATATTCCTTAAAAATCCAAGATCAAAGGTTTGTTGGTGGTTGAAAAAATATTCCTTAAAAATCCATGCTCAAAGGTTTGTTGGTGGTTGAAAAATATTCCTTAAAAATCCACGCTCAAAAGGTTGTTGGTGGTTGACAAAATATTCTTTAAAAATCCAAGCTCAAAATGTTGTTGGTGGTTGACAAAATATTCTTTAAAAATCCACGCTCAAAAGGTTGTTGGTGGTTGACAAAATATTCTTTAAAAATCCAAGCTCAAAATGTTGTTGGTTGTTGACAAAATATTCTTTAAAAATCCACGCTCAAAAGGTTGTTGGTGGTTAACAAAATATTCTTTAAAAATCCACGCTCAAAAGGTTGTTGGTGGTTGACAAAATATTCTTTAAAAATCCACGCTCAAAAAGTTGTTGGTGGTTGACAAAATATTCTTTAAAAATCCACGCTCAAAAGGTTGTTGGTGGTTGACAAAATATTCTTTAAAAATCCACGCTCAAAAGGTTGTTGGTGGTTGACAAAATATTCTTTAAAAATCCACGCTCAAAAGGTTGTTGGTGGTTGACAAAATATTCTTTAAAAATCCACGCTCAAAAGGTTGTTGGTGGTTGACAAAATATTCTTTAAAAATCCACGCTCAAAAGGTTGTTGGTGGTTAACAAAATATTCTTTAAAAATCCACGCTCAAAAGGTTGTTGGTGGTTGACAAAATATTCTTTAAAAATCCACGCTCAAAAGGTTGTTGGTGGTTAACAAAATATTCTTTAAAAATCCACGCTCAAAAGGTTGTTGGTGGTTAACAAAATATTCTTTAAAAATCCACGCTCAAAAGGTTGTTGGTGGTTGACAAAATATTCTTTAAAAATCCACGCTCAAAAGGTTGTTGGTGGTTGACAAAATATTCTTTAAAAATCCACGCTCAAAAGGTTGTTGGTGGTTGACAAAATATTCTTTAAAAATCCACGCTCAAAAGGTTGTTGGTGGTTGACAAAATATTCTTTAAAAATCCACGCTCAAAAGGTTGTTGGTGGTTGACAAAATATTCTTTAAAAATCCACGCTCAAAAGGTTGTTGGTGGTTGACAAAATATTCTTTAAAAATCCACGCTCAAAAGGTTGTTGGTGGTTGACAAAATATTCTTTAAAAATCCACGCTCAAAAGGTTGTTGGTGGTTGACAAAATATTCTTTAAAAATCCACGCTCAAAAGGTTGTTGGTGGTTGACAAAATATTCTTTAAAAATCCACGCTCAAAAGGTTGTTGGTGGTTGACAAAATATTCTTTAAAAATCCACGCTCAAAAGGTTGTTGGTGGTTGACAAAATATTCTTTAAAAATCCACGCTCAAAAGGTTGTTGGTGGTTGAAAAAATATTCCTTAAAAATCCACGCTCAAAGGTTTGTTGGTGGTGGAAAAAATATTCCTTAAAAATCCATGCTCAAAGGTTTGTTGGTGGTTGAAAAAATATTCCTTAAAAATCCACGCTCAAAAGGTTGTTGGTGATTGACAAAATATTCTTTAAAAATCCACGCTTAAAAGGTTGTTGGTGGTTGACAAAATATTCTTTAAAAATCCACGCTCAAAAGGTTGTTGGTGGTTGACAAAATATTCTTTAAAAATCCACGCTCAAAAGATTGTTGGTGGTTGACAAAATATTCTTTAAAAATCCACGCTTCAAAGGTTGTTGGTGGTTGACAAAATATTCTTTAAAAATCCACGCTCAAAAGGTTGTTGACAAAATATTCTTTAAAAATCCACGCTCAAAAGGTTGTTGACAAAATATTCTTTAAAAATCCACGCTCAAAAGGTTGTTGACAAAATATTCTTTAAAAATCCACGCTCAAAAGGTTGTTGGTGGTTGACAAAATATTCTTTAAAAATCCACGCTCAAAAGGTTGTTGGTGGTTGACAAAATATTCTTTAAAAATCCACGCTCAAAAGGTTGTTGGTGGTTGACAAAATATTCTTTAAAAATCCACGCTCAAAAGGTTGTTGGTGGTTGACAAAATATTCTTTAAAAATCCACGCTCAAAAGGTTGTTGGTGGTTGACAAAATATTCTTTAAAAATCCACGCTCAAAAGGTTGTTGGTGGTTGACAAAATATTCTTTAAAAATCCACGTTCAAAAGGTTGTTGGTGGTTGACAAAATATTCTTTAAAAATCCACGCTCAAAAGGTTGTTGGTGGTTGACAAAATATTCTTTAAAAATCCACGCTCAAAAGGTTGTTGGTGGTTGACAAAATGTTCTTTAAAAATCCACGCTCAAAAGGTTGTTGGTGGTTGACAAAATATTCTTTAAAAATCCACGCTCAAAAGGTTGTTGGTGGTTGAC
Source organism: Musca autumnalis (assembly GCF_047663935.1). NCBI lineage: Eukaryota > Metazoa > Arthropoda > Insecta > Diptera > Muscidae > Musca > Musca autumnalis. The sequence continues at coordinate 37,923,631 of NW_027411644.1, forward strand.
AAAATATTCTTTAAAAATCCACGCTCAAAAGGCTGTTGGTGATTGACAAAATATTCTTTAAAAATCCACGCTTAAAAGGTTGTTGGTGGTTGACAAAATATTCTTTAAAAATCCACGCTCAAAAGGTTGTTGGTGGTTGACAAAATATTCTTTAAAAATCCACGCTCAAAAGATTGTTGGTGGTTGACAAAATATTCTTTAAAAATCCACGCTTCAAAGGTTGTTGGTGGTTGACAAAATATTCTTTAAAAATCCACGCTCAAAAGGTTGTTGACAAAATATTCTTTAAAAATCCACGCTCAAAAGGTTGTTGGTGGTTGACAAAATATTCTTTAAAAATCCACGCTCAAAAGGTTGTTGGTGGTTGACAAAATATTCTTTAAAAATCCACGCTCAAAAGGTTGTTGGTGGTTGACAAAATATTCTTTAAAAATCCACGCTCAAAAGGTTGTTGGTGGTTGACAAAATATTCTTTAAAAATCCACGCTCAAAAGGTTGTTGGTGGTTGACAAAATGTTCTTTAAAAATCCACGCTCAAAAGGTTGTTGGTGGTTGACAAAATATTCTTTAAAAATCCACGCTCAAAAGGTTGTTGGTGGTTGACAAAATATTCTTTAAAAATTCACGCTCAAAAGGTTGTTGACAAAATATTCTTTAAAAATCCACGCTCAAAAGGTTGTTGACAAAATATTCTTTAAAAATCCACGCTCAAAAGGTTGTTGACAAAATATTCTTTAAAAATCCACGCTCAAAAGGTTGTTGGTGGTTGACAAAATATTCTTTAAAAATCCACGCTCAAAAGGTTGTTGACAAAATATTCTTTAAAAATCCACGCTCAAAAGGTTGTTGGTGGTTGACAAAATATTCTTTAAAAATCCACGCTCAAAAGGTTGTTGGTGGTTGACAAAATATTCTTTAAAAATCCACGCTCAAAAGGTTGTTGGTGGTTGACAAAATATTCTTTAAAAATCCACGCTTCAAAGGTTGTTGACAAAATATTCTTTAAAAATCCACGCTCAAAAGGTTGTTGGTGGTTGACAAAATATTCTTTAAAAATCCACGCTCAAAAGGTTGTTGGTGGTTGACAAAATATTCTTTAAAAATCCACGCTCAAAAGGTTGTTGGTGGTTGACAAAATATTCTTTAAAAATCCACGCTCAAAAGGTTGTTGGTGGTTGACAAAATATTCTTTAAAAATCCACGCTCAAAAGGTTGTTGGTGGTTGACAAAATGTTCTTTAAAAATCCACGCTCAAAAGGTTGTTGGTGGTTGACAAAATATTCTTTAAAAATCCACGCTCAAAAGGTTGTTGGTGGTTGACAAAATATTCTTTAAAAATTCACGCTCAAACGGTTGTTGGTGGTTGACAAAATATTCTTTAAAAATCCACGCTCAAAAGGTTGTTGGTGGTTGACAAAATATTCTTTAAAAATCCACGCTCAAAAGGTTGTTGGTGGTTGACAAAATATTCTTTAAAAATTCACGCTCAAAAGGTTGTTGGTGGTTGACAAAATATTCTTTAAAAATCCACGCTCAAAAGGTTGTTGACAAAATATTCTTTAAAAATCCACGCTCAAAAGGTTGTTGACAAAATATTCTTTAAAAATCCACGCTCAAAAGGTTGTTGGTGGTTGACAAAATATTCTTTAAAAATCCACGCTCAAAAGGTTGTTGGTGGTTGACAAAATATTCTTTAAAAATCCACGCTCAAAAGGTTGTTGGTGGTTGACAAAATATTCTTTAAAAATCCACGCTCAAAAGGTTGTTGGTGGTTGACAAAATATTCTTTAAAAATCCACGCTCAAAAGGTTGTTGACAAAATATTCTTTAAAAATCCACGCTCAAAAGGTTGTTGACAAAATATTCTTTAAAAATCCACGCTCAAAAGGTTGTTGACAAAATATTCTTTAAAAATCCACGCTCAAAAGGTTGTTGGTGGTTGACAAAATATTCTTTAAAAATCCACGCTCAAAAGGTTGTTGGTGGTTGACAAAATATTCCTTAAAAATCCACGCTCAAAAGGTTGTTGGTGGTTGACAAAATATTCTTTAAAAATTCACGCTCAAAAGGTTGTTGGTGGTTGACAAAATGTTCTTTAAAAATCCACGCTCAAAAGGTTGTTGGTGGTTGACAAAATATTCTTTAAAAATCCACGCTCAAAAGGTTGTTGGTGGTTGACAAAATATTCTTTAAAAATCCACGCTCAAAAGGTTGTTGGTGGTTGACAAAATATTCTTTAAAAATTCACGCTCAAAAGGTTGTTGGTGGTTGACAAAATATTCTTTAAAAATCCACGCTCAAAAGGTTGTTGGTGGTTGACAAAATATTCTTTAAAAATCCACGCTCAAAAGGTTGTTGGTGGTTGACAAAATATTCTTTAAAAATTCACGCTCAAAAGGTTGTTGGTGGTTGACAAAATATTCTTTAAAAATCCACGCTCAAAAGGTTGTTGACAAAATATTCTTTAAAAATCCACGCTCAAAAGGTTGTTGGTGGTTGACAAAATATTCTTTAAAAATCCACGCTCAAAAGGTTGTTGGTGGTTGACAAAATATTCTTTAAAAATCCACGCTCAAAAGGTTGTTGGTGGTTGACAAAATATTCTTTAAAAATCCACGCTCAAAAGGTTGTTGGTGGTTGACAAAATATTCTTTAAAAATCCACGCTCAAAAGGTTGTTGGTGGTTGACAAAATATTCTTTAAAAATCCACGCTCAAAAGGTTGTTGGTGGTTGACAAAATATTCTTTAAAAATCCACGCTCAAAAGGTTGTTGGTGGTTGACAAAATATTCTTTAAAAATCCACGCTTCAAAGGTTGTTGGTGGTTGACAAAATATTCTTTAAAAATCCACGCTCAAAAGGTTGTTGACAAAATATTCTTTAAAAATCCACGCTCAAAAGGTTGTTGGTGGTTGACAAAATATTCTTTAAAAATCCACGCTCAAAAGGTTGTTGGTGGTTGACAAAATATTCTTTAAAAATCCACGCTCAAAAGGTTGTTGGTGGTTGACAAAATATTCTTTAAAAATCCACGCTTCAAAGGTTGTTGACAAAATATTCTTTAAAAATCCACGCTCAAAAGATTGTTGACAAAATATTCTTTAAAAATCCACGCTCAAAAGGTTGTTGGTGGTTGACAAAATATTCTTTAAAAATCCACGCTCAAAAGGTTGTTGGTGGTTGACAAAATATTCTTTAAAAATCCACGCTCAAAAGGTTGTTGGTGGTTGACAAAATATTCTTTAAAAATCCACGCTCAAAAGGTTGTTGGTGGTTGACAAAATATTCTTTAAAAATCCACGCTCAAAAGGTTGTTGGTGGTTGACAAAATATTCTTTAAAAATCCACGCTCAAAAGGTTGTTGGTGGTTGACAAAATATTCTTTAAAAATCCACGCTCAAAAGGTTGTTGGTGGTTGACAAAATATTCTTTAAAAATCCACGCTCAAAAGGTTGTTGGTGGTTGACAAAATGTTCTTTAAAAATCCACGCTCAAAAGGTTGTTGGTGGTTGACAAAATATTCTTTAAAAATCCACGCTCAAAAGGTTGTTGGTGGTTGACAAAATATTCTTTAAAAATCCACGCTCAAAAGGTTGTTTGTGGTTGACAAAATATTCTTTAAAAATCCACGCTCAAAAGGTTGTTGGTGGTTGACAAAATATTCTTTAAAAATCCACGCTCAAAAGGTTGTTGGTGGTTGACAAAATATTCTTTAAAAATCCACGCTCAAAAGGTTGTTGGTGGTTGACAAAATATTCTTTAAAAATCCACGCTCAAAAGGTTGTTGGTGGTTGACAAAATATTCTTTAAAAATCCACGCTCAAAAGGTTGTTGGAGGTTGAAAAAATATTCTTTAAAAATCCACGCTCAACAGGTTGTTGGTGGTTGACAAAATATTCTTTAAAAATCCACGCTCAAAAGGTTGTTGGTGGTTGAAAAAATATTCTTTAAAAATCCACGCTCAAAAGGTTGTTGGTGGTTGAAAAAATATTCTTTAAAAAACCACGCTCAATGGTTTGTTGGTGGTTGAAAGAATATTCTTTAAAAATCCACGCTCAAAGTTTTGTTGATGGTTGAAAAAATATTCTTTAAAAAACCACGCTCAAAGTTTTGTTGATGGTTGAAAAAATATTCTTTAAAAAACCACGCTCAAAGTTTTGTTGATGGTTGACAAAATATTCTTTAAAAAACCACGCTCAAAGTTTTGTTGATGGTTGACAAAATATTCTTTAAAAATCCACGCTCAAAAGGTTGTTGGTGGTTGACAAAATATTCTTTAAAAATCCACGCTCAAAAGGTTGTTGGTGGTTGACAAAATATTCTTTAAAAATCCACGCTCAAAAGGTTGTTGGTGGTTGACAAAATATTCTTTAAAAATCCACGCTCAAAGGTTTGTTGGTGGTTGAAAAAATATTCTTTAAAAATCCACGCTCAAAGGTTTGTTGGTGGTTGACAAAATATTCTTTAAAAATCCACGCTCAAAAGGTTGTTGGTGGTTGACAAAATATTCTTTAAAAATCCACGCTCAAAAGGTCGTTGGTGGTTGAAAAAATATTCTCTAAAAAACCACGCTCAATGGTTTGTTGGTGGTTGAAAAAATATTCTTTAAAAATCCACGCTCAATGGTTTGTTGGTGGTTGAAAAAATATTCTTTAAAAATCCACACGTTCAAAGGTTTGTTGGTGGTTGAAAACATATTTTTTAAAAATCCACGTTCAAAGAATTGTTGGTGGTTGAAAGAATATTCTTTAAAAATCCACGCTCAATGGTTTTTTGGTGGTTGAAAAAATATTCTTTAAAAATCCACTCTCAAAGGTTTATTGGTGGTTGAAAGAATATTCTTTAAAAATCCACGCTCAAAGGTTTGTTGGTGGTTGAAAAATATTCTTTAAAAATCCACGCTCAAAGGTTTATTGGTGGTTGAAAGAATATTCTTTAAAAATCAACGCTCAAAGGTTTGTTGGAGGTTGAAAAATATTCTTTAAAAATCCACGCTCAAAGGTTTGTTGGTGATTGGAAAAATTTTCTTTTACAATACCCGTTTGTGGTCTTTCGGTGTTGGAAAAACTTCTTTGAAATCATGGTTTAAAACCTGTTTGAAACCCTCTTCACTAAACCCCAACATTATAATTAATGACTTCTCTCAATATAAAATGTTAATTGTTTTCGTGGTATTTTTCCCCAATTGAAGAAAACAATTAAACATTTATAATTTTTGTTCGAAATTTCTAAATAATAAATAAAACAACAGGATATAAAATTCAAAACATCAGGACAAGCATTTCAACCAAAAACATGTTGTTATCAATATGGCTAATAATCATAATAAGGTATATTATCCAATATATTTATCTGTGAGAATCAGGGATGGGATTTTAGGATTGTCAACGAACTAAATATTGTGTAAATATACATTTATACATGAAAATGTACTAAATGTTTTAGAGGTGTTTTAAAAAATGAAAATGTTTATCTTTCCCTATTATTTGAATGTACCTTTAAAACATTTTTGGTCAGTCCATCTCTGTAAAAAGACAGACAACATGATTAGCACAAATCCGCACATAATGACCTAAATTCTTTATGAAATAAAATTTATAATTTAATTCTTGTTTTTCATTGGTAATTGGGCACACATACATTCCCAAATGTGCCTACATATGTGCATATCTACATATAAACCACACACACATCCATCCTCTCACACATTGGTGATTTGATAAATTGTTTAGTTTTATACTTTAATAGATGTCGTGATATGAACACTAAAAGTGATTAATGATACTGGCCTTATAGCCAAAGCCGTGAATGGAGCCACAGCGGCAACCAACCGAACCGACCGACCGGCGAATCAACCAAACATACAACATACTAGATTATATATTGAACATTTACTTTTTATGATGACACTTTAGATTACCCAAAAATTATATAATTCCGAGTAACAACTCTAACCAAATCCTAGTTTAAAACACAAATGCTCGAACACACACACACTCACACCAACTAAACCAAATGCCTAGAAAAAATGATAACCGCCAGAATAATGATGATGTTGACGTTGATTTAAGACTATGATTATGCGATTTTTAACACATAAGAAGTGGATTTTTATGATGCCGTAAAAAAAGAAATTTAAAAATTTTAAATTTGGCATATACCAAAGGAGTTGTAGATTTTATATGAAAGACTTTCTATATCTCTATAAAATAAGTCCTTATTAATGTATTCTATAGATGAAAAATCTTCATTAAAATTCAAAGCAAATGGTTAGATGGTGTTGAAAAATGGTCTTTAAAACTTCTCGCTTAATGGTCAGAGGGTGTTCGAAAAGATCATCTTCAATGCATAATGGTCAGATGGCGCTAAAAAAACCCTGATTTAAAACTACACGCTTAATGGTCAAATGGTGCTTGAAAAATCTTCTTCTTTTTGCTTTTCATTATCAGGACAGTAGTTGTCATTTCACCGTTGAAAGTTGTGTGTCGCTCGGGGGTTTAACTTCGTGGCTTTGTAAGACTGACCAGTTAAAGATACTCAAGTACCACCACAAGAAGAATACTATCCTTTTTCTCTTCCACCTGAAAACCAACCTAATCTCTTCACGTCAAGGTCTCATTTTTATTGGCAAAAACTCCGAGCATGCATTCCGTCTCGAGTTTGCAGCCACATATTTTGACGTACACCGCCGCTTTGCTCAGATGAGGGATTTAACCCTTTCTTCCCAAGGAGTTACAATACTGCTGTGTCCCCGAGAGGCTCTCGGCGAGTGCAGTAGTATTCTCAAACGTGTTCAAGTGGTACATTATTGGCCGCCCCTTAAGCTTACTCTTGATAATAGGTATTGATCCAGCCACTTGTCGGATGTGGTCGTATAGTCTGTCGTTGACCATATTTTCAAGGGTGCCGGCCTCTCTACTGGTTTCGAACATCGAATAACGTGGTTAGTTCCTGTATTGCCTCTTTGATACCTTGGCGTAAGCTGTTAAGGATGACTTTCCAGTTTTCGCTTCCATCTTCCACCTGTAGAAGGTCGCGTATTCAGAATATCCAGACTTTCAATAAAATAGGCGGGCTCACCTTCTGTGTGTGTCACCCTATACAAAGAGATATTGGGACAGATCCCTATGCGTGTGTCTTCATACATAGTTCCGCAGTGTTCTGCTTTCGCAAGACCTTATCCTCTTCGCCGCATCCGAAGTTTTCGAACTCGCTGTTTCCTATCATGAGCTTTGCGATGCTCTGGTAAACTTCTTCTTTAGGGGGATCTACACAACGGTAGGGTCATTCCTAGTCTCTGATGATTGGGCATTTTTTTTTTTTTTTTTGAAAAATTCCACGCCTTTGCTAATGGAGGACTGATTAAAATGTTTTTACGAAATTCGTTGAAATTGGCTATGGAGGACTGAATAAAATTGTTGGAATAACTCTTTCAATTTTTTCTTTCAAATCTGTTTTTGAAAAAATGATTAATGATTAAAATTTTTTGAAAAAAAAACTTTCTTTTTTTTTTGGTTAAAATTCTTGCCTTGGCTAATGGAGGTCTGATTAAAAATTTTTTGGAAAAATCGCTATTTTTGTTTTTTGTAAAAAATCCACGTATTGGCTAATGCACGACTGACCAAAAATTTTTGAAATTTGTTCAAATATTTTTTGAAAAATTTCAATGTTTAAAAAAAAAAATTGGAAAAACTCTTTCAAATTTGTTTTTAAAAAATCAACGCTTTAGCTAATGATTAAAATTTTTTGAAAAAAATCTTTTCAATTTTTTTGATAATATTTTTGTCTATGCTAATGGAGGTCTGATCAAAATTTTTTTGGAAAAACTCTTGTAAAAAATGCAAATCTTGACTAATGCAGGACTAACCAAAATTTTTTGAAATTTGTTCAAACAATTTTTGAAAAATTTCACGCCTTGAGCAATCTAATTACAAATTAAAAAAAAAATCTTTTAAAAAAGTTTTGGAAAAACTCTTTCAAATTTGTGTTTGAAATAATCCACACTTTGGCTAATGATTACAATTTAAAAAAAAAATCTTTGAATTTTCTTTTTTTTTTGTTAAAATTCTCGCCTTGGCTAATCAATTTTTTTTTTTTTTTGTAAAAAATCCACTTCTCTTCTAATGCAGGACTGACTGACTAAATTTTTTGGAAATTTGTTCAAAAAATTTTTGAAAATTTTAATGGCTTGGGTAAACTAATTACAAATTTTTGAAAAAAAATTTTTCAAAAAATTTTTTCGCCTTGGCTTATGGAGGTCTGATCAAAAATTTTTTTGGAAATATCTTTATTTTATTTTTTTTGTTTTTTTTTTTGTAAAAAAACCACGTCTTGTATAATGCTGTACTGTCCAAAAATTTTTTAAATTTGTTCACAAAATTTCTGAAAAATTTCAATATTTCAAAAAAAAAATTTTCCACGCTTTGTATAATGATTAAAATTTTTTGAAAAATCTTTCCAATTTTTTGGTTTCAATTCTCGCCTTGGCTAATCAAAAAATTTTTGGAAAAGTCTCTATTTTTTGTAAAAAATCCACGTCTTTGCTAATGGAGGACTGACGAAAAATTTTTGAAATTTGTTCAAAAAATTTTTGAAAAATTTCACGCCCTTGGTAAACTTATTACAACTTTTTGAAAAAAAAAAAATCTTTCAAAAAAAGTTTTGGAAAAACTTTTTCAAATTTGTTTTTGAAAAAATCCACGCTTTTTGGAAAAATCTCTCTATTTGTTTGTAAAAAATCCACTTCTTGGCTAATGAAAGTGGCTAATCTAATGGAGGACCGATTGAAAAAAAAAATCTTTAAAAAATATTTTGGAAAAAAAGCTTTGAAAAAATGCAAGCCTTTCCTAGTTATATGGTTAAAAAATTTTTGAAAAAAACCCTCGACTTTGGGTCTGCAGGTCTGATCAAAAATGTGTGAAAAGTCTTTCAAAAAATAAACGCCTTAGCTTCTGTAGTTCTGATAAAAAAAAAATATCCACTCCATAGCTTTTGGAAGTCCTATTAACATTTAACAAATTCCACGCCTTGACTTCTGCAGGTCTGATTAAAATTTTCTATTAAAAAATCCGAAATTGTCAAAAAAATTTTTTTAAATTTCTACGACTTGGCTTCAGGAGGCATGATTAAACATTTTTAACAATCTCCGAAAAAATCCAAAATTGTTGAAAAATATGTTTGACAAATTATGCGCCTGTCTGATTAATTTTTTTATACCCTACACCACAATGTGGAAAGGGTATTATAAGTTTGTTTTGGAAAAAATTCATGTAACACCGTGAAATATTCGTCGGAGACCCCCAATGTGGTATACCAATCTTCATATCTCGGCGAGATAAAGCGATTTTGAGATGTGTGTCCGTCCGTCCGTCCGTCCGTGTCCGTCTGTCCATTATAAATTGTAATCAAACTCCAGGCCGCAATTATGGACCGATCGTCACGAAATTTGGTATGGAGGTCGGTTTCACATCAGAATAGATCGCTATTTTAATTGGTGATGATCGTGAAATATTTAGCGGTTGAAGTGGACCAAAAACATAATTTTTAGCCGATTTTGTAGCTGCTCTGTAGGTCGCAATAATAGCCCGATGGCCTCGAAAATTCGAACAAGGTAACAGTATATGACAAAGAAGATGCTTGCAATTTGAGATGGCGATCGGATGATGTTTAGAGGGTTAAATGGACCATAACTTTTGTGTGAAAATTGTGAAAATTTTGTATATACCGGCTATATCTTTATTCCTGGAAGACACATTCCACCCACGTAAGTAATATTTGGAAGACCACCTCTTGCCCTTTCCATTGATGCGAATTATATTGATTTACACGGTCAGATAACAGAGTTACAGCCTAATATCCATTTGTAATAGCCAGTTTTTTGCTTGAAGTGTAATCATAAGCACACTAGAGGTCGCAATTATAGCTCAATAGTCACGAAATTTTGCACGAGGTAAGGGTTTAGGTCGAAGAAGATGCCTACAATTTTGGATGATGATCCGATATTATTTAGTGGGTGAAATGGACCATTACTTTTTTATGAAAAATATAAAAATTTTATTTTTAGTCCATATTATTATTCCTGGATGGCATATACCGGCAAAGTAGCCTACATATGGAAAAATAAATACTGATATTTCCCCAGATGCAAATTGCAATAATGTGTCTGCTAGATAACGGGCCTACTGCCTTATATATAATGGGTTTTGTGTATAGAAGCACAATTTCCTCTCATACTACAAATTGTTTGAATCATGACAAAGAAATTTTCAGATCAGTTGTCCAATTGAACTTTTATACAAATATTGCAGCATGGGGTCGCTTCGCCACCTATTTTATACCCTCAGCCTTTAGATTAATACAAAATATACAAAATACGACCAAAGATGTGCCCATCGAAAAAATGGTTTTAGACCCCATGTATGTTTGCACGAAATTCGTTTCAAACTGTTTGGAGTCGATTTAGCCCTGTCCGTTCATCTGTCTCTCACTGTCTAGCTGGTTGGTGCGCACGATAACTCCCTAACGGATCTACCGATTCGAACCAAATTTTGCACTTCGTAATTTTTTGCCCAAACTTAGTTTAATTTCGAATATGGGCTATATCGGTTCACTCCTTTGGGCACCTCCCCCACAAAAGTTCAAAATTTTTCTGAAAAATTGTGTGAACGATAACTCTCGAAGCGCGAAATCGATTTGGTCCAAATTTTCCATATATTATTATTCCTTCCAGATATAGATCGGGTAAGACTTCATCTACATCTTCGAGTACCTCCCACACAAAGTTTTGAAAAGTGAAATTTAAGAGTCCTATCGAATCGTTTTGATTTTTTTTAGGAAATTGCCCATGCGGCCCCCTTCACGATGCACAGTGTATGGAGAAAGTGGCCAAAAATATTTAGAGTGTAAAAATCAATCCAATACGCCGGTTACAGCTTTGTGCTACTGCGAAGAGTGTTTTAAGAAACCAGGAGCGTAACATTCTCCCCCCTTTCCCCTCTGGAGGGGGTATATGGTAAGAATTGTTTAATGATGTTAATACAAACTGACATATACAAAGGTCCCGATTATCTTATGATGCAAAATAGGCTTGGGGAAACAAAACCATCTCCAAAACAACACAAAATCCAACCAATTTAGCGGATTAAAAAAATCAAAATTTTTGTCTGAAAATTGGTAAAGTTTTTAATATAGATCTTATAGCGCTCTTCCTGAAAGGTACATACCGCCAACGTAAGACAAATTTGGAAGGAGATTTCTTCATCTTGCCACTGATGCCAATTATGTTAATGTACGTGGTCAGATAACATAGTTATACACAAATATGTCCATAGAAACCCTATTCTAGGGCAGCTTTAGTCAGCGACCCACAATTCATAGTCTGGCACTAGATGGCAGTTGATTATAATACTGAATAATCTTAAACCCATTACCTACTTTGGAAAATTATTCCCGAGGTAGGCACTGGTGGGCATCATGACTAAAACCTTATGTCAAATTTAAGTATATGATCGAATTGGCCTTACAAAATACACTAAGAAAATATGAGGCTAACTAGAATTCCACAACACGCTTAAACACTATTCTTATACCCTCAGCCTATAGGCTAAAGAGGTTATTTACAGTTTGATACGACCAAAAATGTGCCTCATCGAAATAATGGTTTTAGACCCCAAGTATGTTTGTACGATATCCGTTTCAGACAATTTTGAGTAGATCTAGCAATGTCCGTCCGTCTGTCTGTCTGTCTGTCCGTCCGTCTGTCTGTCTGGCTGGCTGGTGCGCACGATAACTCTCGAACGGATCAATCGATTCGGTTCAAATTTTGGGTACCGAATTATTTTGTCCAGATTCGATTTAAGTTCGAAGATGGGCCATATAGGTCCACTCCTTCAGGTACCTCCCCCACAAATGTTCAACAATTGTCGCAAAACTTGTGCGCACGATAACTCTTGTAGGGAATAACCGATTTGGTCCATACTTTGCACATCGTGTAATTTCTACCAAACTTAGAAGAGGTTTCAATATGGACTCAATCGGTCTACTCCTTCGTGTACCTCCCACACAAAATTTCGGAAAAGTTCAGTTTAGGACCTGGTCTCGAATCGCTTTGATTTTTGTTTACGTAAGTTGTATTCGCTGTCCTTTATACGACGCTGTAAGTTTTATTAGGGGCAAGTCCATACTTCCTGAGGAAATAGCCTGAAAGTTACAAAAAGCCCTATGACACCGTGTGCAATGGTTGGAGCGCAAAATAACCCTCGAACGGATCTGCCGATTCGGTCCAAAATTTAGCTTTCTTAATATTTTGTCCAAACTTAGTTCAGGTTCAAAGATGGATTATATCGGTCCACTCCTTCCGGTACCTCCCCCACAAAAGTTCGAAAATGTTCGGAAAATTTGTGCGTACGATAACTCTTGAAGGAAGTTATCGATTTGGTCATTACTTCGCACATTATGAAATTTCTTCCAGACTTAGATGAGGTTCCAATATGGACTCAATCGGTGAACTCCTTCGAGTACCTCCCACACAAAATTTCGGAAAAGTTCAGTTTAGGACCTGCTCACGAATCGCCTTGGTTTTTGTTGTAACATATTGTATTCACTGTCCCCTATACGAAGGTACAAGTTTCCTCAGGAGCAAGTCCATACTTCCTGAAAAATAGCCTGAAAGTTGAAAACAAACCCTATGACACCATGTTGGTGGAAGCGCAAGATAATTCTAGAACAGAAATGCCGATTCCGGCCAAAATTTGGCCTTCGTAATATTGTTTCCAAACTTAGTTTAAGTTCGTAGATAAGCCATATCGGTCCACTTCTTCAGGTACCTACCCCACAAAAGTTCAAAAATATTCGGAAAAATTGTGCGCACGATAACTCTTGAGGAAGTTATCGATTTGGTCATTACTTCGCACATTATGAAATTTCTTCCAGACTTAGATGAGGTTCCAATATGGACTCAATCGGTGATCTCCTTCGAGTACCTCCCACACAAAATTTCGGAAAAGTTCAGTTTAGGACCTGCTCACGAATCGCCTTGGTTTTTGTTGTAACATATTGTATTCACTGTCCCCTATACGAAGGTTCAAGTTTCCTCAGGAGCAAGTCCATACTTCCTGAAAAATAGCCTGAAAGTTGAAAAACAAACCCTATGACACCATGTTGGTGGAAGCGCAAGATAATTCTAGAACAGAAATGCCGATTCCGGCCAAAATTTGGCCTTCGTAATATTGTTTCCAAACTTAGTTTAAGTTCGTAGATAAGCCATATCGGTCCACTCCTTCAGGTACCTACCCCACAAAAGTTCAAAAATATTCGGAAAAATTGTGCGCACGATAACTCTTGATGGGAGTGACCGATTTGGTCCATACTTTACACATTCTCATAATATCTACCAGATATAGATCAGGTTCGAGTATGGAATATATTTGTCCATCCCGTACCTCCCACACAAAATTTTGGATAAGTTCACTTTAAGACCTGCTATTGAATCACTTTGATTATTGTTGAAGCAACTTACATTCGCTGCCTCAATTACGATGGTAAAAGTTATTTCAGGGGCAAGTCCATACTTCTTGAGAAAACAGCCCGAAGGGTGTAAAAACCCCCTATGGCACCCCATGGTCTATGTCGGTCCATTCCTTTAAGTACCTTTTCGGCAAAAATTTTGAACTTTAATCCTAATCAACATTTTTGTCGGTTCATACGACCAAAATTTTGAAACCCCCTAAATACATAAGTTTTTTGTGAAAAAAAAGTGTTTCAATTTGCCAATGCTGAAGGTATATCTCTGTCGGCAAAGCCGACTGATACTTTTTTACTTGTTTAATGAAAATTAAGCTATTACCCCCTCCTTCAATATCCACTATAATATTTTGCTATACGTATTAGTTTCGCGATATTTTGAATATATTTACTTGCACATAAAATATAGGTTGAACTCTCAACAAAAAATATTAGTCAAATGTTCCGACTTTTGAAGCTATTCTTAAGAAGATCGCGTTCGAATGGAACAAAAACTAATATATTTTAAAAAAGGTTCATGTCATAGCTATCAAAGTTGCCAGATGTTGTACCAAAATTTTGACATTCATTTTTTTTATTTTTGGCCAATGCATGGATCCACTGTGCGATGGTACAATTGCAATGACAAGTTCATACCTCCAGAGATTATGGCCGAAAAGGTCCAAGAACCCTGAAAAACAAACAAGAAAACTAACTAAAATGGCAAATCCGCAAGATAACTCTCAAGGGGATTTTCTGATTGGTCCAAACTTTGCAAATTATTTGAATTTCTATTCATTATTTGTTATTTCTATCGGTATATATGTATGATATGTATATAACAACAATGAACTGAAAATCACAAAACTGCGTGCATTACCAAGTATATGTGAGGACGATAGATCTTCAATAAACCCACAATCAATGTAAATTTTCCAATTTTGGCATAATGTTTAGAAATGTATAATTTATATAATTGTTCCACAAATATCCCAGTAGGGACAAGGGAGGCTTATCTTATACCAATGGATTCATGTTATGTCACTGATATGTGACATATTTTTTATCGCCGAATCCTAAAGGCATATCCTAAGTTGCCACTTGTAGAAAGTTTTTCATGGCTGAAATACTCAGGAAATATCGGCAGCATTACAAAGGGGTATTATGCCACCGTTGAAAGTTTGATGTGGCCAGGCGTGGGAATCATACCCGGACAGTCAGCGTGCAAAGTGGTTGCACATAGCTAATTCCTAGAAGTTGTGGTGTAGGGTATCACATGGTCGATCCCGTCCGGCTATAGCCTTTGCTTACTTGTTTTTTTTTTGGAAAATCTACATCTTGGCAACTGATTACAATTTTTTTCAATAAAGAAAAAATCTTCGATTGTATGTGTGTGTATTGAAAAAGGTTTCTATGAAGACAAGAGCCACTAGGCTGACTTAATAGTAAAACGGCTTCAAAAATACTTCACAACTGCAAATTTGCAATAAGTTTATTATATATACAAGTTTTCAAACTTAGCCTTTGTCTAGCACCACAGCTAAATATGCCTGATGAGCTGAACTAAACCACCAGCGAAACGATCGTAGCAAATTGTTTGGATGTCTGTGTCGCTAGATATCACTTTTTCAATACAAAACTCCTTAGGTCATGAAAGCTCAATTAATTCAATTAAATAAAACGCTCACAAATAAATGACCTTCGTCCTAATAAGACAACAATTAAATAAAAAATTCATAGCATGAGCCCTGCTGCCCAGGCTGAGGTTTGAACCTGGGTTCTCTCCAACAAACAAATAATGTTGTCGAGGTCTTAGCGTCCTAAGCCACTGCCAATCTATCAAACATCCGAACTGGAAGGCGTTTCAATTGATGAAGAAAAAAATCTTCGATTGTATGAGTGTGTCTTGAAGAAGGATTCTATGGAGACGAGTTGAAGTTAGATGTGTATGGACTTCGCTAGATATCACTTTTTCAATACAAAACTCCTTAGGTCATGGAAGGTCGATTGTATGTGTGTGTCTTGAAGACGGATTCTATGGAGACGAGTTGAAGTTAGATGTGTATGGACTTCGCTAGATATCACTTTTTCAATACAAAACTCCTTAGGTCATGAAAGATCAATTAAAAAAAATCTGATAATATTTTTGGAAAAAAAATAATTCCAAAAATCTTTGGACCGTTCCCGTGTGTCATCATGTCCTATTCCCCCGATTCATATTGGCGACATTTTTTTAAGTGAATTTATTAAATATCTTTAGTTCATACAAATTTTAGTATAAATATTTTATTTATTTATTTATTTACTCAATTGAGCACATTACCCAAAAACAAAACTCCTCCGACGATTAAATTTATATTGCAGAACAAAAAAACAAGAATACACTTAAAACAGTACACAGCAATAAACAATAATATCAATTGTATTTTTTAATTAAGAAAACAACGGCAACAATCATATACCCATGGTTTACATCATCACCATCCTCAGGTAGCTGAGTGGTGGATAATTGTGGAAATAATAACACATTTTTGATATTTCCTCTTTACAATGGCCATTGGCAATGATTAAGGTCGTTAAAATCTCACTTTACTTCACTCTCACATACACACTCACAGCTAGGCCATTTTCGTTTATTGTAAATAATTTATATCTCTTCATTAACATTTAACCACAACACCACTTTAATTATTTCCCCGGCCCCACTGCAAATAAGAACAGCATTTTAAGTGGATAAGTGTATGGCTAAGGTTGTTGTTGGTGGTGATGGTCGTTGCAAAAAAACCGTTTGTAGAAACAACTACAAAAAATTATATCAATAAAGCAAGAGAAGGATAGAAGCGATTCGGCTAGGTCAATTTCATGTGTTTTTGTGGTAATCTGTTTTTAAAGTGGCCCTGTTTGGGGGTTTTTGTTTTTATTTTTACACCGCATTGGCCGTTGAAAAATGCCAAGGGAGAAGAACGGGATGAGTGGCCAATGTTTGATATGAGTGGTTTGTTGGTCAATGGACCAACCATTTGTTGTTGATTTATTCATTTTTAACACCCATTGAAGTCAAGGCTCAGAAAGCTTTAAGAAACTACCAAGGTAGAGATGAGGGCAAAGCCGAATGAACGATTGAAAAAAGAACTTAAATTGTGAGGTCATGTTCTTCAAATATTTAGACTTTATTTTATATATTTTTGAGGGCCTTATCTGTGTGTGTGAGTATTTGTGTGTGTGTGTTTTTTTGGACATGAATGATATTTACATTTTGAATTGCTTGTGTGCCTGTTTGGTTGGTTTGCTTGCATGGTTGGTTATTTACAATAAATGCAACCATTGGACCGGCCAACCAACCAACCGTTTATCCATCTATCACATCTAGAAAACTTGAGGAAAATTGGACAATAGTGGAGTTTATTTTCTTCTTCAATAGCTTTTACTTTTTACTATCCTGCATGCCTGCCTGCATCGTTGTCTGTATTTTAACACATTCTTAATGTGGAGCAAATTTGTTTGATGACACCTCACAAGGACCAAGAAAAACCCCAAGCAAGACACACGCACATACTAATAAATGCCATATTGAATAAAGGAACAACAAGAAAGAAGAAACATTTTCAAACCAAACCACCAAAGGCAAACAAAACTGTTAGAATTTGAGTTAAAAAGGAAGAAAAAGGCAATACATTTATGATGATGGCACTGACACAATATTAAAGCCATTGCCAACAACAATTGCAACACTGTCTTAACATTTATTTAAAAATGACAAACTGAATGAAATAGAAAATGGTAGCCCTCCTTCCATACATTCATAAAATTATACGGATGGAATAATAGATGATTCTGATGATGGGTGCGTATGATTAATAGTCATTTTAATGGTGTAACTCATACGTCATGTTGTAAAAACACATTATCGCACATTACTTCGTTTTACTATAGCGAAATGGCGATGTAGATAATAGAGTTGGGCAATCTCGTTCAATTGAACGATCCGGATCACTATCTTGTTCCATGGACACCGGTAATTTCATTGACAAAACTGCGTATACTTACTTTCACACGTTGATTTTTATGATGTTACTCATTCGTCTTTGAGCGAGGACAGTTATCCGGATCGTTCAATTGAACGAGATTTCCTAACTCTAGTAGATAATCAAGTAGAGTGTGTTAAGACACACAAGAATTTTCAATAACCTCAAAAGATTTTTAAGGAATATTTTTTCAAGCACCAAGAGACCTTTAAGGGGAGTACACATTATCATTCAAAACTGACAGTCAACTTACTTTTAGGACAATTTTCCGGCAAATAACAACTTTTATTTAGCTAAAAGCGTTTGAAATACAATATTTACGGTATTATTTAGAGATTACAAAAGAAATTTTTCAGTTAGGCTTTGATATTTACGAAATAGACCTCGATGACTGTCAGTTTTGCTTGTCAATGTGTACTATACTTTAAGCGTGGATTTTTAAGGGATATTTTTCAAGCACCAAGAGACCTTTAAGTGTGGAGTTTTAAAGAATATTTTTTCAAGCACCAAGAGACCTTTAAAAGTGGATTTTTATGGAATATTTTTTTAAGCACCAAGAGACCTTTAAACGTGGACTTTTAAGGAATATTTTTTCAGCACCAGGAGACCTTTAAACGTGGATTTTTAAGGAATATTTTTCAAGCACCAAGAGACCTTTAAGCGTGAATTTTTAAGGAATATTTTTTCAAGCACCAAGAGACCTTTAAGCGTGGATTTTTAAGGAATATTTTTTCAAGCACCAAGAGACCTTTAAACGTGGATTTTTAATGAATATTTTTCAAGCACCAAGAGACCTTTAAGCGTGGATTTTTAAGGAATATTTTTTCAAGCACAAAGAGACCTTTAAGCGTGGATTTTTAAGGAATATTTTTTCAAGCACAAAGAGACCTTTAAGCGTGGATTTTTAAGGAATATTTTTTCAAGCACCAAGAGACCTTTAAGCGTGGATTTTTAAAGAATATTTTTTCAAGCACCAAGAGACCTTTAAACCTGGATTTTTATGGAATATTTTTTTAAGCACCAAGAGACCTTTAAACGTGGATTTTTAAGGAATATTTTTTCAGCACCAGGAGACCTTTAAACGTGGAATTTTAAGGAATATTTTTCAAGCACCAAGAGACCTTTAAACCTGGATTTTTATGGAATATTTTGTCAAGCACCAAGAGACCTTTAAACCTGGATTTTTATGGAATATTTTTTTAAGCACAAAGAGACCTTTAAGCTTGGATTTTTAAGGAATATTTTTTCAAGCAACAAGATACCTTTAAGCGTGGATTTTTAAGGAATATTTTTTCAACACACAAAGAGACCTTTAAGCGTGGATTTTTAAGGAATATTTTTTCAACACACAAAGAGACCTTTAAGCGTGGATTTTTAAGGAATATTTTTTCAAGCACCAAGAAACCTTTAAGCGTGGATTTTTAAAGAATATTTTTTCTAGAACCAAGAGACCTTTAAGCGTGGATTTTTAAAGAATATTTTTTCTAGAACCAAGAGACCTTTAAGCGTGGATTTTTAAGGAATATTTTTTCAAGCACCAAGAAACCGTTAAGCGTGGATTTTTAAAGAATATTCTTCAAACACCAAGAAACCTTTAAGAGTGGAATTTTAAGGAATCTTTTTTCAAGCACCAAGAAACTGTTAAGCGTGGATTTTTAAAGAATATTCTTCAAACACCAAAAACCTTTAAGCGTGGAATTTTAAGGAATATTTTTTCAAGCACCAAGAAACCGTTAAGCTTGGATTTTTTAAGAATATTTTTTCAGTCACCGAAAGAACTTTAAGCGTGGATTTTTTAAGAATATTTTTTTCAGTCACCGAAAGAACTTTAAGCGTGGATTTTTTAAGAATATTTTTTCAGTCACCGAAAGAACTTTAAGCGTGGATTTTTTAAGAATATTTTTTCAGTCACCGAAAGAACTTTAAGCGTGGATTTTTTAAGAATATTTTTTCAGTCACCGAAAGAACTTTAAGCGTGGATTTTTTAAGAATATTTTTTCAGTCACCGAAAGAACTTTAAGCGTGGATTTTTTAAGAATATTTTTTCAGTCACCGAAAGAACTTTAAGCGTGGATTTTTTAAGAATATTTTTTCAGTCACCGAAAGAACTTTAAGCGTGGATTTTTTAAGAATATTTTTTCAGTCACCGAAAGAACTTTAAGCGTGGATTTTTTAAGAATATTTTTTCAGTCACCGAAAGAACTTTAAGCGTGGATTTTTTAAGAATATTTTTTCAGTCACCGAAAGAACTTTAAGCGTGGATTTTTTAAGAATATTTTTTCAGTCACCGAAAGAACTTTAAGCGTGGATTTTTGAGAAATATTATTTCATGCAACAGGAGACCTTTAAGCGTGTTTATTATGGAATATTTTGTTAAGCACCAAGAGACATTTAAGCGTGGATTTTTAAGGAATAATTTTTCAAGCACCAGGAAACCTTTAAGCGTGTTTTTTTAGGGAATATTCTTTCAAGCGTGGATTTTTAAGGATTTTTTTTCCAGCACCAAGAGACGTTTATGTGTGTATTTTTAAGGAATATTTTTTTTAAACTCCAAGAAACCATTAGGCCTACATTTTTAGGGAATATTTTTTCAAGCACCTAGAACCCTTTAAGCGTGGATTTTTAAGGACCTTTAAGCGTGGATTTTGAAGGAATAGTTTTGCAAGAGTGGATTTTCAAAGAATATTTTCTTAAACACCAAGATACCTTTTAACGTGGATTTTAAGGAATATTTTCTCAAACACCAAAATACCTTTTAGCGTGAAATGTTAAGGAATATTTTTTTAAGCACCTAGAGAACTTTTAGCGTGGATTTTTAAGGAAGATTTTCCCAGACTTATCCCTTTCTGGAACACGAAAAACTATAACATTGTGCAAAAAGCTTGTAACATAAACAACCCAGCAAAATAAATTGGAAGTAGTGCAATGTGGACTAGTTCTGTCACGGCATGTTTTGATGCAGTTCAAACGGAGTCGTGAAAAAGTCCTCACATTTTAACCGCATTTGGATGCAATCCAAAGAATCACATCCACTTGTCACATTTTAACAACATCCGGATGCAGTTCAACGGAGTCGTGAAAAAGGCACTCCAATTCCTCACAATTTAACAGCATCCGGATGCAGTCCAAACGGAGTCGTGAAAAAGGCACTCCGTTCGCTACATTTTATTAGCAGTTGTTAGAGATCCCTATATGTACATAAATCAGATTGTACATCTCTACAGGCAGCGGCTTTCATTTTCCAAAAAGAGATAAGCGTGTTAACATGTCCAAACATTTGTTAATACAAACTAAATAATATTTAATATTTAAATAATATTTAATTTGTGAACATTTTTCCGGCAACTCACCAGAAGAAAATTTCCGAATGGAGTGCTGTTGGAGTACGTGTCGAAATCTTAACTGGTGATGTGAAGACAACCCATTTAGCAAATGAAGCAAAAACAGTTCAGCTTGGAACAAAGCGGAGGAAACACGCATGTTTGCGATTGAATTCAATGGAGAATTTTCATAATTTGTGTTAATGTAATAAAGTTCTTAATATTTTTGTTTTGCACAAATAATAAATGCATTTTATTTGTTCTGGCATATTTTGTAATGGCTTGCACAATTTCCGCAGAATGCCTGTACCAAACACGTGCTTTGGACCTCCTCCTATTCTACCCCAAAGGGTTAGTTAAAATGCAATGCCAAAGGGTCAGTTAAAATGCAGTGCCAGAGGGTCAGTTAAAATGCAGTGCAAAAGGGTTAGTTAAAATGCAATGCCAAAGGGTCAGTTAAAATGCAGTGCCAAAGGGTTAGTTAAAATGCAGTGCTTTGGAGTGCATCTTTCAGTAGTCACGCTCTTGTAAAAATCATCAGTGAAAATGCATAATTTGATGCACATCCAGATCACTTGTACATATCATTTAACTGCATCTTTGGAGGCAAACATTTTGCTGGGAACCAACACCACAGAATGTGATCAATGTGATGGCGGTGGTGCTGTTGACACGTTGATGACGATGACTGTAACTCATAAATTCATAAAAATTCATTTGCAATTATATATGGTTGGCTGTTTTCGCCTGCCACAACACCACCATAATTACCACTTTTTATAACCGTTTCTATTAAGGTAGAAGCTTCTAAAGGAGCTCATCTTATGTTGCTTTTACTTTCAGCAGTGCACAAAACAGCAAGAATTACAAAGCTTTCGTTGTTGTTACAATCCTTGTTTGTATTTTAGTTAAAATTTTTTTCCGTTTTTTTTTCTGAGCAAATACCTAACAAATTGTATTGGGGTAAACTTTTTTGCTTTTTGCATCGTTATTCAGTTTTATGTCTTTTATACAGAAGACTTTATTTCTTGTCAAAAAAGTCAAGTTAGCTAGTTTTCTAAGAAAAAACGTGCTTCGTTGTTTCCAAGCATTTGCCAACCGGACTCATTCCCCAATGGCCTTTACTTGGATTTAAAGCATCAAATTTCATTTGTCTCTAAAAACATTTGTCGCAACTTTATAAAACAGTCAAAGTTCAAACGAAAACTAAATTCATTCAAACATTTATATGGCGAATACAAAAATCCCCAAAAATCTCTTTGCATATTTATACATTTTGAAACCATTACATTTGTCGCAGCAGTTTTCCGCTTACTCATTGAAATATCAAAATTTAAATTGACTTTTTCTTGGGCTATTAGTTACAAAAGTTTAGTTAACGAGAGTAAGAGAGGGAATGAATTGGCTTGGAAGAGGGGAAGGGTTAGTAAAGTTTTTTTTTTTAATTTTAATAAATCTGCTCTTTGATGGTTCTTCTTAACTTATTAATGCCTAAGATATGGATATTTATTGGTTATTTATTTAGCCACAAAACTTTTGAATGTCATTGTCATGGAAAGAATGCCAAGGGTTTATGTGCCGAGACCCTGAATCTCCTTCTGCCAAAATTGTTTTTTTTTTCGTTCATCTGTTAAGAATTATTTCAAGTATTTAAGCGGTGTCATCAATATTTTCCCTATATCGAATATAGACATCATCATATCGAGCGTAGTCTAGCCATGTGATAAATGTGGACGATTGGCTTTAATGATATCTGCGACTGCTTCTGTGTGATTGATATTCGAACCTGTAGCGTAAGACTTCTTATTATATATCGCATGGCATGGCTGAACGGAGGAGTCCTATCCACCATACGGTGTTTAGGATGACTCTCACGGTAACACCCCAGAAAGTACCCTTACCGCAATGAACATGGATTTTTAAAGAATTTTTTTCCAATGTCCCTCAAAGCAATAATTGTTGATTTTTTTCTGGCGCGATGTGGCTGCATAGCGACAAGTTGAGAACATAGCCGATATTCCCAAACTTCCGGCTCCCATAGCTGTTTGAGCATTACAGTGCTAAATGCTTTGGATGATTTAGTTTTAGAAATTTGGTCGAGTATTTGACCAGCAGGTATATAGGGAACGGCTGCTCTAATGGTGCAACTCTAGATGATCTGGTCACTTGTTACGTTTGTGCACGCAAACCAACCTATTACTTTCAGTGTCAGCTCCCTATTTCCGAAGTCACTGGTGCTGGAAAATATGGTCTCATATCGGGTATTCGACCTCAGGTATACAGCAAACGGCTGCAGCTTTGATGATGATCACAAGGTTGAACTTGCATTCCCTCTCCTTTCTGTAGGTTGTGTGCTTGTAGCAGTACCTTTCCCAAAAGATGCCAAGCCACCCATATTTGTTACAGAGATTTTCTCGCGATTACTGGATGACTACGAGTTGTGACTCAAAGAAAGATAACTTATCCTAAACTAACCAAGAAATGATTTAGGCCCTGCACTGTAACTTTATATTTATTTCCGACTTCTTCCATATTTGCTGGGAAAAATCCATAGTCAGTTTTTTGTCCGCCAAAAACTTAATTTTTTCCGAATGCAGGTGTTAATACTATTCCGGTCCGAACTGGTCATATAACAAGTTATATACCAGTTTTTCGCAGAATATGATGATCATCCGAAATATGTGGTTTATTTCGTGTTTTTAATTTCTTATTCATATTTTCAAAGGTCTTGCTATTATCTCTTTATTAACCGGTCTAAATATAGTCTTAAGAGGTTTTTTAATAATTAAATTATTTTTGAGATGCGTTTAACATTAAGCACATTTTGTATATTATATTATTATACCCTCATCATTTATGCTAACGAGGGTATATACATACACTTTCATACGGGCAAAATGTGCCTCATCGAAATAATGGTTTTAGACCCCAAGTATGTTTGGACGAAATGTGTTTCAGACAATTTGGAGTCGATTGAGCAATGTCCGTCCGTCTGTCTGGCTGGCTGGCTGGCTGGCTGGAGCGCACGATAACTCTCGAACGGATCAACCGATTCGATCCAAAATTTGGCTTTCGTAATATTTTGTTCAAACTTAGTTTAAGTTCGAAGATGGGTTATATCGGTCCACTCCTTCCGGTACCTCCCCCACAAAAGTTCGAAAATGTTCGGAAAATTTGTACGCACGATAACTCTTGAAGGGAGTAACCGATTTGGTCCATACTTTGCAAATCGTGAAATGTATACCAGACTTAGATGAGTTTCCAATATGGATTCTATCGTTCCACTCCTACGGGTACCTCCCACACAAAATTTGCGATAGGTTCAGTTTAGGACCTGCTCTCGAATCGCTTTGATTTTTGTTTTAGCAACTTGTATTCACTGCCCCCCATACGACGGTTCAAGTTTTATCAGGGGCAAGTCCACACTTCATAAGAAAATAGCTTGAAAGTTGCAAAAAAACCCTATGACACCGCGTGAGGTGGTTGGAGCGCAAGATAACTCTCGAACGGATCTGCCGATTTGGTCCAAAATTTGGCCTTAGTAATATTTTGTCCAAACATAGTTTTAGTTCGAAGATAAGCCATATCGGTCCACTCCTTTAGGTACGTCCCCCACAAAAGTTAAAAAATGTTCTGAAAAATTGTTCGTACGGTAACTCTTGAAGGGAGTGGACGAATTGGTCCATACTTTACACATACTAATATACCTACCAGATATAGATGAGGTTCGAATATGGACTATATTTGTCCACTCTTTCTGGTACATCCCGCACAAAATTTTTAGTAAATTCACTTTGAGGCCTGCTCTCGAATCACTTTAGTTTTTGTTAAAGCAACTTGCATTCGCTGTCTCCATTACGGGGGTAAAATCTTTATCTTGCCCCGGATAAAGATTTTACCCCCGCACTTCTTGAGAAAACAGCCCGAAAAGTGTAAAAAATCCCTATGGCACCATATGTAGTAGCTGGAGCGCATGGCAATTCTCGAAGCTTTGATCTTTTATCCTAGTCCATATTTTTGTGGGGAAGTTCATGCGCCCAAAATTCTGAAACCCCCCTAAGTACATAGTTTTTTTTTTTTGAAAACAAATTTTAATTTACACCGGCTGAGGGTATATCTCTGTCGGCAAAGCCGACTGATACTTTTTTACTTGTTTGGATTTTTTCAAGCACCAAGAGAACTTTTAGCTTGGTTTTTGAGGGATATTTTTTCAAGCATCAAGAGACCTTTTAGCGTGATTTTTTAAGGAATATTTTTTCAAACAACAAGAGATCTTTTAGTTTAAGTTTTAAGGAATATTATTGCTAGCACCAAGAGAACTTTCAGTGTGAATTTTTAAGGAACATTTACCAAGCCCCCCCCCCCCCCTGTCCCTTTGTACAACAGTGCAAAAAAAATGTGCAAAACAATTGTAACATAATGCCATGTTCAGACCAGCATTTGAATCACGTTGTTCGCTCTCATAATTATGTACACGAATTAACCCGTTCATACGACATGGTACACAATTCATAGAAACATGATTGATATTTTCATATTTTTTATTTACTGATTTAGAGAAAGTTTCAGCCAAAAGACTAGTAAAATTAATTGATATAAACTGAAAAAATATTTGTCCTTCTTTCAGATATCTATTTAATATTAAATAATATTATTTTCATTCATCCTTTCTATTTTTTCTTAAAATTTTGGTGTTTTCAGCACATTTTTAAATTTTTCTATTTTCAAAATTATCGAGAGAGAGACCTGCCAAAAAAAACTTTTTGGTATACAGACTTTCAGGCAGGCATTTGATTTTTGTTTCTAAATTTGTACGCGAATTTAAAACGATGGACAAGAAATGCAGCTGTAGTAAAAGAGAAGAGACAATTTGCTATGATTTGAATGTATACAAGTCGTTAAACCGTTTACTTTTCATTCACGTTTTGATAAATAAAATATCAATATAAAAATAAAAATATTTGGGTTTTTAATAAACTTTTAAATTTTATATTTTTTCTGTCATAATTAATTTATTTCGATAAATTCTCTCATTTGTTAGAGATGGGACATATTTTATCGTCGTTCTGAGAGTAATTTAAATTGAACAAAGTACACAAATCGTTGTTCGTTCTCAAAATTTTGTATGGGAAATGAAGTAATTATATCGTAATTTGGGGTCGAACAACGAATAGAGAGCGAATTAGCGTCAGTCTGAACAAGGCATAAACAACCAACACCCCAGAATCCCATCACCCAATATGGCAGTGGTGCTGTTGACGTGTTGATGACGATGAATGTAACTCATAAATTCATTTGCAATTATGATGTTTTCGCCTGCCACAACACCACCATAATTACCACTTTTTATTACCGTTTCTATTAGGGTAAAAGCTTCTATAGGAGCACATCTTGTGTTGCTTTTACCTACCACTTGAAATAAGCAGCGCACAAACCAGCAAGAATTACAAAGGTTTCGTTGGTGTTACATTCCTTTTTGTGATTATGTTAAAATGTTTTTTTGCGTTTTTTAAGAACAACATTGCTTCGTTGATTCCAAGCATTCTTCAGCCGGACTCATTCCCCAATGGCTTTCGCTTGGATTTAATGCATCAAATTTCTTCTGTCCGGAAAAACATTTGTCGCTACTCTATAAAACATTCAATGTTCAAACGAAAACTAAAATCATTCAAACATTTATATGGCGAATACAAAAATCCCACAAAATCTGTTTGCAGATTTAAAAACTTTTGAAACCATTGCTCCAAGCATTTGTCGCAACAGTGTTTCACTTACTCATCGAAATATCAAAGTTTAAATTGATTTTTTTTCTTGGGCTATTATTCGCAAACTTTTGGTTAACAAGAGTGAGAGAGGGAATGAATTGGCTTGGAAGAAGGGAAGGGTTAGTAAAGGTTTTTGTACACCCTACTCCACAATGTGGGAAAAATTCATTTAACACTGCGAAATATTTGTCGTAGACCCCCAATGTTATATACCATTTTTCATATATCTACGAGATAAAGCTATATAGCGATGTGTGTCCGTCCGTGTATCCGTCTGCCCGTTATAAATTTGAACTAAACTCCAACGCACTTATGGACAGATCGTCACGAAATTTGGTATAGAGGCCGGTTTCACATCAGAATATATTGCTATTGTGGACCAAAAACAAAATTTTTTTCCGAATTTGTATTTGCTGTGTAGGTCGTAATCATAGTCCGATCGGCACGAAATTTTAAATAATGTGGGAGCTTATGACAGAAAAGAATATATAACGTGTCGCAACCATACATACATACATTCATGTATTCCCACAAGGGTATCGTCAAGAAAGGATAACGGGAGTAACGACCCCTCGGACCCTAGTTTTGGCAGGTGTGAAGAGCGTACCAAAATGGTGCAAGTGCGCTGAGAAACCCTGTCTCGATGCGAGTGAGGGGAACGCCTCAAGAGAGGTTTGGAAAGGATGTGACGACTTCGTGGTTATCACCACTCAAACCCTATGCATGAAAGAAATTGAAAATTTACCGAAAGGCATCAAGATAAAGCCACTACGATCTTGATTATGGAACTACTGGACTACGATTTGGAATTGATGAACCCTGAGCGGACGGCTGTGGTATTCTGAAACCCGAGTATGTCGGGGTGCAACCTTACAGAAATGGCTTCAGACCCATGGGATCTTAACGTGACTGCACATTTTGCGAGCGGAGATTGGGACCACGAAACCTAAAATGAACGAAAAAATCAAGATACAAGAAGAACAAACATAGAGGTTAAAGAAACACACACCAGAAACACAAAGCATACGCACCAACAAGCACTAGCTTGTTCCATGCTGTTCCCTAAAAGTTTTAGTCCCCTAAAATTGGAGTTTCACTAAAATTTGGTACCTGATGAAAAATAAAATAGCTCACTTCGAGAAAACGCTACGAAACGGTTCTTAAAGGCAATCTTACTCTCCTAATAAAAGAAACAATGATAGAGTATCTTTTATAGTTTCCGAGAAATAGTTATTTCTGTCTTCAGCAATTTGCAAAAGTTACGTATTTTCCAAAATTGGGAAAAATTGCCGTCTTTAGGAGCACACTACACTAACACCTTCCAATATTTTTACCTAAGTTCTTGGTTGCCTTAGCATCAATATGTTTACTATCGAATCGCAAATGGAAATTGACAATCGGTGACTACAAAAAATTGTAAGGGCTACTGTCGGGGAAGTATTCCGATGACAACGATGACTCAAATAGTTTCTTGGTTGCCAAAGAGTTCGAACTTGTACTCCCTCTCCATTTTTCTGCAGCAATCTTTGGTGTGCTTCCCTGTTTCCTCCTCCATATGCTTGTCTGTAGGTTGTGTGCTTGTAGCGGTACCTGGATGAAAACGAGTTGTGACTGAAAGATAGACCGCTTATTTTAAACTGGCCAAGAAGTGATTTAGGCCCTGCACTGTAACTTTATATTTATTTCCACCTTCTTCCATATTTGTTGAGAAACGCCCATAGTCATTTTTTTTGTCCGCCAAAAACTCCAATTTTTCTGGTCCGAACAGGTCATATCACAATTTATTTCCGAGTTTGGTGCAGTATCCGAAATATATGGTTTATTCGTGTTTTTAATCTCTTATTCATATTTTCATATTTTTATTAATACTTAACATTGATTTCCTGTTCAACAAAAGGAATGTATTTTTCTTTCAATGAAATCTCCATTTGGGTTTCAAAGAAATCTATTTAATCTCCATCGCCTGCTGCCGTATAAACACATAAGCCATTTTCCAAGAACATCACATGATACCATTGTTGTTGTATTTTTCTTTCTTTCATGGAAAATTTAAACGAACAACAATTTTGTTAATTGTTAAATGCTATGGAAGATTTGCAACGATTTTGAAACAATATTTGTTTTTCGCAAAAATGTGGCACCGATAAATCTTCTCCCCAACAGCACTCCAATAAAAGTCATGCTCGGGGGGTATTGTCACAACAGAACGACAATTATGAAGCAGCACAACAAGCTGTCTGCCTGCATAAAACTTTAACTTCTGTTACCAGTTATTATTAAATCGCATATTTTTCTAAACAAAGTTTGTTGTTGTGTGTTTCTATAGCTTTCTCACAGCGGGTATTTGAAGAAGACTTCAATTGCCAGTTGTCAAAGAGAGTGTTGGTCTGAAGTTCTTACGTGCCCGCATTCTCGATTAGACTCCATCCTAGCTTCCATCATCACCACCACCACACCACCACATGAGCAGTTGTCGGTCGTACTAAGAAGAAGCAATAACAATAATACCAAAAACATTCCCATAACAAACGAGAACTTCGTTTTCGAAAAGATTAATATTTGTTTTCTTTATGAAGCAGAACAAAAGAAAAGCTAAAAAGTCTTGTACTTCAATGTTTTTGAAGTTTGTTATTTGGTTTAATTTTTCCAAACTTCCACAGCATTGAAAGGAGGTCGAAAAGAAAAGTACCAAAAACACAAACTCTTGCTAAGAACTGTTTAGATCATAAAGTGGTTGGCAAATAGAAATTAGTAGTATTGGAATCGAAGAGGAATTTTTGAAAAAGTGTATTGGTGATAATAACGTCGACTAGTTAATGACAAATTGTTCGTATTGGTTTTTCGAATTGCAAATAAAATGTTTCAAATTTAAATATAACAACGGACTATAATGTCTGAAACTATAGGAAAAAATGGAGTAAAATGACACTTAAGATTTTTCGTTTTCTCATCCTGCTGACCTTTTAAGGACATTCAAATTTCAAAGGACAAAAATTTTCAAAAAAATATTTTAAATACTTCTACTTATCGCACGATGCTGTTGTTGGTGTCTTTAAGGAGGAGAATTTTGGATTTATATAATAGTTTTAATTTTTTGAATTCAAGGATAACAAGGACATCAAAAATGTCATTGGAAAATTAAATACTAAAAAATCCTCTGAAAACATCATGCAATTTTTTCAAAAAATATATGTTAATATCCTTTATGTAGTGCATCACTTTCCGAAATTTCAATATCCTAACTTTGTAAGTTATTTTTAATAAATATTTACATGAAATTCTTCAAAGAAAACAACAAATTTTATTCTATACCATCGTGCGACACGAACAAAATTAGCAAAAATTACTAACAAACCATATTCTTACACCGCAGCATGATAGAAGACCAAAAATAAGAAGACACGTGTCCTTGCGTTTTTCTCCATCACTTCCACTTTCGCGGTTATGGGCCCCAAAGGATAGAGCCCTTGTTGTCAAAAGGTATTGTTTTGCCAGGCTCATATTTTCTTAACCGTTAAGAATTTTAGTTTGCTCACGGAGGCAAAATTGTAGCTTTTGTCTTAAAGAACTAATTCTGAACACATAAAATCCACCAAACCACGTCTCACAGTGTCACGACGTGGCCAAAAATGGTAAAAACTAAATACTTCGTTGAACAAATTTATTGATGGGAAGTGATAGAAAACATATTAATTAAGAAGAATCTGAATTTTGGTACTGATACGTGAAGTAGTTTTTGCTATATGAGGATTTAAATCCGACAATTTTTGTTAATACGTATTTTTGTGTGTTTTTTTCTAAAATTAATAAATTATATTATGCGTTAATATTTAAAATTTAAAAGTAACGGTCGCTGCAAAAATTGTTCCTAAGTTCTCTTGGGATGTAATAAGCTTGGCTATACCTTTGTTTGCATGTAAATATTAATCATATGGCGTTTACATTTACCCAAAAATGTATTACTAAGTTTATTAGTTTTCTGAAGCAAATTTTAAATTTTTCCCAAATTGTATAAAAGTGTATATCGATATTTTTGGCTGTATGAGTAATAAAAAGTGAGTGCTTCAAATATATAAAGGTCCCAGCTGCAGAGGTTTGCAGACGAATGTGTCACATCTCTTTTTCAGCGACCACCTCACTGAGAGGATACCCCCTTTTTTAACAAATCGTTTTGCGGTGTTGGCTATAGCCCGAAAACGAATGAACCGATCATCATATATTTTTGTGGGCTTATTAAGTACCTAATAGTCTTGCTTTAAAACGAGAGAATTTTTAAAAATATAAATTTTTAAAAAAATTGTGAACAGCGAAAATCAAAATTCGATTTTTTACAAAAAATTTACTGTTTTTTGACCCCTAATCGGTCAAAAATTTTTTTAAAGGAAATTTCTCATATATAAAGCCAAGAGTTTGATATATTCAATATGCTCACAAACAATATGAAGACTAAACACCAAATTTCAGTCATATCGGGTGGATATTGAGGCCACAACACTCAAAACACCAAAAATGAGGAGACACGGTTCTATGGGGGCTATAGGAAGACGAGGACCTATACCGACATATTTCTGGTGAAAGGTTATA
The DNA here is from genome assembly GCF_047663935.1 of Musca autumnalis. Lineage (NCBI taxonomy): Eukaryota > Metazoa > Arthropoda > Insecta > Diptera > Muscidae > Musca > Musca autumnalis. The sequence goes on from NW_027411644.1 coordinate 37,954,825, forward strand.
AGTCCCCCAACGGAGACTTAATACCAATTTTCAGCCATTTCGGTGTGATAATCAGGCTAAAACCTCCAAAATACCGAAAATCGGGAGGTACCGTCCTATGGGGGCTATATGAAGGCGTGGATCTATGCAGACAAATTTCATGGTGAAGGTATAATGCCCCCTGCGAAGACTAAATACCAAATTTCAGCAATTTCGGTGTAATAATGAGGCTAAAATCTTCAAAATACCGATAATCGGGAGGTACCGTTATATGGGAGCTATATCAAAACGTGGACCTAAGCCCACAATTCTCTGTTGGAATGTTTGATACCTCTGCCGAAGACTAACCACAAAATTTGAATACTTTCGGTTGGTCATTGTGTCTTAAACATTCAAAATACCGAAAATCGGGAGGTACGGTTCTATGTGGGCTATATCAAAACGTGGACCGACCAACCCAAATTTTTGTCCTGTAGATTGTAAGTCAATAATAGGTACGTGTACCAAAATTGATGCACCTACGACAACTCCTTCTATTTTTGGCCACAGTTAATATGAACTCGCGACATAGTGCGGTGTAATAATTCGAATAACAAATGGTATTCACCAATTACAATATAACATAACATAAATATTTGGTATTTCAAACTAACTTTTCGAATTACAAATGAAATGTTACAAATTACAACTAAAATGTTTCGGAATGCATTTGAAAGTGTGTTGTTCGGAATATTCCTGAGCCACTACATAAATACCAGGCTAAAATTTCAAATGTTTGCGAATTTAAGATTTATTTGCTTATGTCTCCAATCAAAACACAATCAAAAGTTAATAATTATGTTGACTAGGCGTATTAAAAAGACAACCCTAGACTCTCATATAAATCTTGGCGTTACTTTGCCTCACAATTTACAAATAATGTATTTTGGGGCAAATACATCATGTATTTGACAGATATTCTATGAAATTGTCAACTTATATTTGTTTAAAACCCATTAGATGTAAATGCGGCTAAATACTTGTATCCTAGTTTTCTTAGGTATAATATTTTGTATGTGTATTCGGAAACTGAACAAAATGTTCTAATATTTTTTTCTGTCGTCTTTTAATTACAGATTCTTGCTGTTGTTGAGTAGACTTCTATGAACATTAAACATCCAGACAACAGAATGTTGTTTCTTATGTGCGACCACAATCGAGGAGATTTCTTTGGCATTATCACCGCAGTAAAACTAAATAATTAGGCAAACATAATGGCGTCCTCTACGAACCAATTAAATATTATTGCAAAGCTGCTCACAAATAAATAAAAGCTGACTGAGTGACAAACATTTTAAACAAAAGAAAAAATCAAAGTACAACTATTTAAACACAACCACACATATTGTTATTTACACTTACGTTTTTTGTCAACAAATAAATAAAAACTTTGAAAAAACACAACAAAACGTATTTTATTATACCTTACACCATTATGTGGGGAGGGTATTATAGGTTGGTTTTGGCCAAAAAGTTTGTAACGCATCGAAATAATGGTCGTAGACCCATACATATATCCAAAATGTGTGTCTCGACCCTATATAGAGAAGCTGATGTTTTTTGTAATTTTTCATTAGCATATATTATAACATAAAAATATTACACATGTAATCTTCATTCATAATTATATCTGAAAAGAAATACTAACATGTAAATTGTGAATATTTATTTTGCTTGAGACTCCTTGTGGAACTATGTAAATATTATTAAATATTGTATTCTAATTGTTTATTTTTTGGAATGTAATATATATAGTACAAATAAATAAACGCAAAAAAATAAAATAAAAATGTGTGTCTCGACGAGCTGAGTCGATTTTGGGTGTTGAGGGGAAGAAGCTTATTGATTTTGGTGATTATCGGATAAAATTCAGGGGTCGGAAGTGGCAAAAAATTATTTGGAGAAAAAGTCAACATTTTATGTCAAAGCGAATATCTCCGCTTCTATAAGGGGTATATCAAAAGCAAAACCTGCTAATGAAAGTAGAAAATATCACCTTTGCAACGATGTAACGAAAGTCGTAGGTGGTCAAACAATGAAGATATCGCAGTAGTCGCTAATAGACCCCAACTTTTCATTTATGCGATATTAATAATAATGACGAATATCACAGCTTTGGTTGGAAACCTATCAAAAGCAAAGTCTCACTAAGAAAGTAGAAAATCCCATCTTTATAATGCTTCAAAGTAGGTTGGCGTAGGTGGATAAATAACGGAGATATTCACGGTATCCTTAATTTTTGGGCGATTCGGTATCTGTGGACCAGAATTGGAGAAAAAAGTGTAAAATTTGAATATTTTCAAAAGTGTTTTGCTATTTTTATCATTAAGAGCCGTTCATAGACATTTCGCATGTTCCAGAAAGTTGTTTATTGATGCCTTTGCTACACTATTATGGTTTATTGTGTTCTTGCATTTTCAACGGTTTAGTATCTATGGAGCAGAAGCCGAGAAAAGATGATACAAATCGTAATGGTTTTGCTATTTTGGCCATTAAGATCCGTATCTACAGAGTTCGTATATTCTAGAAAGATGTTTATTGAGATCTGAGGTACATTTGTGTAGTTGGTTATTTGCTTCCAATTTGATCGGTTTAATAGCTGTATAACAAAACTTGAGAAAAAATTTTAAAAGAAATTTGACCATGGCGATTTTGACCTTGCAGATGAAGTTTGATGGATAATATGTGTTCACGATTTCTGTTCTTTAAGACAAGAGCTACAACTTTACCTCTGAGAAAAATTCAAATTTCCTAATGGTTTGGAATATATAGTCCTGAATAAATGACACTTTTACATCAAAGCCTCAAACCTTTGGAGGCCTATAACCGCGAAAGTTGATGAGATACGAAAAAACGGCGAGACACGTGTCTTCTCATTTTTGGTGTTCTATCACAGAGTGGAGTCAGAATATGGTTAATAAAACATGACTCAAAAAATTACACACAGTGTAATTTGTATATCTAAAGCTGCTAATGAAAGTAGAAAAAAATCACCTTTGCAACGATGTAACGTAGGTTGTCGTAGGTGGTCAAACAACGAAGATATCGCAATAGTCGCTAATAGAACAAAACTTTTCATTTTTGCGATTTTAATAATATTGACGAATATCGCAGCTTTGGTTGCGAACCTTCCAAAAGTAAAGCCTGACTATGAAAGAAGAAAATCCCATCTTTACAATGATGTAAAACAGGTTGGCGTAGGTGGCCAAATAACGGAGATATCGCAATAGTCGGTAATACATCCCGTTTTTTAATTTTTTTGTAATCACGCTACACGTCACAATTTTGATTGGAGCGTCACGAAATTTTGGATGTTAATGGGGGTCCCACAGAGGAAAAAACCTATTGATTTTGGTAATGGTCGGATATTATTCAGGGGTCGGAATGTGAAAAAAACTTATTTGGAGAAAAGGCCAACGTTTTATTTCAAAGCGGATATCTCTCTGTAAGAGGTATATAGAAGCCAAACCTGGCAAGGAGAGTAGAAAATATCACCTTTACAACGATGTGAAGTAGGTTGACATAGGTGGTCAAACTATAGAGATATCGCAGTAGTCGGTAATGCATCACTTTTTCCATTTCTTATGCAATCACACTACAGGTCGGAATTTTGATCGGATCCTTACGATATTTTGGGGGTCTCACAGAGAAAGAAGCCTATTGATGGTTGCCGTACATCCCACTTTTCCATTTTTTTGAGTTGTACTGACGATGCACTTTAATGCATTTCAACAAAATTTACCTATATTAATGAAGACATTCAGAGCAAAGGCGCTAAGCTATCCCAATTTTAATATTTTGAATTTTACCTGTCAAAAGCTTATGCACAGGGGTAGCGGTGGAGGGTATCACATAGTCGGCTCCGACCCTACTATAGCCTTGGCTCACTTGTTTTTAGGTTATACCTTTTTTAAGTAGCCTCCTTATAAAGGAAACGTTGATAGGCAGAAAACGCGTTTTTTAACGAATGTTTTATGTAGCCTGCTTTTAAAAAAACATGGATTTTTCACGTTGCATCCTTATAAATAACACGGGGATTTTTTAGAGAACGTGGATTTTTTAATGAATTTTTCAAGTAGCCTCCTTGTAGAAAACTTGGATTGTTTAAAGAATTTTACAAGCAGCCTCCTCATAAAAAGCGTGGATTTTTTAAAGAAATTTTAAAGTAGACTCTTTATAAAAAGTGAATTTTTTAAAGAATTTTTCAAATAGCCCCCTTACAAAAAAGGTGTGGATTTTTGCGTGAATTTTTCAAGTAGATTGTTTTCACATATCCACCTTATAAAGAAAACGTAGATTTTTGAGTTAATTTTTTCACGTAGCATCTTTATAAAAAAAACAAAGATTTTTAAAGAATCCTTCAGTTAGCCTTTATAAAGAAAACATGGATTTTTAAAGATTTTTTCACGTAGTCTCCTTATAAAGAAAACGTGGATTTATTAAAGAATTTTTCAAATAGCCTCCTTATAAAGAAATTGTGGATTTTTCAAAGAATTTTTCACGTAGCCTCTTTATAAAGAAAACATGGATTTTTTTAAGAATTTTTCAAGTAGCCTTCTTAAGTAGAAAACGTGTAATTTTTAAGAATTTTTCATGTAGCCTCCTTGTAAAGAAATGTGGATTTTTTAAAGAATTTTTCTCCTAGCTTCTTTATAAAGAAAACATAGATTTTTAAAGTATTTTTCAAGTAACCTCCTTATAAAAAATGTGGATTTTTTAAAGAATTTTTCACGTAGCTTTTTTATAAAGAAAACATGTTTTAAAAAAAACATCACGTAGTCTCCTTGTAAAGAAAATGTGAATTTTTTAAAGAATTTTTCACATAGCCTCCTTATAAAGGGTATGTGAATTTTTTAAAGAATTTTTCACGTATCCTCATTATAAAGGAAACATGGATGGATGGAAACATGAATTTTTAAAGAATTTTTCAAGTAGCCTCCTTAAGTAGAAAACGCATAATTTTTAAAGAATATTCCAAGTAGTCTCCTTGTAAAGATAACATGGATTTTAAAGAATTGTTCAAGTTCCCTTCTTATAAAGAAAATGTGGATTTTTTAAAGAATTTTTCACGTATTCTAATAAAGTAAATTTGGACTTTTAAAGAATTTTTCGTTTTCAAGAAAACTAGGATTTTTTAAATAATGTGTCGAGTAGCCTTCCCATAACGAAGCCGTGAATTTTAAAGAAAACTTTGCATTTTTGCAATGAACCTACAAGTAGATGTGTGTTGAATACATTCTTCTTTTGAAAATATGCACGAATAAATACGAATTGATATTTATGATTAATTGGCATAGAAGTTATGTGTCCTAATAATTTCTATGCCACTTAATCATAAATAGAAAAAACACTGTAAAAATAAACATTTCCAAATGAAAGCTTTTAGATGTTTCTGTTAAAAAAGTTCGCAATATTGATTTTTAAGTATAATTAGGCATAAAAAATAAACAAACACTGATCTGACTATCAACACACTCATAAAATATTATGGCACTGGCGGTGTTTTAAAATAATTCTTTGCATCCATGTCAGACACTAATCATGCGTTTTAATTGCATAATTAATTATTCATAAATGTCTGTTTTTGCCACTATTTAATTATTAATTAATCATGTTTTGAAGGAGGAAGAGAGAGAGAGAGAGATAGAGAAGGGTGAACAATGATGCTGCAGCATATATGTTGGCCAGTCAGTGTTTTTACATTAAGTCCTATCAACACTATTTGTATAGTCCTGTATACCTTGTACACATGTATGCGCGTGTATTCCAAGGTTCAGAATGGCAAATCAGAAAAACACCAACTTTGACACAGTCACAAGGACACACCGAAAATTTTAATGTATGGAATAATAATTGTAACCAATGACTACATAATTTATAAGAAGAACAATGATAAGAAGAAGCCATAAAATTTCAATAATTACGAATTCACCAAAATCACGTAAAGCTTATTTTCTTCCAAATATAATTAATTTCTCAACGGTGTGACCCAATCATAAATCTTTCTGTTGTTCACACCGCTCGCATTCATTGTGTGATGTCTTCGAGGACATAGCACAACATCATGGTCATTTAAGCCTAATGCATAATACTATGAAATGAAAGCATACAAGGGGATAAATGTAACGGAAGAGAATCACAAGTTTCAGTTATAGAAATAACAGGTATTATGGATATACATAATTGTAAATGAGTTAAGGCACAGACAAACACAGTGGGAATGTGTGATAATAATAAAATGCGTGGTTTATTAAGAATATTTTGTAAAGGACCTGCATAACAATACCCAGCAAAATAAATTGGAAGCAGTGCAATGTAGACTACTTCTATAACGGCATGTTTTGATGCAGTTCAAACGGAGTCATGAAAAAGGCACTCCATTCCTCACATTTTAACCGCTTTTGGATGCAATCCAAAGAATCACATCCATTTGCAGTTAAAATGCAGTGCAAGGGTCAGTTAAAATGCAGTGCCAAAGGGTTAGTTAAAATGCAGTGCTGTGGAGTGCATCTTTCAGTAGTCACGCTCTTGTAAAAATCATGAGTGAAAATGCATAATTGGATGCACTTCCAGATTACTTGTACATATAATTTAATCACTGCATCTTTGGAGGCAAACATTTTGCTGGGTAAATGTGGATTTTTAAATATTTTTCCATGGAACTACAGAACAACAAGCGTATTTTTGAAATTGTTCAAGGACCAGCAGCACAACAAGCTTGGGTTCAAAGACCACCTCACGGAAGTACGTGGATTCTTCAATGACATTTTTTCAAATATAGCCTGACAAAATGCGTGGACATTTCAAGATTTTTTTGTCAAAGACCAACTTAAGAAAATACTTGGATTTTTCAACAAATTGTTGTCAAAGACCACCTGACGGAAAGACGTGATTTTTTTCATTTTTTTTAACACCACCTGACGAAAAGATGTGGATTTTTCAAAGACTATCTGACAAAAAGACGTAGATTTTTCAAAAAATTTTTGTCAAAGACTAACTGACGAAAATAATTGAATTTAAAAAAATTAAAAAGAACCTGACGTTTATTTAAAAATAAAAAATTGGTCAAAGTCAACCAGATAAAAAGGCGTGGATAAAAAAATTTCAGCGACGGCTTGAGGTGAATTATATAAGAGTTTTTTGTCAAGGACAATCTCACGAAAAGACGTGGATTTAAAAAAAAAAATTGACAAAGACCTACTGACTAAAAGACGTGCATTTTTTTAAGAAATTTTTGTCAAAGACCACCTGAGGAAAGGACGTGGATTTTTAAAGAATTTTTTCTCAAAGACCATCTGACGAAAACACGTCGATTTCTTAAGATTTTTTGTCAAAGACCAGCTGACGAAAACACGTGGATTTCTTAAGATTTTTTGTCAAAGACCAACGTACGAAGAGACGTGGATTTTTTTTAAGAATTTGTTGTCAAAGACCTCCTGACGAAAAGACATGGATTTTTTTTAAAGATTTTTTCTGTCAAAGACCTCCTGACGAAAAGACGTGGATTTTTTAAAGATTTTTTCTGTCAAAGACCTCCTGACGAAAAGACGTGGATTTTTTAAAAAAATTTTCTGTCAAAGACCTACTGACGAAAAGACGTGGATTTTTTGAAAATTTTTCTGTCAAAGACCTCCTGACGAAAAGACGTGGATTTTTTAAAAATTTTTCTGTCAAAGACCTCTGACGAAAAGACGTGGATTTTTCAAAGAATTTTTCTGTCAAAGACCTCCTGACGAAAAGACGCGGATTTTTTAAAGAATTTTTCTGTCAAAGACCTCCTTACGAAAAGACGTGGATTTTTTAAAGAATTTTTCTGTCAAAGACCCCCTGACGAAAAGACGTGGATTTTTTAAAGATTTTTCTGTCAAAGACCTCCTGACGAAAAGACGTGGATTTTTTTAAAGAATTTTTCTGTCAAAGACCTCCTGACGAAAAGACTTGGCTTTTTTAAAGAATTTTTCTGTCAAAGAACTCCTGACGAAAAGACGTGGATTTTTTAAAGAATTTTTCTGTCAAAGACCTCCTGACGAAAAGACGTGGATTTTTTAAAGAATTTTTCTGTCAAAGACCTCCTGACGAAAAGACTTGGCTTTTTTAAAGAATTTTTCTGTTAAAGACCTCCTGACGAAAAGACTTGGCTTTTTTAAAGAATTTTTCTGTTAAAGACCTCCTGATGAAGAGGCGTGGATTTTTTAAAGAATTTTTCTGTTAAAGACCTCCTGATGAAAAGACGTGGATTTTTTAAAGAATTTTTCGGTTAAAGACCTCCTGACGAAAAGACGTGGATTTTTTAAAGAATTTTTCTGTCAAAGACCTCCTGACGAAAAGACGTGGATTTTTTAAAGAATTTTTCTGTCAAAGACCTCCTGACGAAAACACGTGGATTTTTTAAAAAATTTTTCTGTTAAAGACCTCCTGAAGAAAAGACGTGGATTTTTTTGAAAGAATTTTTCTGTCAAAGACCTCCTGACGAAAAGACGTGGATTTTTTAAAGAATTTTTCTGTCAAATACCTCCTGACGAAATGACGTGGTTTTTTTTTTTGAAAGAATTTTTCTGTCAAAGACCTCCTGACGAAAAGACGTGGATTTTTTAAAGAATTTTTCTGTCAAAGACTCCTGACGAAAAGACGCGGATTTTTTAAAGATTTTTTCTGTCAAAGACCTCCTGACGAAAAGACGTGGATTTTTTAAAGAATTTTTCTGTTAAAGACCTCCTGACAAAAAAACGTGGATTTTTTAAAGAATTTTTCTGTCAAAGACCTCCTGACGAAAAGACGTGGATTTTTTAAAGAATTTTTCTGTCAAAGACCTCCTGACGAAAAGACGTGGATTTTTTAAAGAATTTTTCTGTCAAAGACCTCCTGACGAAAAGACGTGGATTTTTTAAAGAAGTTTTCTGTCAAAGACCTCCTGGCGAAAAGACGGTGATTTTTTAAAGAATTTTTCTGTCAAAGACCTTCTGACGAAAAGACGTGGATTTTTTAAAGAATTTTTCTGTCAAAGACCTCCTGACGAAAGACGGTGATTTTTTAAAGAATTTTTCTGTCAAAGACCTCCTGACGAAAGACGTGGATTTTTTAAAGAATTTTTCTGTTAAAGACCTCCTGACGAAAAGAATTTTTCTGTCAAAGACCTTCTGACGAAAAGACGTGGATTTTTTAAAGAATTTTTCTGTCAAAGACCTCCTGGCGAAAAGACGGTGATTTTTTAAAGAATTTTTCTGTCAAAGACCTTCTGACGAAAAGACGTGGATTTTTTAAAGAATTTTTCTGTCAAAGACCTCCTGACGAAAGACGTGGATTTTTTAAAGAATTTTTCTGTTAAAGACCTCCTGACGAAAAGACGTGGATTTTTTAAAGAATTTTTCTGTCAAAGACCTCCTGACGAAAAGACGTGGATTTTTTAAAGAATTTTTCTGTCAAATACCTCCTGACGAAAAGACGTGGATTTTTTAAAGAATTTTTTTGTCAAAGACCTCATGACGAAAGACGTGGATTTTTTAAAGAATTTTTCTCTCAAAGACCTCCTGACGAAAAGACGTGGATTTTGAAAAGAATTTTTCTCTCAAAGACCTCCTGACGAAAAGACGTCGATTTTGAAAAAAAAAAATTCTCTCAAAGACCTCTTGACGAAAAGACGTGCAGTTTTTAAGAATTTTTCTGTTAAAGACCTCCTGACGAAAAGACGTGGATTTTTTAAAGAATTTTTCTGTCAAAGACCTCCTGACGAAAAGACGTCGATTTTGAAAAAAAAATTTCTCTCAAAGACCTCCTGACGAAAAGACGTGGAGTTTTTAAGAATTTTTCTGTTAAAGACCTCCTGACAAAAAAACGTGGATTTTTTAAAGAATTTTTCTGTCAAAGACCTCCTGACGAAAAGACGTGGATTTTTTAAAGAATTTTTCTGTCAAAGACCACCTTACGAAGAGACGTGGATTTTTTAAAAATTTGTTGTCAAAGACCTCCTGACGAAAAGACGTGGATTTTTAAGAATTTTTTTATCAAAGACCTCCTGACGAAAACACGTGGATTTTTTAGCATTTTTTATCAAAGACCTCCTATCCTAACAAAAATTTTACGAATTTTTTGTCAAAGACCATTTCCATGTCCAGTTCAACCCACTGTTTGTGTTTCATACGTCCAAACAAATGTATCAGCAGAATACCGACACAATACCATGCCAAGGTATGCCGCAACTATTTACGTGCTCAAATGTTTATCGCTTTGTTATTGTTGTCACCAATTTCGTTGTCGTCGTCATGTACATATTTGTTATATTTAATATTAAAATACCACCACTATTAATTACCCAGCAAAATTTGACGGAAGGGGTTCTTTGCGATGACGTGATTTCATGTCATCTTTTGCATTGGTTCAAAGGAAGTCTTGGAAGATCCGATCTTTTCATTAGGATTTGAACCAATGCAAAGGAAGTCGTGAAAGATCCGATCTTTTCATCAGCATTTGTACCCATTCCATCGATCCAATAGAGATGATGTTTGTGTTTTTATTTACACACCTGTTTATTTTCATTTTGGTATGTTCCAGTACTGCAAAAATCTACTAATTTTCACTATTTTTTCCGATAACATAAAGGAAAAATTGTTATCGCAGTAAAACTAAGTAGATTCTTGCAGTTTCTGTTAGAACTGTCGTCGTGATGTTGTCTTACATTTCCTGCATATCAAACAACTAAAACTTCTAAACAATTGGTATTATATGAAGTCCCAACCATCGAGATAAAAATAGAATCGGACTGCACACATTGCTATTTTAAAAGTTCCCTTGTCTGTTCTAAATCTGACATAGAATGAAATCAATCAAATCTCGCTTCTTGGAATTTGAAAAAAAGAGTCCGAAACGAAAAGGAACAAGAATCTGAAAATAAAGAAGAAACTACTTTTGGAAAGAAACAATTAAAAATAAATTAATTAAGCATAAATGGTATTTTCCATAAAAAGTCTCTCCTCCCCGTTCGTTACATTTTGTTCTTAGAGATCCCTAAAGCAAGCCGGGTTGTAGATCCCTACATATTTCCGTCACTAAACAAAAGAGTATAAATTACCAAAATGTTGTTTTAAAATAACAAAATTATAAAATAAAAGTAATTTACGAAATAAAAATACTTAAAGGAGTGCATTTGGAGTCCATGTCGAAATCTGAACTGGTGATGGGAAGATAATTGAAAAAACCTTTTGTAAGATGAAAGAATATCAGTTGCGGGGAACGGAGGAAGTAATCTTTTGCGTTGCAGCGGTGGTGATTACATTGCAATTTTGGATGTAAACTTTTGAAAAACTAAACTGATAAATTAATTGTAGTTATTTCATGAATTCGTTTGAATTAATAAAGAGTTTTGTTTTTCATGAAAACCATATTTCAATACAGCATTTCCATTTTCCAAACAATACGAAAATTTCATGCCAAGGGGTTGGTGAAAATGACATGCCAAAGCATTGGTTAAAATGACATGTCAAAGCATGGGTGAAAATGACGTGTCAAAGCATTGGTGAAAATGACATGTCAAATCATTGGTGGAAATGACATGCCAAAGCATTGGTGGAAATGACATGTCAACGCATTGGTTAAAATGACATGCTTAGGATCCAGAAAAGACCGTCATCTTTTGGGGTCCACGCTCATATAAAATTCATCGATGAAGATGCTAAAAAGATGACATGCTAGATCACTTGCACCCATGATTGAATGTCATCTTTGGCATCGAACATTTTGCTGGGTAGCTATGGAAATTGTTGCAAAACTCGACTACGCATAAAATAGCCGAGATGAGACGAATAGAGATGGTTGTGCTGGCCGGTCGGTTTTGTTGGTTCATTTGATAAGGTCGATTATGATCTGAGTCTGGGAGGTAGGAACGAAATGAACATTGTGCGAACATAAACAGAATAGCGGCTTATGCGGAGACATATGTACATGCATCCCTAGATATATAGCTACATAATTTACTAACGATTATGAATAGGCAAATATAATTGGTAATTTACGGAGGGTAGTATGAGTAAATGTTTAAGCGGATTAGGAAAATGAAGTTGGTTTAATGTTTAGGGGGATATCAACTGTATGAGGACTAATCGGGAATATATTTTTGTCATATTAACGTATAGGATACGGCTGAGTAGCTGAGGAAAAATTTTAACGTCTTAAAGGTATAGTCTTGGTAACGTGGTGTATCAATGATGATGTATTATTTTGAGATGATGATAAAGATATGCTAAACATATGGTAATGATCCCTATCATAACACTAAATTTATTATAGGTCATTCTAGATTCAGTGATTTATACTGAGTGGTAATATTTGAAAGCTTCTAAAACATTCTTCTTCCAAAATATTCAAAACTTTAACCACAACATTCGTAAACTTCCCCAAAAACTATTCTGTATCTCTCCCAAAAAATAACACAATTCAATTTATTAAAAAAAACTTCGAATATATCGTTGGTTATATAGTTTTAACAATACCGTAGAGATTTGATTATCAATTTAATTGAAAAGAAGAAAAAAATTTATATCAATATTGAGTTTTATTGCAGCATACAAAAAGGAGAAGACAGACCTCGTGTTTGAATTACATGGTAGAGTTGAACACGCACAACACACAACCATGCATATAATCATCTGTGAATACTAACACACAAATATTCTCTCAGATCTTCGTAATTACCCTGCCAGCAATTGGAAGTGAGTTTCGCACTCCCTCGCCTAAGAGGTCACTCCGGAGACACCCCAAGGAAGATCGTCGGTGAATTACACAAACAATTTCTATAGCCTTATTGTGATTACGTTTTATCGCGTATGCCGACACTTCGGAGTGACTTCTGAGTGACTTCCAAGGCGATTGTTTACATTTATTTAAGGATTTAACACATTTGAACAAATATAGTACATTTTCTATGTGATGATTATATGAAACGATGGTGCAGTGGTAAGCACCCTCGCTTTGCACTCTGAAGGTCCGGGTTCGCTTCCCAAGTCAGGCAAAAAAACATCACATTTTTAAAATGACAAAATTAATGTAGGCGGAAATTGCAAAGAATAATTTCTCTAAAATAGAAGAGAAATAAAAAATAAATAAAAATATAAAATATTAAAAAAATAAATAAAACTATAAAAATAAAAAAAAAATAATTAAAAATAAATAGAAAAAAAATATTTTTTTAATTTCTAGAACTATCGCGGAAATGATCATCTAGAAGTGTCGCTGGAGTGACTTCCAAGACGACACCCCGGCGTGGTTCATTTCTTCACAACGGAGGTCACTTCAGGGTGACTTCTGCGACTATCGCCGCGACTGTTTTCATCGCCCTGGGCGACACGCCTAAGTCACTTCCGCGATAGTTTTTGCTTGCAGGGTATTAACATATAAAAATAAACACATATACATGGTACGTTCATACATATAAATACATACATATTTTAGTATGTAAATAGTTGTAAGATAGTGTAATATGCTGTATTTATATCCCAGCTAGCATTTGGAAGTGAGTTACTCACTTCCTCTACCAAAAGTAATCGCATTCTGAACTTCTTTTCTATAAAAGAGCGATACTTTATCATTTTACAATAACAAATGTATTACTGTTCAAATTAGATCGATCTGCAAGAACTACATAGTGTCACAGAAGAAGATGAAAATTCTGCATTTGATTGTTTACACAAACAATTTACATTGTTTTACTATATCTTCTCGTGAGAGAGATACTGTGAGAGTTTTACAGCTATTCCAAGTATTTGCAAAGACCAACAACAAGAAAAAAAATCATTCTATTTAATATTTCAAGTGCGAAAGGTACGGGAAAGTGAAATTTCAAAAATATAATTAATAATTTAATATTTAAACATTAATAAATTGAAAAGTAAAAAAGTGCAGTGACTATATGATTGTGACTGATAATAAGCAGACAAATAATAATATGTATTGTGTATAATGTGAGTGATATTTAAATAAGAAAAAATAAATTTCATTTTCTTTATCATAGAGTGAATTTGAATATTAGAAAAAAAACAAAAAATCGAAAAAATTCCAAAAAGTCAAAAGTGCCAATAGTACTTATTACACTAATTCGACAGAGAAAATTAAAACAAATAAGTTTGCAGAAATAATGATAATATAATAGTGTTTTATGAATACTAAAATTACTAATATTTAATTTGACTTTTAAAATGTACACATTTTCGATTTTAATTTTTGTTTTATTTATTTATTTATTTATTTATTTATTTATTTATTTATTTATTTATTTATTTATTTATTTATTCATTTATTTATTTATTTATTTATTTATTTATTTATTTATTTATTTATTTATTTATTTATTTATTTATTTATTTATTTATTTATTTATTTATTTATTTATTTATTTATTTATTTATTTATTTATTTATTTATTTATTTATTTATTTATTTATTTATTTATTTATTTATTTATTTATTTATTTATTTATTTATTTATTTATTTATTTATTTATTTATTTATTTATTTATTTATTTATTTATTTATTTATTTATTTATTTATTTATTTATTTATTTATTTATTTATTTATTTATTTATTTATTTATTTATTTATTTATTTATTTATTTATTTATTTATTTATTTATTTATTTATTTATTTATTTATTTATTTATTTATTTATTTATTTATTTATTTATTTATTTATTTATTTATTTATTTATTTATTTATTTATTTATTTATTTATTTATTTATTTATTTATTTATTTATTTATTTATTTATTTATTTATTTATTTATTTATTTATTTATTTATTTATTTATTTATTTATTTATTTATTTATTTATTTATTTATTTATTTATTTATTTATTTATTTATTTATTTATTTATTTATTTATTTATTTATTTATTTATTTATTTATTTATTTATTTATTTATTTATTTATTTATTTATTTATTTATTTATTTATTTATTTATTTATTTATTTATTTATTTATTTATTTATTTATTTATTTATTTATTTATTTATTTATTTATTTATTTATTTATTTATTTATTTATTTATTTATTTATTTATTTATTTATTTATTTATTTATTTATTTATTTATTTATTTATTTATTTATTTATTTATTTATTTATTTATTTATTTATTTATTTATTTATTTATTTATTTATTTATTTATTTATTTATTTATTTATTTATTTATTTATTTATTTATTTATTTATTTATTTATTTATTTATTTATTTATTTATTTATTTATTTATTTATTTATTTATTTATTTATTTATTTATTTATTTATTTATTTATTTATTTATTTATTTATTTATTTATTTATTTATTTATTTATTTATTTATTTATTTATTTATTTATTTATTTATTTATTTATTTATTTATTTATTTATTTATTTATTTATTTATTTATTTATTTATTTATTTATTTATTTATTTATTTATTTATTTATTTATTTATTTATTTATTTATTTATTTATTTATTTATTTATTTATTTATTTATTTATTTATTTATTTATTTATTTATTTATTTATTTATTTATTTATTTATTTATTTATTTATTTATTTATTTATTTATTTATTTATTTATTTATTTATTTATTTATTTATTTATTTATTTATTTATTTATTTATTTATTTATTTATTTATTTATTTATTTATTTATTTATTTATTTATTTATTTATTTATTTATTTATTTATTTATTTATTTATTTATTTATTTATTTATTTATTTATTTATTTATTTATTTATTTATTTATTTATTTATTTATTTATTTATTTATTTATTTATTTATTTATTTATTTATTTATTTATTTATTTATTTATTTATTTATTTATTTATTTATTTATTTATTTATTTATTTATTTATTTATTTATTTATTTATTTATTTATTTATTTATTTATTTATTTATTTATTTATTTATTTATTTATTTATTTATTTATTTATTTATTTATTTATTTATTTATTTATTTATTTATTTATTTATTTATTTATTTATTTATTTATTTATTTATTTATTTATTTATTTATTTATTTATTTATTTATTTATTTATTTATTTATTTATTTATTTATTTATTTATTTATTTATTTATTTATTTATTTATTTATTTATTTATTTATTTATTTATTTATTTATTTATTTATTTATTTATTTATTTATTTATTTATTTATTTATTTATTTATTTATTTATTTATTTATTTATTTATTTATTTATTTATTTATTTATTTATTTATTTATTTATTTATTTATTTATTTATTTATTTATTTATTTATTTATTTATTTATTTATTTATTTATTTATTTATTTATTTATTTATTTATTTATTTATTTATTTATTTATTTATTTATTTATTTATTTATTTATTTATTTATTTATTTATTTATTTATTTATTTATTTATTTATTTATTTATTTATTTATTTATTTATTTATTTATTTATTTATTTATTTATTTATTTATTTATTTATTTATTTATTTATTTATTTATTTATTTATTTATTTATTTATTTATTTATTTATTTATTTATTTATTTATTTATTTATTTATTTATTTATTTATTTATTTATTTATTTATTTATTTATTTATTTATTTATTTATTTATTTATTTATTTATTTATTTATTTATTTATTTATTTATTTATTTATTTATTTATTTATTTATTTATTTATTTATTTATTTATTTATTTATTTATTTATTTATTTATTTATTTATTTATTTATTTATTTATTTATTTATTTATTTATTTATTTATTTATTTATTTATTTATTTATTTATTTATTTATTTATTTATTTATTTATTTATTTATTTATTTATTGGTCATTGCCACTATTTTATGGTAAAATATGCAATATCTTTCAAACAATGTACTTATTTGTCGCCTAAAGGTACTATATCCAACAAGCATTTTCTATCGCCCATTACCCGAAGCAGTCACTCCCGTGCGATAGAAACACACATCCGCGATATCGCATTCTAATTGATGTAGGCACACCGTTCGGGAAGAAATGAACCACGCACTCGTTTCCTCATAAATGTGTCTCATGCGTTGTCTTTGAAAGTATCGCTTTAGTCCAGAGTCGAGAGTCACGATGGCGATATTTTTATGAGGAAACGAATGCGTGGTTCATTTCTTCCCGTACGGTGTGCCTACATCAATTAGAATGCGATATCGCGGATGTGTGTTTCTATCGCCCGGGAGTGACTGCTTCGGGTAATAGGCGATAGAAAATGCTTGCTGGGCTCTCTCTTGAGCGTAGGTAAAGATGAACGGTTGTGTGTGTTTGGTTTACGTGTGGCTAACAATCCCAAAACAAGAGCGAATGGAACGAAGGAGTCAGTTTGATTTTGACTACCAAACACACCGTACATCGTTACGCACGCTCAAGTGTTAATAAGAAAAGAATTAATAAATAATAAGAACAACAAGCCAAGGTGTTTATTACAATTCATTTAGTCGCCGTCCTACAATATGTACAGTGTTGGTCACAGAATTAGCACACCCCTTTGGGGCAAAATGATTTCAGTCAGCTAAGAGTTTTGATAGGGCAAATTGAAAATTTTTCGTAAACAAAATCCTTTTCTATAATGTATTTAACACATTTAGTGATATAAGTGAATAGTATTATCAGTGGTTTTTTGAAAATAAAAGTTTTGTGAAGACGCCCAAATTATCAACGGGACATATAATTAGCACACCCTAAGATTTTTCAATTAAATTCAATTAATATACAAAAATTAATTTATATTGAAGTTAATTAATATTCAAACCGTATTGAACAAATCATTTTTTGAAAGAAAAAATAATTTATCACTCCGAAATCTCAAAGTATATCCCAATAGCGGACCATTTTTCGTAATGTACACTTAAACGTCAGAAAGTCGCCAAAACTTTAAAAACAAATGTACAATTGGATCTGAAATTATTGGAATTGTTAACCGATTACCGAAATTTAAATATAAAGTGCAAAAAATTTTCAAAAAGTGTTTAAGGTCGATGATTCATTCAAGAAAATTTCCGATTTGGAAGGGGTTTATAGAGAGAAGATCAATAAAATGCACACTTATGTGAAGAAGGATCAACTTATAACACCATTTGTTATTCGAAATTACACGTCAGAATAACACCAAAGACCTATCACTACAAAACTGTCAACAAAGCACTAGGTGAACACGTAGCACATGAGTATGTTTAAAGGTATAACCCCTTTCTAACAATAAAGGATTTTGAGGTTTGCTGAAATTGGTTAAAATCCATGAAAGCAGGCATATACTATTCAAGATAAAAGTTTTCTGGATTATTGATTTTAAATTTAATCGTTTTAAGCTCCGGGAAACATATTATCTTGCGTTCTCACTTGACTATCTCCCATTTGCTTTATGTTTAGAAAATTATTGAAATTTGCGTAGGTCCCATAGAGATGAACATAGGTCTATCGTGGCATACATCACGACATATCGGTAAAATTCAGTCCAGATGCATAAGTATTTAAAAAACCAATACCTCAAAGAATCATATTACAGTTTTTTAATGAAATTTTTTTTGTCAAACGGACTTTACAGATGCACACTGCTGGTGGGTACATCCTACTATTAGCAAATTTACAAAGATTAACAAGAATATGATGTTTCTATGAACTACTTGCCTCAATGAATTTGTTTACATGTGAAAAAAATCGATAAAAAACACTAAAAAAACTGAAATTTCCATCAGTCCTTGGGACCCAAGGTGTACCCCATATAATTCCCCTCTGACACTGAAAATTTGGAGACTGGTGGGGAGTATAACTAACATACTGGAACTTATTCCCAAACGAAATGGATTTAAAACTGAATATGGACGAAAATATTGAAACTATTCACAAATTTTAGTGATTCTTTTAAGGTGTGTCCCGTGAATTTAGGACATGTTTTACATTTTGGGAGGTTATTCAAATTGACAGTTATGTTTCAGTTTCTGTATTGCGTTGTATTCTTTAAGCATACTACTGAGAATATATTAGTACAAATACTTTATTAAATACAACTACTTTTGAAGGTCTTTTTAGGCAAAATAAATGTTGGTAGTGGGGTGTGCTAATTATGTGACCAACACTGTATATGTATATTATAAATTATTTTATCTGTAATAGAGTCAATACCATTTCATATACTGTTCAGTTATAGATAGACTCGTTTTATATACTTCCCTCTTGGTGGTTACAGAAATAACAATCACTTTTTTCTTCTGTGTATGTATGCGTATGTGTAATACGTATACGTAACTATGCAAATATGAGTATGTACATATAGATGCGAACGGCTTTGTTTATGGATAGGTTACAGTAGGCAAAACTGGTTCTTATAGTGATTTTTTTTTTTTTTTTTTTTTTTTTTTTTTTTTTGAAAAAAATGCGACCTATGTAAAAGGCTCCACCACCAAAAATATGCGAGTTTATTACGGTCCTTGAAAAAATATTGTTAAAAAATCCATGCATGTTGATCTTCTGGCTCTTAAAAAATATTGTACAAAGATCAACTCATTAAGATCTACTGGACCTGGAATAAAGGTTCTTAAAAAATCCACACATTTTATCTACTGGCCCTTAAAAATATTCTTAAAATATCCACGCATTTTGATCTGCTTGCCCTTGAAAAATATTCTTAAAAAATTCACGTATGTTTGCCTTTTGGACCTTGAAAAAATATTGTTAAAATATTTAATAAAAAAATCTACGCATGTTAGTCTGCTGGCACCTAAAAAAATATTTTTAAAAATATCCATGCGTGTTGGAATGCTGGACCTTAAAATTGTTTTTAACAAATCCACGCATGTTGGTCTGCTGGTTCTTGAAATAATATCCTTAAAAAATCCACATTTATAGTTCTCTCTGTAGCTCCAAAATTTCTGTAAAAATGCTAGGATTTTAGCCTTCTTTTCTAACAGCAACAATTCTTTCATAAATCCACGTTTATAGTCCTCTTTAGTAGTTTCCAAAGTTATTTAAAAAAATTCACTCTTATCTCCTAAGTACTTCCAAGACTGTACAAAAGTTAAAAACCCATGTTTGTAGCTCTCTTTAATAGTTTTAAAAGTTATTTAAGGACTCCACGTTTATAGTTCTCTTTTTAAGCTGTAAACATATTTTAAAATCCTTAATTTTAGTCCCCATTGGTAGCTCCAAAAATTCTTTTAAAAACTTGAATTTTTGTACTCTTTGGTAGCTCCAAAAATTATGTAATACATCATCATCTATATTAGTCCTTTTTGGTAACTTCATCAATTTAGTAAAACTCCCCTAAAAATATATTGTTTATGGCCTGTTTTGTGGCTACTAAAAGTCTCTTTTATAACCATCGTTGGTTGGTCCCGTACGTTAAAAAACAAGTAAAAGGGGGGTATAGCCGGATGGGGCCTATCATGTGTTACCCTACACCACTTCCCCTGGGCACTTGTTTTCCGCGGAATTTATTTATATAATTGCAAGGTCTCCCTTGCTCTTTCGGGGATGTTGTGGGAATGTATGTATGTATGTGTGATTGCGACACGTTAAATATTATTTTCATTATTTCGTAATGGACAGGCGGACCATTTTGGCTACATATACATATATATATTTTATATCCTCAGCATTTATGCTAACGAGGGTATATTCACTTTCATACTGGCAAAATGTGCCTCATCGAAATAATGGTTTTAGACCTCAAGTATGTTTGGACGAAATGTATTTCAGACAATTTGGAGTCGATTGAGCAATGTCCGTCCGTCTGTCTGTCTGGCTGGCTGGAGCGCACGATAACACTCGAACGGATCAACCGATTCGGTCCAAAATTTGGCTTTCGTAATATTTTGTCCAAACTTAGTTTAAGTTCGAAGATGGGATATATCGGTTAACTCCTTCCGGTACCTCCCCCACAAAAGTTCGAAAATGTTCGGAAAATTTGTACGTACGATAACTCTTGAAGGAAGTAACCGATTCGGTCCATAATTTGCAACTCATGAAATGTCTACCAGACTTAGATGTGGTTCTAATATGTACTCAATCGGTCCACTCCTTCGGGTACCTCTCACACAAAATTTCGGATTAGTTCAGTTTAGGACCTGCTCTCGAATCGCTTCGATTTTTGTTTTAGCAACTTGTATTCACTGCCCCCCATACGACGGTACAAGTTTCATCAGGGGCAAGTCCATACTTCCTGAGAAAATAGCCTGAAAGTTGCACAATACCGCTATGACACCGTGTGAGGTGGTTGGTGCGCAAAATAACTCTCGAACGGATCTGCCGATTGGGTCCAAAATTTGGTCTTAGTAATATTTTGTCCAAACATAGTTTAAGTTCGAAGATAAGTCATATCGGTCCACTCCTTCAGGTACCTCCCCCACAAAATTTCAAAAATGTTCGGAAAAATTGTTCGTACGGTAACTTTTGAAGGGAGTGGCCGAAATGGTCCATACTTTACATATCCTAATATATCTACCAGATATAGACCAAGTTCAAATATGGACTATATTTGTCCACTTCATCCAGTACCTCCCAAACAAAATTTCGGATAAGTTCACTTTAAGGCTTGCTATCGAATCATTTTGATTTTTGTTGAAGCAACTCCTATAAAGTATATATATTCTTGATCAGGGTAAAATTCTGAGTCGATCTGTGCACGTCCGTCCGTCCGTCCGTCTGTGGTAATCACTCTAGCATCCACAAAAATGGAGGTAGAAACATGAAATTTTGGGAAAATGCGTCTTTTGTTTGCATATAACGGTACCCCTCGATTTACGGTATTTTGCCGTTTTTAGAAAAAAATTTCAGACCGATTTAGCTATAATTTGACATTTAGGGTGCTTAAGTGGCAATAAACTTATATAACAAAAGTTGTAGACATAGGTCCACGTTTTGGTATAGCCCCCATATAACTGTACCCCCCGATTTACGGTATTTTGACGTTTTTAGCTACGTTTTCAGACCGATTTAGCTATAATTTAACATTCAGGGCCTTTAAGCGTCACTAAACTTATATAAAAAAAACTTGCGGACATAGGTCCACGTTTTGGTATAGCCCCCATATAACGGTACCCCCCGATTTACGGTATTTTGACGTTTTTAGCTACATTTTCAGACCGATTTATCTATAAATTGACATTTAGGGTTCTTAAGTATCAATAAACGTATATTACAAAACTAGTGGACGTAGATCAATGTTTTGGAATAGCCCCCATATAAGGTTACCGCCCGATTTCAGGTATTTTGACGATTTAAGTTGCATTTCTAGACCGAATTAGCTATAATTTGATATTTAGGGTTCTTAGTGACCAAAAAACTTATATTCGAAATAATTATGAACGTACATAGGTCCATGTTTTGGTATAGCCCCATATAACGGTACCTCGGTATAACGGATTTCGGTATCCCCATATAACGGATTTTCGATATTTTGAGAATTTTACCTACAACTTTTAACCGAATTATCTGTAATTTGAACATTTGACATTTGAAATTTTTAGTGGTCACCACACCTCTCCACCAAAAATTGTCAAGAAAGGTCGATGTATTGATAAAGCTCCCATATAAAAGTACCTCCCGATTTTCAGTAATTTGATGATTTTAGCTACAATATTAAACCGAACTAGCAGTAATTTGACATTTGAAGTTCTTAGTGGTCACAACACCTCTCCATAAAAAATGTCAACATAGGTCCATATTCGGATATAGCTCCCATATAACGGTACCTCCCAATTATCTGTTATTGGCAATTTTAGCTACAACCGAACTAACTGTAATTTGACATTTGAAGGTTGTAGTGGTCACCACACATCTGCATCAACAACATAGCCCCAATATAACGATACTTCCCGATTTTCGGTACTTTGAGGATTTTACTTAAAATGTTTAACCACGTAGGTCCATGTTTTGGTATAGCCCCAAAACAAACCTCCCGATTTTCCGTAACTTAGCTTTATTTTTTGGACGAACTTTCTGTAATTTGAAATTTAAAAGCCAGCAAAAATTCTGCAACAAAAATTGTTAATTTAAGTTCATATTTTCGTATAGCTCACATACCTCCAAACTAGCTGTTAATGACATTTGAAGTTCCCAAGTTATGTACCTATTTTCGGTATTTTGAGGATTCTAGCTACAATTTTTAACCGAATTAGGAGTTACCTATATAACGGTACCTCTTAATTTCTCGCCCACCAAAAATGTCAACATACATAGGCACCATAAAAAGGGCCTCCCGAATGAAGCATTTTATGTACATTATCTGACATTTTAACGTACCCACTTAAAGTTGGGGACAGGAATGAAAACTAATTATTCCATTTTAGTTCAGAATATTTTATGGTGGAGGGCCGAACTTAACGTTTTTTTACTTGTTACTTGTTTTTTTTTTTCAAAAAACTAAAAATTTATATTAAGAAAAAAAAAATACCAAACGCATTTAGAAATAGCTTTTGATGCTTTATCGGATTCGATTTTTGCGAAATTTGGAACGTAAATGTAGTTCTTTATAAACAAACCAAAACTATAAAGGAAAACAAACTTATATGTCACGGTTTGTCTAAACCAACTTTAAATGGAAGGTGCTTGCACCTAGGATGTTTTTGCTGAAACTAAAACTACACGCACGAACGCAATTTTTTAGTGTTTTTTTAGGTTTTAACAATTTTGCTTAGAAATCGCAAGTCGCATTGAAATGGGATTGTAGCAGTGAAAATTCTGTACAAGATTGACTTTTATGATTTTTTGCTAGGTTTTACCATTTTTGAGATATACAAGTTGAAATTGAGAAAATGAACTGCCTGTATCGCCTCCTTACAAAACAGTATCATGCACGGTGCGCCTTAACTAACGATAAATGAAACCGCTTTCACCTAGGAAGTTTTCGCAGATTCTAAAACAGCAATGTCTATTCGGGTCTGAACCTGACCTCCGTACAAAATGCGATCCATAATTGCGGCCGGTAGTGTGACTACAATTTTTAATGGACGGACTGACGGACACACATCTCAAAATCGCTTTATCTCGTCGATGATTTGTGGTATAGCACATGGGTGTCTACGACGAATATTTCCCGGTGTTATATGCATTTTTCGAAAAAGAAACTTATAACATTCTTTCCACATTGCGGTATAGGGTATAAAAAAAAAATCCAGCCGTGGATTGTTCTTAAAATTCCTTAAAAGAAATCCACTGTGCAACAAGATTAAATTTAATTCACACTAAACCATTATGGTATATACATATATGGCAAAAACCAAAAATCCTTTGCAATTCCATTTAAAAAAATTAAATAACTTTTTTGCGAGCAAATCTACAATTTTCGGCAAAGGGGTTAAGAAAAAAATGCTAGTTTCAAATCTGTTCGCGTTCACAAAATTGGAAAATGCGCCCAAAAGTTATAGCGGTTTCTATTCTCATATAAAAAAAATATTTAAAAAAAAACTTATTTGTTGTTATGAGAAAATATATGCATAAATCGTTAACATCCTTCCATATCTATTCGTAGATGCTTAAATAGTTATTAAATTTATTATTATTTTCGCGGAAAATCAACAAATAATTTTGAAGTAAATCCAAATTATTCTTTCCCAGAGTCCGTACAAAGCCTCGAAAAATAAATTTAAAAATATATGCGAATCTAGACAATGCGTCGGAAAATATGATACACAATTTATAGATATTGGGTATATAAATTGCATATTATTGCAACAACAAAAGAGAAAAACTTATTGTTGGAAAATATTGTTGCAGATATATTTTTTGGTTTGATTCGAAAAACTAGAAAAAAAATATTTGGGAGGTTTCCAACTATTTCGATAAAATCCCATACAATAATTAATTCGAACTGCTAAAACTTCTTCAAGTAATATGGTACACCATCGCGAAAGTTTAGTTGCTTACTGTGATAACTTATACGGATGGGAAATTAAGAGTAATATTGAAATTACAATCATTCAAAAAATGTGGAAATTAAAAAGCCTATTATTCGCGAATTAGTTAAAATCGGTTGATGCGCATCCGTTTTTGGATACAATCTCTTTCAATATTTATGCATATTTCGATGTTTCACTCAGCGGCCAAAGTTGCATCACACAATGCAAAAAACCTTAAAGTGGGTACAAATCCCGCAATTTGCATACGATTTTGATGCGCATCCGGTTTCATTAGCGCCCATCAAAAATACGTCAATATACACCTATTTCAAATCGATTCTACAAGAACCGCGTATGTGCCTCCACATTCTATTTTTGGTAAAAAACCCATATACTAGCGAATCTCTGTAATTTATGACACGCGTTTTCGCACATATTATAATCGTGTATAAAGGATCCCATTTATTTAAAAAATGTTAAAGAAAATCGCGGTTTAATACGCCGATTTGTCAAAATAAAATGTTGCTGATTTTCGTATTTCCAAGGTATCTATATCCGCGGTTTTAGTGGATGGATTCGCGGAAGGTCTCATTAGATCCGTCGCGAAAGAAAAACTAAATTCACGCGGGGTACAAAGAAAATTGAATGCCACTTGTAAATTTTAAACGCAAAAAATAGGTTTTTGAAAAAAATTCACGCATCAAATATTGGCCTTTAGACTCCAATTACTAGGATGCTGTAAGGAGCACACTAATGAGATATGCATTAAACGACGTAAAATCACGAGTTCTATAATCCTATTATGAGTATTGAATATTATCTTGTTGCGCGTCCGAATTATTAAAAATATTCAAACAACCCTTAAATTCCCGCTTCAAAATGTCAGTATCAACTTTAGGTGGATGCAGTGGATGTATCGAAAAATTATACATTCCCAGCAAAATAAATTGGAAGTAGTGCAATGTGGACTAGTTCTGTCACGGCATGTTTTGATGCAGTTCAAACGGAGTTGTGAAAAAGGCACTCCAGTCCTCACATTTTAACTGCATTTGGATGCAATCCAAAGAATCACATCCACTTGTCACATTTTAACAACATCCGGATGGAGTTCAGCGGAGTCGTGAAAAAGGCACTCCAATTCCTCACAATTTAACAGCATCCGGATGCAGTCCAAACGGAGTCGTGAAAAAGGCACTTCGTTCGCTACATATTATTAGCAGTTGTTAGAGATCCCTACATGTACATAAATCAGTTTGTACATCTCTACAGGCTGCGACATAAATTTTCCAATAAGAGATAAGCGTGTTAATATTTTCAAACATTTGTTAATACAAACTGAATAATATTTCATTTGTGAACATTTTTCCGGTAACTCAAGAGAAGAAAATTTCCGAATGGAGTGCTGTCGAAATCTTAACTGGTGATGGGAAGACAACCCATTTAGCAAATGAAACAAATACTGTTCAGCTTAGAACAAATGGAGAGCGGAGGAAACACGCATGTTTACGATTGAATTCAATGGAGAATTTTCATAATTTGTGTTAATGTAATAAAATTCTTAATATTTTTGTTTTACACAAATAATGCATTTTATTTGTTCTGGCATATTTTGTAATGGCTTGCACAATTTTCGCAGAATGCCTGTATCAAAACACGTGCTTTGGACTGCCTCCTATTCTACCCCAAAGGGTTAGTTAAAATGCAATGCCAAAGGGTCAGTTAAAATGTAGTGCCAGAGGGTCAGTTAAAATGCAGTGCAATGGAGTGACTCTTTCCGTAGTCACGGAATCATGAGTGAAAATGCATAATTTGATGCACTTCCAGATCACTTGTACATATCATTTAACTGCCTCTTTGGAGGCAAACTTTTTGCTGGGTTAGTATCATATTGCCCACGAATGAATGTAAGGTTAAGCCAGAAATCGGAAGAGAGCAAAACTTGTTGGCTTCAACCCATTTTTACCTATTTTTCTACATTGATGCCAACACAGCTTCCACGTAAATTAATTTTAATAGTCGACCTTATGGGATTCTTCCTAAAACACTACATTTTGAAGAATTTCAATCATACTATATATAATATGTTAACAGTTCGCGAATTTTGAATGGGTGAAACTCGGATTCATCGATTGTAAAACATTTTTGGTTTTTGCCATATGTATCTGGGTGAGCATACTAGTCCTTCGCCTTGTTTGTTTTGCTTTTGTTATGCACGAGTTAATATTACGTCAAAGCATCGGCAGTGGCAATCGGGTAGTCCAATATGAAGCAAGCAAACAAGACCAAAAAAAGGACGACAGAATTGAAATTAAATTCCGAATAGAGTAAACGCAAAAAAGCAACACTCACACACCAGGACATACACTCTTCAACACAGGATCTGTGTGAAAAAAGGCAGTAAAAGCAGCAAGCAATCGTTTAAATTTAATTTTTATCTGTTTTGTTTGGTCTTAATTTAATTAAAGGTTCATTACTGTTTTAAATGCGATGAGAGTGCGGTGATTGTTGTTGCTACTGTATGGTTGCAATGACGACACAACAACGTTGCTTGACGGATATGTATACAAGTGGTAGGTTGATGTTTTTCTGGTGCCATCAAACATAGCGCAACGTAGCCAACAACACAACATAAGAGGGAAGTAATAAATGCAATGCAATTGTTGTTAAACACCATATAAAAAAGTAACAACACTAACAAGACACATATTACCTAAGAGAATCACTTGAGGGACCGAGGTTTCCGAAGTTTCAACTAAAATGTCGAATATGAAATTAAAATTCTAGGAATTGTTTTTATTGTACATGAAGGAATATTCTCAAAGAAAACTAAATTTGAACAGCTGGGGAAGTTTTTTTTTAATTTTTAAAAAGTCTAACCTCAATCGTTTATGATCCCAGAATAATAAAACACTTTCCAACCAATCTCTGGTCAAAAAACTACCAAAAGTGGTAATGTAGTTTTTCACACAAACCCACAATGCACTTGACACCTAGACCAAACACACCCTACACTGGCTTTTTATGCTTAACAACCTGACCACACAAGAAGAAGCAGCAACATGATTCATTCATTTATTGTTTTCATCCTTGCACTTGCCCATTAGAAGTGGAGTTCTAAAGCATTTCTAGATGTGGTCACCCCAGTATCACTGTGTGCTGTGTATGGACCCGCAGGAACTTTTCTGAATGGTCTTTCTTGTTGGTTGTCTGACATGCTGGATACCTGTCTGTCTGATTACGGATAGTGTTTACAGGTAAATGAAGCATAAAATTGTTCATTTGTTTGCGTGAGTTCTTCTAATTAACAGCTGGACGAATGAAAACAACTTAGAAATAAGGAGTAAGAACAACAATGCTAAAACAAAATTACCAAGAACAAAGTGATTTAATATCATGTTGTTGACATTGCTTTACATTTTACATCCGTTTCTGATCGTAATAGCCAGCGAATAAAGCGCGTACAGACAGAGATGCGCCTTAGCCAGATAAGAAGCGAAAGAAGAGGAAAACCTAACAACAACGACGACAGCAAGCTGTAAACAGCGAAACAACACTGTAAGGAACCACCAGCATGGCAGACAGCCGTGATGTGCAACGGCTATAAAGGATAACATTAGTAAATCTAACAAACGCCAAACAATCACAGGACTCGGATGGTCAACATTTTCAACTAGCTGACTATTTGCCTGAGGCACAGTGGGGAAATACACATTTTAAAGGTGTTACAGGGATAAATCGTAGCTTTTTGGAATAAAATTTTCAAGGCCTTTCGAGGCCATAACAGTAGAAGTGTAATACCTATAATCTTCGCTTTTTTATACCCTCCACCATATGGAGGGTATAAATAAATTTGTCATTCCGTTTGTAACACATCGAAATATTCGTCGGAGACCCTATAAAGTAGATATATTATTGATCAGCATACAATTCTATGTCGATTTAACCATGTCCGTCTGTCCGTCTGTCTGTTGAAATCAAGATACAGCTCGCAATTTTGAAGATAGAGAGTCAATATTTGTTACAGAAGTTTCTATTACTTGTAGGATGGTTGGTATTGAAAATGGATATATCGGTCCACGTTTTGATATAGCCCCCATAGAACGGTTCCTCCCGATATTCGGTATTTTGAAGGTTTAGCTTCATTATCCCACCAAAATGGTT
The DNA here is from genome assembly GCF_047663935.1 of Musca autumnalis. Lineage (NCBI taxonomy): Eukaryota > Metazoa > Arthropoda > Insecta > Diptera > Muscidae > Musca > Musca autumnalis. Next base: position 37,983,868 of record NW_027411644.1, read on the forward strand.
GAAATTTGGTATTTAATTATCGTTGGGTGTATAAAACTTTCCACATGAAATTTGTTGGTATAGGTTCACGCCTTCATATAGCCCCCATAGAACGGTTCCTCCCGATATTCGGTATTTTGAAGGTTTTAGCTTCATTATCCCACCAAAATGGTTGAAATTTGTTAATTAGTCTTCCTTGAGGATATAAAACGTTCCACCTGAAATTTGTTGGTATAGGTCCACGCCTTTATACAGCCCCATTTCCGACTGAAATTCGTCAGAATAAGTGCACGTTTTGATATAGCCTCCTAGAACAATACCTCCTGATTTTCGTTATTCTGAAGGTCGTGACGTCAATATCCCACAGAAATGACTGAAATTGGTATTTTGTCTTCTTCATAAACGAAAGGAAACTAATTGTTCCATTTTAATTCAATACAACTCGCGGTGGAGGGTATAACTAGTTAACTTAACGCCGTTCTTACTTGTTAGGAAGATATTTTTATACCCTCATCACTTAGGCTAACGAGAGTACCAGGGACGTACAAACGGAGGGTGGGGGGAGCAGGGGACACACCATGCCATGTCCGTCCATCTGTCTGTCTGGCTGGAGCGCACGATAACTCTCGATCGAATCAACCGATTTCGTCCAAAATGTAGTGGCTGGAGGGCTCGAACCGAATACTGCGTTCGTTAACACTTTAGATATTGTAATATTTCTTCGAATATTACATGAAATTCGCAGGTGGTGCTTATAGGTCCACTCCTTCCGGTACCTCTCCCATAAAAGTTCGAAAATGTTCGCGCGTTTTCTCATAGACGTAGCAACCGATTTCGTCCAATGTTTGGATATTTAAATATTGTCGAAACTTACTTTATGTTCAAATTTGGGCCATATCTGTCCAATCCTTGTGGTACCACCCACACAAATGTTCAACATTTTTGTGTGGTTCGAGGATCCTTTGGACATTTTTACCAACGTTTTTCCTAGTGGCCCTGTTTACAGCGATATTATGTTTTTCGTAGGCTAGTGTGATAAAAAAGCCCTATCTATCGATATCCCCGCAAATTTTTGAGCTTTAATCCTATCCTAAATTTTGTTGGTTCATACGCCCAAAATTTTGAAACCCCCCTAAATCCATAAGTTTTTTTTTTGTTTTTTGGGAAAAAAATATTTCAATCCACACAGGCTGAGTGTATATCTCTGTAGGCAAAGCCGACTGATACTTTTTTACTTGTTTGCCACAAAAGTTATAAATTTTCATAAGTTTGCCTCCGCTATGCCGACAGAAGTTAATCTTTGGGCATAGTCCTTGGAATGATTTTAATATCATAGAGTCCATAAAGATCTTTTCATATAATTAAGGTAGAAATACGCCGGAACAATAACTATTGGGTTATCACATAGAGGTTTTTCGATTCAACATATTTTGTCAGGGCTTAGCTAAAATTTTGCCGAGCTATTTTCGGAGATATTTTTCGACCTTGTTTTTGCAAAGCCCAAATATGGGTTTCGTAGTCTCAAACAGTACTGCAAGTAGAATTCGTAGTCTATGAGTCGTAGTTTGTATCGCACGACTCCTGATTAAAATGTTTTCTTTCTTAATGGAATTTTCTGAATTTTTTAGTTAACTTGCTCGGACTCTGTCACTTCTGGTAAAATAGTAAAGTTTTGGTGTTTTATATTTTATTAAAGAATATAATTTTCTTACAATATACAGCCAGTTTTGAAACAAAAGATCCGAAAACGATTTTGGTTTGAAAATATTCGATACAAGTTCAATCTGCACTCATGGGTTAGAGTTATCCTTCTTTTTGGAGGTATTTATTTCAATTAATTAATAAATGGCATACCAAAACATTAAAATATTTTCGAGATAGATCTTCTTATCAGAACCAGTCAAAAATATGTCCAATTTAAAACTTAATAAGGTGAAAATATTAAAAATCTTTTTTAATGGGACTGATGTTAGTTTGCGATATATGTATATGAACTTTAAAGAAGAAGAAAAGGCGTTATGTTCGGGCCGAACTGTTTATATCATTCACAACTTTAAAACCCTGTATATCTCTGATATTTTGATTTTAATCTTCAATTCTAAACATCCAAGGACTAATATACTCTGTTCCAAATTTCAAACTTGTATCTAAAATATAGTGAACTCTCTATATTGAATTTATATACTTTGTGTCAATATTGCATATAAAATCAACTAGAAACCTTTAAAATATATTTAAGTAACGCTACACAACATTTTTAAATTTCATGATTTTTGGTCAAGGTGGGCCCCTCCCCGAAATGAGATCTTGCGTGCGTCCCTAGAGAGTACATTTACTTTGTAAAGGGTGTTTTTTAAGCTAGATAGAACTTTAAATTGTAAAAAGTAACACAAAAAATTAAATTTTGATGCAACTTTTTTTTATTTGTTTCAGTATACTCTGACAAATCATCATGAATAGACTCACGCTTGAACAACGCTACGAAATTATCCAAATTTACTTTGAAAATCAGTCGTCGATTCGCGCAACTTATAGACGACTTCGTCATTTGTATGGCGTACATAATCGTCCATCTGAACAAGCCATTCGTCGAACTGTGGATAGATTTCGTACCACATACTCTCTAGAGGATGCAATAACACCAGCACGTCGAAGGAATGTGCGTACTGAAGACAATATCGCCGCTGTAAACGAAAGTGTGGAAGAAAATCCAAATTTATCGATTCGTCGTCGGTCGCAGGAATTGGGGCTCTGTCCGTCCACTACGTGGAACATTTTGCGAAACACCTCGGCCTACACCCGTATAAGATCCAGCTGGTGCAGGAATTGAAGCCACGAGACCATTATATGCGTCGTTCTTTCGCCGATTGGGCTCTAGAGCAGTTGGCAAATGACCCGTTGTTTTATCGCAAAATTGTGTTCAGCGATGAGGCGCATTTTTGGCTTAACGGGTTTGTTAATAAGCAAAATTGCCGCATATGGAGTGAGACTAATCCACAAGAGACCCTACAGACTCCATTACATCCAGAAAAATTCACCGTATGGTGCGGTTTTCACGCTGGTGGCATCATCGGACCTTATTTCTTCAAAAATGAGGCCGGAGCTCGCGTTACGGTCAATGGAGATCGTTATCGCACCATGATCAATGATTTTTTGTTTGAAAATATGGATGACATTGATCCGGAGGAGATGTGGTTTCAACAGGATGGCGCTACGTGCCATACGGCGAACGCAACCATCGACTTATTGAAATCAAAATTTGGCGATAAGTTGATTTCGAGAAGTGGACCTGTCAATTGGCCTCCAAAGTCGTGCGATTTGACACCTCTCGATTATTTCCTGTGGGGCTACGTGAAGTCACTGGTTTATGCTGATAAACCAGCAACAATTGATGCCTTGGAGGCCAGAATTGTTAGTGTTATTCGTGACATACGGCCAGCAGTGCTCGAAAAAGTGGCCAAAAATTGGACGTCCAGAATGCACTTCGTCAAGAACAGCCGCGGTGCCCATATGCCCGAAATCATTTTCAAATGTTAATGTCACGTATTGATCTTTCGAATAAAAAAAAAATTTTGATTACAATTTAATTTTTTGTGTTATTTTTTACAATTTCAAGTTCTATCGGGCTTAAAAAAACACCCTTTACATGTACCTTGAAAATGTGTCGAATGGAAATAATTGTTTTATACCCAAAGTATGTTTGAATGAAATTGTTTCAGAAAATTAGGGGTCTATTTAGTCCTGTCCATCCCTTTTCAGTCTGGCTGTTTGGTGCGCACGAAGGGATCCTAACATTACACCTCGTAGGGATCGTAACATTACACCTCGTAGGGATCCTAACATTACACCTCGAAGGCAGTAATTTAACACGTTGACTGCCAAGGCCATTTTCAGAAAACTGGCCAAAAATGACATTTTGATTTTTTCACATTATATTACTAAAAACTCTATTTCTAGATCATTGGTATCATTAAAACTCAAAAATGATGTTTTTTAAAGGAAAGGAAGGACCTACGAGTTATCTCGTAGTTGGTTTCTGGGAAAGAACTCGCTACGAATTATCTCGTAGTTGGATTCTGGGAAAGAACTCGCTACGAATTATCTCGTAGTTGGCTTCTGGGAAAGAGAATTATCTCGTAGTCGCTATGCAGAAGCTTCCTGGAAGGGAAACGTGTTAACTATTTCTTCCAGGCATACATCCGTCGGTTACCTACCACAGGATATGTCTCGGATCGTTTTGACATTTTTTGCACGGGTCAACCTTGAAGCTCTTTTATGACGGCATGCTTCTTGAAATAATGGCACAAAAGGTCTAACAGACTGCGGACATCAACTAAAGTGATGGAAGAGCACGATAACATACGTATCGAGTAACCGAATAGGTCGAAATTAGGCACATCATAAAATATCATCTAAACGTACATCATGGTCAATCAAAACAAGTGAGCCAAGGCTATAGTCGGGTCGGGACCGACTATGTGATACCCTACACCACTTCCCCTGTGCATAAGCTTTTGACTGGTAAAATTCAAAATATTAAAATTGGGATAGTTTAGCGCCTTTGCTCTGAATGTCTTCATTAATACAGGTCAATTTTATTGAAACGCGTTTAAGTGCATCGTCAGAATAACTCAAATGGGACCCCTATTAACACCCAATATTTCGTGACGATCCAATCAAAATTACGACGTGTAGCGTAATTACAAAAAATTAAAAAATAGGACGTATTACCGACTATTGCTATATCTCCGTTATTTGGTCACATACGCCAACATGCTTTACATCATTGTAAAAATGGGATTTTCTACTTTCATAGTCGGACTTTGTTTTTGGAAGGTCCCCAACCAAAGCTGTCATATTCGTCATTATTATTAAAATCGCAAAAATGAGAAGTTGTGTTTTAATAGCGGCTATTGCGATATCTTCATTGTTTTACCACCTACGACAACCTACGTTACATCATTGCAAAGGTGATATTTTCTACTTTTATTAGCAGATATTCGGTTTGGAAAAAAATTTTCTTTTTCTCCAAAAAAGTTTTTTGCCCATTCCTACCCCTAAATATTATCCGACCATCACCAAAATAAATAGGCTTCTTCCCCTGCGGCACCTTCATCAACACCCAAAATTTGGTGACGATCCGATCAAAATTACGACCTGTAGCGTGATTTCTTTAAAAGTGGAAAAATGGGATGTATTACCGACTATTGTGATATCTCCGTTTATTGGCCACCTACGCTTACCTACTTTGCATCATTGTAAAGACAGGATTTTCTACTTTCATAGCCAGGTTTTGCTCTTGGAATGTATCCAACAAAAGATGTGTTATTAGTCATTAGAATTAAAATCGAATAAATGAAAAGTTGGGTTCTATAAGCAACTATTGCGATATCTTCCTTGTTTGACCACATACGACAACCTACCATACATCGCTGTAAAGGTGATATTTTCTGCTTTCATTAGCAGGCTTTGCCTTTAATATACCCCTTATAGATACGGAGATATTCGTATTGAAATAAAACGTTGACTTTTTCCGCAAATAAGTTTTTTGCCCATTCCGACCCCTGAATATTGTCCGACCATCACTAAAATCAATAGGCTTCTTCCCCTCCAGGACCTTCATCAACATCCAAAATTTGGTGACGATCCGATCAAAATTGCGACCTGTAGCGTGATTACAAGGTTTAGATGGACAGACGGACGGACGGACACACATAGCCAGATCGACTCAGCTCGTCGAGACATTCATTTTGGTATATATAAGTATGGGTCTACGACCATTATTTCGATGCGTTACAAACTTTTTGGCCAAAACCAACTTATAATACCCTCCCCACATAGTGGTGTAGGGTATAAATTTTTTTTTTGTATTTTTCATACAAATGTAATGGTCCATTTCACTCGCTAAATAACATCAGATCATCATCCAAAATTGTAGGCCTCTTTTTCGACCTAAACTCTCACCTCATGCAAAATTTCGTCATTATTGAACTAAAATTGCGACGTGTTTATCATTACACTACAAACAAATAACAGGGTATATTAGGCTCTAACTCTGTTATCTTATCATGTCCACCAACACAATTGACATCAATAGAAAGGTCAAGCGTTCCTCTACCAAGTATAGCCTACTTGCCCAGAATGTCTCTTCCAGGAATAAAGATATAAGCTGTATACTAACATTTTTCACAATTTTCACACAAAAGTTTTGGTCCATTCAACGCTCTAAATATTATCTGATCGCCATTCAAATTGCAAGCTACTTCTTTGTCATATACTCTTACCTTATTTAAAATTTCGAGGCGATCTGACTATTATTGCGACCTACAGAGCATATACAACATCGGATTAAAATTATGTTTTTGGTCCATTTCACCCGCTAAATATTTCACGATCATCACCAATTAAAATAGCGATCTATTCTGATGTGAAACCGACCTCCATACCAAATTTCGTGACGATCGGTCCAAAATTGCGGCCTGGAGTTTGATTACAATTTATAATGGACAGACGGACACACGGACGGACGGACGGACACACATCTCAAAATCGCTTTATCTCGCCGAGATATGAAGATTGGTATACCACATTGGGGGTCTCCGACGAATATTTCGCGGTGTTACATGAATTTTTACCAAAACAAACTTATAATACCCTTTCCACATAGTGGTGTAGGGTATAAAAATCTGCATCGATCAACACCTTTGGGTATCTGTCTCATAAAAATTGTCGCTTAAGAGCTGCTCTTGTGGTCCTAGTAAATATTTCCTATGAGAGGACTTACTGCTCCTATATGAGAAGATATACAAATCTTCTGTAAGATGAACAACTTGGCTTCTATGGGAAGACCTACTGGTCTTCCGTGGAAGACACACTCGTCCTCTATGTGAAGAGCTGTTAGCCTTCTGTGGGAAGGCTTATTAGTCCTCTATGAGAAGACATACTGTTGTTCTGTAAGAATACCTCTTGTTCCTCTAAGAGATGACCTCTATGAGAAGACCAACTGGTAGTCTGTGTGAGGGCCTACTAATGTTCTATGAGAAGAACCATGGGTTCTCTATGATAAGACATATAGATCTTCTGTGAGAAGATCGACTGGTCCTCTATGTATACATACCAATTGTTTGGATTCGACTCACTGGTCCTCAATGAGGAGACCTACTAGACTTCTGTAAAAAAATTCCACTGGTTGTCTATGGGAAGACCTTTTGGTCTTCTGTGAGAAGACCCACTGGTCCTCTATGAAAAAGCCGACTGGCCTTCTGTGAGAAGACCCAGTGGTCTTTTGTGAGAAGACCAATTGGTCTTCTATGAGAGGGCCTGCTGGTATTCGATGTGTAGACCCACTGGTTCTCTATGAGAATTATTAAAAGACTGTAAAAAGTTCCACTGTTCCTCTATGAGAAGACCTATTGGTCTTCTGTGAGAAGACCCAGTGGTCTTTATGAGAAGATCTACTAGTCTTCTTTGAGAAGACCCATTGGTCCTCTATGAGAAAACCCACTGGTCCTTTATGAGAAAACCTACTGATTTTCTATGTAAAGACCTACTGATCTTCTATTAGAAGACACACTGTTCCTCTATGAGAAGACCCACTGGTTCTCTATTAAAAACCGACATCCTCCACTTCTCTGTGGAGATCTCGCACTCCTGGCAAAAGCAGGTGTCCAGAAATTTTCGATGATTTTTTCACCGACCACAAAAAAGTGGTCCTCAGTAAGAAGGCCCATTGGACCACTATGAGGAAACACATTGACCTTCTGTGAGAAGACCCACTGGTTCTCTATGGGAAGACCTACTGACCTTCTGTGAGAAGATCCACTGGTTCTTAATGAGAAGATCCACTAGTCCTCTATGTTTCTCTATTCAGGTGGACAGAAATTTTCGATGATTTTTTCACCGACCACAAAAAAGTGGTACTCTGTGACAAGACCTATTGGTCCTCTATGAGGAAACACATTGACCTTCTGTGAGAAGACCCACTGGTTCTCTATGGGAAGACCTACTGACCTTCTGTGAGAAGATCCACTGGTTCTTTATGAGAAGATCCACTAGTCCTCTATGATTCTCTATGAGAAGAACTACTGGTGTTTTAAAAGAAGACCCATTGGGCCTCTATGGGCCGGTAGGTCTTCTGTGTGAAGACCCGATGGTCCTCTATGAGAAGACTATGAGAAGACACACCGACATTCTCCTATTCAATGAGGATACCCACTGGTCCTATATGAGTTATGCCAATTTTTTTCCATGAGAAGACATACATTACCATGAAGCAGACTTAGTAATCTTCTATGAGGAGACTGGTTCTCCATGGGAAGACCTACTGTTCTTATGCGAGAAGACTCACTGATCCTCTATTGGAAGATCTCCTGGTCTTGTATGACAAGATCTTTTGGCCATCCATGAACTTTAAGAATGTCTTCTGTGAGAAGAACTTTTGGACGCCTATACAAAATTTTCCTGAAGGCATTTCTATCCTTGTCAGAGAAGTCCTTCCCGCCCTCTAAGTGATTTTGGTTTTTTATTAGAAGACTTTCCAGTAGACTACTATCTTTGACTGTTGTGTCCCTAGTGAATTTTTGGTTTGTACCGTTTATTTACATTTATACGAGTAATTTTTACAGATTTTATCCGAAGTTTCAACTGAAGACCATCGGTTGACAATGTTTTTTTTTTTTCATCCTCGACCCGCCCATAGTGCACAATGCCGGATTTATAATTATTACGTTCTGTGGGTTGATATTACTTGCAAATGTTGTTCAGGAGGGTCCTGGCTTTTGTTGTTGTTGCTGCTGCTTCCATTTTCTTGTGAGACAATTGCACAAAACGGAAACAAAAGAATTAAATGGAAGGAAAAACGAGGAAAAACAAGACACAAATAAGAATGCAGAAACCATTTTAATTGTTTTTTTTTTTTCTAAAAAAATAGATGAACAAATACAAAGACCCCGCACTCATTCGCACAAATGCACGCACACACACTAAAAAGTGTTCTTAAATAAAATGAAATATGTAGTATATCCTCGAGAGGCACACTGCTATTTAGCAGTACCGCAGTCATCCTTCGTTTACCCTCTTTCATTGGACAAATCGTTAAAACAACCAGGCTAAACCATACAAATAAGCTGGTGTCAACATCTATCACCAGGACCCCTGGAGGCCAACACTTAAGATGTTGAACGGACATCCTTCCCCATTATTCTTCTGCTTGGGTGGCTGGCTGTGTTATCAACTTGCCACATAGTCTGGGGGTTTTCTGGGTGAATTATTTCGAATTGTTGTAATTTACACCCCTCGTTGCACTCTCTTTGTTGTCTTTACACTGAATACAAAATAATCCTTTCAATAGTTTCTAGCTCTCTAATAGAAATATAAATCCCTCAGGGTTGCGACATTATTTGAGGCAACAACATCCCTCTTTTCCAAGCAGACCAGACGTCCTCGTTGACTGGAGTCAATGCAACCAGCTATACAGTTAGAAATGTGAGAAGAAAGAAAAAAACACAAAATATGGAAAGTGGAAAGGCAGATAGTCCCAATGGTTGAGGTGTTTATGATGACCACCAGCAAGCAACATCATCAATGGCAACAGTTTATCGTTGAAGTCATCGTCCGACGTAGAAGCGCCAATGAAGGGAAATGAGAAGATAATAAGAATTCTACGAAATCGATTCAAAATAACAAAAACAACAGCCACAACACAAAAAAAAATCAAATGAAATCGTCACAAGTGATTGAGCTCAGGTGACCAAGCGACCAACCGACCAAATAACATAACAACCACAATATTAGTGATTTACTTTATGGCTTATTTTCGCCATCATGAGCACTTTTCTGATTTTCTGTTTTATCGGTGGTATGTTTATTCACTCATTAAAGCTGATGCTGCTGCTGCCGCTTAGATAACCGAAAGATAAATGCGGTAATTTGAGATGATTTTCTTTTTCTAACTGTTGTATTCTTTATTGGGACTTCCAATTTTGATGATGGTAATAAGGTTGGGGGCGGAGCTGGAGCTGGTTATGACGAACATTGGTCTTGCTGTTTTTCCACAGAACTGCTTTACATGAATGTGGAGCAACAAGATTGCTATGCACACGATTTATTCATGACCATGGTGACAGACATACGAATGTCTGCCAGTCTGATTGGTTTTTTTTTCTTCGTTAATCAATTACTGAATGGCGTTTGAAGGTCCTTGCTTAGGTACAAAAAATAAATAAATAAATGTTTTTAAATATTTTTCTTTATGGATAAACCATTTGAGGACCTCAGGAAGACCTTGGAAAACCTCAGTAAATTCTGATTGAAAAGTTGGAAGTCTACTTAGAGAAGACAAAAAAATTTGTTAATTTTTTTAATTCAATTTTTATTCATCCATGTATCAATTTTACACATGTAGTTATAAAAATATTGTTTATATTTACAAATGAAAAGTGTTGAAGGGAAATTTGGGCATAAACCTTCATCTGAATAAGAGAACAAAATTCTTAAAGAATCAGAAGATCTCTTTGTAAAATATCAGAAAATCTTCATATTAAAGACCAGGTGGTCTTTTTAAAGAAGACCAGCTGATTGAATTATAAAAGACTAGGATATTTTCTTATTAAAGACCAGGTAGTCTTCTTATAGAAATACAATGGGTTATCTTATTGGAGACCAAGAAGTATTTTTAAAGAAGTTTAAGAGATCTTTTTAATGACGATGATGAAGCATTCTTATAGAATATCCGGAGTTCATATTATAGACGACTTGGACGTCTTCTTATAGAAAACCAGGTGGACTTTTTATTCAAGTTAAGGAGGTCTTCTATGAAAGACCCTTGGTCTTCTATATTGGTCTTCTTATAGAAGTCCAGGAACTCATCTTTTTTAAGACCTGGAAACTTCCTTATCGAAGACCAGAAGGTTTTCTTTTAGAAAATCTTCTCATTGCAGACTAGGAGGACATCTTATTGAAGACCTAGAGTTCTCTTTATAGAACACCTAGAGGTATTCTTATTAAAGACCAGGAGACATTTGTATAGAATACCTGTTTTTTTTTTTTTTTTTTGAAGAAGGCCAAAAGGTCTTCTTACTGAAAGCCTGAACGTCTGTTTATTGAAGACCTGACGGTTATTTTATTAAAGATTATAGAAAACCTGGAGGCCTATCTGTAGACGGTAATACTATTGTGGATCAGATGGTCTTATTAAAGAAGACTAGAAGGTCTTTTTATAAAAGACAAATGTGTTTTCTTATAAAAGACCAATTGGACTTCTTATAGACGACAAGGATTTCTTATTATTTAAGAGACCAGTAGATCTTCTTATTGAAGACCGGGGGTCCTTCCTATTAAGTGTCAGCGTATCATGTGGATGCTGAGCAGATGCTTTGCGTTGTGCCATTAATCCCGGCTACACTAACCGGATCTCAGTTGCGCCAAAACAACTCTCGCTTTTCTAGGCAGCTTTTGTTCTTCCCTTGCTTCAGCGACTGCAACACTATTAATATCTCTCAAATCTGTCTGTTTATCTAGGGGTCCACTTTTGTATCTTTGAACCTCCCTCTGTAGATCATGAAGATATTTCCTGACATGGCTGGGCGGGGACACTAGATATTGCATCAACAACATTCTGTTGTGATGATGCACCGCCAATATTTTCGCCTCCTCATGTAATGGTCCACTGAAGACATGAAAGACACAATGTTGCTGTTCTCATGGCTGTATTCTGAAAAGTTTTCAAGCTCTTCTATTGCTCATCACTTACGGTGACAAATTATGTTGGCGCCGAATAGCTTACCAGTTTCAAAACCTATGAGTAACATCATAAAACTCTAACGTGTGATACTAAGTATACGCAGTTTGTTCATAGAAAAAATATGGGCCATTGGAACTGCGAAGTGAACTAGATAGTTCCATATAGTTCCTTTGGCACAACTCTATTAGCTTCAGTTATATATCGGCTTATAGTGACTCCTAAATTTTGCCGAAAAAGCTCATATAGAAAATGTTCAAATGAATGCACAAGCATGAGCTTTTTTATTGAATCGCCTCATAATTAAGATTTTATTTAATCTTAGGTAAAAAACTCGTCAAATATGATACAGGGATATGTCGCTGTAAACAAGTCATAACCCTAATATATGTATGTACATATATGTGTTAGCTTGTCAGGGGATTTTTTCTCACTCTCCTCATTTCAATTATTCTAAATGTTACGATAGTATAGTTAAAGCGTTAGCGTATATGTGCATTTGACAGTTTATATTGTTGTTGTTAGTAGGACACGTGTTTTATGTTCCTTATCCCTCCAAACATTTTCTTGCTTGCTTGACGCAAAAGTCACTGAAAACGGATTGTTGTGTCTACTGCGACAGTCGCATTTGTTTCCGAAAAGACAAAAATGACTAAAGAAACTGTTCCACTTATGTGGTCCAAACTCTATTTTCGCTTCCGTCACTGTTGTATGTTTCTTATGCGATTCAGTTGGAGTGTCGGAAGCGGGGCACTTTGAGTGTGAATTAGGTAATCATGCAGGTACCGTTTACGAAACTATCAGTAGTGACGGAACCGACAGTATTTTTAAAGGCTATTTAGTTTTTTTATTGTTTATTCAAACATATTATTATTATTCATTTGAATTTAATGTTACTGCGGTTATAAAAGATGCATTTTATTACAAAATTGATCAAAAAAGAAAAAAATTGTAATTGCACCTTTTATATCCGCATTAACATTGAATTCAAATGAATAATAATACGTTTGATTTACTTTTTTATAAAAGTTGTAAATATACAATAAAGAAACTAAACAGCTTTATTTTCATTTAAATTTTTGTATCAAGTTTGTACCGTTTGCTAACAGAACGTCACAAGAACTGAAGAAATAACGTCAATCAACTCATGTGTTATTCTACTTATTTGCTTTCATTACAATTCGCTTAACTGTTTGCAAGATAAATTGTTTTTGTAATGCTGCCACTATTGTTTTGAAAACATTACTCTCTATAATAGAGAGTAGTATCAATACTCCAGACATTAAGCATTTGTTTTTGTACAACATAAAGTGTCGCTTTTTATAATACTGTAAGTCGCGCAGTTGTGACCACATACGGATAAAAAAGCGATAACAACATATTTGTTCTTGTAAATAGACAACATTCGCATTTTTAACTGAATGCAGGCACTTTACGGAGACGCATCTACTGAGAGAAGATATATTTAACTTCCAAATGTTTGGTGGGATGTTGTGTATTATTGTCGTAGGTTATTCACTTGTTTAGGGTTATCTTTCCCTCTTTCCCACTCTTCAATTGAATGTTCCCTTTAAGTATTGTTTTCCAGTGTGTGAAAGGTCTAAAGGGCTGGCCAGCAAGAACAATATTTATGAGCAGCAGCAAGATGAGAGATGTGTAATTCAAACAAGCTATGCGAGTCATCAAACAAACGGAACAACCAAACACCAGCAATGATGGTTGGCAACCTCAATACCAAGAAGGAAGTCATCAGTGGATGCAGAGGAGAGTATGTGTTTGTGTGGGTGTAACAACTATCTGTATTCTGCGCTTGTGTGTCGTTGTATGTGTTAGTTCCGAGTGAGTAAAGCAATATTTATGACACATTTATCCTGTAGGCAATAAACATAAAACGTATACAAATCAGTATGACGAACACGGTGACCAAACCATCTGTCCCTCAATAGGTCTGTTTGTCCATTTGACTCTCGGCATTGCTGTTTTCCAGTCATCTGTGCTGTTGTTGTTGTTGCTGTAATATCTGCATTTGACAGCAATGTTAGAATAAAATTCCAATTGCGACATATGATTCCACTACTGTTGATACATCACAGATGAATCCTCTGACGCTGCAGGCCAGTGACAGGGAGTTTTTAGTAGCCCTATCTCATCAGTAACAGCATCGTTGTCGGCTTAATCATCGTTGTATCGATGATGATTATGACCATTATAAATTTAAAATCAATGATGCATGAAATTGAAACTGAATGCAAATTGTTGAGTAAAGCCGCTAATTTTAATTGATTTCTGTCGTTGTTTTGTTGTGTTGTCAATAGTTCATGTATTCTAAATAATTTCCAATTAATGATTTAAAACTAGTCATGTAATGTAGTTTGATTAGGAGACGGCACTTGATGTCAATTTAAATTAAATTCAGGGAAAATGTGGAAAAAATAATTTAAATACAAACTTTAAACGTCAACAAAACAGCAATACAAGTGGAGTTTTAAACAATAGTTTTTGCCAACACATTTAAAAAAATATATATCTTTTTTTAAGGACCAACACAGCAATAAACTTGGATTTTTGGGAATAGTTTTCCAAAGACCAACGCAGCAATAAACGAGGATTTTTAAGAATATTTTTCAAGGACCAGCAGAGCAATACATGTGAAAGCAAAAAACGCGGATTTTTTAAGAACATTTTTTCAAGGACCACCACAGTAATAAACGTGGCTTTTAAAACAATTTTTTAAAATCAAACACATCAGTAAAAGTGGATTTTTTAAATATATTTTTCAAGGATAAATGCAGCAATAAACTTGCATTTTTAAACAATATTTGTTTAAGGACCAACACAGCGTTTTAACCGTTGATTTTTAAACGATAACTTCAACAACAATGAACATGGATTTTTAAAAATATATATTTTTAAGGCCCAACACCGCAATAAGGTTGGATTTTTAAGCAATAAACGTGAATTAAAACAAGTAAGAAAAGTCTATAGTCGGACTGAGCCGACCATGGGATACCCTATACCACTATCCCTGGACAATCGCTCTCCACGGAACTTCTTTTCAATGATTGTGAAAATTTAATTATCAAATATTAGAGATGTAATGTATAATTCTTATGACCAAAACCAAAAAGTTATCTAGCATGACAAAGACATTTTTGTAGCAGAAAAGGCAAATTTAGTTCACACAAACTAAAATGTAATGAAACCCACTTATGTAGTACTACTACTTCCGTTGTTTAACCGCTACGTTATTGAAATTTTTACCAATTTGACACAAAAGTTTCAGTCTATTTAACCCGCTAAGTATTATCTGATCTTCACGTTGGTTTGTACGCTTCTTCTTCATCATAAACTCAAACCTTGTTTAAAATTTTGCGGGTTATTATTTTGACCTACAGAGCCGCTACGAAATTGGTTAAAATTTTGTTGTTTGGTCCATTTCGTCCCCTGAACATTTCACGAGCATCACCAAAAACTAATCATTTCTATACTGGCCTGAACCCAACCTCCTTAAAAAATTAGTTACAATCGGTTCATAATTGCGGCCTGAAGCTTGTTTACAATTTTTAATGGACGGACACACATCGCTAAATCGCTCTATCTCGTCGAGATATGAATTTTGGCATACCAAATAAATGGTCTAGGACGAATATTTCGTGGTGTTACATAAACTTTTGAAGAGACAATATGTAGCATGGGATAAAAATGTGGTTCTCTACATAGAACCCATTATATATTAGGCAGTATGCCCGTTATCTAGCAAACACTTTATTGCAATTTGCATCAGAGGAAAGGTCAGTAGTTTTCTCCATATGTAAGCTACTATGCGAAATATATATATCCCCAAGGAATTAAAATATCGACCAAAAATAAAATTTTTATATTTTTCATACAAAAGTAATGGTCCATTTCACCCGCTAAAGAATATCAGATCATCATTCAAAATTGTAGGCATCTTTTTCGACCTATACTCTTACCCGGTGCAAAATTTCGTGACTATTGATGTATAATTGCGACTTCTAGCGAGTTTATTATTACACTACAAACAAATAACGGAATATATTAGGCTGTAACTCTGTTATCTGATCATGCACACCAACATAATTGGCATCAATTGAAAGGTCAAGCGTTCCACTTTCAAGTATATCTCACTTGTCCGGAATGTCACTTTCAGGAATTAAGATATAAGCTGTATATTAAAAATTTTCAAAATTTTCACACAAAAGTTTTGGTCCATTTAACCCTCTAAACATTATCCGATCGCCATCTCAAATTTCAAGCTTCTCCTTTGTGATATGCTCTTACCTTATTTAAAATTACGCGTTGGTCGGACTATTATTGAGACCGGACAGACGGACGGACGGACACACATCTCAAAATCGCTTTATCTCGTCGTGATATGAAGATTGGTATACCACATTGGGGTTCTCCAACGAATATTTCGCAGTGTTACATGAATTTTTACCAAAACAAACTTATAATACCCTTTTCCACATTGTGGTATAGATTTTATTTAATCTTAGGTAAAAAACTCGTCAAATATGATACAGGGATATGTCGCTGTAAACAAGTCATAACCCTAATATATGTATGTACATATATGTGTTAGCTTGTCAGGGGATTTTTTCTCACTCTCCTCATTTCAATTATTCTAAATGTTACGATAGTATAGTTAAAGCGTTAGCGTATATGTGCATTTGACAGTTTATATTGTTGTTGTTAGTAGGACACGTGTTTTATGTTCCTTATCCCTCCAAACATTTTCTTGCTTGCTTGACGCAAAAGTCACTGAAAACGGATTGTTGTGTCTACTGCGACAGTCGCATTTGTTTCCGAAAAGACAAAAATGACTAAAGAAACTGTTCCACTTATGTGGTCCAAACTCTATTTTCGCTTCCGTCACTGTTGTATGTTTCTTATGCGATTCAGTTGGAGTGTCGGAAGCGGGGCACTTTGAGTGTGAATTAGGTAATCATGCAGGTACCGTTTACGAAACTATCAGTAGTGACGGAACCGACAGTATTTTTAAAGGCTATTTAGTTTTTTTATTGTTTATTCAAACATATTATTATTATTCATTTGAATTTAATGTT